>NC_044562.1:26770266-27394267 GCF_007565055.1 Rhinopithecus roxellana
CAAATCCATCAGATCCCTCCTTTGCTCAAAATCCCTCCAAGTTCCCTATGGCTTATCTACAAGATAAAACCTAAAGTTCTCTGTATGGTATATATGGCTCTTGTGATCTGATCCTGTTACCTGTCCAAGCTTAAGGGGTAAACAGAAAAGAGCATGAACCTGAAACACAGTTGGCTCTGGCTGACACCTGATAGGTATAGATATACACAAAATGGGACAAGAGGAATGGGTTGGAGGTGGGATTTAAAAGAACTCACAGATGCAGAATCCTCTTGCGTAAGAGCAAAACCGAGTGCTGTCAGCAAAGGCCCTCTGAAGCTCTATGGTTCCATACTACATGAGGTCTGGTGCCTATGTCTGTCAGTCTTTCACTCCCAGAGAGGCAGCCACCTGGGCAGGCACAGTCAAGAGGGGCAGCCTTGGACCAAGGACTGTCCTAGGAATCTGGTTCTGGGAAGTATAGATAACTCTCTAGACTTAGAGACAAGGATAGTCCAAACCTCCACTGGCTGAAAGTTTGAATATTTCTATTTACCTTTTAGGGAAAGGAAGGTTGTACCACAGAAAATAATTCATGATGTCAGAAACCAGTGATTGCTGGGCGCAGTGGCTCATGCCTGTAATCCCAGCATTTTGGGAGGCCAAGGCGGGCGGATCAACTGAGGTCGGAAGTTCCAGACCAGCCTGACCAACATGGAGAAACCCCATCTCCGCTAAAAATACAAAATTAGCCGGGGGTTGGGGAGCATGCCTGTAATCCCAGCTGCTTGGGAGGCTGAGGCAGGAGAATCACTTGAACCTGGGAGCTGGAGATTGCCGTGAGCCAAGATCACGCCATTGTTCTCCAGCCTGGGCAACAAGAGCGAAACTCCCTCAAAAACAAAAGCAAAACAAACAAACAAACAAAAAACAAAGAAACCAGTAATTGCAAACAGGTTTCCTCTCCAAAGCCAACTCTAGTAAACTGCAGTGGCTGTAGGGGCACTATACGGAGAAAGATTCTAAGATGGAGTATATGCGTCTGATATGGCCATGGAGAAGGGGGTACCCACATCTCTTGGGCCATGAATTTGCCAAATCTTCTCTTAACTATACGACTCAAACTCACCTGCAGCAATGCTTTGAATAAGCAAACACTTCAAATATGTTTCTGTGCTTTTGTGAAACTTAAACATTTTTCCCTGTAATTTTCTTCCTTTTATAAAACTCTAAAACAATGTATACAAAACAAGGAGGAGAAGTAATTCCCCCCACCAAACCTCTTGGTGGTTAAGAGGGGGATAGTGCACCCCCCTCTGCAGGCCAGATGCGGTATAGCTTAGAGGGTTTAGTGCGCCCTCTAGTGTGCCCCGTGGACCAGGCTGGACTTTGAAAAGAGAAACAGAATCTGAAAATCCAGCCGTGAACCCTGGTCCTTGGGTGCTTAGTGATATCCTACCAGGTATATAATGACAATAATCACTTGAGAAATTAATAAGACGTAATAAAAATCTAGAAAACCATGAACAATTCTTTTTTTTCTTTCTTTCTTTTTTGAGACGTAGTCTCGCTCTGTCACCCAGGCTGGAGTGCAGTGGCACGACGTTGGCTCACTGCAACCTCCATCTACTGGGTTCAAGCAGTTCCCCCACCTCAGCCTTCTGAGTAGCTGGGATTACAGGCGCCTACTACCATGCCCTAATTTTTGTATTTTTAGTAGAAACGGGGTTTCACTATGTTGGCAAGGCTGATCTCGAACTCCTGACCTCAAGTGCTCCAGCCCACCTCCGCCTCCCAAAGCGCTGGGATTACAGGCGTGAGCCACTGCTCTCATTTCTTTGTATTTATTTTTTTAATTGTGATTGGGTCTCACCCTGTCACCCAGGCTGGAGTGCAGGGGCGCCATCTCAGTAACTGCAGCCTTGACCTCCCAAGCTCAGGTGATCCTTCCACCTCAGCCTCCCGAGTAGCTGGGACTACAGATGTGTGCCACCATGCCCAGCTAATTTTTGCATTTTTTGTAGAGACAGGGTTTTGCCATGTGGCCCAAGCTGGTCTCAACCTCCTGGGCTCAAGAGATCTACGCACCTCAGCCTCCTAAAGTGCTGGGATTACAGGCGTGAGCCACCGCGCCCGGCCTGGACTCTTATTTCTGAGCCAAGTTATTTTTAATCTAGGAAGCCAGCAAGTTGAATATGTTTAGTTTTATCACTGCTGATACTTCAAGACACAACGAAAGACATTTTCCATTTCTAGTATTCGTAACAGTGTGCACGGTGCCTCTCCAAGGCAAGTAAGTGATTTGTCACTTACTTGATCCATGATTTCTTCTTCTACATCTGAATACACAAAATGCATTCATTACTTTATTTGATCATTGTGTTAATATTCACTGAACATTTCTATGTTCCAGGCACCATGCTGGATACTTAAGATGGAACAGAAAAGAAGACACAGTTTGTGTCTTTCTGACACTTACAGTCCAGTGGGGGAGGGCAGGAAACACCCAGACCACATAGGAAGTGCCAGATGAGGATAAAACAGGTTTTACTCTAAGAGACCATAAACACACATGGGCCTGTGAGGAAATGTTCTGTGTGCTCCTGCTACCCCAAAGCACTGTGGAAGCAGTGATCCGCCATCACTTACCAATACTCATCATATACTCTCGGAAGACAGGACACCAGAACCAAAGTGGCAGCACATGAAGATATGAAGTAAAGCCAGGAAACAGCTCCTTGAAGTCAGAATAATTTGTAGAAAAATTCCCAAAGGCTCCAACCGCCAATATTCCATGGGGGTGAAAACCAAATATATAGTTGTGACTTGGATCCAAATCTTGAGTTTTGATGAGCTACGGCACATTCATATTGAGATTTAAAAAAAAAAGAAAATTCCCTTATTATTTTCCAATGAGAAACAAAAGGACTAGTTTTTGTGTCAAGAGACAATGGAGAACATGACTCATTTTGTTCCCTGGGTTGGAGCTGTTTCCAAATTTCCAAACCATCTTCTGAGCCCAGATTCCTTTATATACAGCCTTCTAGATTTTATCAAGTCAGCTTACAGTTCATTTAGTAATTGGAATCAAATTGCAGCCTTTCTCCCTGCTATGATTTGAATGTGTCCCTCAAAAGTAAGTGTTTAAAAATTTAATCCCCAATGCAACAGTGTTGGAGGTGGGGCCTAATGAGAGGTGATTAGGAATGAAAGCAGAGTTAATGGATTAATGCCATTATCATAGAAGGGGTTTGTTATCTTGGGAATAAGTTCCTTAAAAAAGAATGAATTCAACCCTCTCTTGCTCTTTCTTGGCCTCTCCTGCCCTTCCACCTTGCGCTGTGGGCTGTTGCAGCAGGAAGGCTCTTGCCAGATGCCAACATCTTTGGTATTGGCCTTCCCAGCCTCCACAACTGTGAGAAATAAATTTGTTTTCTTTATAAATTACCTAGTCTTTGGTATTCTGTTTTAGCAGCACAAAACAGACTAAGACACCCCCTCTGAAAAAGAAGCTTGAGATGTATGTGATGAAAACAAATTTCCACTCTCCTCCTAACTCAACATAATACTTTTTAAAACAATTGTACTCACATGAATTGGAAAATAGTCCTTAAAGTGTTTCCAAATAGTCCAATTTTTGATCCAGCTGGATCTCCTGCCTCCTTGCTCTGGGGTATGCCGGTCAAAGTAAAGCCACGTCAAATAAGGGATGTAAAGGAACCAATAGTTGTGTATGATCAGCATCACAGTGATTGCAATGGACATCTGCCCTGTAAGAAAAGAAAAAGTCTCATGGAATCAGTGTCTGTTAGTATCTGCTCGCTGCAGTGGTCCATGGCAGGGGGATTAATACATACAAGATATGTTAAACCGAGCCTCAGTTCAGGTAAGGTAATACAACAAGACAGTGATGACATAGTATTATTTAACATTTATTGGATGCTTACTATATGCCAAGTATTGTGTTATGGACCCTGCCAAGCTATTTTTATTTAATCCTCATATAGCCACATACCAATAAAGTAGCCATAGTACTCTTTTTAGTTTTGAAGGCGAGGTGGAAGGAATGGGTAGAGGAAACACCTGAGCCATAATGTTCTTTCTAAAGAAGAGAAAATGGAAGCTTATAGAGGGGTTGAGTTGCCCAAGCCACACAGCATATAAGTGGTTGATCTGTCTGAATTTAAAGTCTAACTACTTAGTCATAGCTTTACATCAGCTCCCCTCTGTGAATATATGGAAGGATCATCACTGACAGGAGGGATGTGGAGAATTTCCTACTACAGGAAATCCTATCTTCCTATCTTGACCGAGCAACCATTATTCATGTGTCCACAAAGAAGGCCCATTCTAGCAACAAACTTCATTTTCAGGAACTCTACTGTCAGAGACTGAAATAGCAAAGGTGGGACTCTTCAGATCTTAGCATGCATCACTTCTTGCAACATTTGATAATGAGAGAGCAATCCTAATTATTTATGTGCCTAATAACATAGCTTCAAAATACACAGGGCAAAAACTGTCAAAACTTGACTTGGGTGGTATTGACAAGAATGGTTACCTTCAAGTAACACATGTAGCTCAGCTATACGTTTTTTAAATGCCTATGTTATATACTACAATTTAAAAATTACGAAAAGAGAAACATGCTAACAAGAGAAAGAAGATGTACATGAAGACATAAAGCCTGGCACATAGTAAATCTTCACTAAATGCCAGCTACTATGACTATAAGGAGTGCTGTTGCTGCTTTCTCTTCTATAACACACTGTAGTCTCCAATCTGGGGTTCGTTTCCACTCCCAAACTCTTATCTACTGCCAATCAACTTTGTTAAAGACAACCCTGTCCCCAAGTTATCCACCAAAGTGGATAGTAGATAAATAGCACCTTAATCTATTATTGAAATATACACATATCTACTGACATATATGTTTTACCAAAAAGAGAACATTTATTTATATTTTTTCTTTTTCTTTTTTTTTTTTGAGACGGAGTCTCGCTCTGTTTCCCACACTAGAGTGCATGGGTGCAATCTCGGCTCACTGCAGCCTCCACCTCCTGGGTTCAAGCGATTCTCCTGCCTCAGCCTTCCAGGTAGCTGGGATTACAGGCGCGCACCACCACGCCCAGCTAATTTTTGTATTTTTTAGTAGAGACAGGGTTTCACCACATTGGCTAGTCTGGTCTCAAACTCCTGACTTCAAGTGACCCACCCACCTCAGCCTCCCAAAGTGTTGGGATTACAGGCGTGAGCCACCGCGCCTAGCCTATTTATATTTCCTGATACAGATAAATCAATACATGTCTCAGATATATCACTGAACCCAGTCAGGAAACGGACTTGCTGCTCTCTCCAGAGTTGGTTAAAGGTTAAAAGACTGGATGAAAGGTTAAGGGAGCATGTGTCCTCCACACCTCTGTGGGGTACCTGTTTCCTTCTGGACCCGCCAGAAAAGTTTTCATGAGTCCAAAGCACGCTGTAAAGAGTGCCTTCTGCCCTCATTCCTACCAGGTTCATTCTATTTTGCTTCCTTTGCTTTCTTCTATCCAGATCTGAGTACTGATGATTTGCCACTATTGGTTAGTTATTTGTTTATTTTGATAAGATGTGCAAAAAAATGACAGGAAACTTACGTGGGCCTCATTTTTTTGTATTCAAAGTTTGATCAGGTACGTGGGCCTCATTTTTTTGTATTCAAAGTTTGATCAGGTAAGCTACAGTGAAACTGGGAAGGGAAAGAGCAGTTATTGAGTGGAGAGCCATTCTCCTTCCCTGCATATGGAGCATCTCGTTTATTCCTCCTTGCAACCCCCAAGGTACACGTTACTGCCCCATTTTACAGTTGTAGAAACTGAGGCTCAGGACAACATGATGAAACCCCATCTCTACTAAAAATACAAAAATTAGCTGGGCATGGTGGCGGGCACCTGTAATCCCAGTTACTCAGAAGGCTGAGGCAGGAGAATGACATGAACCCGGGAGGAGGCAGAGCTTGCAGTGAGCCCAGATGATGCCACTGCACTCCAGCCTGGGCAACAAAGCGAGACTCCGAGAAAGAAAGAAAGAAAAAGAAAGAAAGAAAGAAAGAAAGAAATAAGAAAAATAAGAAAGAAAGAATAAAGAAAGAAAAAGAATAAAGAAGAATAGATTACGTCCAGCTTCCCTATTCCCTTATTCCTTGCCTTCCCGCCTTCCCTTCCTTCCCTTCCTTCCCTTACCTTCCCTCCTTCCCTTCCCGTCCTTCCTTCCCTTCCTTCCTCCCTCTTCCCCCTCCCCCTTCCCCCTTCCTTTACCTGTCCGCACCCTGACCGCTTCACTCCCCCTTCCCTCCCTGACTCCCTTCCTCTGCCCTCACTTCCCTCCATTCCGCCATTCCCCTCCATTCCACTCCCCTCCCCTCCCTTCCCTCATTCCCTAACTGCAAGAACAAAGAAAGAAGGAAAGAAAGAAACTAAGAAACTGAGGCTCAGGAAATTTGAGTGTCCAAATGATTTGCAGCTGGATCTGCCTAATCCTTAAACCTATGCACTTTTTCACAAAGCCACACTGTCCTCCAGCTAATGGTAATAACACTGTAGACTAACTTATTATAGGTGCATAAGCAGGTTCATAAGCATAAAGAAGCAGGCAAGAGGGAGGTTCTGTTTTCCTTTCTACAAAGATGGAGAAACTGACACCAAAAGCAAACTCACCTAATTTTAATCACAGAATGAGCCAGGAACAGATCCAAAAATAATGTCCCCAAGCTACTAATTCAATATTCCACTAACCGACCTCTGAATACCTGAATACATGCTGCATATCTCTTTAATGCTCATTACATGTTTTGCATCAAAAGAAGAAAACACAGTCAGGAGCAATGGCTCATGCCTGTAATCCCAGCACTTTGCGAGGCTGAGGTGGGTGAATACCTGAGGTCAGGAGTTCGAGACCAGCCTGGCCAACATAGAGAAATCCAGTCTCTACTAAAAACACAAAAATTGGTGGTGTGTGGTGGTGGGCGCCTGTAGTCCCAGCTATTTGGGAGGTTAAGGCAGGAGAATCTCTTGAACCCAAGAGGTAGAGTTTGTAGTGAGCCGAGATCATGCCATTGCACTCCAGGCTGGGCAACAAGAGAGACACTCTGTCTCAAAAAAAAAAAGAAGAAGAAGAAGAAGAAGAAGAAGAAGAAGAAGAAAACACTATAAAAACTAGGTGACTAGATAACTTCTATTTTCTATACATGCCATATATCTCTTTAATGTTCATTACATGTTTTGCATATATAATAGTTAAGATGTAGGTCTGGAATTGAACTGCTAATCGGAATTTGCCACTGACAAGCTTCCTGACCTGGGACAAATTCTATATGAGCTCTTGATCCTCAATTGCGCTGCCAGTAAAATGGGCTTGTGACAGCTCATGTTTCCAAACGCCACAAAGGGAATAAGTAACATAAGGGTGTACAGTGCCTGGCACAGAACTACCAGTCATCAAATGCGAGCCACTGTTATAATAACTTTCTTTACTATTACAAATTTGGAGAATGCAAAATGTAGATGCAGACAGGACATCAGGCAAGTTCCTGTCACTCAACAAAAACTACTTTTAAAATTTTCCTTTTGGACTTTTTTTCCCCTGTGAACAGGTTATGTTTCTTTAATATGGCTGATCACACATTTTTTAAAATTTTGTATTTTATCACTTACAGTTATTTCACATTAGCTGTTTGGTATTACAATGTTATTTTTAATGACTGATCAACATTCCATTGATTGTCAGTGTTAATTCAACCCTTCTCTTCATTTTAAACATCTGTGATTCTAACAATTTTTCTCTATAAATGTAATCTTGCATAAAGTTTCCCCACATTTTGATTTACTTCCATAAGATAATAAGAAGTAAAATACGGCTAGGCATGGTGGCTCACACTTGCAATCCCAGCACTTTGGGAGGCCGAAGCAGGTGGATCATGAGGTCAGGCGTTTGAGACCAGCCTGGCCAACATGGTGAAACCCCGTCTCTACTAAAAATACAAAAATTAGCTGGGCATGGTGGCAGGCGCCTATAATCCCAGCTATTTGGGAGGCTGAGGCAGGAGAATCATTTGAATCTAGGAGGCAGAGGTTGCAGTGAGCCGAGACTGTACCATTGCACTCTGGCCTGGGCAACAGAGCGAGACTCTGTCTCAAAAAAAGAAAAAAGTAAAATACTGGATGGCTAAGCAGAAACATCTTTGTCATCTGATACACTTCGATATTTTGCTATCCAAAGAAGTTGTCCTAATTTAAATTCCCACTCTAGACACTGCAGACTTTTTTTGTTTTAAATCATAAAGAGCATCACAATCGTTTTGTAATCCTTCGATTCTTGGTTTTTTTTTTTTTGTTTTTTTTTTTTTTTGTTTTTTTTTTTTTTTTTTTTTTTGTGAGACAGAGTCTCACTCCGTTGCCCAGGCTGGAATGCAATGACATGATCTCAGCTCACTGCAACCTCCGCCTCTTGGGTTCAAGGGATTCTCCTGCCTCAGCCTCCCGAGTAGTTGGGATTGCAGGCACATGCTACCCTGCCCGGCTAATTTTTGTAGTTTTAGTAGAGACAGGGTTTCACCATGATGGCCAAGTTGGTCTCGAACTCCTGACCTCAGGTGATCTGCCCAGCTCGGCCTCCCAAAGTGTTGGGATTACAGGCGTGAGCCACTGCACCTGATCCTGTAATCCTTTGATTCTAAATGGGATTGAAAGAAGAAAACACTATAAAAACTAGGTGACTAGATAATCTCTATTTTCTATTTCTATCTCATTAAGCAATTCAAGGTAACTTGATTCTTCTAAATTGGAGTTCAAAGAGAAGAGGGAGATATAAAGGTCTACGCCATTACATTGTGCAGCTCTCAAAACTCATGTTGATAACTTCAAAAGTTGTCTAGATTCACAAACCAAGTTGAGTTTAAGGCCTGAATTTTAGCTGAGTTGATTTATCTGTATTCTGGATTAAAAACCACAACTCGGCTTCCTATCAATGACACTCTTTTTTCACTCAGCTCACACAGATTCTACTTTCTCCATATTGTTGAGGAAGCTGTCCCTCACTCACTTTTTTTTTTTTTTTGAAACGGAGTCTCACTCTGTTGCCCAGGCTGGAGTGCAATGGTGTGATCTCGGCTCACTGAACCTCCACCTCCCGGGTTCAAGTGATTCTCCTGCCTCGGCTTCCCAAGTAGCTGAGATTACAGGCACATGCCACTATGCCTGGCTAATTTTTGTATTTTTAGTAGAGGCGGGGTTTCGCCATGTTTGCCAGGCTTGGGGCTAGAACTCCTGACCTCAGGTGATGCACCCACCTCAGCTTCCCAAAGTGCTGGGATTACAAGCATGAGCCACTGCTCCCGGCCCTTTCTTTTTTCTTTTAATTTAAGTGAAATTCACATAACATAAAAAACTAGTGATTCTAAAGAGAACACTCCGGTGGCATTTAATTCACAATGTTGTACAACTACTAGCACCATCTAGTTCCCAAACATCCCCCTTATTTCAAAATAAAACCCTTTACCCATTAAGCGGTTACTCCCCATTCCTCCCTCCCCTCCACCGCTGGCAATTACCAATCTGTAGTCTGTCTCTTTTTTTTTTTTTTTTTTCCTTTTTTTTGAGACAGGGTCTCACTTTGTCACTCAGGCTGCAGTGCAGTGGCGTGAACATGGCTCACTGCAGCCTCGACCTCTCGGGCTCAGGTCATCCTACCACCTTAGCCTCCCAAATAGCTGGGACTAGAGGTGCGCACCATGATACCTGGATACTTTTTGTATTTTTCATAAAGATAGGATCTTGCCATGTTGCCCAGGCTACTCTTGAACTCCTGAGCTCAACCGATCCTCCTGTCTCAGCCTTCCAAACTGCTGGGATGACAGGTATGAGCCACTGTACTTGGCTGTAGTCTGTTTCTATGGAAGTACCCACTCTCAATATTCATATGAATGGAATGGTATAATATGTGACCTTTTGCAGACTTTTGTTTAACATCAAGTTTTTTGTAGACCTTTGTTTAACATCAAGGTTTTGAGGTTCATCCATGTTGTAGCATGTATCAGTACTTCATTCCTTTTTATGGCTGAACAATATTCCCACGTACACATACACTGTAATCTGCTTATTCATGCATCTGTTGATGGACATTTGGGTTGCTCCCACCTTTGGCTACTGTGAAGTGCCACAATGCCCCCATCACTGGAAACTTACTACATGTTTGAAACAAGTAGGGCTCCAGCAAAGTGTATGTGTGATCATTGAATTTAGCACCATCAATAAAGGGACAAAATGACATGATGCCTCCTCATAGGATCTAATGGGAAATACACTCTGTCACCTTAGCCAAGTCCAGGTTGGCGGGGGCACTCTACAAGATAATTGGCTTGGGCTGTTTAAAAATAATCAACCTTATAAAAGCTTTAAAAACAAATAAAAGCTATAGGAACTGGTCTACCTATAAAGGAAAAGTTGAAGACAATTAAGGAAATTTGAATATAAACCATGTATTAAATAAGATTATCGTATCCCTGATACATTTCTTGGGTATGATAGTAGGATTTTGATTATACAGAAAATTCTTGTTTTCAAGCGATACATGCTATAGTATTCAAGTGTTAACAATGTTTACAACTTAGTTTCTTCTAAATTGTTCAGCAGCAACAACAAAGTGTGTGTGTGTGTATGTGTGTGTGTGCGTGTGGTGAGAGGGAGAGAAAGCAAATGTGGCAAAATGCTAAAAAGTTGCTAAATCTGGATAAAAAAGAATATGTTTACAAAAATTTTGATTTTATTATGGTAAGAGCACTTAACATGCAGTCTACCTCGTAACAAACACTTGTGTAAACAAGTGTATAACGCAGTATTGTTAGTTGTAAGTACCAAAAACCGTGTCTGTGACATAATAATATTTGGTCTCTGCCCCCAGTTCCTGGCTTAGGGCTCCTAAAACTATTGTAATTTCCTGATCAACAGGGGTGCTAGGTACATCTTTCCATCTTTTGTTCTAATATTTGAACCCCAGTCCTGATGCTGAGCTTCCAATCCCTTGGAACTTCCTGAATGACAGCAATGTCTTTTCTTCTAATGAGGCAACTCTTGGTGGACTCCAGGATGGTGGCTGGTCACCGAAAGACTAAGCAGTCACTAGATGCTTGGAACCTGCAGCCCCACTCCCATCCTCAGGGAGAGGAGAGGGCTGGAAATGGAGTTAGTGACTGATCATGTTAGTAACTGACCATGCCTAAATGAGGAAGGCTCCATAAAGTCCAGAGTTCAGACAGCTTCTGGGTTGGTGAACACAATCACAAGCTGAGAGATTGGTGTACCCCAACGCCAAGAGGACAGAAGCTCCTGTGCTTTGGAACCTTCCAGACCTCTACCTAGGTACCTCATCATCTATATCCTTTATCATATCCATTAAAATAAACTGCCAAACATAAGTGTTTTCCTGAGCGCTGTGAGCCATGATAGCAAATGACAGAGTTCAAGGAGGAGGTTGTGTAAATCCTTAATTTGTAGCCAGTCAGAAAGAAGCACAAGTGCCAATCTGGACTTGTGGTTGGCATCTAAAGTTGGGGCAGTCTTGTAGATTGAGCTCTTCACCTGTGAGACCTAGCTCCAGGTACACAGCATCAGAACTGAACTATAGAATACGTAGTTGGTGTCTGGAGAGTTGGAGAAGGGTTGGTCCAGCAAAATTAGGGTTGTAAATTTTCAGTTTCCAAGAATTGAAGACTTTTGGCAAGGAGTGGTGGCCAGGTCTGTGGCTTCTGGAAAGCGCTTAAACGCTTACACAGACAATTCCCATACATTAACGATTTTCCCTCTGTTGTCTCTACCCTTTCTGACTCCATTCCACTCACCTAGCTATTTACAATAAGTGAAATTGTTCTATAAAATCTCCATGAACAACCTGCATCAGCCAAAACATTGTGAAAACCATTGAACATTTGTCTACTTGCATTAAATAATGACCGTAATTAAGAAATAATTTAAGACTTTAACTTGTATATGTATTCTTTCTTCCTATTCTCATCCAAAAATTTTTCATATTTTTCTGCATGAAAGCTGTTTCCATACTTATTTTAACCATTTAACATAGTATGGAGAAAGTAAGTAAAATTCAGAGATAAAAACCATTAGCACTTCTTTCCCTTCTTATTCCCAGAGACACTATATTTTTAAAATACCTATCTGTGCCATCTGTGGAACATAAGAATGTAAGTGTAAATTCTTCTGATTTTAAAAATTTCTATTTTAAGGGAACTTGCCTCCCAGAGTTTTTAAGGGTTGTGCTAAAAGACAAATCTCATCAGACCCCTTTGCAGAATTTTGCAGTCTAGTTTTCTTCATATGTGGGTTTATGCTACACTGCTTTTAAAAAGTGTTGCATACAGGGAAATACATTTTTCTTGTTTTATAGCACAGTCAATCTTGAACCTACTTCCTTGCCTGAAGAAGGCAAATAAATTATAACAAACATCTGGTTGAAACCAGCCCCATGTTCTGAATATTTCAGGAAGGTTTCCATAAACACAAATACTCTGTATAGCTCAAACTGAAATCCATGGAGATAATCCATAACAAAAGAGACACACTAGCATTTACAAAAGGCCAAGAATCCCTTGTGTAATATTAAAATGCACTTTCTCAAAATTTTCCAGATTAAAGGAACTAATAAGACAACATAATGTGAAAAGACAAAATTACAGCAAATTTAGTTATGGAGCTAATTGACTTTTATTCACTATTCATGAATCAGGGCAGCCTCCATTCTGCAAAACAGAAGGAGAGCTTTTACTGAGTAATGGTGGAACAGTGGGTAACGTAGAAACAAGGAAAACAGACCAAGAGGGAAGAAAAAGTGGATTGGCTATTGTCATGTCACTTCAGGTTTCTTTTTTATAAAGGTTAAAGCAAAGGCGACTTCCTTATTACACTGACTCAGGCAGACTGGATCTCAGGAACACCGGTCTATTTGGAGATCTTCCTGCTTCCTTGAAGTTTCAAGTTTGATTATGTGGCACATAGGATGAGTGACTCCACTTTGGTTTGCTCGCATCTGCTGGAGCCTAGTGCAGGAGCTCAGTCCAAAACAATGACTGCCCATAATTTCTGTTTAACACAACTAAATACAACATGTGGATTCCTTTGCTATACAGGACTTTAGTAAGAGAACTGTTGAAATATTTTTCTGATTTGGGTAATTGTACTGTGGCTATGGAAGAGAAATGTTCTTGGTTTTAGGACATATATACTGTAATCAGTTCAGTTAGTTTTCTACAAATTAAATTATAAGCTAATTCCATTCAAACAGCAATCCCAGTCAAAATCCCAGGAGGCTTTTTTTGGTGTGGAAATTGTCAACCTGATCCTAAAATGCATATGGAAATTATAAGGACTTGGGATAATCAAAACACCTCTGAAAAACAACAACACCGACAAAGTTTGAAGTTGGAATCAGTTTGAATATCTGATTCCAAGAATTATTATAAAGCTACAATAATCAAAACAACATGGTACTGGCATCAAGATAGATAAACACATCAATGGCACAGAATAAAAAGTCTAGAAATAAACCCATGCATATATGGACGATTGGTATTTCATAAAGGCACAAGGGCAATGCAGTAGAGAGCTGACAGTGATCTTTCAAAAAAGAGCTGGAACAATTGGATTATACATATGCAAAAAAAATGGACTTAGACACTGTACCATACACAAAAATTAACCCTACATAGATCATAGATCTATATGGAAAACCTAAAACTATTAACACCGGTAGGAGAAAATATAGAAGAAAATTTTTGTGATCTTGGATTAAGCAAAGAATTTTTTTTTTTTTAATTGAGACAGAGTTTTTTGCTCTTGTCACCCAAGCTGGAATGCAATGGCATGATCTCAGCTCACTGCAACCTCCACCTCCTGGGTTCAAGCAACTCTCCTGCTTCAGCCTCCCGAGTAGCTGGGACTACAGGTACCTGCCATCGCGCCCAACGAATTTTTATATTTTTAGTAGAGGCAGGGTTTCCCCACGTTGGCCAGGCTGGTGTCGAACTCCTGACCTCAGGTTATTCACCTGCCTCGGCCTCTCAAAGTGCTGGGATTACAGACGTGAGCCACCGCACCTGGCTGGATTAAGCAAAGATTTTAAAGATATGACATCCAACACAATCTATTAAAAACATGGATACATTGGACTTCATCAAAATTAAAACTTCTGCTCTTCAAAAGACACTGTTAAGAGATTGAAAGGATAATCCATAGACTGAAAGAAAAATCTATACAAAGCTCACGGCTGATAAATGACTTTATATCTAGAATATACAAGAACTCTCAAAACTCAGCAATAGGAAAACAAGCAATCCAATAAAAACCAGACAAAAGATTTAAACAGATACTTCAACAAGGAATACAGATGGCAACTATGCAAATGAAAAGATGCTCACGGTCATTAGTCATTGAGGACATGCAAATTAAAGCCACAATGAGACACCACTACACACTTATTAAAATTGCAAAAACTGGGGCTCAGCAACATTCTCTTGGCTCCTGGTGGTCAGTGGGGGAAGCGTGTGGGCAAGTCAGCACTCACCATCCAGTTAATCCAGTCCTATTTGCTAATGGATTATGATCCAATCACTTAAGATTCCTATGCAAAGCATTGTGTGATAGACAACACAGCAGGCTGGCTAGATATTTTAGATAAAGCAGAACAAGAAGAGTTTGGAGCCACGAGACAACAGAATATGAGGACTGGCGAGGGATTCCTGTTGGTCTTTTGAGTCACGGGCGAGGCAGTTTTGGAAAAAAATCTAAACATTTCAAAGACAGATTCTCAGAGTAAATGATTATGATGAGTTTCCAATGATTTTATTTGGCCATAAAGCAGATCTGGATCTTTAAAGACAAGTAACACAGGTAGGACAGAGTTAGTACGGCAACTTAAGGCAGCACACCCAGAAGGGATTAGCAAAGGATAGAATGAATGTAGCTTAAACTTTCCATTAACTTGTCCAAGTAATAAGGAAATTTCAAGAGCAGTAACTTCCTTCTTCACCAGAACCGACACGGAAAGAAAAGGACAAGAAAGGCTGCTACTGTGTCATTTTCTAGAATCCTTTGAGTTTTAGCTATCAGCCTCCAGGAAAAGCCCTCATCTTCTTTTTCTCTCCTTACAGTTTACATCTCATTAGTATCTTTCCAGCCTTAGACAAACGTTAGCCTTAGACCAAACCAAGAAGCTGGTGAGTCCTTTCCATGAAGATAACACAATGGTCATTTCCAGACAAATTTAAAGGAAATGCCGAGGCTGCTTCAAAATTATCTGATTTCATTAAAATATATATGCCAGGCATGGTGGCTTTTTAGTAGAGACAGGGTTTCACCACATTAGCCAGGATGGTCTTGATCTCCTGACCTCGTGATCTGCCCGCCTCGGCCTCCCAAAGTGCTGGGATTACAGGCGTGAGCCATTGTGCTCGGCCAATAAGTATTTTTATATGTTTATAAGCAAGTATACTTTACAACATACCTTGTAAATATGTAAAGGTAAGTATTTAATTCTCATTGTTCATTTTTAACTGACAAAGCATAAAAAGTGGAAACTACAGAAGTTGTGGTAGAACTTTTACTTGCTGGTCTGGTTTTCGTTGTATCCACCTTTGGCCAGTCACATATCTACTCAAGAAACCTTCCCAATAGAGTACAACAGGATGAGACTCTGAGATCATTCTCAGTATCCCCTACTAGAGATTGACTGTTATATCTCAGGTATGAAGCATAAAATTTTAGTTGACAATTAGCATAATTGTGGATGGCTTCTGACTTTGTTTTTTAATTCTGTGGATTGTGTTTAAACAATTCAAAAGCATATTCCTGATTTTTAGATACTAAAATACACAGTTGTCACTTTATTGAACATGTATGAAAGTCCCACAAATTTTTTTTTTTTTTTCTTTCTTTGAGACAGAGTCTCACTCTGTCGCCCAGGCTGGAGTGCAGTGGCGCGATCTCAGCTCATTGCAAGCTCCGCCTCCCGGGTTCACGCCATTCTCCTGCCTCAGCCTCCCAAGTAGCTGAGATTACAGGCGCCTGTCACCACACCCGGCTAGTTTTTTTTTTTTTTTTCGTATTTTTAGTAGAGACGGGTTTTCACCGTGTTAGCCAGGATGGTCTCAATCTCCTGACCTCGTGATCCGCCCACCTCGGCCTCCCAAAGTGCTGGGATTACAGGCATGAGCCACCGTGCCCGGCCAGTCCCATGAAGTTTATAGAGCATACCCTTATATAGCTTCAGGTGCCAGAATTAAAATTGATCTGTATCACAAGAAAAAAAATGCAAAAATTAAATAGACTGCAACGAGTGATGGTAAAGACATGGAACAATTAGAACTCTCATGCGCTGCCAGTGAGAATGTAAAATGATGTAATAGTTTGGAAGAAACTTTGGTAATTCCTGGAAAAGTTAAACCTGCAACTATCATATAATCAAGCCATTACATTCTTAGGTTTACCTATGAATAAAGAAAGTATCTGTTCATACAAAGATCTGTAGGTGAAAGTTCATGGTAGTATTATTCATAATAGCTATGAGCCAAATATTCATCAATAGATGGTTGGACAAATTGCAATATATCCATGGAAGAGAATGCTGCTTAGAAACAAAAAGCAATGAACTACTGATATATATGAGAAACAGCCTCAAAATAATTATGCTGAGTGAAAGAAGCCAGACAAAAGGAGAGCATATATGATGTGATTCCATTTATACAAAACTAGAAAATGCAAACTAATCTGTGGTGACAGATCAGATCATATCAGGCGCAGTGTGGCTCACACCTGTAATCCCAGCACTTTGAGAGGTCAAGGTGGGAGGATCCCTTGAGCCCAGGAGTTCCAGACCAGCCTAGACAACATAGAGAGACCCCATTTGTATAAAAAGAAAGAAAGAGAGAAAAGAAAGAAAGAAAGAAAGAAAGAAAGAAAGAAAGAAAGAAAGAAAGAAGAAGGAAGGAAGGAAGGAAGGAAGGAAGGAAGGAAGGAAGGAAGGAAGGAAGGAAGGAAGGAGGGAAAGGAAGGGAAAGGAAGGAAGGAAGAAAAGAAAAGAGATCAGTGGTTGCTTGTGAAGGGGTGTAGGGGGTGGGCAGAGAAGGAGGGCTTACTGTTTGATTTTATTACTAAATGAAACATTTTGCTACTTTAAAATATATTCCAAGTACTAATAGCTTAAACTCACTTTCCTGGTGGTGGCAAGAAAAATGCATTCTGGAATTTTGATTTAAAGATCTTAAATCTCTAAATTTCTTCACCACCGGAAGTAACTATTATATCAACTCCTTACTTAAAACTTGATAATTAAATGGAAAGAAGATAGCATTTATCCTTTCTTTCCTGTAAAAATTGAATTGTAGGGTAGTCAAATGGTGCTACATGATGAGACAATATTTTTAACTGCAGAAATTCCAGCTAATAAATGAAGAATAAATGATAGAATAAGAAAATCACCATTTTGCAGTTTCAAATAAAACAAGTAATTCAGGCAAGGATCATGACTTAAATCACTAGATGAAAGTTTGCAGCACGCCAGTCATCACCTCGGATTACTTCCTTCCTAGACCCACTGACCAATTGTAGGCACAAATAATGGGACAAGCACACACTGTGTGTGCATCCTGATGTGATGTAACACGAAGTGCACAGCAACACTTGGGAAGAAGTCTTGCCCAAAAGGTTTCATCTAAATCTCATCAAGCATTTAGCTCTAACTTCCATCTTTGAAAAGAAATACAAGGGATAGAGGAACAAATTAACCCTACAAAGAAGCAGACAAACTCACAAAGTGAGACATCCTGCAGGACCCATGTCAAATGGTTTCTTCAAGGCTTCATTGACAAGAAAACAAAGGGGAGACACTGTTCTACACGAAAGACACGAAAACCAAATACAACACGTGGGTCTTATTTGGATTTGAGTTCAAACAAATTGCCAGTAAAAGTGTATTTTGTTTGGGCACAGCGGCTCACACCTGTAATCCCATTACTTTGGGAGGCTGAGGCAGGAGGATCACTTGCGCCTGGGAGTTTGAGACGAGCCAGGGCAACATAAGGAGGCCCCGCCTCTATCAAAAAGAAAAAAGTACAAGAAAAAAAGTGTAGTTTTGGTGCAATTTAGGATATCTGAACTTGGTTTACATGATTTTAAGCAATTTTTGTTAACTACGCTAGGTATGACAAGAGTACTATGGTTACACACAAAATACTAATTTTTAAAATATGCAAACTAAAGTATTTAGTATTAAAATATCTTAATGTGTGAGTTCACTAGACACAAAGGAAACAACAGACACTGCGGCCTACATAAGGGTGGAGGGTGGAGGATGAGGAGGAAAAGCTACCTACTGAGTACTATGCTAATTATTTGGGTGATGAAATAATATGTACAATTCCCACAATGCAAAATTTACCCATGTATCAAACCTGCACATGTACTCCTGAACCTAAAAGGTAAAAAAATTATACAAAAAAGAGATTTGTTTTAAAATATTTTTTGCAAAATAATGGATAAAACGTATACAGCAAATTATTAAATAACTGTAAACCTAGGTCATGGGTATATGGGAATCCATACTTTTCTATTTTCCCTATGTTTGAAATTTCCCACAATATAATTTCCAAGATATGTGATAATACAAAATATGCTCCTGCTAACACAAATGTCAAATGTGCGAAACGTTAAAAACATGGAGGTGAATTGGATCTAGAACCACTGTAGTTTGATTCAAATTAGGCAAAGGTCATTGAGCACCTGTCATGTCTTCATCACTAATCCACTCACATGTCGCGACTTTCCACTACTGAGCCATGTGATCTTGAGTAATTTACTTTGCCTCCTAGTTCCTTCATTGGTAAAATGAGGGTAAGGGGTAGTCACTCTCACTGGGTTGCTGTGAGGATTACATGAGTTAATACTCTAGGAATCTGGTGGGTGGATAGTTCCTATTCTGGGTGATAGTCTAGAAACAGCCATTCAACAAGTATTTGTGTATATCTCGAGTATTTGTGTATATCTCGAGTATTTGCATATATTTTCCACAGGCCAGACACATACTGTGTGTTCCCTCACTGAGCTTGTGAGTAGGACAGCCACAGAGAACTTTCTCAAGTCACCACAGCCATACACAGATATAAGCAATGATAAGTGCCATGAAAGAAAAGAATAGTGGCTATCAGAGATGTGTTGAATGATCAGTTAGGAAGTTGGACTCCAAGTTCAGGCCATTAAAGAGAGCAGTTTAGTGGTTAAAGCAGAGACTGTGGGCAGAATAATTGGGTTTGAAACCAGCTCTACCATGTCCTGCTAGCTGCATCACCTTGAGCAATTTACTTCAGCTCTTAGTTCCCTCATCTGTACCATGAGTGCAGGAATAGTCCTTACCTCACACGGGTATTGTGAAGATTGCTAGTTAATCGTGGATGTTGCTTAGAACAGCACCTCTGGATAAGGTTGTGTGTTGTTACCTCGGTGGTGCTTTGATCCAGAGCAAAACGGGGTGTAATGTTATCAACCCTGCCTCACGGTGTGGCCTGTGAGGACTTAATGAGTTAACATTTTGAATTACTTTTTTTTTTTTTTTGTAAATTCTACCTAGCAGCACAGGTGAGTAACTTGGAGAGTTCTTAAAAGAGGAAAAAGGAAAAAAAAAAAAAAAAAAAAAAAAAGGTGTACAGGCTTCATTCTGAAACAAACAACTTAGAAATTCCAGGGATGAGCAGGGCGCGGTGGCTCACGCCTGTAATCCCAGCACTTTGGGAGGCTGAGGCGAGCGGATCACCTGAGATTGGGAGTTTGAGACCACCCTGACCAACATGGAGAAACCCCGTCTCTACTAAAAAGACAAAATTAGCCAGGTGTGGTGCCACATGCCTGTAACCCCAGTTACTCGGCAGGCTGAGGCAGAAGAATCACCTGAACCCGGGAGGCGGAGGTTGCGGTGAGCCGAAGATCTCCCCATTGCACTCCAGCCTGGGCAACAAGAGTGAAACTCAGTCTCAAAATAATAGTAAAATAATAATAATAATAATAATAATAATAATAATAATAATAATAAATAAATTCCAGGGATAGAGCTTGGGCATCTGTATTTTTTCGAAGCTTCTCCAGTGATTCTCATCTAGAGCCAGGGTTGAGAACTACTGATTAGGCTTTCGAAATGTAAAAGCAGTTTTAAAAGTGTAAAACTCTCCAATGCAACGGGTTTATTACTATTGGCACCCCAACGCTGTACAATCCATGATCTTACAGCATACACGTGATCTTCATTTTCAGAAGAGTTTATGTTTCAATAGAAGGGTCTCCCCCAAATTCCTCTCTCCTCCCACATCACCCCTATGTACTTCAAGAGCAGAACAAATATGAAGAAGAAGAAGAAAAAAACCCAAGTAAACACCTTTGCCCCATCTAATGATTCGGCTCGTGTATGTTTCATGGGCTCAACTTGGGAACCAACTGGAACACACACGCTCCCGGGTCACATTATTTCCAGAGAGAAACCGCTCAACCAAAAGCAATGAGCAGGCTTCTTTACAGAAAGGTACTGCTATGCATCCAGGAAATCTCCAAAACGGTAAAGGGAACACTGCTCTTTGTCAGGAGGGTGGGGAGACGAAGGAATCAGGTTTTAACTACGTAGACATTACTTTTCCATCTATGAATCAACAGTTCGAGAAACGAGTTTGCCAACTTTTGAGGGGTTAAAGTGCTCAAGCGTTGGATGGAGTCATGGTTACATTTTGGTGGATACAGTTGCCAAAAGTCATCGAGCTGTATCGGTATAACTGCGCCTTTTATTGTAGGCAAGGTGCACCTCAATTAAAAAAAAAATAACGCAGGGGAAAATAAAGTTAAACAGCCATTAGCGATGAGGTTCTCGTGAGGAAACAAACCAGCTTCCACGTTAGCGCCAAACGCCCTCTTTCACCTGCCTGCTGTGGCCAACAGGGGAAAGAGGGTTGGAAGGTTCTATGGAGGTTCTGGAATCCGGACCATCCCGAGGGAGGACACGGAGCCCACGCGGCGCTGCCGGGGGGCGGGATCCTTACCCAGCAGCATGAAGTACAGGACCCACTGCAGCACGGCCACCGTTTGCAGCCGCCGCGCCAGCGGGATGTTGAGCGGTGCAAACTCGACCTTCATGGCCCAGCCGGGCGAGGACTGCGCCAGCCACTGCCGCCTGCACCCCCGCTGCTCTGAGGCGCCTGTGGGAAGTGTCCGGCGGCACTGGGCGGAGAGGAGAGGCAGAGGCTAGGCAGCGGGCGGGGACCCAACTTCGCTCTGGGTAGGAGGGCGGGCTCGGCTGAGGCTGGGGGCAGCCAATCACAAGCGCCCCGCGCCAGAGCTGGCCCAGCGCCCTGGCCGCGCAGCCGCGGCCCGGGGCGCATTGGCTGGCGCGCCCAGGCGCTGGCGAGAGCGCGCCGCATGGGACATGAGGGACGGGGAGAGGGGTCAGCTGGCAGCCAGCCCTTGCCAGGTAACGCGGGCTCCTGCCGCCTGGCTGAGGACCTGGGATCTCCACGAGGATCTGACCATTGTTTAGCTGATTGATCACCCAGCGCTTGCCTTCAGCATCCGCCCTTAAACCCACTCCTTCCTTCCAACTCTCTGTGACTGGGGAAGGATTAGTTTGAGGAATCGCTCGCCAGCTGGAGAGAGGAGCCAGACTTGTTTCTTAGCTTATTGACCTGTCCCCCCCCCCCCCCCCCCCCCCCCCGCCACCTCCAGTTTCCCCAGGGAGGGGGAAGAGGACCTGGCTTCCTCACTCTTGGGTCCTCAGATCCCTACAGGAGCTCTGGGAACCTTTCACCCATTCATTCATTCAACCCACATTTATTAAGCACTGGCCACGTGCTGGACACCATCCGGGCGCTCGGATAACCAAGCTGTCAAGCGCGTCTGTATGAAGAGACCACCAACAGGCTTTGTGTGAAGAACAAGGCTGTTTATTCACTTGGGTGCAAGTGGGCTGAGTCCGAAAAGAGTCAGCGAAGGGAGATGGGGAAGGGGTTGCTTTATAGAAGTTGAGTAGGTAATGGAAAATTACAGTAAAAGGTGGTTTTCTATTGTTAGCAGAGGAAGGGGTCACAAGGTACAAGGTGGGGAGATCATAAGACTCATTGTCCAGAAGAAGAATGTCACAAAGTTGATTGATCAACTAAGGTATGGCAGGGAGCAGTCACAATGATAAAATGTTGTAATGTTGGTTAATCAGTTAAGGCAGGAAGTGGCTGTTTTACTTCTTTGTGTTTTTTTGGCTGCTCCAGGCTTCTTGGCTCCTGCAGGCCACCTGGATGTGTATGTGCAGGTCACATGAAGGTTGTAATGGCTGAGCTTGGGCTCAGAGGGCTGATACAAGCTATTCATTGTCTTGTTTTCAGAGTACAGGGAGAAACAGCCATCAGCAAAACAACTACACAATTTGGTGTATAATTACAAGTAAGACCCTACCGTGAATGACCAGAAGATTCCAAAACCAAGACTGCTGCATGGTCAGGGAAGTGTCTGAAGAAGTGCCCTTACTTGAGCTGTAGCCAAATTTAGTTAACCCAGCAGTCATCCAGGCAAAGGGAAACACGTGTGCAAAGGTCCTGTGGCTGAACTCCAAGAAGAGCTCAAAGAGTGGGAGCTTGGGGGACAAGGGTGAGATTGGGGTGACATCAGGTGAAAATGGTGGGTAAGGTCCAGAGCCTTGCAGACTGTGTTTAGGGTTCAAGTTTGTACCCCAAGAGCAATACAAGACACTGAAGGGTTTCAATTATGATATGCTAAATGGATAAATGGATGGCTAGATTCTAAATAGTGCCTAGTCCTTGGGAGCAACCATTGCACTTTATTTATAAATATTAATTACCAGTTGAAAAACTGAAAATGATGAGTACCTGTCAAGTCTTGCTGGAGAGGACTTGGAACAGGGCAAAACAACAGAGTTGGCCCTCCCTTCTCCCACATCCTTGCCCTTTTCTTCTTCAACATTTTAATACAAAGAGAGTTGGATTAAAACAAATAAAAGGGCCACTTGGAGGAGTTGTTTGTGACTTTTTGTATGCAAAACTTGTTTTTTTTTTTTCCTCCTACTTAAGGAGTCACTTTCTTCTTTCCTTTTAGATTTCTTCCTTAAACTTTCCCCCAGTGCTAGGTAGGGACACTATGAACACACACTGTGAACACACACTATGTACATTTACTCATTGACTATTTGTGGAAAGCTTTCTACGTATTAGGCACTGGGTAGGGAACGGAGATGAACTACAATGGTGAATAAGAAAGGTCCCTGTCCTGCTGCAACTCACAGTCTAGTGGGAGAAACAGAAAATACCTACCTACATAGACAACCAAATTTGTGACAGTGTCCTGAAGGAAACACATAGGCTGACATAGCATAATGGGCACCTATTTAGAACAGATTGGAGACAGCAAGAGTGGAAGTAGGCATATCCCCTAAGGAGGTTATTGTAAGATGATTGCAGAGGATGTGGAAGCTTGGGAAAATAGAGATAGACTTGAGATATGCATGGGACATATACATAGTAGGACTCTTTGATTAATTGGATTCTGAATCTATCAGGTAAAGAAGAGTAAAACACCCAGAACTCCTGATCCTGATCACTTGGAGTTTGTTTGCTTAGTAATGTGTTTGTTATTTTCCCAGAGCACTAAGCTAATAGCTAAGAACTGTCATATCCTGTCACAGCCATCACAGCCAACTGAAACAAAGCATGGACTCACCAGCAGTCAGTCAATGCAACAGTCCATCACCATTTTAATCAACAATTTTTGATTTTTTTACTCATTATTATACTCTCATCCTTTTGACATTCAACATGTATTTATTTGTTTACATATTGTGTGCCACGTTATGAGAGTTAAGTGATCACTGGATTGACATAGTGGGAACGTTTTAATACATCAAGCTATTCAAAACAATTCTTCCATATGAGCCTAAGATTCCAGAGCCTAACTGCTATACTAGGCTGCTTCTCAAATAATATAAGGAAGAAAGGGAGTGTTGTCACAACAGAGGAACAAGTCACTGAAGGGTAAGTAGACGAATGCTGATGACGGAACCTGTCATTTGGGTTGAGGTGTAGTTATCCATTCAGTCAATGGATATTTTAGCAAATGATTAAAGAAAAATACATTTGGCAGAAGCATCAGCTTTGTTCCTATGGGCTTGGAATTGGCTAAATATGAGTGAATAATACATATATATGTTTACAATAATTCAACAAAAATGTATCAAGCACCACAGCTGTGGCAAGTCCTGGGGAAGGAACCAGCACAGTCCCTTTGAAGATCTGGGATTCCACTGATGGGTATGGTTCCTCTTTCTACTTCTCAACTCTGATGAAGAAATAAGAAGGTCACAGGCCAGACTGCCTCAACAATAATGAAAGGCTACTCTTGGAACTCAGAAATAAGAAATCTTTTCTTTGTTTTATTTCTTTCTTCCTGTGCACTTTACTATAACTAACTT
The DNA here is from genome assembly GCF_007565055.1 of Rhinopithecus roxellana. Lineage (NCBI taxonomy): Eukaryota > Metazoa > Chordata > Mammalia > Primates > Cercopithecidae > Rhinopithecus > Rhinopithecus roxellana. The sequence continues at coordinate 26,794,783 of NC_044562.1, forward strand.
CTACTTGTAGAAAGGTGACAATGTCTTTCTATAACATGATATTTTACTATAACTTAAGTAAAAATGTTCTCATTGTCAGATTAAAAAGGAAATAGTATTCTGTTAGTATTCTGTCTAGACACAGTCCTTAGAGGGGATGGTTTAGGGCAAATGCATTTCATAAAATGCATTAATCATAAAAGCAAGTATTCTGTCTCTCTCTCTCTCTCTCTCTCTCTCTCTCTCTCTCTCTGTCACTCACTCACACACACAGCCACACACACATATAAACACACACCACTGAGAGTGACCAGCTCTGGTTAATGTCTCACGTGTCCATGTGAAGAGACCACCAAATAGGCTTTGTGTCAGCAACAAGGCTGTTTATTTCACCAGGGTGCAGGTGGGCTGAGTCTGAAAAGAGAGTCAGCAAAGGGTGGTGGATTATCATTAGTTCTTACAGGTTTTGGGATAGGCGGTGGAGTTAGGAGCAGTGTTTTCCGGGCACGGGGTGGATCTCACAAAGTACATTCTCAAGGATGGGGAGAATTACAAGGAACCTTCTTCAGGATGGGGGAGATTACAAAGTACATTGATCAGTTAGGGTGGAGCAGAAACAAATTACAATGGTGGAATGTCATCAGTTAAGCTATTTTCACTTCTTTTGTGGATCTTCAGTTACTTCAGGCCATCTGGATGTCTACGTGCAGGTCACAGGGATATGATGGCTTAGCTTGGGCTCAGAGGCCTGACATTCTTGTCTTCTCATATTAATAAGAAAAATAACATAAAATAGTGTTGAAGTGTTGGGGCAGCAAAAATTTTGGGGGGTGGTATGGAGAGATAATGGGCGATGTTTCTGAGGGCTGCTTCGAGTGGGATTAGGGGCAGCATGGGACCTACAGTGGGAGAGATTCAACTGAAGAAAGATTTTGGGGTAAGGGGTAATATTGTGGGGTTGTTAGAAGGAGCGTTTGTCATACAGAATTATTGGTGATGGCCTAAATGCGGTTTTGTATGAATTGAGAAACTAAATGAAAGACACAGGGTCCAAATTAAGAGAAGGAGAAAAACAGGTATTAAAAGACTAAGAATTGGGAGTACCCAGGGCGTCCAATTAGAGAGTGCCCAAGGGGGTTCAGTGTAATTACTTGTTTGGTTGGTGAGTTTTTGGGCTCTATTCTTGACAGAATCCTCTTTTTTAAGTTGAAGGCTGAGCTTGGTGAGGTGGGTTTTTAAAAGACCATTAGTCTGTCCTACCTTTCCTGAAGATTGAGAACAGTAAGGGGTATGAAGGTTTCACTGAATACCAAGAGCCTAAGAAACTGCTTGGGTGATTTGACTAAGAACGGCTGGTCTGTTATTGGACTGTATAGAGGTGGGAAGGCCAAACTGAGGAATTATTCCGACAAAAGGGAAGAAATGACCGCGGTAGCCTTCTCAGACGCTGTGGAAAAGGCCTCTACCTATCCAGTGAAAGTGTCTACCCAGACCAAGAGGTATTTTAGTTTCCTGACCCGGGGCATGTGAGTAAAGTCAATTTGCCAGTCCCGGGCAGGGGCAAATCCCCGAGCTTGATGTGTAGGGAAGGGAGGGCCCCTGAACAATCCCTGATGAGTAGTAGAATAGCAGATGGAACACTGAGAAGTGATTTCCTTGAGGATAGATTTCCACGATGGAAAGGAAATGAGAGGTTCTAAGAGGCGGGCTAGCAGCTTGTAACCTACACGGAAGAGGTTATGAAATGATGACAGAATAGAATGGGCCTGTGAGGCTGGAAGGAGATATTTTCCATGGTCCAAGAACAATTTGCCTTGTGTGGGAAGAGATTGATAGGTGGAAGTTTCCGTGAGAGAGTAGGCAGGAGTGATTGATAAGAAGGAGAAAAAGGCACATGTACCCTGAATGTGCCATCAGCTCCAGCCACCTCTTTAAGAGGAAATTGTTGGGCAGGTGGGGGAGGACTAGCTGCGCAACGAAACTGTAAGCCAGACTGGGTGTGAGGAGGGGAGGTGATAGAAGGATTATAGGGTGGGGCAGCAGAGGCTGAGGAAGAATTGGGATCTGGCTTGGCCTGGTGAGGAGCAGCCTGGGGAGAAGGGGAGAGGTCAGATGAGTCTGTAGAAAAGAAGGATTCAAAGGACTCAGAGCTTGGGGTGGAGACTGAAGGAACAGACAGGAGAGAAAGCAGAAAGATTTGTGACAAATCACACTGGGAGCAGAGACTAGGGAGGGACCAATGTGTGAAAGAAGGCCTGGACGCCAGGCATCTCAGACATTTGCCCATTTTCGACAAAAATTATCTAGGTCTCGTAGGAGAAATCAAAAGTGCTGTTTTCTGGCCATTTAGAACCATTGTCAAGTTTGTATTGGGGCCAAGCAGTGTTGCAGAAGAAAATAAGATGCTTAGGTTTTAGGTCAGGTGAGAGCTGAAGAGGTTTTAAGTTCTTGAGAATGCAGGCTAAGGGAGAAGAAAGAGGAATGGAGGGTGGAAGGTTGCCCATGGTGAAGGAGGCAAGTTTAAAGAGAAGGGTAGAGACACGGAGAAGGGGGGTGGGGAGCAGCCCTGGGCTGCAATGTGGGTGAACAGCCAAAGCGGGCATCCCCGCAATTGACTTGCCACCAAGGGAATGTGGGTGAATGACCAAGGCAGGCGTCCCCGTGGTGGTCAGACACCAATGAAGTGTGGGTGAACAATCAGGAAGGCGTCCCTGCAATGATTAAACACCAAGGGAAGGCTGCCTTCCCGAGTCTGTGACTGGCGCCAGAGTTTTGGGTCCAAGGATAAAAACTAGAGAGGAAGAAGAACTGGAATTGGAAGGACAGGCAGATTTAAGTGTAGTGAGAGAGGAAGACTGAAGGGTAGCGAGAGAGGCTGGAGAAGAGAGTGAAAAGACCACTTACCCGATTTGAAATTGGTGAGATGTTGAAAGAACACAAACACATCACAGCCTTGAGCACATCACATCCCCCCATATGCCTCCACTTCCTGAGCCCGACACAAACACATCACAGCCTTGAGCAATGCCTCCACTTCCTGGGCCCGACACAAACACATCACAGCCTTGAGCAATGCCTCCACTTCCCGGGCCCGACACAAACACATCACAGCCTTGAGTACAACTGTTTGTAAAAGCGCAGGAACCGATAAGAAAGCTGCTAAAAGTATAATTTAAAATGTAAACCAATTGTAATGCTGTAGCCTAGAGAAATGCCTTGTTCCTCTGTAACCTGACAAGTCCTGTTTACCTCGAGCTATAAAAAGCGAGCGCACGCATTGTTCCGGGCCCTCTTGTATGTTGTAGAACGGAGGGACCAAGTTCGAACTTGCATTAAAGATCCTTGCCGCTTGGCTTTGACTCTGGACTCTGGTGGTCTTCTTCGGGGAACAAACGGTCTGGGCATAACATTTGGGGGCTCGTCCGGGATTCCCCCAAGCCCACCAGACCCCCGGTCAATGGATCTACTAGGATCGATCTGCTAATAGGTGAGCCGGCTCGTCTCTGTTTGTCTATCTGTGTCTTTTCTAAACCTGTATCTGTAACTTGTGAGGTCTGAAACTGAAGCTGACGCAGTCCTGGCGGACGCGCTATAGGAGGGCCAGTGGAGACCGGTGGGAGACGTCCCCCGGCTCTCCTTTGATCTGACTCTGACCCAAGATTTCTGGTGCGCGCTGGCGGCTCTCCTTTGATCTGACTCTGACCCAAGGTTTCTGGTGCGCGCTGGCGGCTCTCGTTTGATCTGACCCAGATTTCTGGTGCGCGCTGGCGGCTCTCCTTTGATCTGACTCTGACCCAAGATTTCTGGTGCGCGCTGGCGGCTCTCCTTTGATCTGACTCTGACCCAAGATTTCTGGTGCGCGCTGGCGGCTCTCGTTTGATCTGACCCAGATTTCTGGTGCGCGCTGGCGGCTCTCCTTTGATCTGACTCTGACCCAAGATTTCTGGTGCGTGCTGGCGGCTCTCCTTTGATCTGACTCTGACCCAAGGTTTCTGGTGCGCGCTGGCGGCTCTCGTTTGATCTGACCCAGATTTCTGGTGCGCGCTGGCGGCTCTCCTTTGATCTGACTCTGACCCAAGATTTCTGGTGCGCGCTGGCGGCTCTCCTTTGATCTGACTCTGACCCAAGATTTCTGGTGCGCACTGGCGGCTCTCGTTTGATCTGACCCAGATTTCTGGTGCGCGCTGGCGGCTCTCCTTTGATCTGACTCTGACCCAAGATTTCTGGTGCGCGCTGGCGGCTCTCCTTTGATCTGACTCTGACCCAAGATTTCTGGTGCGCGCTGGCGGCTCTCCTTTGATCTGACTCTGACCCAAGATTTCTGGTGCGCGCTGGCGGCTCTCCTTTGATCTGACTCTGACCCAAGATTTCTGGTGCGCGCTGGCGGCTCTCCTTTGATCTGACTCTGACCCAAGATTTCTGGTGCGTGCTGGCGGTTCTCGTTTGATCTGACCCAGATTTCTGGTGCACGCTGGCGGCTCTCCTTTGCTCTGACTCTGACCCAAGATTTCTGGTGCGCGCTGGCGGCTCTCGTTTGATCTGACCCAGATTTCTGGTGCGCGCTGGCGGCTCTCCTTTGATCTGACTCTGACCCAGGATTTCTGGTGCGCGCTGGTGGCTCTCATTTGATCTGACCCTAACCCAAGATTTCTGGTGTGCACTGGCGGCTCTCGTTTGATTTGATTCTGACCCCAGATTCCTGGAGAGTGCCTGCAGCTGACATAATTTGTTCCCTTGCAGGACCTGTTCCAGACGCCTCTCCGGGCGCCACCGTTTAAAATGGGAAATACCCAGAGCACTCCCTTATCTCTCCTTACAAGTAATTTCAAGGATGTTAAAGCAAGGGGCTGTGATCTTAGTATGGAAATCAGGAAGGGAAGGCTAATTACTCTATGCCGCTCCGAATGGCCTACCTTTAATGTAGGGTGGCCACCCGAAGGGACATTCTGCCTTCCCGTCATCACTAGAGTCAAGTCCAAGGTTTTCCTATCAGGGCGTGCCGGCCACCCGGATCATATCCCATACATTCTTATATGGCAGGACCTAGCTGAGAACCCACCCCCTTGGCTGTCCCCCTCCCTATTAGCCCCGGAACCCTGCAAGGCACTGGTTGCTCGGCCGCTAAAATCCAAGCAACCGACGGCCCCCCCATCCTGTTTTACCTGAGAGCGAGGACCCACTATCCACAGAACCCCCTCCGTACCCCTCCGGACCCCAGGGCCCAGCCCCCCGGGCTGAGCCACGGGAGGGAGCAAGCGAACGGGAGGCGGCCGGAGCTCTCGGATCTGCTGAAAGTGAAAGTAACTCTGAAGGGCCGGCTGGGCGGATGCGGGGGCGTACTTTGCGAGCTAGCCCCCCCCCCCAGCCGCCTGACTCCACAGTGGCTTTACCCCTCCGGGAAATAGGACCCCCCAGATGACACGGGTATCTCCAGGCTTCAGTACTGGCCATTCTCCACTAGTGATCTGTATAACTGGAAGACTCAGAGTGCCCGGTTTTCAGACAACCCCAAAGATTTAACGGCTTTGCTAGATAGTGTCATGTTCACCCACCAGCCTACTTGGGATGATTGTCAGCAGCTCCTCCGGATCTTGTTCACAACGGAGGAGCGAGAGAGAATACAGGTAGAAGCTAGAAAGCTGGTCCCAGGGGACGACGGTCAACCAACTGCCAACCCTGACCTCATAAATGCGACTTTTCCTCTGACCAGACCGGCGTGGGATTACAACACAGCAGAAGGTAGGGGACGGCTACACCTTTATCACCAGACTCTAATGGCGGGTCTCCGGGCGGCTGCTCGCAAGCCCACTAATTTGGCTAAAGTATACTCTGTTTTGCAAGGAAAGACAGAAAGCCCAGCCAGCTACTTAGAAAGATTAATGGAAGCCTTTAGACAGTATACCCCCATAGACCCAGAGGCCCCAGGAAGTCAGGCAGCTATTGTAATGTCTTTTGTAAATCAGGCAGCCTCAGATATTAAAAAGAAACTCCAGAAATTAGAAAACTTAGAGGGAAAACAGATACAGGACCTCCTCCAGATAGCCCAGCGAGTTTACAATAATAGAGATACTCCAGAAGAAAAACAATTTAAGACCACTGAAAAAATGACCAAGGTCCTGGCAGCAGTAGTACAGAAAGAGCATCTACAGCCAGAGAACACTCAACCTAGGCAGTGCCCCAGACATGATAATCTGAACAAAGACCAATGCGCCTACTGTAAGGAAGTTGGCCACTGGGTAAGAGACTGCCCTAAGAAGAAACAATGAGGACAGGGACCCCCTAGGCCTACACCCGTACTAGTCACTCAAGACGAAGACTAGGGAAGACGGGGTTCGGACCCCCTCCCCGAACCTAGGGTAACTCTGCAAGTGGAGGGGTCCCCAGTCCAGTTCTTGGTCAATACGGGAGCACAGCATTCGGTCCTAGTTAAAACTAATGGAAAATTATCCACCAAGTCCTCATGGGTACAAGGGGCCACAGGAATTAAGAAGTACCCCTGGACGACACAAAGGACAGTAAACCTCGGAGCCAGGAATGTAACCCATTCTTTCCTGGTCATCCCTGAGAGCCCCTGCCCCTTATTAGGGAGAGACATGCTGACTAAAATGGGAGCACAGATCCATTTCCTCCCTGAGGGGCCCATTGTGACCAATTCCCAAAATCAGCCCGTGCCCATCCTGACTATAACCCTAGAAGATGAGTACCGGCTCCACCAAGAGCAAGTGACCCCTGACCAGGACATAGCAACCTGGCTCCAGCAATATCCAGGAACTTGGGCAGAGACAGGGGGCTTAGGACTAGAGAAACACCGTCCTGCCTTGTTTGTCGAACTCAAGCCTGGGACAGATCCTGTTCGGGTACGGCAGTACCCAATGCCCCTAGAGGCCAAAGTAGGAATTACGCCCCACATCCGTCGGCTCCTCGACCAAGGGATCCTTCGGCCCTGTCATTCACCCTGGAATACTCCATTGTTGCCGGTACGTAAACCTAATAGCGGAGAGTACAGACCTGTACAAGACTTAAGAGAGGTCAATAAGAGGGTTATGGACATACATCCAACTGTGCCTAACCCGTACACCCTCCTGAGTACTCTAAACCCCAAACACCAATGGTATACTGTTTTAGATTTGAAAGATGCCTTCTTCAGTTTGCCTTTAGCCCCTCAGAGCCAAAAGCTCTTCGCCTTCGAGTGGACTGACCCTGAGAGGGGCATAAGTGGCCAACTGACATGGACCAGACTGCCTCAGGGATTCAAAAACTCTCCCACCCTGTTCGATGAGGCCCTCCATGAAGACCTGGGTGAGTACCAATGCAAACACCCTGAAATAACTTTACTACAGTATGTTGATGACCTCCTGATTGCAGCCGAGACCCAAGAAGCTTGCCTCCAAGGGACCAAGGGTCTCTTACAAGCTTTAGGAAATCTAGGATACCGGGCCTCGGCAAAGAAAGCTCAAATCTGTAAACCAGAAGTAACATATCTGGGGTACCTGCTCAAAGGAGGGCGGCGCTGGTTAACAGACGCCCGGAAGCAAACTCTTCTGCAGATCCCCAGGCCACAGTCCACCCGACAAGTAAGGGAATTCCTGGGGTCAGCAGGATTTTGTAGACTATGGATACCTGGGTTCGCGGAGCTGGCTAAACCCTTATATCAGGCAACCCGGGGACAGCAGCCATTTAATTGGACAGAAGAAGCCAAGACGGCTTTCCAACAGATCAAAACCGCCTTACTCTCTGCACCTGCACTGGGACTACCTGACGTCACTAAGCCCTTCCACTTATACGTGGACGAGAGCAAGGGTGTCGCCAAGGCGGTGCTAACTCAGAACTTAGGCCCCTGGCGGAGGCCAGTTGCCTACCTGTCAAAGAAATTAGACCCAGTGGCTACCGGGTGGCCCCCTTGTCTCCGAATGATTGCAGCCACGGCCCTGATGGTACAAGATGCTGATAAACTTGTCATGGGTCAAGAATTACGGGTCGGTACCCCACATGCCATCGAGGGTGTACTCAAACAGCCACCTAATGGGTGGATGAGTAACGCCCGGCTCACCCACTACCAAGGACTACTACTAAACCCTCTCAGGATAACTTTCCTGCCCCCAACAACCTTAAACCCGGCCTCGCTGCTGCTTAACCCGGACCTGGACGCCCCGCTCCATGATTGCACTGAGATACTAGCTCAGGTGCACGGAGTTTCGAGAAGACCTGCAGGACCGCCCACTTCCTGACGCAGACCTCGTCTGGTTCACTGATGGAAGCAGCTTCATTCACCAAGGCCAGAGGTATGCTGGAGCAGCGGTGACTTCAGAGACTGAGGTAATCTGGGCGGAACCCTTGCCCCCGGGGACATCGGCCCAAAAGGCCGAACTGATAGCGCTCACCCAAGCCCTTACCCTAGGGGCAGGGAAGAAACTGACAGTATATACAGACAGCCGATAGGCTTTTGCTACGGCTCACATACATGGGGCCATTTATAGGGAGCGAGGGTTACTAACGGCTGAAGGAAAAGAGGTAAAAAATAAGCAAGAGATCCTAGCCCTGTTAACAGCCCTATGGGAACCAGAAAAACTGGCTATTGTACATTGCCCAGGGCATCAGAAACCAACCACTCCAATTGCTCAAGGCAACTTTCTGGCAGACCAAACTGCAAGGAGTGTGGCAAAGGCTTCCAGTCAACTCCTTGCACTCCAGCTCCCTGATCCGGGCCCCCGGGACCTGCCATATCTCCCTGATTATTCAGAACAGGATCTCCAGTGGATCGACAAACTTCCCCTGAAACAGATCCAGAATGGGTGGTGGACTGATACTAATGACCAAACCATCCTACCAGAAAAATTAGGACAACAAGTGTTAGAACACATCCACCGAACCACCCACCTGGGTGCCCGGCAGATGACAGACCTGATCAGATGCTCCAAGCTCAAAATCAGACATATAGCCGAGACGGCCAGCAGCATCATGACCAATTGCAAAGTCTGCCAGCTTAACAACGCCTACCCTCAAACCCAGGCTGCAACGGGAACAAGGCTCAGGGGAACCAGGCCCGGTACCTACTGGGAGGTAAATTTTACTGAGATAAAGCCAGGGAAGTACGGGTATCGGTACTTACTTGTCTTTGTAGATACTTTTTCAGGGTGGATTGAAGCATTCCCAACCAAGAGGGAGACTGCTCGGGTTGTAGCAAAGAAAATTCTGGAAGATATCCTTCCCAGGTATGGCTTCCCCGTCCAGATAGGGTCAGATAATGGACCAGCCTTCGTTGCTAAGGTAAGTCAGGATTTGGCTTCCATCCTTGGGGCAAATTGGAAACTACATTGCGCTTACAGGCCCCAGAGTTCAGGACAGGTAGACAGGATGAATCGGACCTTAAAGGAGACCTTAACTAAATTGACTATGGAGACTGGCGCTAATTGGGTGGTCCTTCTCCCCTACGCTCTGTTCCAGGCCCGTAATACCCCTTACAGACTGGGCCTTACCCCTTATGAAATCATGTATGGCAGACCCCCACCCCTGGTTCCCAGCCTAAAAGATGATCTGCTCAAATCTGAAACAGAAAATGTCTCTGAACTCTTATTTTCCCTACAAGCCTTGCAGAAAATTCATCAGGAAGTCTGGCCCAAGCTGAAGGAACTATATGAGACTGGTCCCCCACCGACACCCCATCCGTACCAGCCGGGAGACTGGGTCCTGGTTAAGCGACACCGACAAGAGACCTTAGAACCCAGGTGGAAAGGACCACTCCAGGTGCTCCTAACCACACCCACCGCCCTGAAAGTAGAAGGCATCGCGTCGTGGATCCACTACACCCACGTCAAACCGGTGGACCCAACCTCCGACCTTCTTGGACCACTCATGGCAGCGACTGAAGCACCAACCATGTGGACTGTGGACAGAGCTAAGAACAACCCCTTAAAACTCACCCTGCGCCGGCAGCATAGCTCACTGCAAACATGCAGTTAAGCAGTCTAACCCTAGCGTTAGCTGCCCTAGTGGCCACTGGGGCAAACACAAAACCAGTTTCTAATCCCTTTGTCTGGAGATTCTGGCTTTATGAAAACCGAACCCACCCTGGGCAACCTCATAAGCCCGGGAAATTATTGGCCAGTGCTGATTGCCCCCCCTCAGGGTGCAGTGCCCCAATCTTGCTGAATTTTACTGGTTTTCAAATAGCCGAACCAAAGGTGCCAATAATATGTTTTGAGTTTGATCAGACTGAATACAATTGTAAACACTATTGGTGGCACCAAAACGCAGGCTGCCCCTACAATTACTGTAGAATGCATTCAGTCAGAGGGTGGCACGAGCGATCCGGGGGGAACTTCTACCGACAGGGTAGAGGTGGCATCTATACTTGGGTAGTTAAAGACCCTTGGAACTCCCACTGGACCAAGCCTCAACATGGAGCTGTATACTATTCCTCTTCCTCCACGTGGCCTAGCAGTCACCTTTATCTGTGGCGGGGCCTAGTTCAAGTACTGCCCCTGGTCCATGGGAATATCCAATGACAGGAAGACAGACTAACACAAGAGTTACGTCCTTTCTCCTGGTTAGAATTATTACAAGAAGGAGTAGAACTTGCTAACCTTACAGGACTTCATAGCTTGTCTGGTTGCTTTCTATGTGCCACCCTAGGGCGCCCACCGCTAACCGCTGTCCCTCTGCCATGGGGATCCTCTACCCAAATTAACAACCTTCAGAATCTCACAAACGCCCCCATTCTTGATGTGCCACTGTACCTGAACCCCAGTCAGGAGAAGTTTCCCTACTGTTTTTCAGGCACCAACTCTAGCCTCTGCAACATCACTGTAACGCCCCCCAACACCAACCTGAGGGCCCCGCCGGGCATATTCTTTTGGTGTAATGGAACATTATCTAAGAATCTACCTGGTCCCTCTGTAACTAACCAACTGTGTCTTCCCGTTACATTAGTTCCCCAGTTAACTCTCCTAACTGCCGGCTAGTTCCTGGAGTACACCGGTAACTGGACTAGTACCACTATTCACCCAGTCCCTAGACCGAGACCTGCACGAGCCGTATTTCTCCCCCTCATTGCAGGAATCTCCCTCACATCATCCCTCATTGCGGCCGGACTGGCAGGGGGAGCCCTAGGTCACACCCTCATAGAAAATAACAAGTTGTACCAACAATTTGCTGTTGCTATGGAGGAGTCGGCTGAGTCCCTTGCCTCCCTCCAACGACAGCTTACATCCCTAGCTCAAGTAGCCTTGCAGAACCGGAGGGCCTTAGACTTGCTCACTGCTGAGAAAGGTGGTACATGTATGTTTCTGAAGGAAGATTGTTGTTTTTATATCAATGAATCAGGGCTTGTAGAGAACCAGGTCCAGCAGTTATGCAGGTTAAGCATAGAAATGAAAAAACAGCAGTTTGCCTCAGCTGCAAACCAATGGTGGAATTCCTCTATGTTTTCTCTGTTAGCCCCCTTCCTTGGACCCCTGCTAAGTCTGCTGTTTCTGCTTACCGTAGGACCTTGTGTTATAAACAAAATTTTGCGGTTTGTCAGAGAAAGGTTTGACACCATACAGCTCACGGTCCTCAGAGCTCAATACCAAACTGTGGACACTGAAACGGAGTCAGACCTATAGGACCCAAGATTGGCTCCAGAGGTACCTGAGAGAGGGGGAAATGAAAGAACACAAACACATCACAGCCTTGAGCACATCACATCCCCCCATATGCCTCCACTTCCTGAGCCCGACACAAACACATCACAGCCTTGAGCACATCACATCCCCCCACATGCCTCCACTTCCTGGGCCTGACACAAACACATCACAGCCTTGAGCACATCACATCCCCCCACATGCCTCCACTTCCTGGGCCCGACACAAACACATCACAGCCTTGAGCAATGCCTCCACTTCCTGGGCCCGACACAAACACATCACAGCCTTGAGTACAACCGTTTGTAAAAGTGCAGGAACCGATAAGAAAGCTGCTAAAAGTATAATTTAAAATGTAAACCAATTGTAATGCTGTAGCCTAGAGAAATGCCTTGTTCCTTTGTAACCTGACAAGTCCTGTTTACCTCGAGCTATAAAAAGCGAGCGCACGCATTGTTCCGGGCCCTCTTGTATGTTGTAGAACGGAGGGACCAAGTTCGAACTTGCATTAAAGATCCTTGCCGCTTGGCTTTGACTCTGGACTCTGGTGGTCTTCTTCGGGGAACAAACGGTCTGGGCATAACAATGTTCCTTGGGCTGGTTGGTTTGAGAACTTGACGTCGTAGGTGGATCTAATCTTCATGGAGTGAGGGTGAAGACAGGGAACTGGTCACCCAAAGGAGTCCCTCTGACCCGGTCTTTGGCACCAAATGTCTCACGCATCCGTGTGAAGAGACCACCAAACAGGTTTCGTGTGAGCAACAAGGCTGTTTATTTCACCTTGCTTTAGCTGGCAAACATGGGTAAATCTTTAATTATTTATTTAATGATGGGTACATCTTTAAATACATGGATAAATCTCTGTTTGAGGCTGTCAGCTCTGAAGGCTGTGAGAACCCTGATTTCCCACTCCGCACCTCTATATTTCTGTGTGTGTGTCTTTAATTCCTCTAGCACTGCTGGGTTAGGGTCTCCCCGACCCAGCTGGTCTTGGCACACAGAAGGTCAAGTGTTGTCTCTCCATTCGTTAATTTATGTTAATATGTGATGTTTTCTCTATGTGCTTCCCTAATTGCTCCTTTTGTGTGTTTGTTTGTTTTTTGAGACAAAGTCTTGCCCTTGGTCCCCTAAGGGGATGTTTCATCCCTACCCTTCTGCACCCCCTCATTATTATTTCGAAGAAAAAGAGTAGCCTGACCCTCCAGATCTTTCTTTTCTGGAGGACACTGGGCAAAAAGTATTCGCCCCAGTCAGTGTTCAAGCGGAGCCTCGAGCGACCACTCTCAGTTCTGTTCAGGCAGGAAATCAGCAAGCTAGACGAGAAGGTGATTTAGAGGCTCAGCAGTTCCCTGTTAGCATACACCCACCTGATCAACAGGGAAATACTATAGCTACATTTGAGCCTTTTCCTTTTAAATTCAGGAAACGCCATGTGGGGCCCATCTTGGGCCCTGTTCCAAACCGGGGCATTTCCAGCTCAGGCCATTCCCTCACCCCTGTACAATGTCTGTCCCCTGCCACAGCCAGTAGTGCTGCAGTAGATTTATGCTGCACAAAAGCTGTCAGCCTTCTGCCTGGGGAACCCCCACAAAAGGTCCCAAGAGGAGTCTGTGGACCCTTGCCAGCAGGGACGACAAGATTACTTCTAGGAAGGTCTAGTTTAAATTTAAAAGGGGTACAAATACATACAGGAGTCATTGATTCAGATTATAATGGGGAAATTCAAATTGTTATATCTACTTCTGTTCCCTGGAAAGCAGAGCCAGGAGAGCACATAGCACAGCTCCTGATTGTGCCATATGTGGAAATGGGGAAAAGTAAAATTAAATGAACAGGAGGATTTGGAAGCACAAATAAACAAGGCAAAGCAGCTTATTGGGTGAATCAAATTACTGACAAATGTCCTACCTGTGAAATAACTATTCAGGGAAAGAAATTTAAAGGTTTGGTAGATACAATCATTTCTCTATAGCACTGGCTGTCCGTGTGGCCAATTCAACCTGCTCAATTTAACATAGTTGGAGTGTTATGCCCCAGTCCTTTAGTTCCCCAAAGAAGACCACCAGAATCCAAGGTCAAAGCCAAACGGCAAGGATCTTTAATACAACTTCGAACCTGGACTCCCGACCAAAAACTGTTCGAGAGCCCCCAGCTGGGTCTGAGACAGCGTTATATAGTCAGCAGTAAACAGGCACAGAGTCACAGGGGATTTTTATGCAATACAGGTTTGGGATTGGCTGATATTTGAACAAGGCGATTTGGCCGTCTATGATTGGTTCCCGCCTTCTGGGAGTTTCAGTTACTCTTTTAAACACTCATGACCTTTATCAGGGGACTCTCCAGGTGGTGTTTTTCTAAAGTTGAGATATATGGAGGAATGTGTTTGTGCTGGGCTCAGGAAGTTAAGATATATGGAGGAATGTGCTTGTGCTGGGCCCAGGGCTGAGGAATGTGTGAATGTGTTTGATCTCTTTCAGGAGTTGGTAAAGCCCCTGAAGTATATCAAAGTAGTTACATTTTGCATTGTGAAGGGCCTGATGGACAACCTGGGACTATTCAACCAATTATAACTTCTGTACCTATAAATTTATGGGGGAGAGATTTATTGCAATAATGAGGAGCACAAGTTCTAATTCCAGAACAATTATACAGCCCTCAAAGTCAACATATGACACATGAAATGGGATATGTCCCTGGTATGGGACTAGAAAAAAATTTGCAAGGTTTAAAGGAACTGCTTCAAATGGAAAGACAACGTTCCTGCCAAGGTTTAGGATATCATTTTTGATGGCAGCCATTGTTGAGCCTCCAGAACCTATACCTTTAAAATGGTTAACAGATAAGCCAATTTGGATAGAACAATGGCTGTTGAGTAAAGAGAAACTGGAAGCTTTAGAGGACTTAAAATTGGCCTTTAATAGTCATAGATTTAAAAGACTGTTTCTTTACTATCCCTTTAGCTGAGTAAGACTATGAACAGTTTGCATTTACAATTCCTGCAATAAACAACCTGCAGCCTGCTAAGCGTTTCCATTGTTTTACAGATGGGTCTAGTAATGGTAAAGCTTCTTATTCTGGTTCGAAGAGTAAAGTTTTCCAGACACCCTATACTTCAGCTCAAAAAGTGGAGCTTGTAGCTGTAACTGAGGTATCGACTACTTTTAATATGCCTATTAATGTGATTTCTGATTCTTCATACGTGGTTCATTCCACACAGTTAATTAAAAATGCTCAGTTGCTACTTCATACAGATAAACAACTGATGACAAAAATAAAAAGGAAGGGAAATAGGGATTACGGGATAGCTGATACACAACTGAATCCAGCATTATTAACTTTAAATTTTTTGAGCCTGCCCAAAGGCCAGATGTTATCAGCAGCTGAACAGAATCTACAGAAACCAGCTGCAAAGACAGAAGTATAAGAACTGGTTTGGTGGAGAGATCTGATAACAAAAAGTTGGGAAATAGGTAAAATAATAACTTGGGGTAGAGGTTATGCTTGTGTTTCTCCAGGTCAAAATCAACAGCCGATTTGGACATCATCAAGACACCTGAAACCTTATCATGATCCAGATGGCGAGGAAGGGATTCTTGGAGGATTCTGGGGACCCCTCAGTTGCAGCCACGTCAAGACTGACACTGAGAAGGACCCCAGCTGTCACAAGCAACACCCATTGAACACAGTCACCCACGGGGGACAGATCAAGAAGCTGTCACAGATTGCAGAAGAAAACCTGAGGAAAGCAGGACAACAGTCACAATGAGTAATTTAATGGTAGCTATGATAGCAGTGATCACCACTGCCATGAGTATTCCTTCAACAAGGGCTGACACAGAGAACAATTATACTTATTGGGCATATTTATCAATCTTGGCTGGCAACAATGCCTGGATGTAATCACTCTATGACACAGTTATACATGCTTTCTAATCTCAGTATTTACCATAATAAATCTGCTCCTATAATTGAGGCACACCGCCCTCAAAAACCTATTTGTAAACAAAATTGAACCTGGTCAGAAAAAATGAACATACTTATTTAGGCAGGTTGCACTGCAGAACAGGCAGAGGTGCTGCGCAATGTTTCCTATGGAATCACTATTGACTGGTCCCCTAAGTGGATGTTTAGCTTGAATTGCACCTCTCAGTCTGTGTGCCACGGCCACACTATGTTCAGCTGGTCTGAACAAAATGGTCAGACGGTAGAAATGATAAGAAGTAAGGCAAGAGTTCCTATTATCTGGAACCATGGCGGTATAGCGGCACTTCAGCCTCAAATGATATGGCCTGTTGTGGGAGCTAAACATAAGGATTTGTGGAAACTACTAATAGCTCTTAATAAGATCAAAATTTAGGAAAGAATAAAAAAGCATCTAGAAAGACACTCTACAAACTTGTCTTTGGATATTGCAAAATTAAAAGAACAAATATTTAAAGCATCCCAGGCACACCTGACCTTAATGCCAGGAACTGGAGTGCTTGAAGGAGCTGCAGACAGATTAGCAGCTAATAACCCATTAAAATGGATAAAAATACTTGGAAGCTCTGTGATTTCAATGGTAATTGTGCTTTCAATCTATGTTGTTTGCCTTTGTATAGTCTGCAGATACAGATTCTGACTCCTGCAAGAAGTAGCTCACCGTGACAAAGCTGCCTTTCCTTTCATTGCTTTGCAAATCAAAGGGGGACATGTTGGGAATAGCACCCCCCCAATATGGCCATAAACTGGCCCCAAAACTGGCCATAAATAAAATCTCTGCAGCACTGTGACATGTTCATGATGGCCATGACACCCACGCTGGCAGGTTGTGGGTTTACTAGAATGAGGGCAAGGAACACCTGGCCCACCCAGGGTGGAAAACCGCTTAAAGGCAGTCTTAAACCACAAACAATAGCATGAGCCATCTGTGCCTTAAGGACATGCTCCTCCTGCAGATAACTAGCCAGACCCATCCCTTTATTTTGGCCCATCCCTTTGTTTCCCATAAGGAATACTTTTAGTTAATCTATAATCTATAGAAACAATGCTTATCACTGGCTTCCTGTTAATAAATATGTGGGTAAATCTCTGTTTGAGGCTGTCAGCTCTGAAGGCTGTGAGACCCCGATTTCCCACTCCACACCTCTATATTTCTATGTGTGTGTCTTTAATTCCTCTAGCGCTGCTGGGTTAGGGTCTCCCTGACCCAGCTGGTCTTGGCACACATAAGTTCAAGTGTTGTCTCTCCATTAGTTAATTTATGTTAATATGTGATGTTTTCTCTACCAAATATGTGCTTCCCTAATTGCTCCTTTTTGTTTGTGTTTGTTTGATTTTTGAGACAGAGTCTTGCTCTGCTGCCCAGGCTGGAGTGCAGTGGGGTGATCTTGGCTCACTGCAACCTCTGCCTCCCAGGTTCAAGTGATTCTCGTGCCTCAGCCTCCCAGAGAAGCTGGGACTACAGGTGTGCACCACCATGCCCGGCTAATTTTTTGTATTTTTAGTAGAGATGGGGTTTGGCCATGTTGTTGATTGCTCAGGCAATCCACCTGCCTTGGCCTCCCAAAGTGCAAAGATTACAGGCATAAGCCACTGTGCGCAGCCCCTAACTGCTCTTTTAAATTGTTATAACACTATGACTGATTACTCTTAGAAATTATGAGGATAATGACTAGTATTTATTAAATGTCCTTTCTCTTCCCATGACCCTCACCCACATCTTCATCTTATTTGCACTGGGACAATACTTGGGAGATCCAGCAACCCACACAAGGTAGGAACAAGTAGAAATAGATTAGGAAGGTTTACTGCAACTGTCCCGAGCCCAAAGCAATCTTATAAAAGAGGCAGTCAGCAACTCCAACAGCAGTGCCCTTGCGGACATGACAAAGCAGTTTCCATTACTTAGTTCCAGTTTCCAAGAAGATCCAGGATATGGTCTGAATGTTTTTTTCCCTATTTTCCCTATATTTACATTAGGTGAAATCCTAACCACCAAGGTAATGGTATTAAGCGGTGTGGCCTTTGGGGAGTGATTATATCATGACAGCTCCTCCCTCATGAATGGACTTAGTACCCTTATAAAGGATGTTGAAGGGAGCTCTTTTGCTCCTTCTGCCATATGAGGACCTAGCAAAAAGTTAGCTGTTGCAACTCAAAAGAGGGCCCTCACCAGAACCCAACCATGCCAGCACCCTGATCTTGAACTGCCCAGCCTCTAGAACTGTGAGAAATAAATTGTGGTTGTTTATAAGCCACCCAGTATATGATATGTCACTACAGTAGCCTGAATGGACAGACAGTCCAATCCAGTGAATGTTTTGTTTTGCTTCAACACATGCCATCTCCTCAGTCCTTACCGCTATCACTTCTCCCCTGCATTATTGCAACCTCCTAACTGATCTTCTTGCTGTTTCACCCTTCAAACTGCTACTCCTTATCCCCTTTCCACAACGTGCCCAAAGTGATCTTTTCAATTACTTTTCAAACATCATTTAAAATCTTTGAATTTCTTCACAATTGCTGTGAAGATAAAGTCCAAACTCTTCAATATGGTTTTGGACTCTGCATTATAGGTCATCTACATCTCACCTCTTGAATCTCAGCTATAACTTTCCAACACTCACACTCTAAGCTTTAATAATTCTGAACTTAACTTGTTGTTGAACAGTCAAGTTTCCGGAGGAAGAAAGAGACACATGGGTCTCAAGAACCAACAGGCACTTTGATGTGTCTAGGTCCTCTCTCTCCTCTGTCTTCTCTCTTGCTGTGAGAGTCATTTTACCTCGCTGGAGATTAATTTTCTTCAGGGGGTGGGAAACATGGCCACTAATGGCCCCACACTTGTACCTTACAGCTTCCACTATTAAATCAAATGAACTTAAGTTTCCTATGGTCCCAAGTCCAAAAGCCAGCAGGCATCAGGTGTCAACTTCTGGATCAATTCATTCAAATGAGATACAGGGTCCCATTGCTGTAACATGGTGGCTGTCAAATTTGCCCTTGTGGCAGAGAAAGAAGATGCTGGGCGGATGATGCCAAGCTTCTGCAATCAAAACCAATCAGGAGGGAGAAATGAGTGAGGAGGAGTTAAGTTGACTTCAGTATTTCTGATTTGGATAACTCAGTGGATGGTGGTGACATTGAAAAGGAAAGACAGACATGGGGAAAAAATGAGTCTTAGGGGAAACTTCAGTTTTCGACATGTCAAGTATAAGATGCCAGCATCGTGGACAGCCAGGTGCAGATGTTGAGAAGCTGGCAAAAAAATATGTACAGAAGAGGCTGGGTGTGGTGGCTCACACCTGTAATCCCAGCACTTTGGGAGGCCGAGGCAGGTGGATCATGAGGTCAGGAGATCAAGACTATCCTGGCTAACACAGTGAAACTCTGTCTCTACTAAAAATACAAAAAAAAAAAAAAAATTAGCCAGGCATGGTGGCGGTCACCTGTAGTCCCAGCAACTCGGGAGGCTGAGGCAGGAGAATGGCATGAATCCAGGAGGCGGAGGTTGCAGTGAGCCAAGATTGCGCCACTGCACTCCAGCCTGGGCAGCAGAGCAAGACTCCATCTCAAAAAAAAAAAAAAAAAAAAAAAAAGAAATATGTAAGGAAGAGAGATAAAGGCTGAAGATAGGAAGGGAGCCATCTGTGTTCAGATGGTAGTGGAGGCTGCACACCTCATTCTGGGAGAAGATCTCTAAGCACGTAACTCTGGATAGCACCCCACACAGAAGGAAGGGAAAGTGCAGTGTAGGAGGTAGAGGAGGCTGCGAGAGAGTTAATTATTTATTCAGTGTTCATGATAGGCCAAACCCTAACATGAACTATTTCTCTTAAAATTCTCACAACCATCCTATGGTATACCTAAAAGGTAGGTATTGTTATTATCTTCACATTACAGATGAGGAACTGAGGCTTATCAGTATTCTGTCACTGGTCCAAGGCCTCAGTGAACAGTAGATCCAGGATTCAAATCTGTGACTGATGGAACTCAATACTATGTTGTATTGCTTTTGCCTCTCACATAGTGACAGTAGCAAAATCCAAGGAGCCTGGAGTCAGGAAAACTCAGGAAGGAGAATATCAGGAATGAGGGAACGGTCAATACTATAAAATATCTAATGAGTTTATTTTAAAAATCCAATTTAAAATGACCGTTGTTTTGACAAATTCCTTAGTGCTGATCAAACTGATTCTTGTGAGGTCTTGCAGACCCTCTTGATTCTAGATGGATCTGGCAATAGAAACCCAAAAAGACAGATGGACTTTGGTTATGTCCTAAAAGTTTCAGGGTAATCTACAGAGAGATTGGAGTGCCCCCGGGAAATTTATAGGAAAGGCATATACGATTATGGATAGAACAGAACCAGTTTTGGATACGCAGCAAGTAAAAGCAAGGCCAGTTATAGTAAACTGTATCGTCCATTACCTGTCTTGAAAGCCCTGCCTCACCCTCTGGGAGATAGCAGCTCAAGTTTTACTAAACTTCAGGCCAGAAAGAGGTCATAGTCCCAGATCACTTGGGTAATTTATACTGAAGGTAATATACTGGGTAATTACTTTCACTATAAATATCTACTAATCAAATAACACTTCGCAGGTTTCAAATCGTCTCCACATACTTTATCCTCACAACCATCAGATGGAGATAGTAAGCTCCATTTTGTGAACGAAGAAGCCGAGGCTGCAAGCAGAGACTGTTGGCTTTTGGAGAGGAAAGCACTACACACTATCAGCACGCCCCTTTAAGCTATCAGTGGCTCTAGTTTAAAATGTCATCCGACCTTGTACTGCAATTCAGGACCTGTGTGAGAAGAACTTCAAACCTGACAGTGTAGCCAAGCTTTCACAGTTACTGGCCAACCCACGAGCATTACAGGAAAGTGACACAATCCTTTCAGAAAATTTTCTCTGAGCTTATTACACACTTTACAGGCAAAAACAATCCACGGGTGCAGGCTCTAATTCCAGGGGTAATGAGAGAGCTGGACAATCTGCCAATGTCTGATTAGCCAGGGAAAAGGAGTGAGCATGACTGTGTTTTATGATAGCCTGGTTTTTTTTCTCTCATAATAAAATAATACTTGTTAGTTACAATTCTGTAAAATATAAGATACAATTGTTAAAAATCTCACCAATCCAAGGATAGCAACTGTTAACATTTTGTTGTATATCATGGTAGCCATTTTATTTTTGTTCACACTCACATACATACATGCATTTTTTTTTTTTTTTTTTTTTTTGAGAGGGAGCCTCACTCTTATTGCCCAGGCTGGAGTGCAATGGCGTGATCTCAGCTCACTGCAACCTCCACCTCCTAGGTTCATGTGATTCTTGTGCCTCAGCCTCCCGAGTAGCTAGGATTACAGGTGCCCACCACCACGCTTGGCTAATTTTTAAAAATATTTTTAGTAGAGATGTGTTTTCACCATGTTGGTCAGGTTGGTTTTGAACTCCTGACCTCAAGTGATCTGCCCACCTCAGCCTCCCAAAGTGCTAGGATTATAGGCATGAACCACTGTGCCCAGCCAAACATGCATTTTTAAAACAAAAAATTGGTCATTTAAAGTATATTGTTCAGCCCGGGCAACATAATGAGACCCTGTCTCTATAAAAAAGTTAAAAATTTTGCCAGGTGTGGTGGTGTGTGCCTGTGGTCCCAGCTATTTGGGAGGCTGAGGTGGCAAAATCACTGGAGCCCAGGAGATCAAGGTTGCAGTGAGCTATGATCATGGCACTGCACTTCAGCTTGGGTGAAAGAGTAAGACTCTGTCTCTAAAATAAAATTAAATTAAATAAATAAAAATAAAGTATATTGTTTAGTAACTGTACTTTCATATCACAAAGTTCACTTGTTGTGAACTTTTCACCATGTTAAAAAATGTAGATAGCTGGACCAGGTGTGGTGGTCACACCTGTAATCCCACCACTGTGGGAGGCTGAGGTGGGCAGATCATGAGATCAAGAGATGGAGACCACCCTGGCCAACATGGTGAAACCCCATCTCTACTAAAAATACAAAAATTAGCTAGGCGTGGTGGCATGCGTCCATAGTCCCAGCTATTCAGGAGGCTGAGGAAGGAGAATTGCTTGAGCCTGGGAGGTGGAGGTTGCAGTGAGCTGAGATCACGCCACTGTACTCCAACCTGGGTGACAGAGCAAGAGTCCATCTAAAAAAAAGTGGAGAGCTAATATCATTTTTTTTTTTTTTTTTGAGACGGAGTCTCACTCTGTTGCCCAGGCTGGAGTGCAGTGGTGCGATCTTGGCTCACTGCAACCTCCACCCTCCGGGTTCAAGTGATTCTCCTGCCTTAGCCTCCTGAGTAGCTAGGATTACAGGCGTCTGCCACCACACCCAGCTAATTTTTTGTGTGCGTGTTTTTAGTAGAGATAGGGTTTCACCATCTTGGCCAGGCTGGTCTTGAACTCCTGACCTCGTGATCCACTCGCCTCATCCTCCCAAAGTGCTGGGATTACAGGCATGAGCCACCATGTCCGGCCAGCTAACATCATTCTTAATGTTTGCACAGTATTTTACTGCATAAAGGTATCATACTCTATTTAATCAACCTCATATCGTTGAACGTTTAGGTTGTTTCAACATTTTCTACATTACAAAGACTTGTTTCATTATTTCCTTAGAATAATTATAGGAGTGGAATTTTAGAATCAAAGAGAAAAATCTTTAATATGTTGATTCATATTGTCGAACTAATACTTATATCCCCAACAGGAGTTAAAGTGCCAACTTCCTAAATTCTTGCCAATACAGGGTTGGTATGATTTGTTTCTTTAATGCCTGCCAGTCTCCCTGGAGAAAATATACACAACTTGCATTGTTGTTTTAATTTACATTCTCTTCTCTTTTTGTTTTTTGTTTGTATTTAATTGGTGCTCCCTTCCTTTGCTCATTTTCTTAGCACTGAAATATATATTAATAAAAAGAAAAGGTAATATACCAAGTATTCCTAATGTTAAAACCTCAAATATTTATTGATGGTCTGCTTTCTGCCAGGCATTGTTTGAGTTTCTTGGCATGTGTTAGTGAACAAAACACAAAAATCTCTGCCCTTACAGGATCATGTTTTAGCAGAGAGAGACGTTTATATCTGATAACCATAACTAATAGTATACTCAGGGATAGGCTTTTCTGTGAAGACTTCAAAGGAGCCAAGGGATCTAGCTCTATGGGAATCTATGGGCAAGAACATTCAAGCAGAAGGCCCAAGGTGGGCCACTGCCTGGCACACTCAAGAACTTACATGGAGCCTGTGGTTCTCGGATGGAAAGATTCCTAAATTAATCCATAAATGATGTTTGATTCCTAATAAATGATAAGAGAATGTTTTCCAAAGCTTGAAGAAATCTTAAAGTTCATCTAGAAAAATTAACATGAGATAAAAGTCATGAAAGTTTTGAAAAAGAAGGCATTGAAGGTACACTAACTTACTAACTTTTCCAAATATTAAAATGTATTATGGCACTATAATAATTGAAAAAGCTTCCTATGGGCAATGGAACAGATAGTTCAGGAATAAACCTAAACATACAGATATATATATGGAAATTTAATAAAGAACATATTTCAAATCCATGGGTAAAAAGAAGCTTATTTAATAAATAAAGTATTAACTGAATTGTTTAAAAACAAAAATAAAGCTGGTTCATTCACTCACTCCAAAACCAAAACAAATTTCAGAAAGATCTGAGATTTAAATGCAAAAGTAAAATAAAAACCCATTCAAGTACTCTGAGAAACAAACTTAAAAAAAAAATAATCTTGGGATTAAGAAAGACCTTTTAAAACATAACCTAAACCCCATAACCTATAAAGGAAAAGAATAATAAATTAGACAAAAGTTTTTTAAAAGCCCTTTATCCGGGTCAGGCATGATGGCTCACACCTGTAATCCTAGCACTTTGGGAGGCCAAGGCAAGCGATTCACCTGAGGTCAGGAGTTCGAGACCAGTCTGGCCAACATGGTAAAACCCCATCTCCACTAAAAACACAAAAATTAGTTGGGCATGGTGGCAGGTGCCTGTAATCCCAGCTACTCAGGAGGCTGAGGCAGGAGAATTGCTTGAACCCAGGAGGTGAAGGTTGCAGTGAGCCAAAATGGGCCATTGCACTCCAGCTTGGGCTACGAGTGAAACTCCATCTCAAAAGAAAAAAAAAAAAAGCCCTTTATGGAGGAAAAAGAACACCTTAAAGCGAAATCAAGTGTCAAGTACTCCTACTGTGTTTCTGCTCAGCTATCTGCCACCCAGCATTCACGTCTCCCCACCCCTGAAATAGAGTGCCACACTCATCTGTTGTTTCCCACCTTCATCTTTACTTGCTTAAAATACATCCACAAAGGTATACCAGATAAAATAGAACATTACTAACATTTTTGAAACTCTTTTGAGTATTGTGATGGTTAATTTTATGTGCCAACTTGACTGGGCTAATGGGTACCCAGGTAGCTGGTTAAACATTATTTCTGGGTGTGTGAGGGTGTCCCTGGAAGAGACTGGGGTTTGTTTTTATTTTTTTGAGATGGAGTCTTGCTTTGTTGCCCATGCTAGAGTGCAGTGGTGCAACCTTGGCTCACTGCAACCTCTGCCTCCTGGGTTAAGTGATTCCTCTACTTCAGCCTCCCAAGTAGCTGGGACTACAGGCGTGTGCCACCATGCCCGGCTAATTTTTGTATTTTTAGTAGAGACGGAGTTTTGCTATGTTAGCCAGGTTGGTCTCAAACTTCCGACCTCAAGGGATCTGCCTGCCTCAGCCTCCCGAAGTGTTGGGTTTATAGGCATGAGCCACAGCACCCAGCCAAGATTAGCATTTGAATGGACAGACTGAGTAAAGCAAATGGCCCACCCCAATGTGGGTAAGCATTATCCAATCCATGGTGGGCCTGAAGAGAACAAAAAGGGGGAGGAAGGCTGAATTCACTCTCTGTCTGACTACTTGAGTTGGGCCATAGATCTTTCCCTGTCCTCAGTTCTCCTGGTTTTCAGGCTTTGAGACAACATCTACACTACCACCTCTTCAGCTCTCAGGGCTTCAAACTATTTCCCTGATTTCCATGGGTCTCCAGCTTGCAGATGGTAGACTGTGGGACTTCTCAGTTTCCATAATGGTGTGAGACAATACTTTATAATAAATATCTATCTACTATTTCCTATTTATTTATCTGGAGGATTCTGAGTAATACAGGTATTCCAACACTCCAGGCTGCAGTCCTTCCACCTCGCTCAGAACTAACTGGTCTCATACTTTGTGTTTGTCATCCTCTGCTTTTTATTACAGGCTTACCATTCTATTTATGTATGACTAACAATATACTCCTTAGGTTAGCCTGGTTTTTAGTGTTTATAGTAATGACATCATACAGTACATATTCTTCTGTGATTTACATTTTTCCCTCAAAATTACAATGTAGGATTTATCCAAGTTGATACATGCAGGTGTAGTTCATTTGTTTACACAGCTGTATGGTGCTTCACTGTATAAATTTATCATAACTGTCTGCCCCTTCTAGTATTGACAAACAGTGGGTTGTTTCTAGCTTTCTGTTACAAAGAACAATGTAACCATGAAAATTCTTATTTGAGTCTTCTGGTGCACATGGGTAAGAGTTTCTCTGGGGAATATTCCTAGAAGTGCAATTGCTGGGTAGTAGGATATGGACATGCCCCATTTCTCTAGGTAAGGCCATATTTTCCAAAGAGGTTATATCAAGTTATATTCCAAAATTCTTGCCAAGATCTGATTTTTTTCAGACTTTAAGATTTCTACCAGTCTCGTAGGTATAAACATGTATGTCTTTATAATTTTAGTTTGCATCTCCTTAATTTCTGCTAAGCTGAGAGTTTTTTATGTCTTTTGTCCTGCTTGTTTTTCATTCCTAGGAAATGCTGCCTCCTCATTCCTGCTTTCAGTCTGGCCCCAAAATTAGATGAAAGAAGCATGCACCTACATTTTTTGATATATGATCTCATCATTTTCCATGTACCTTTCCTTTCAGTTAGCTAATGCCATTTGCGATGAGCCCTAGTGGCCTAGTTTCCTCTTTTCCATTAGAATCTTCTAACAGTTTAGCTTCTCACAGAGAAGGGACAGAGTACCTGTAACATGTGCAATGATAAAAAGTAGGATGAGTCAGTTGGGGGATGTGAGAGATGGGAACAGAATGCCCGTTGGTGGTCTGAGACTAGCAGAAAACTAACTAGGAGGATTAAAAATAATGAGAGTTGCCCTATTTCCAGGACCTCTAACATGGTAAGAACTATAGTAGCTATTTATGAATATTATTTCAAATTCTTACAATAATTCTTTTTTAGTTTTTAAGACAAGGTCTCACTTTGTTACCCAGGCTGGAGTGCTGTGGCGTGATCACAGCTCACCGCAGCCTCGACCTCCCAGGCTCAAGTGATCTGCGTAGATGGGATCATAGGTGTGTGCCACCATGCCTGGCTAATCTTTCTTTTTGTTTAGAGAAGGGGTCCAACTCTGTCGCCCAGGCTGGTTTTGAAATCCTGGGCTCAAGTAACCCTTCAGCCTCCGCCTCCCAAAGTGCTGGAATTATAGGTATGAGACACAGTAATTCTCTAAGTTGTATATTATTATCCCTATTTTGTAGATGAGGAAACTGAGGTTCAGAGGCCACAGAACACTTTGGAGTGCCCAAAGCAGAGCAGGTCAGCAGGAAGACCTTTGGTTATTTATTATTATTATTTTGTTGTTGTTACTGTTTTTGAGACAGAGTCTTGCTCTGTCACCCAGGCTGGAGTGTAGTGGCATGATCTTGGCTCACTGCAACCTCTGCCTCCTGGGTTAAAGTGATTCTCAGTCCTCAGACTCCCCAGTAGCTGGGATTACAAGTGCCTGCTACCACACCCAGCTAATTTTTGTAATTTTAGTAGAGATGGGATTTTACCATGTTGGCCAGGCTGGTTTCGAACTCTTGACCTCAAGTGATCTGCCCACTTCAGCCTCCCAAAGTGTTGGGATTACAAGTGTGAGCCATTGTGCCTGGCACTAGTCCTTTGCTTATTAATTGAGCATGAGGCACCAATTTTATGTGGAAAACTGTATTTTGCATTGGGGATATTTGCCATTTATGGGGTGTTGCCAATTTGTTATGTTGGTCATTGGGAAGGGACTGCCTTTCCATGGAGGGGAGCTAATACTGTGTAGTGAAAAACTGCTTGATTAGTAGTTAGGGTATCCTACATCTGGCTCAGCTTTTGTCCCCTCATGTGAAGGACCTTGGAAGAAGACCTCACTCACTGTACAGTAGAAAGGATTAGGGCAAGGCTCCCCCTGGAACTGCCAGTTTGTGCCTTAGTTTCATTACTTGTAAAACAGCGATAATGGTACCTACCTTGACATATTAGTTTCCCTTGGCTGCTGAAACAAATTACTACAAACTTGCTGACTTAAACCAAAACTTTATGCTCTCATAGTTCTGGAGGCCAGAAACCCAAAATCAGTTTCACTGGACCCAAACCAGCATGCATTACACGGCTGCCCCATAGGCTGGGCGTGAATCTGTCCTTGTCTCTGTTTATTTCAGGGGTACATGTGCAGGATGTGAAGGTTTGTTACATAGGTAAACGTATGCCATGGTGGTTTGCTGCACAGATCATCCGATCACTTAAGTATTAAGCCCAGCATGTATTAGCTATTCTTGATGCTCCCCACTCCTCCACCCCCTCACTCCCAGAGTGTGCTTGTCTCTTTGTTTCCGGTGGCCGCTGGCATCCTTGGGTTGTGGCTGCCATACTCCAATCCCTGCCACTGTGGCTACATCGTCTCTTTCTACCTCCCTTTTAGGTTTTTATGAGGATACTGTGATTCCATTCAGGGTCCGTCTTTAGAATCCAGGATAATAATCTTCATCTCAAAATCCTTTACTTAATCTGCAAAGGCGCTGTTTCTATATAAAGTTACATTTAGAGGTTGCAGGGATTAGGGTCTGATACTACTGGGGGCCGTTATTCAGCCTACTACACTCAGGATTGTTTTAAGGAGGAAGGCTGAGCACAGCCCACTGACAGCAGAGCGCACTGAGCAAATAGACTAAAAAGAGGTCTCTTACAACGACTCCCTTATAGGGCTGCCGTAAAGTTCAAAAGAAGCACAGGTATATCACTTATACGAGTATAGGAGAGATTAAAGAATGAAGTAAAAAACTGAGGTCTGTTAACAGCCCCTCTCCCGCCGCCAGGAGTTGCGCACCTTTATCTACAGGAAGCCTTGAACCATCTCCTCTCGCCTTTCCACCACCTCCAAGCAAGATTTCCCACGTGGAGGCCCCGCCCCCGCCCTGACGCGCCCCTCTCTCCCCCCTGCCCTTAGCGCGCTGGGAGCATCCGGGACTTCAGGGACAGTACATTACAATGCCTGACAAATCCTGGCCAGTTCTATCAAATTATATCTCTCTTACAGGTTTTTAAGCTATTAGTCCCATAAAGATACATTTAGTCAGCGAGGTAATGGTACGATGAGTGTTTTTAGGTTAAAATAAGAACTGGAACTGTTGGCAGCAGAATGGCGATATTCAAGATAGCTCGCACAAGAAGAGGCGGGTCCTACGCGCCTCGCTAGGGAAGCCCGGGGTCAGCTCGCCGCGCAGGCGCAGTGAGTTCGACTCGCCATGCCGACTGTCAGCGTGAAGCGTGATCTGCTCTTCCAAGCCCTGGGCCGCACCTACAGTGAGTGCCGGCCTTATACATTGGGCCCTACGCCTCTTCTCGGAGGCTGGGCCTCCCTCCAAAAGGGCATTGTGGTGACATTCATGCCTTCCTGAAGGTTTTGGCCCCGGGAGGCCGGGGTTTATACGGGAGGGCCGATGATGGTGGCGGTCCGACTGGGCTGTGGTAGCCTCGGAACCGGCATCGCAGCGGTGCCACTGCTCGTGCCCGGCTTGCCGTGTCATTCATTCAGCGATCTGCCATCGAGTGCCTACAGCGTGCCTGGCACCGACATTCAAGTCAGGGGACAGAACAGGAAGGAAACCCGGGGTTGTATCCCGAGCGTAGCCAGTTCATTCCAATAAGAGCGCTTGTGGGACCTCAGTTTATAAGGGGGTAGGAGGAGAGAGTTGTGCAGCGGGATGGAGAAAGGCATTCCATCTGTCTTCGCCTTATTAATGTTACCTGAGCGCCTGTTATGTGTCAGGCACTGTTCGAAGAGCTTAGGACTAGGGCTGTGCACATGACACGTCAGGTCCACGTTCTGTCTGATGGAGGCAGACAATTAACCAGCACATTAATAAAATGATTTCGGATAATGTTAAATGCCATCAAGGAAAGAAAAGGTGTTGTGCCAAGAACAACTTTAGATAGGGTGGTAACATTTGATCTGAGACCTGGATGAGGAGTATTCAGTGGGTGTAGACTTCATTCTACATTTCATCTTTTATTCAGTTCTAAAAACACAACCATTGAAAAAAGGAGGGAGATATTAAGTGCAGTTATCAGTTACCTCACAGCCATAGCAGCCGCCCCACCCTTTTTTTTTTTTTTTTTTTTTTTTTTTTTTTTTTTGAGAAGGAGTTTCGGTCTGTCGCCCAGGCTGGAGTGCAGTGGCACTATCTCGGCTGACTGCAACCTCCGTCACCCGGTTCAAGCAATTCTCTGCCTCAGCTTCCCGAGTAGCTGGGATTACAGGCGCCCGCCATCACGCCCGGCTAATTTTTTTTTTGTACTTTTAGAGAGACCGGGTTTCATCATCTTGGCCAGGCTGGTCTTGAACTCGTGACCTCGTGATCCGCCAGCCGCAGCCTCCGCAAATGCTGAGATTACAGGCGTGAGCCATCGCACGCGGCCCCCACCACGTAATTTTTAGCTTATATAAAGACTGTACCAACTGGTTTGTGAGAGCTGTTTTTTTTGTTTTTAGGGCTCAGTGTGATAACAAAGGCCTAACTGGTTTAATGACAGCCACCGCTTCCCAGAATAAGATATTACTGTTACTGTGAAAATAAAACTGGCTTTTAAAAATCTTTCCTAAGTGTGTACTTTTAGATAATACCTATTCTCAATGTGATATTCTTCATAAGTTCTGCCATAAGTCCCTGAAAGTAAAGGAAATACAAGAATATTGTATTACTCTTACCCTTTGTACTTGTCCCTAATCGCCTAATCGCTTTATTTTATAATGAGCTTATTTATATTTCTTACCTGACCTTCTAAACCATATTCTCACTAATGGGATACGGTACAGGTTGCTAATTCCTGATCCAAAATGCTTGAGACCAGAAGCATCTTGGATTTTGGATTTTGGGATATTTGCATGTACATGATGAGATATTTTGGGGGTAGGACCCAAGTCTAAACATGAAATTGATTTATATTTCACATATACCTTATATGCATAGCCTGAAGTTAATTTTATGGAATACTTTAAATAATTTTTTTTGCATGAAACAAGGTTTTGACTGTGTTTTTGACAAGTCATGGAGTCAGGTGTGGAATTTTCCACTTGTGGCATCCTGTCTGCACTTTAAGGTTTTGCGTTTTGGAGCATGTCAGATTTCAGATTTTTGAATTAGGAATGCTCTATCTGTATACCTGAATTGCATAAGATGGTAGGTGGCAAATACTTGTTTAAAACATCTATGATCAGTTCCCATCACAGTCTCCATTTCTAGGGAGGTAAGAAATAATACAGATTTTTAAAAATGGTGAGATTTATAACCTATTTACTGTCATCTGATGTTTCAACAATCCTGTCCCCTGCCCTTTTTTTTTTCATATTGTCAGTGATCAATTAAGATTGATTTTTTTCACATATATGTCTTTGTTAGGTACTGAATCTTTTAAGGGCCAGGTACATGGCTGATGCTTGTAATCACAGCACTTTGGGAGGACGAGGTGGGCAGATTGCTTGAGCTCAGGAGTTGGAGACCAGACTGGGCAGCATGGCAAAACCCTGTCTCTACAAAAAGTAGCTGGGTGTGGTGGTGTATACCTGTAGTCCCAGCTACTCGGGAGGCTGTGGCCGGAGGATCACTTGAACCAAGTAGTGAGCTGTCGTGAGCGGTGATCAAGCCACTGCATTTCAGCCCCAGCCACAAAGTGAGACCCTGTCTCAAAAAAAAAAAAAAAAAAAAATTCAGTCAGAAGGATTGATGTTATTTTTTGAGATGTACTTTCGAGAGGTCAGAAATGATACTCCTCATTAGTTTACCTTTATTGTGTTCTTTCTTGAAACTGGAAAAGCATGTTCAGCAAAGCATGTGGTTTCCAAGTAGTATGGATACATCTTGTTTGTTACCTTTTTTCCCCCAGTCTTCCTCTTTTTTTCTTGTTTTCAGATAATGTCTTATTCACACTTTTAAAATCCACATTCTCTCTCTTTAGTCCCTCCAAGGGTTGCTTTCTATGTGAAATTTCATTGTTTCTACCAGTCCCCACCTTTCTTTTTACCTCCTCTTTGCTTAGCAAGGGTATTTCTCTTTCAAGCTGTCTGCCATTTTGGTGATTTTGCTCATCTGACTCCTGTGGAGCAGTTTTGTCTCCTTAGTCTACCTTTTCAACAGACTTTCTGTACAGCTGGTTTCCTCTTGCCACGCCTTTTCTTGTTAACTGATTTATTATCATTGCTCTTCAATTATAGTCCTGTTCTGGCATGGTGTAATAGCTGGCAGTAGTGACAGAGCCTTCTGTGTATATCATATACACCCCTAAGGTATGGTTACTTGATGTGTCATTTTGTTAGAGGAAATTACTAATCATGATTTTATTGTTGATTTTTCTTTGTATCGAAACCCATGAAATACAGGGTTTTTTTATGCAGGGTTTTATTATTCCGGAAAGGAATAAAACATATGATAATTAGGATTCAGCATATTTTAATAATTCTGTACCATTTAGTTATCTATTACTACATACTAAATTATCCCAAAGTTTAGTATCTTAAAGCAGCTATCATTTGTTACATAGTTTCTGAGGGTCAGGAATTGGGGACTGGCTTAGCTGGGTGGTTTTTGCTCTGGATCTGTTACCAGATTGCAGTCCAGGTGTTTGCCAGATCCGTAGTCATGTCAAGGCCTAACTGAGTCTGGAGAAACTGCTTTCAGATTCGTTCAAGTGGTTGTTGGCAAACCTCAGTTCCTTGCTGACTTTTGGCCAGAGGCTTTAGTTCCTCCCACCTTATCCTCTCTATAGGACTACTTAGAACATGTTAGCATGTTTGCCCCAGATGGAGAGGTCTGAGAGAGTAAGTACTTAAGTAAGAGAGAGTGCTCAGGATAGATGCCTGTTTTCAATAACAGCTCAGAAGTGATGTACTAGCCCTTCTCATATTCTCTTGGTCACAGACCAATCCTAGCACAATGTGGAAGGGAACTGTGCAAGGGTGTGAATACTAGGAGGCCGGCATTATTGGAGGCCATCTTGGAGGCTGACTACCACCGTTCCCCCTCTAACCTCCACTGATTCAGGTTCCTCCCATATGCAAAATATACTCACCCCCTCCCAAAGCCCTCAGAAGTGCCATCCCATTACAGCAGCAGCTCAGAATCTAGAATCTCATTATCTAAATCAGGACCAGGTGTGGATGTGGCGCCTTGGGTATAGTTCCTTCAGTATAGCTTCTTTAGTACCCTCTTGGCCTGAGAGACTTGAGAGACCAGTTATCTGCCCCATATATACCTAACACACAGTGGTGGGATGGGCATAGGATAACTCCTGTAGCCCTTCCTCTTCAAAGGGGCAGAAATGGGAGACACAAAGGAGTCATTGGTCCATGGCAATTCTGAAATCAAGTGGCAAATGTTGGATGTTCTTGATTAGGTCTGAAGGCCTGGGATAATTCTCCATGGCTGTCTGCCCTGCCCTCTAGGCTCTTGGTTTCCACCCCTCTGAGTGATCCCTAGAAAGCATGTGCTTCACAGCTGGTTGGTTTTCTCAGTCTCCTTACTGCTAAATAGAATTTTGAGAGTTCAAAGACTTCATTTTATTCTATTTCTATCCTTTTCAATTCTAGCTGGCAATGCTTCTGCATATGTATTTCTTCTAAAAACTTTGAGGGTCTTTGGTGCATGTTACTGGCTTCCATTTTATTAGTCAAAAGCCACACCACCTACACATCTCTGAAATATATTGAGTTTCTGCTGATAACAGTGCTCTTAATGAAGCCCTATTGTGTGATTAATTGGATTTTTGAAGTACATTCTTTATAATTTTTTATAGCACCCTTTGTTGGAATGATTAGCGCCTTTGATCTTTCTGGGTATTAAGATTTTACGGTCATACCCTTGATTTTATCTTTGGACCGTATTTTCCTGGCAGTGCCTTGGATTTTGGTCTTTGCTCAATTTTAGCGTTGTTTTGCATCTGGAGAAGATGAGAATTTAAAAAATCTCCAACTCTCGTTTTTGTTTAACAGCCTTTCTTTTAGTTTATCTCTTTTTTTCACATAAGCACAAGAAAAACCCAGGTGGCACTTTGAACACTGGTTGGAAATCTTCTTAGTTATATCACCCCATTGATTTTTTACAGTCCACATAACTGCAGGGAATGGTGTTGCTAAGCCTTCTGCCTCTGCTTAACTAGGATTCCTCTTCTTCTGCTTTCTGATAATATTACCCCACTTTCTTCCATGTCCTCACTTGTATCCTTACCAGAGACTATCAGGCTTCTTTCTTTAGGTTTTCATTTACACTCCTCAAAGCCCACCGCTTGGTTCCAAAGCCATTCCCATGTTTTTCATTTTTGTTACGGCAGTACCCCATTTCCAGGGACTAAAGTCTGTATTAGTAATCTATTGGTATACAACAAATTAATCCAGAGTATTAGTAGTCTGTTGCTGTGTAGCAAATTACCGCAGTACTTAGGAGTGTAAAACAAGCCTTTATTATTTTACGAAATTTCTGAGAGACAGGAATCAGGGAGTAGCTTAGGTAGGTGGTCTGGCTTTGGGTCTCACCATATTGCAATCTAGCTGTCAGCTGGGGTTGCTGTCATTTCAAGGCTTGACTGGGCTGGAGAATCTGCTTCCAGACTCACTCATGTGATTGCTCCAGACCTCAGTTCACACAAAGAGCATGAATACAAGGAGGCTGGGATCATGGAACGGGCTGTCTTGGAGACTGGGTACCTGTTACTACTTGCCCTAGTTAATGATAGCCCCACCCAGTTTTTCCCCCAAACCAGAGAACCAGGAGTCATCCTAGACTCCTTCTACACACTCCCTATTCCTACCTCCCATCATTTGGCCATTGAGCATTTTACATTCCACATCCTTAATGTTTTTCATATTAATCCCTTCTTCCTCGTTCTTGCTGGTGCTGCTTTAAATGAAGGCTTCACTATATCGCATCTGTACTATTGCAGTAGACTCCCTGCTCCAATCCATCCTCTCACTCTGCGAGCAGTCTTTAGAATGCAGATAATCATGTTTTTGCCCAGCTGAAGAATCCCTTCAGTATAATTCTCCATTGCCTGTCTGTAAGAAAGAGGGCAAATCGTTAGTTGACCTCTTTCTCCTTGTTCTACCATATCTTCTCCTGGTATGAGCTTTATGTTTCATCCATTGTTGAACTACGTAAGAGTTTCCAAATTTGCCATGCTATTTTACTCCCCATGATCTCTGCCTGATGAACTCATCCTTTCTGTGAAAGTTTAGCTGACCGTCAGTGGAACTGATTACTTCTTTTGTGCCAGCCCTGTACCTTGTACTTAACATAGTCATATTTATTTACACATCTGGCTTCTTTACCAGATGAAGAAGTAGTTAAGGCAGGAATTGTGTTTTATTTATCTTTGTAACCCTGGTACCTAGTACAGTGCCTGGTATAAGGTGGGTACTCAGTACATAGATGTTAAATTGAAATTTAGTGTCTGAGTCAGGAATCTTAAGACCAGTTTTCACTAGAATGCGCTGCTAATGATGTTTTGTGTTCAATTTTTGGTAATATGAGAACCCTGAAAAGCTAAACAGTAGGATATAATATTAAAATAAGGAAGAGAACTTATTTTATTTATTGCTCATAAACTATTAATTATTGTAGACTCACTATGTCTCAGGGTACTATGCCAGGTCCATTTTATGCATTATCATTTAAATCTTTTCAATAGTACCATGCCATAATGGCTGTGAAATACCATCTTATAGATGACGCAGCTATAATGTTGACACGAGATACCAAGAAGGTTTACATAAGGTGCCAAGCTCTCAGATCTAATAAGTGGGGTAGAATTCAAACTGATTGACTTGGCTTCAAAGCCGAAAGTGTCAGGCCGCCTCAGACCAGTTTACGTGATAGGACTTACGTGGCATTCTGTTGTGTGAGATCTGTGATTTGGAGCGTGCTTTATATCTGATCTCTACTTAACAGGTGTTTTTTTCTTCCTATGTATATGCAAACTTCTCAGTGCAGGTAACCTAAACTACAGTCGATATTAGCATAGGTTAATCAAGCCTTGAATAGTTTTTTCTTTTTTTATCTTAAACTTTTTTGGCCCAGCTTTTTTTTTTTTTTAATTTTTTGGTACAGAGTTTCGCTCTTGTCGCCCAGGCTGGAGTGCAATGGCATGATCTTGGCTCACTGCAACCTCCGCCTCCCAGGTTCAAGCAATTCTCCTGCTTCAGCCTCCCAAGTAGCTGGGATTACAGGCATGCGCCACCATGCCTGACTAATTTTGTATTTTTAGTAGAGACAGGGTTTCACCATGTTGGCCAGGCTGGTTTCAAACTCCTGACCTCAGGTGATTCACCCACATCGGCCTCCCAAAGTACTGGGATTATAGGCGTGAGCCACCGCACCTGGCCTGTTTGTTTTTAAATGGTGAACATGATGCCTGATATTTGGTAGTATGGTTGGTGTAAAGCAATTAATAATAAGAAAATGCAATTTGTATGTAGTTTTCACTTATGCTGAACGAAGTAAAATTAACCATCTCCTTTTTTATTTTCCTAGCTGACGAAGAATTTGACGAACTATGTTTTGAATTTGGTCTGGAACTTGATGAAATTGTATGTATTGGATATTTGTCTATTTTTCAAAGATTGTGTGCATAAGCTTATTTTTCAGGGGTGTGCTGTATTTCATCTTTATTACTTATAGTTAAACTAAGATGATAACATTTGTGGGCCATGATTTCTGTGTTCAGAGGGCTAAGCTCCAGTTCTGTCTGTTGCTTTGACTAAAATCTCAAAAGGGGTTCATGCCTTATTCCATCTACAATCACCTTGTTATCAGACTCATGCTGTGGAAATGGATAGAATGTGTTAGATAACCCCAGTATGAAAGTAAGCTCCTTCCTTTGACAAATTAATCACAGAAAGGGACCAAGAAACAGTAGAAATGTTGCTTCAACCAGAGTTGCCCTGCCTCCTTCTCCTCTAGTGCCTCCTCCTTCACCTCCTCTGCCCCCATCGCCTTCCTCCGTGCCTCTTCAACCAGCACTAATGCATTACTATACACTGATCTTGTAAAATGAGCTCATAGTTTTTAAGGTCTTGCTTATGAAAATGAGGAAGCGTTTTCTTTGACTTTTGATTGTATAATGATTAAAATATTTTTAAAAATTAAGTCTGGGCTACACATTTTAATATTGTTAACAATGATTATCTATTAAGGGCATACTTTAATTTAGAAAGTACTTTTCTGGTAGTTAGTGTTATTTTTTTCCTAAGCCTTCTATCTTCACCTATTCAGTGTTTTTATAACACTACCTTAGGTGTAAAGTTAAAAAATCTTCAGGCTAAAAAATTGTACATTGTCTTATTTTTCCTGCTGCCTTACTAATGTTACAGAAAGATCATCTTTATACTAATCAATATTTGTATACTTGAGAAATTGGCTGAGATTTCTGTAGTTTATAAGTTACTATTAGTAATTTTACTACACCTTAGAATTATGTGTGAAGTTATGTGATATCTAAGAGTGTTAGACTGGATATTAGATAATTTGAGTTCTAGTTCTAACATTTACTAGCTGTGTAACTGTGGATAATTACTTTGCCTGTCTGGACCCTACAGTCCAGACGAGTCTCTCTGGGCCTCCTTTTCACTCGTGAAATAAGGGGTTTGGTTTATATGATCTTTATGGTTTTCTTTTTTGACTCTGAAATTTATGTAGTTTTTAATTTCTGTAAAATTTTTGTTGGGTAGCACTGACAAATCCAGTCTTTACATATGGTCATTTTATGAGTTGAGATGCTGAAACTGAAAGAAGCTGTAAGCTTCTGTGTCTCTTTTTTTTTTGTTTTGCGAAGGAGTTAGATCTTTTTTTACAGCAGTTCCTCCTTATCCACAGTTTTTTGCTTCCACAGTTTTAGTTACCTGCAGCAAACTGTGGTTTGAAAATAGGTGAGTATAGTGCAATAAGAAATGCTGAGACAGAGACTGCATTCACATAACTCTTATTATAGTATATTATTTTAATTGTTCTATTTTATTATTAGTTGTTAATCTCTTACTGTGCCTAATTTGTAAATTAAACTTTCTCATAGGTATGTATGTATAGGAAGAAACATGGTATATGTAACGTTTAGTCCTCTCCAAGGTTTCAGGCATCCACTGGGGAGCTTGCAACATATCCCCTGTGGATAAGGGGGTGCTGCTGAAAAATGAATGCAGATGCCTTCGTTTCTCTGGTTATTGTATTATCTTCTCTGTATAGAGGTCCCTTTTGAGATCTGCCATCTCCTGGGAGGTGACTCAGCTTTCTTCACTATTTAAACAGTAATTTTATTAACCCCTTTGATTGAACGTTGTTTAAACTCGAATTCTTCCTCTCCTCTTTTTGCCTCTTCCCCTTCTTTTCTTTTTCCCCTTTTTGCTCCTTCCTCCTCCTCTTCATTCTCTTGTTTTTCATTTTTCATTTTCCCTAATTTAAAAAATTTTTCTTCTAAGTTTGAGATGCCCAAGGTAGATGTTTTTTGGAGCCCAGCACCACCTTACACAGTCCCAGCATTGCATAGACTCCTGTGGTTCCTTGGGTGGGATTTTGGCACATAATACTCAGTGGCCAGAAGTGAATTCCTCCGCATACTGTGCAAATGTGGATATAATTCTTAATTTGGTCAAAAATTTGAACTACTTATATTGTGGCAGTGGGAGGGCATCATGTAAAACAAAAATCATTACATATTTTGATAGAAATCCATCAGTTATTTTAGCAGGTTGTTGGTGGAAATAGTAGGAATTCGGGTTAAGTGGAGCTTCCAAATAATTAAAAGGTAACATTAACAGTTGGAATATAACTTTTAATCATTTTGAGTGAAAATTTCTTAAATCTATTTACAGTTCCCTGCTCTGGTAAACATAAGGAATGGAGTATAACTTCTCTGCAGTGGTTATGTTTAAGACAGTCTGTTGCTCTGCTGTAGTATGGTGGTTGAAATATTCTAAACTCTTTACCACTGCATTCAGCGTGGTTCTAGTGGTGTTTCTTCCATCATCTCCCTCTTGGTTGCCTTAATTCTGCCTCACTATCCCTTTGCTATCACTAGTTTGCTTCCCATTGCACCTATTATCCCTTTTAATTTTCACCGGTGTCTGATGGTCTCTGAATGTTTTTTGTTTTTACGCTGTCCCTCTCATTGTCATGTGGACTTGGGTGCCCACAGGATTTAAGTTTTAGAGTCATCCTATAAGAAAGTGTGTTTCTTTTATTTAGTGAATCATCTTTCTTTTACCCCTTTGACACTTTTGTTGTTACTTTATGTACTTGGTGATGTTTTCATTTTTTTAGCTTGAGATGGGAAAACTTTTTCTGTAAAGGGCCAGATAGTAAATATTTTAGGCTTTGTAGGCTCTATAGTCTGTGTTTCAACTCAGCTATTGCAGCGTGTAAGTTGCAGTAGGTAATAGGTAAACGAATGGGTCTGTCTGTGTTCCAGTAAATCTTTATCAAGTATCAGGTATGATTTGGCCAGCGGGCCATTGCTTGTGGACCTTTGTTTAGATGGATTTGTGCTGTTCTGGGGAGATTGAGGATGCCAGATATGCGAACTCAGTTAAAGTTGAAGTATTTTTCTGTCTGCTGTGATTATAACACTTAATATTGTCATGTTGTTTTTGTCATGGATATAAAAATCCCATGTTCTTGTAGAAAATATGTATAATGTAGTTACTGCCTTATAGGGCTGACAACTTTTACTTTTTAAAGAGAATTTAAATTATTTAATTTTATCATTACTTTTTGGCTTGTTTTAGACATCTGAGAAGGAAATAATAAGTAAAGAACAAGGTAATGTAAAGGCAGCAGGAGCCTCTGATGTTGTTCTTTACAAAATTGACGTCCCTGCCAATAGATATGATCTCCTGTGTCTGGAAGGATTGGTTCGGGGACTTCAGGTCTTCAAAGAAAGGTAAGGAAATATGTTCCTGAAAGACTTTGCTAAGTTGGATTTTCTTTCTTTCCTTGTCATTATCAGCAGACGTGTTTAAATTTCTAGGAAAAAGCTTGTACAGGCACACAGCTTTAACTCTCAGCAGAGGGTTGATTTGAGGATTAGATTAATGTAGATTGTAGCCATTGGAAAATTTCCATGAAAATTTGAGTCATAGCCATTCATTTTTGGGAGCATATTTTAAAACTGGTGGTTAATGCTTTTATGGCATCTTAAAAAATTCTTTAGCAGGTGTGTGTGATTTCCCTCCATCATCTAATTGGAATGAGTAGTTTGCTAGATGTGTCAAAGGTTGAGAGGAAATGGAGAGCTGGCAATATCCTTACATTATGAGTTCTAAGGAACCTCAGGAGTGAAGCCTCCTAACTGGAAAACCAAAGACCTTATGACGGCTCCGTGATCTTGAGCAAGTTAGTTGGCTGCTCTCGTTTCAATTTCCTAATCTATAATGAAGAAGATTTATAAGGCCCCTTCCAACTTTTCATTTAATAAAGATAGAGGGGCTGGACATGGTGGCTCGTGCCCGTAATCCCAGAACTTCAGGAGGCTGAGGCTGGTAGATCACTTGAGGTCAGGAGTTCAAGACCAGCCTGGCCAACATGGTGAAACCCTATCTCTACTAAAAATACAAAAATTAGCTGGGTATAGTGGTGTGCACCTGTAATCCCAGATACTCAGGAGGCTGAGGCACGAGAATTGCTTGAACCCAGGAGGTGGAGGTTGCAGTGAGTCGAGATTTGCGCCACTGCACTCCAGCTTCGGCAGCAGAGGGAGACTCCATTTCAAAAAAAAAAAAAAAAAAAAAAAAAAAAAGATAGAGGGTAACGAATATATAAAGTGAAAAAAATAACAGCTATTAAAAATTAATTGTTTTTGATTACTTCTACGTTATCTGGTCATCTGCAAAAGAATAAGAGTTCTAACTGATGGGCTAGATTCTGAAATTGTGAGGATTTAGGTGAGTGATGGGTATTGGTGAAATGATGATAATTAGGCATTAGGTTAAGGATGTTTAAAATTTTGGAGTTGACCCGGTTGGTTTCCTGCAGGACAATCAGATGCTTTTATTTTAGGATCAAGGATAACTCCAGAGAGTTCATTTCCCAACCCTACCCAATGAGAATCTGTATTTTTACCAGTCACCTTGTGATTTTTATGATCAGACAATTAGGAAAGCAACTTAAAATGTTTTCTACTTAAAGTGAGTCCATGGACAAGTAGCATGTGAGAACTTACTAGAAATGCAGTCTTAGTTGCCACCCGACACCTGTTAATCAGAATCTGG
The DNA here is from genome assembly GCF_007565055.1 of Rhinopithecus roxellana. Taxonomy (NCBI): domain Eukaryota; kingdom Metazoa; phylum Chordata; class Mammalia; order Primates; family Cercopithecidae; genus Rhinopithecus; species Rhinopithecus roxellana. The sequence goes on from NC_044562.1 coordinate 26,835,012, forward strand.
TTTAACAAACTTCCCAGTTAATTGTAAGCACATTGAAATTTGAGAAGCACTGCCTTAAAACAGTAGTTCCCAACTTCTCCCTATGATAAGAGTTCCCTAGGGATGCCTTCAAATTGCACCATTTACCAAATCTTTGTCTTGACTTATTTTATCATCTGGTAATAGTAGGTCCAGATGGAACCAGGGAATCTGTATTTTCCATAAGCTCTGTTTTTTCCTGGAAGCTCAGAATCTCATGGTTAGAATAACTATCATAACTTAAAGGTTATCAAAAAAAATAAAATAAAATAACTTAAAGGTTATCTAATCCAGTCCCTCAGCTGATGTTGAAATGCTCCTTAAACAATTGCTCAGTTAACGGTTTGTAGCTTCTGCTGGGATGCTAGTGATAGGAAATACATTACTATGAAGCATCTTATGTCATTTTTGGACAACTTTAAATGTTAAAAAGTTTGTTATTTTTTATTTTTTATTTTTTTTTTATTTTTAGTGTTCAGCCAAAATTTGACTTGCTATAACTCAACCCATTGCCCTAATTCATTTTGTATACTTCCCATATACAGCATAGAATGTAATTATTTTATGTAATGTGTTGATTAATTATGAGTAAGTTCATTTAAATATTATTTTAGGATAAAGGCTCCAGTGTATAAACGGGTAATGCCTGATGGAAAAATCCAGAAATTGATTATCACAGAAGAGGTAATAAGGATAAATTCTTACTTTTCCTTAAAATATTTTCTTTTGTATATGTCTGTATAAGGTGGGGAGGAAAAAGAAACAAGACTTACTCTTTTTTGAGACAGGGTCTGGCTCCATTGCCCAGGCGGGAGTGCAGTGGTGCAGTCTTGGCTCACTGTAACCTCTGCTTCCCAGGCTCAAGTGATCCTCCCACCTCAGCCTCCTGAGTAGTTGGGAGTATAGGCACACGCCACCACACCCGGCTAATTTTTTGTATTTTTTAGAAACGGGGTTTCACCATGTTGCCCAGGCTGGTCTCAAATTCCTGAGCTCAAAGGATCCTTCCTCTGCAGCCCCCTAAAGTGCTGAGATTACAGGTGTGAGCCTCTGTGCCTGGCCCAAAGCTTACCCTTCTAAAAAATGTGATTTTCTTTGATCATTTGCTAAAATGAGTATATACTTAGCCACTAGCTCTTAAAAATTTTTTTTTAACCTGGGAATGCAAAAGAACAAAGCCTTTGCTTTCCATAAATAGTTTTGGGTAATAATATCCAATGCATGTTTAAAACACATTTGCAACATAATTGTTTAAATTGTGGAATGTTAATGAAATTTTAAAAGATTTAAAACTTTTCAGAGGGGTTGTTTTGGTAAAAATATGAATTATGAGCAAACTTTTTCTCAATTATTTAATACATTTTCAGAAATCTTACTGAAATAAAAATTCTGTGAAGGTGGTGACTTTGTCTCTAGTTTACCACTTTATTACTTGTTGACTGAATAAATTAATACATGCTTGTTTGAATGAAAATGTATGCCAGTGGCAAGAGTGCAGCTGCCTTCCTGTTACAAGATATTACAAAGAAAAACCTTACTGTTTGCTATCTCTAACGATATTATGAATTTCAGACAGCTAAGATACGTCCTTTTGCAGTAGCAGCAGTTCTCCGTAATATAAAGTTTACTAAAGATCGATATGATAGCTTCATTGAACTTCAGGAAAAATTACATCAGAATATTTGCAGGTTTGTGGTTGCATTTTCTTTCTTCCTTGTCTTCCCCTTTCCCTCCGCCTCCCTATCTCCTTTCCATCCTGATCCCTCACCCTCTTCTCTCTTGCCACTTCTGCCCTCTTTCTATCTCTCCTTCCTTTCTTCCTCTGCAGATTTTTTACAAAGCATTTCTAAATTAATAGTATGTGACAGATTATGAAGATTTAACTTGGCTTTACCAGATACCTGTTACTGCTTGTAAATGGCATATGCATGAAGAAACAGGAGGTATATTTTGAATATTGTATAGAGAAGAATTATCTAGTCCTAGAGACTTCCCTGCTTTTTGCTGTTATTTTGGTTCAGATCAGCAGTGGATTATACTACTAAGTGTAAACCGTGATAATGAAGTACGATATATCATTTTTAAAATGGAAATAAAATTTTGGCTTATTCTCACTTTTTGAGTGAGAATAATTATAAATTGACAGAACTTGAGTTTAAGTGACTAAATTTTACTTATTCCGTCTTTACATTACTATGCATAATTTCCTGCACAGCTCCCTTTAGGGCAATGATCTTCAAACCTATATAATTTCTGAACTCCTAAAGGTCAGTGAAGATAACAATGGTAATCCTTGAACTCATTTAAGTATTTTAGAATCCTAATGGAAACTGTATACTTACTAATGATGACAAACCTCAGACTTCAGCTAACATATTAAGCTTATTTGTGTTGGTTTTGAAATAGATCAACATAAGTTACTGCATGTTGATACAAAGGTATGATTAATAGTTATATATGTCTCAAAAATAGAAAAAGAATTTTTACTTTTTAATTTTTTGTGTGTGAGATCTGCTGCAATTATTTGCTAGTAATTGTAGTTTAGTAAACTATAGAGCCTAGGAGGGGTCTGTGTGTATGGGAATGGGCTAGGGATGGGATAGAGGGAGAACTATAGACATTTTCTGCTATGGTGAAAAACATCTTTGTGTATGTGGTGGAAGCAACATTTTTTTTTCAGATTCCAAATAACGTTTATTCCCAGTCCTTTTATATAGAAGAGTTTATATGTCAGCTTGCTAATATGTCATTATTAAGCAAAACAATAACAATTTAAATATAATTTCAAAATTAAGAACAAAATACAAGATTTCTGACAAGTATAGGTATAACATAAGTGGTTGAGCTAGATTATCTGCTCTGGCTCTATTATCTTATTTATTTTAAGAAGCTGTTTTAATCTAAACAGACTTTTTAAAATTTAACTTTAAGCTCTGTTTTATTTGGTATTTCTGGAAATCATGAGCTTTTTCTAAGGGGAAGAATTGAACACATCCTAATACTTTGGTGTGCCAGAGTTCTTTTCTGTCAGTAAATCCTAATTAACCTCTTTAATGAGCTTTGGAAGTTTATGTATTTCAAGGAATATATCGATATTGTCTAAGTTATTAAATTTATTGACAAAGTTGTTCATAATGTTTCCTTATTATCCTTTTAATATCTGTGGTATCTGTAGTGATGTCACCTCTTTTATTTCTCTGTCTTCTCTCTTGTTTTTTCCTTTGATCAGTGTGGCTCGAGGTTTATCAGTTTTATTGACCTTTTTCTTTGTTTGTTTGTTTGTTTTGAGACAGAGTTTTGCTCTGTTGTCCAGGCTGGAGTCCAGTGGCATGATCATCTCATTGTAACCTCAAAACTCCTGTGCTGAAGTGATCCTCCTGCCTCAGCCTCCTAAGTAGCTGGAACTACAAGCAGGAGCCACCACACCTGGCTAATTTTTTAATTTTTTGTAGAGATAGGGGTCTTGCTTTGTTGTCCAGGCTGGCCTTACAGACTTTAAGTGATCCTCGTGTCTCAGCCTCCCAAAGTGCCGGGGTTACAGGAATGAACCCCTCGTTTTCTTGATCTTTCAAAGAATGAACTTTTGGTTTCATTGATTCTTCTCTTATTTTTTCCTCTATTTTTATTGATTAAGCTTCTTTTTTAGGCTAATTAGTCCCTACTGCTGAGGCAAGACCCTTTTGCCTACTGTATCCATTGCTACCTGAGCAGTGAAGTTTTACTCTGTGTGAACATGGAGCACTGCTTCCTCTAATTCCCTTGAATAATTCTTTCCTGGCCTTGGGTAGTTTTCTCAGCTGCATGTTCTGATCAATACTGAGCTCACCAGTACTTGAGTGGGACCCTCTGCATATCTTCAGAGTTCTCTCTGTGTGTAGCTCTCTGCTTTTCTCTGGGACTCTGCCCACCTTGGCCTTCCCAAACTCTCAGCTATGTTTCTTGCTCTCAGGGAGTCTCCTGGGCTCCACTGGGCCCTCTTTCCTGCCCTATAGTCAGGGCTCATCTCGCTTGTTTCCTGTGTCTCAGGGATTGCTGCCCTTCATTGCCTGCTGTTAGGTGCCGTAAAAACTATTGCTCCGTGCATTTTGCTCTTCGGCTGTTTCAGGCAAGAGTAAATCTAGTGTGTTCCTCTGTCTTGGCTTGAAGTACCTAGTGAGTCTTTTACTTCAGTTATTTTACTTTTCATCTCTGCAAACCACTGCTTTAAAAAAAAATAGTTCCTTTTCTGCAGATATTTCCTCATCTATTTATTATGTGTATGTTCTTCCATAATTCTTGAACATTTTTTAGTAGCGGCTTTAAAATCTGTGTGGCAGTATCAGAATCTGGGGCATCTTAGTGTTGGTTTCTATAGACTGGGTTTGTCTGGAGTAAGAGTCATGTGTTCCATATTTCTCATGTCCATTGCCTTTTGATGCATATAGAACATCATATTAGGGAAGAGTCTTGACTTTGCTGTGTTTCTCTGAAGAGTGGTTTTTGTTCTTTCAGACAAAGACTTGAATACTTAGCTAGATTCAGACTCGGCAGTGGTTCAGTTTTCTGCTCAGTTCTTTTCAGCTTTCAGTTGCTGCTCTTTTATAGCAGGACTTTGAAATTTTTATCATTATGTTAGATAAAATCTTGATTTCTGAATATTTTTGTTTTTTTCATATCTTACCTATATTTAGAGTGTTAATCTTTTTCCTGTACATATGTTATAAACCTTTTTTGTGTTTTTTAACTTTTGGTTTCTTTTGGACATGTAAGGTTTTAAATTTGGGTATAGTTATCAGTTTTTCTGTATGACTTAGATTGTATGACCTACTTAAGAAGCAGTGTCCTACTCTACAGTTTTAAGCATATTCTTCTATATTTTCTTATCTTTTTGTTTTGTTTTGTTTTTGAGACAGGGTCTCACCCTGTTGCCCAGTCTGGACTACAGTGGTGCAATCACAGCTCACTGTAGCCTTGACTTCCCTGGCTCAAGTGATTCTCCTACCTCAGCCTCCCAAGTGGCTGAGACCACAAGTGTGTGGCACCATAGCCAGCTAATTTTTATGTTTTTTGTGGAGTTGGGGTCTCACCATGTTGCCCAGGCTGGTCTTGAACTCTTGGGCTCAAGCAGTCTTCCTGCCTTGGCCTCCTAAAGTGTTGAGATTTCAGGCATGAGCCACCTCACCTGGCCTCTATATTTCCTTGGAATAATTTTTATGGTGTCTTTTTTATGTGTGCCTGTATGTTTGTCTTTTGCTTTTCAAAATGCTTAGGTCTTTGATTCATCTGGAATTATGTTTTTTTTGTTGCTGATTTGAAGTTGAAATTTTGGTGATGTTTTGAGGTGCTGTTTTAGGATTAAGGGACCAATATTAACATCTAAGAAAACAGACTTTCTTACCTGTGCATTTGTCAATTATTAATTTACCTACATTTATTGAACCATGTATATTTTATCCTATGATAGTTCTGGGTTTATTATCTTCTGTAAGCATATGGCTAATTGAGTAAAGTAACACTCCCTTATTGCCTGTTAACATTTCTTTTCAACTCTATTTATTAAAGTTCTAGTTCACCAGTCCTGCAGTCCTAGAAGTTGACCAAAATTTAATATTAAGCATTTTAAACTAATTTTAGTGCACATACATTTTAAACTAAAGAATGTTAAGAACACAAGTTTTGACCAAGTTCCTCTTTTCAAATTGACTGTTAGAAAGCCAAACTTGTGACCTTTCCTGGTAAGACTTAGGCCTTTAGATTCTAATTCAGAATTAACATTTCCTGGCTCAGTTTTACATCCCTACTTCTATTTCTTTTTCTCCTATTTTGTAGCTTGCTGTAATTTCCTAAAATTACCTTAAATCCTTTGTGGATAAACTGTAGAACAAGTGAAATGAATACCTTTTGAACTTCCCTTATACATTAAAGTAAACTTGAACTGTAATTCAGAGCTCTTAAAATTAAATTTTTTCCACAACTAAAGTAATGCAGCTATGTGATAAAATTTAGGAAAATATAGAAAAGCCAAAACCCCCACAATTTGGTAGTTCATTCTAATTTATTAAAACATGTTTACTTGAGTATATCAAGAAGAAATAGGTTAAAAGAGGTAAAGGAAATGCTAACTTTGAAGATATCTTAGAAACAGTATTTGGGAAAACATAATGGCAAGGAATTTTCTTCAGCTCCTGAAATCATGTGTTTCGTGTAGTTTTGTGATTTCTCAGTATTCTTAATGGTTGTAAGAATTTGTTCGTTATATGCCACTAATGATACCATGTAGTAGCAATATGCTGTTTCAGGGAAGTATCTGAAATAATTTTTAAAAATATGTAGTCTATGTTTATGTTATCTTTAGAATTTATGCTTTAGAATATTCAAACCTGTCTCATTCTCCTCCTTTCCTTTCCTCCCTCCTTCTCCCTCACCCTCTCCACAATTAGGAAAAGAGCGTTGGTTGCTATTGGCACCCATGATTTGGACACTTTGTCAGGCCCATTTACTTATACTGCAAAACGTCCTTCAGATATCAAATTCAAGCCTCTAAATAAGACCAAGGAGTATACAGCCTGTGAACTGATGAACATATACAAGGTAAATACTCTTTTTGATTATGCAGCAGCTTTGCAAAAATCATGAAATTCCATCAAAGTCAAGCCTTGCAACTAGGGAAATGTAATGAATACTTTTAAAAAATTACAGTGTCTGGGCTCCAACCTAGAGATAGTGATTCATCTGATCTAGAGTGGGACCTGAACATAGTTTTATTTTATTTATTGTTACATTTTTAACCTCTGATATGATTTCAGTGTACTGCTAGGGTTGAGAACCACTGAAGTAGACCGTACCACATTGTAATCTGCAGTTGAAACTCATGCAAGTCTAAAGAACAGTAAGACTTAGCTAGTGTTTTTTGTGGGAAATACTGTTACAAGCTGTCTATCTCCCATTATTTAGAAGTCCAGCAGCGAAAATGAATTCAGTAGTCAGTTTGGATTGTATTTAACAAGTAGAAAAAATAGTTGTCATTTAGAAAAAGCAGTGTCATCCTTGCCCTGATTTGCAAGTGACTTCTTCCGATTTATCTAAATAGTTTTGTCATGGTTTATGTTTCCTTTGAAATGATTCAGGCATACCAGTGCAAATCTGTTTTCATTCTCGAGAAATGACTCAATTATGTGCATTGAATATTGGAATATTAATTTATATTAGAAAATCTTATAAATTTAGAACTTTCTTTAATTTGGGTCTGTTTTAATGTTTTTCTGACTTTTCCCCTCCCTTTTTTCTTTTTTTTTGAGACGGAATTTCGCTCTTGTTGCCTAGGCTGGAGTGCAATGGCGCAATCTCAGCTCACCGCAACCTCCACCTCCTGGGTTCAGGTGATTCTCCTGCCTCAGCCTTCTGAGTAGCTGGGATTACAGACATGTGCCACCATGCCCAGCTAATTTTGTATTTTTAGCAGAGATGGGGTTTCTCCATGTTGGTCAGGCTGGTCTTGAACTCCTGACCTCAGGTGATCCACCCGCCTCAGCCTCCCAAAGTGCTGGGATTACAGGCATGAGTCACCGTGCCTGGCATTCCCTTCTTTTTAAATATTAGGTCAGTATGTAAACTATAGTGATAGAAACAAACAAAAAAAACAACTAATTTTATTTGATGTAATTTGTTTTCAGACTGATAATCACCTTAAACATTATTTACATATCATTGAAAACAAACCCCTGTATCCAGTTATCTATGATAGCAATGGTGTCGTCCTTTCAATGCCTCCCATCATCAATGGTGAGTTATTTTATAAGCATCACAGATCTGTGCTGTTTCCTTTTAATCCTCAACATTTCTCTAGAATTCTCAATAGACTTGGCTAAATCAAATTCAAATAACTCATAATCTGAGTATCTCAGGTCTTTTGTAGATTCTAATCATTCTTTTCATTCATTTATTCAACAACATTTTACTGGTGATTCTTATGTAATTTATAATATGTTCATACACTTATAAATATGTTCTGATGCTAGGCTTTGGGTTCTGTTATATTTCTCCCAAGGTTATTGATGTTTTGGTTTTAGCAGGTAATTCACTTGGTTAAACTCAAAGTCAAACTCTGTCATGTCGGTAGTTTTTTTTCTTTTGTGTGTGTTTTTTTTTTTTTTTATTTTGAGACAGGCTCTTGCTCTGTCACCCAGGCTGGAGTGCAGTGGTGCAGTCATGGCTCAGTGCAACCTTAAACTCCTGGGCTCAAGCGATTCTCCCACCTTGGCCTCCCAAAGCCCTGGGATTATAGATGTGAGCTGCCATGCCTGGCCTTGCCTAGTTATATAGTTAAACGAAAACTTTTAATTTAAATTTTGCCCTCTTAATTCCTTTCTGAAGGCTATTTTTATGAGACAGTTGATTGTATTTATAAAATTTAATGATGTCTGAGACATAGATGTTTGCCTTTCTGGAGGTAAGAAGGAGGCTTAGCTGATTTGCTATAAGAAGAAGCTTCTTCTCAAGATCTTGGACCCTAGCAGTTACAGCGGTTAAGAACATGGGCCCCAGAGTTAACCAGATCTAGACCCAAATCCTAGCCTTGCTGCTTGTGATCATAGTCAAATAATTTAATCTCTCTAAACTTAGTTTCTTGCCAGCAATTACATCATGGGATTGTGGTAAAGATTAGAGGAGACAACCTATGTTAAGTGCTTGGCCATAGCACCTGACACATTGTATGCATTCAGTAAAGGCCTGTTAATTATTTTATTTTTACTCTTCAACTTGCAGTAGGAGCTTTAAATAAAAATTGTTTATCCCTTTGCTCTTAAGGTGTTAGGTTTTTTTGTTTGTTTGTTTGTTTTTTTGAGACAGAGATTTGCTCTTGTTGCCCAGGCTGGAGTGCCATTGCACCATGTCATGCCATTGCACCATCTCAGCTCACCGCTACCTCTGCCTCCTAGGTTCTAGTGATTCTCCTGCATCAGCCTCCCAAGTAGCTGGGATTACAGACATGTGCCACCATGCCTGGCTAATTTTGTATTTTTAGTGGAGAAGGGGTTTCTCTGTGTTGGTCAGGCTGGTCTCGAACGCCTAACCTCAGGTGATCTGCCCACCTCGGCCTCCCAAAGTGCTGGGATTACAGGTGTGAGCCACTGCCCCTGGTCAAGGTGTTAGTTTTTAATATGTTTTACATTTAAAATGTAGTTTCTGTTTTGTTGAGCTTAATAGTGCACTTCTATTTCTAAAACTAGTTATTTTGTTGTTATTGTTTTGTGTTCATTGCAGGGGATCATTCCAGAATAACAGTAAATACTAGAAATATTTTTATTGAATGCACAGGAACTGACTTTACTAAGGTAAATAAAACTTTTACTCAATTTTTATATGATCAGATGGGAGATTTTATTTCCGGCCCAAGACTAAATGACTAAAATTAAAATATGTGTATTTTGTAGGTGGGAACATGTTTTAGAAATTTAGACAATTAAAAAGATAGAGATATTCTACACTTTGGTTATGATGCTTTCATTAATTCAACAAATGTTTAGTGAACACCGAATGTCTTTCCAGTGCCAGGAATTTAATAATGAGTTACATGTTTCTTCACTTGAAAGAACTCCTAGGGGGAGAGTTAGTCATATACATAACTATAAAACAATGTGGAATGAGTACTGTAGTGAGATCCATATAAATTGTTTATCTAGTTGACTTAATTTGTATGTGGAGTAATTTGGTACCTTTGTGTACTTGGTAAAAGCTAAAAAAAAAAAAAGAAAAAAATGAACTGGGGTGAAGAAGCTTTATTTAGTAAATTGATAAATGGTTTATGCACACAAAATTATCTAGACCATAATTCTTCACCCACTTTTAGTCAGTTTATCTACTGGATTGGATTGCTATGAGAGCTTTTCTATGACATATGACCTCTTTACATATGTTAAATGAGGTGGCAGTTAAAGAATTTAAGAAAGGTAACCTCAAATGGCAGGAGAAGGCTGGAGTATAGAAATAGGGCAAATAAATGGTATTCATGTACATCTTATAGCATTAAAGCCCATTGTAAGGTATTTCATTTATAACTTTTATGTACTCCTTGCCTTCAGAAATACTGTCAGGATAAGGCCGGGCGCGGTGGCTCAAGCCTGTAATCCCAGCACTTTGGGAGGCCGAGACGGGCGGATCACGAGGTCAGGAGATCAAGACCATCCTGGCTAATACGGTGAAACCCCGTCTCTACTAAAAAATACAAAAAACTAGCTGGGCGACGAGGCGGGCGCCTGTAGTCCCAGCTACTCGGGAGGCTGAGACAGGAGAATGGCGTGAATCCGGGAGGCGGAGCTTGCAGTGAGCTGAGAGCCGGCCACTGCACTCCAGCCTGGGCGGCAGAGCAAGACTCCGTCTCAAAAAAAAAAAAAAAAAGAAATACTGTCAGGATAATACAGCTTTAACATTAAGTTCAGCTTTAATATTAATTTTTTAAAAAAATTTAATTCATGCATTTACAGACCTTGAATGTCTTTCCTGAAGTCTGTATATATAGGAGTGAAATATATATATAAGAGTAAAGCATATATTCCAATAAGGTCACTGTATTTTTTTTCTGAGAATTTTTTTGAAATAGAAAAATTATTTAACAAATCGATATGGTCTTTACTACATGCCAATGTATTTAATCTTCATAAGAACCAGACAAGATAGGAACTTTCATTATCTCCTTAACAGGTGAGAAAAGTGGCTTGCCCAATGTCATACTACTAGTAAGTGCTAGCCAGGATTCAAGCAGTCTGGCTTCAGAGACTTAGGAGATTGTTAAGATTTATTCCAGTAATTAACCATTTGTCTCTGTTGAAGCCCAGTGAACCTGAGGTTGGGGGTAGTGGGGGAACGAAACGATTTGTCTCAGTCATGGATTATAACTGTCAGAGAACTGCATAAACGCAGAACACCTAAAGATAAGGCGAGGCCTATCTTGCTTTTGTTCCACTTCCTTTCCTAAAATGTACATGTAAAGGTCCATTAGATGTTTGGGGACACAATTATATTAAATATTTATTCATTTCCATCTGAGTGAAGAGAATATATTTATAGATTACTGTAATACTTGCTTTGCTTTTCTTTGCAGGCAAAAATAGTTCTTGATATTATTGTCACCATGTTCAGTGAATACTGTGAGAATCAATTTACGTAAGTTCATCCAGCACCTTTATTGATGGCCCATTGTTCTGAAGGCAAGGCTTTGTGCTAAATATAAAGATAGGCCAGGTGCAGTGGCTCACACCTATAATCCCAGCACTTTGGGAGGCTGAGGCAGGAGGATTGCTTGAACCCAGGAGTTCAAGACCAGCCTGGGAAACATAGGAAGATGCCATATCTACAAAAAATTAAAAAAATTGCTTGGGTTTGGTGGCTTGCTCCTGTGGTCCCAGCTATTGGGGAGACTGAGACAGGAGGATTGCTTGATTCTGGGAGGTCAAGGCTGCTGTGAGCTGTTTGTGCCACTGCAATTGAGACTCGATCATAGAACGAGACACTGTCTTAAAAAAAATGAATGAATAAACAAATAAATATAAAGATTAAAAATGTGGTTCCTATAACTAGAACATATAATCTGTTCAGGGAGATAAGACATATGCATAAATATTGGATAAAGTCATAAGCGTTAAGTACTTTAAAAAGTTTTGGTGATATTCTGGTTGTTTGTAAGGGCAAGTTACTGCCAGCTGATACAATCTGAGAAGTCTTCATGGAGGCAATGAAGTTTAAGCTGTGTTTGGGGATCACTGGATTTGAGAATATATAGTTGGAAGAACAGCAAAAGAACAGCTAGAGTTAGAGAGGCATATGTAAGAGCAAAGCATATATCCCATATCGGTAAGATTACTGTATTTTTTCCAAAGCATATTTTTAGTTTAAAAAGCTATTTAACAAATCTGTATGATCTTTAATACTAGCATCATCGTTTATTCTAGAATATTAATATAATTGAAAACAAATATATAACTATAGAAAGCATGATTGAAATTATATGGGCAGTATCAGTTTTTTTTCAATTGATTTTCATTTCAGTGATTCTGTCAGTTTTATTGTGTAACACACTGCCCTGGTAAAGCCTAGAATGTGTGTGTCAATATTGGCAAGGAGTCCCTGTAGGATGCATGCTTTGCAGTACTGGGAAATAAACCTTTCAAGGAGGTGGTGCCTGAAAAGGACATCGGAGCCCTAGGAGATGAAATGGTAGAGTAATATTGTATATAGCAAGATCAATCCAAACAGTGTTGGAATGCGATAGATGGAATATGTTGAGACTGTAGTTGTAGCCAAAATGAAAGATTTGATAACCATACACATGTCTATAATTTATGGCACATTTTTTTCTTAAGTATTTTATTTCTGACTTTTGTTTTCAGGGTCGAAGCTGCTGAGGTGGTTTTTCCTAATGGAAAATCATCTACCTTTCCAGTAAGTGCTTAAGAAATGACTTCATGATTATGACAACAATACTAATAATAATGGCTATAGAGCACTCATGTTCTGTCTATCCGTCCCCTACCTACCCACCCGTGTGCCAGGTGCTATACTATGTGCATTACATGGATTTAGTCCTCACAATCGTCCTGTGAGGGTAGGTGCTATTATTAGGCTTTTTCCAGATGGAGTCCCTGAGACCTTGAGATGTTAAATACCTTGCTTATCATTTTTAAGTGGTAGAGCTAGAATCTAAATTCAGACAGTTTGACTGCAGCTGTCAACACGCAACATTATACACCAACATTGTGTGGTCATAATTCCTCTGATTTATTCTCCTGTTAATTAGTTAACTGAGTAGTTTTTTAAAAAATGTTTTTATTCTTTAATTGGCACATAATAATTGTACATATTTATGGGGTAAAGTGTGATGTTTCAATACATGTATATAATATGTAATGATCAAATCATGGTAGTTGGTATATCCATCATATCAGACATTTACTGTTTTGTTGTGTTGTGTTGGGAACATTCATAGTCTGCTCCTCTATATTTGAAAATATACAGCCGGGCGCGGTGGCTCAAGCCTGTAATCCCAGCACTTTGGGAGGCCGAGACGGGTGGATCACGAGGTCAGGAGATCGAGACCATCCTGGCTAACACGGTGAAACCCCGTTTCTACTAAAAATACAAAAACCAGCCGGGCGAGGTGGCGGGCGCCTGTAGTCCCAGCTACTCGGGAGGCTGAGGCAGGAGAATGGCGTAAACCCGGGGGGTGGAGCTTGCAGTGAGCTGAGATCTGGCCACTGCACTCCAGTCCGGGCAACAGAGCGAGACTCCGCCTCAAAAAAAAAAAAAAAAAAAAAAGAAAATATACAATAAATTTTTGTTAATTATATTATAGCATCCTACAGTGCTGTAGAACAATAGAACTTATTAAATAAGTAATTTATAGTCTCACTCCTTTTAAGATTACTCAACCCTCCAAACGTAGTCTGTTCACACTTGAATTAACAGTTGCTGAAGGCCATCACTGTAACTAATAAATAATTTCAAATGTATTAAGACTAATTTAGTAGTAAGCACACAGTTATTGTCAAGACATAAAATCTTGGTAAAAAATCTAAACCAGTATTATTCCTGGGGGGTTTTGTCTCCCCCACCCAAGTGACTTGACATAAAGATAACTGTTCTAAAACATAACAGTATCACAGTCACTTTGTGGTTCTCATACAGTGAGAGCATTCTTTGATGAGCTTTTTCTTCCCCTTTGAATCTTTCACTATTCCCTTGTCATTTATAAAGTAAATCACAGCCTGAAATGGTTTCTGCTATTTAAATAGCTTTTACAGTAGATGAAACCTGCCAAGATCAAAACCTCCCCATTCCAGAAGACATTAACATTTAACATCATATTTTATTCTAAGCATTAATTATACTTCAAAATACACATATAACTGTATGAAGCATAACTGAAATCATATAGGCAATATTTTTAAAAGTTGATTCGGATTTAAGTATCTATTATAAGTTAGCTTTTGTTATTTAACAAACTACCCCCAAGACTTAGTGGCTTAAAACAACAACCATTTGTTTATCTCATGATTCTCTTGGTCACTACAGTGGTTTTCCTGGTCTGAGCAAGTTTGGCTAATCTCTGCAGGGCTTCCCCATATGTAGTCAGTTGACTGGTTGGCTAGCAACTGGATGATCTGGGATGGCCTCACTCGTGTCTGCTTCTTGGCAGTGGAGTCAACAACTCCCGTGTCCCTCATCATACAGCAGGCTAGCCTGGGCTTTTTTACTTGGGGTTGCAGGGTTCCTAGCAGCAAGAGAGCATGCCCAGTGCCCAGGTGTTTTTCAAATATTATTATGTTGGCCAAAGCCAGTCATGTGGCTAGATATGATGGGTGGAGAAATAGATGCCATCTCCTGATTGGAAGATTGGCAGTGTCACATTGCAAGGCCATGGATACAGAGAGGGGGGAAATTTGTGGCCATTTTTACAGTTTACGACAGTAGCAATTGGGATTAGCTGGAGATAGCTTTTTAGATGGTTTTAAAATTATGTCAGAGAAGTTTCTTTGTCTTCTTTTTTTTTTTTTTTTTTTTTTTTTTTTTTGAGGAGTCTCGCTCTGTTGCCCAGGCTGGAGTGCAGTGGCGCGATCTCGGCTCACTGCAAGCTCCGCCTCCCAGGTTCATGCCATTCTCCTGCCTCAGCCTCCCGAGTAGCTGGGACTACAGGTGCCCATCACCACACCCAGCTAATTTTTTTTTTGTATTTTTAGTTGAGACGGGGTTTCACCATGTTAGCCAGGATGGTCTCGGTCTCCTGACCTTGTGATCTGTCTGCCTCGGCCTCCCGAAGTGCTGGGATTACAGATGTGAGCCACTGCGCCCAACCTCTTTTTAATATGCAGATTTGTCAAGTGTTAATGAAAGTGGTTGTATATTTTTGGGAAGAAAATGAGAAATACATTTTAATATTTGGTTCACTCTTCTCCTCATATGGATAATCCCTTAAAGTCATTTATTTGTAATATAGAGATCTTTTGTAAATTTGAAATGATAGACTTTCTGAAAAGGAGTACTACATGAGTGTTTTGGCATTTGTTCATTTATTTCCTCCTAAACTTAAATTAGAACAGCTTTTATTAGGGAAGGATCCTCTGGGGGAAACTGATTCTCTCTCACATGATAACATCTTTTCTTAAACTCTTTGAAAGTTTTTTTTCTTGTGTTTTGTGATTTCATAGAAAAGTATAAAGTTTTAAAGTAAGAGAACTAGAGGAGATAAGTTGTCAGTAGTCAGACAGACTAATGGTGTGTGCTTTGGAATAGGTTGTCTTAATTTGTTTATTAATTCATTAATTTGTTCATTAGTTACTTTTTTTTTTTTTGAGATGGAGTCTCGCTCTGTTACCCAGGCTGGGGTGCAGTGGCGCCATCTCAGCTCACTGCAACCTCTACCTCCTGGGTTCAAGCGATTCTCCTGCCTCAGCCTCCCGAGTAGCTGGGATTACAGGCTTGTGCCACCACGCCCGGCTAGTTTTTGTATTTTTAGTAGAGATGGGGTTTTACTATGTTGGCCAGGCTGGTCTCAAACTCCTGACCTCAGGTGATCCACCCGCCTCGACCTCCCAAAGTGCTGGGATTGCAGGCATGAGCCACCATGCTCGGCCATTTGTTACTACTTATATGCATGCATTCACTCATCAAATATATATACCAAATGCTTATTATCTGATAATCATTTTCTAAGCACTGGGCATATAGCAGGACTTGGACTTGGCAGTTTACTATTATGACCTGGAACTAGTTATTCACCTAAAATTCAAATTCCTTACCTGTCAAATGAGAATACTAATAGCATTTGTTGTGAGGATTAAGTAAGATTATCTTAAAAATGTATCTTAGGCCGGGCGCGGTGGCTCAAGCCTGTAATCCCAGCACTTTGGGAGGCCGAGGCGGGTGGATCACGAGGTCAGGAGATCGAGACCCTCCTGGCTAACACGGTGAAACCCCGTCTCTACTAAAAATACAAAAAACTAGCCGGGCACGGTGACGGGCGCCTGTAGTCCCAGCTACTGGGAGGCTGAGGCGGGAGAATGGCGGGAACCCGGGAGGTGGAGCTTGCAGTGAGCCGAGATCGCGCCACTGCACTCCAGCCTGGGCGACAGAGCGAGACTCCGTCTCAAAAAAAAAAAAAAAAAATGTATCTTGTACTGTTCAGCTCATGATAACTATTTAGTTCATAGTAACTATTGAGAAAAGTGACTTACTACTTTGTAATCTTCACCTCGTGCCTCCCAAACCCTGCAGTGCATTCTCATCACCTGGGGATTTTGAAAACGTGCAGATTGGGCTTCAGTAACTCTGGTGCCACTGCCACTAGCTATCAAGACCTGCAGTCAGCCTTTCTCATGAGCACTTAGGTGATGGTGGTGCTCTGAGGTGCTCTTAGGTCTACTCTGAGGACTGCATTTTGTGTAACAAGGTTCTGGACCATTGCCCTTACTTGAATCAAAACAGGTTTTTAAATTTATGACCTTTTTGCTAGTGACATGTTATACTTTTGAGAGTAATTGAGTGATAAGAAATATTCATAAGGACATTTCCAAAGGTGTTGAAAAGCCTGGGTTTTTATGTGTGTGTATTCTCATGTCACTAATATGGTGGAGTTATATGCTGTCTGAAGAAGACTGAGTACCAAATTCATTAGATGCCCCTACCCCTATTGCCTTCTGGAGCAGATTGGTAGCCAGGACATCATTGCATTTCCCCACCTGGAAATTGTAAGAAAAGAATGTCTTCATCATGCTCTTAGACTTAGTATGATGAACATTGTGACATTGGAATTATTCTTTCTTGCTCATATCCATCTGCTTCCATAGGACAAGACTGAAAATCTTTCGTAGGGTTCATAAACATCTTTGGAATGATGTAGCACAGCAGTGTTTTACCGTGGGGAATGGGGATTGACTATCTGAAAGGGAAAAATGTTTGGCATTTTATATTATTTCCAGGCAGTGCAAACTGTCTAGTAAGTAGGATGTTCACGTATGAATCTAATGTAACAAATTCATACCTCATAATACTGTTTTTGAAACATCAAGTTTATTCTCAATCTGTGGCTCTAAGGACAATTTCTTGGGAACGTAAGCGAACTGCAATAATGACTAATTTAATGGAAAAGAGTCTAAAGCTGTATCTGATGGGAAATGATTTACTTTTTAAACTCTTTCTCTTTAAGGAATTAGCTTACCGAAAGGAGATGGTGAGAGCTGACCTCATTAACAAAAAAGTTGGAATCAGGTATGCTCAGAAAACTTCACTTAATTCAAGAACAAAGTACACATATGACTTAATTTTTTCTTGCGATCCTTCAGAGTCGGTTACGGAATGATAAAACATCAGTTAACATGTCTGGTTTCTGATAGAACTCAAAAAGAAAGATTATTATTTCAGCTAGTAGCATATGTTGAAACACAATGCAAACATTACAAAATAATCCAATGAAGTTTATGGTTTGTTCATTCCTTTTTCAGAGAAACTCCAGAAAATCTTGCCAAACTTCTAACAAGGATGTATTTAAAATCAGAAGTCATAGGTGACGGGAATCAGATTGAGATTGAAATCCCTCCAACCAGAGCTGACATTATCCATGCATGTGATATTGTAGAAGATGCAGCTATTGCTTATGGATATAACAACATTCAGATGACTCTCCCGAAAACTTACACCATAGCTAATCAAGTAAGATTGCACCCTTAAATAAACACTCCTTATTGTTAGAAACTGATTATCGAATGCCAGGAAGGCTTCGAGAAAACAGAACGTAGGAATCAAGCAGTATTTGGACATGCTCTGCAATGAGAGGCATTTGCTATGGAGAGGATACAAAACAGATGCCCAAATGATTAGAGTAAGTTGAAAACCTGTGGTGACTAGTTCTTTGAAGAAAGACAGGTTTCGAGTTTGGAGCCCTTGTTGAATCTCTCAGAGGTTCATTTTCTCAACTTGGGCCTGAAGGCAGAAGCTGTGTGTGGGAGAGATGGAAGTGGGGGTGGTTTGTACATCTGTGTAAAAGCAGAGGGGTGGCAGAACGGTGGGGAGGGAGGAGGTAATATTGGTAGGGGAATGGTGGCATTAGCAGTACGTTAGTAAGGGTGAAAAGGTTTTTAATCTTTTAAACATTCTTATTAAAAAAATTATTTAATGACATGTTCTGTATAAATCTACCTTTTAAAAAACAAGAAATATTGAGGTGAAATCAAATGGATCCTTTTTTTTTTCAGTTTCCTCTTAATAAGCTCACTGAACTTCTCAGATATGACATGGCAGCCGCTGGCTTCACTGAAGTGCTTACCTTTGCCCTGGTACGTCTTACATGCTTTTTCTGCCCAGCTGATTGTTTACTTAGACTCTCTGAATTATTTATTCTATGATTCTTTATAAGAATTTATAAAATCTACACTGTTAGAACTTGCAGATTCTGGAAGAAAACCTTTGTTACTTGAGATTATACAATTCCTGGTAAAGTAATGTTGAAGCTTTTCTTTTTACAGCCACAAAAGAAAATGAAAGCCTAGAAAAAAATACCTTAAATGACAGATGACAAAGTATTTTATAGTTTGATGTGAGTGTTGAGAGTTCACAATGTATTTCATAACCAAATTTATTAAGTTAGAATATTTGGTCTTAATTTGGTTATGGCTGTGCCCACTAGATGCCGCCCTGGGTAAAGGCTTGTGGACTGTTCCACATTAAATTAATTTCTTTGTCTTTGAACATGTTCACAAACATTTGCTTTGAGTTGAAAAGCTGACATAAAAGGCCTAAATCAGGAAATGACTTTTATTACAAAATCAGAAGGAAATCTCCCTCCCCCACCAGATTGACCATATGAAAGAATAAAATGTGTATGCAATTTGTAGTTCCATTTTTCCCTCTTGCTGAGCATTTCTGCGGTGCCTACAATGTAGTTCTTCAGCATTCAAGTATGTTTAATCTATGAGGGGAAAGGAAGCTACTTCTTTTTCTCCTCTGCAACTCAGCCCTAGCCCTGAAATTCTCAATCTTTTATGTTATTTAAGGGACCCTACTTCTAGTTTGCTTAATACTTGGATTTTTCTGATTCAGCAGTCATTCATTCAACATTTGTTGAGCATTTATTATGTGTCAGGCACTGCACCAATGAGGAGGCCTGAGGCTGAGAGAGGATAAGTACGTAGCACATTTTACACGGACAGCAGGAGAACTGCTGTGTTCCTGGCCACCATACTTGCATGATCTCGTTATATCATGAGCAGAGTCCTGACCTTTGGCCTCCTAGAACAGTGCTTTTCCGTGGTCTCATACCATGTACGCTAGGTCTGTAATGCCATGTCATTCATCTGTGTACATATATATACACACATTTGTAGTTGTGAGCATCCACGATTTCATGTAAAATGAAATACCAAAAATAACATTGAGAAATATATTTTTAGTTTTTAAAACATATGAGTGTCATAGGAATACATCTTATTTTAAAGGACTCATACTTTAACCATGTAGAGTAAACCATAACAGTTCTCTTCCTCACTTCGAATCCTCTTTTCCTCCCCAGAAACAACTGCTGTTAAAACTTGGATATGCATTTTTCCCTGCCCTTTTATATTAGTGGTGCAGTTTAATTTTGTAACCTTGGAGCCTCATGTGTCTTTAGAGGAGCACAAAGGCTGAGTCTTGACTAGTGGCTTCTCTGCAGGGAATGTTTACCCTGTGCCAAGGGCTTTGTGTACATGATTCCATTTCTTCTCAGTATACTCTTGTGAAGTAGGCGTTCCTGTCTTTCACAGAAGTTAATTTAAGTAACTTGTCCTACGACATGGCTGTGGATCAGGGATTCCCGCCCATGCCTGTCTGCATCCAAGGCCTGTGACTGAACTGTCACACCAGGGATGTTAGAAACAGTCTGTTCAGCTGTCCAAAGTCACTTTAATACATTCATTGTTTATCACTGGGGGGAAGAGAAAGGGGTGAGCTCCTAGAGAGTTTCAGATTTGTACTAAATTTTCCTGTAGGAATTTTAACATTAAAGATGTTTATAAAGATGTTTATAGGCAAGCCTAAGCATCACTGAGCAAAGATGGTCTATGTTGTTAAATCCAGTTTTGCATAAGAGTAACAGCCATTATTTTTTTCTGAAACCTAGTCCCTGACTTTCCAAGTGTAAATAATTCACATTTCATCATAATGATTTTTGCTATGTATGCATAGTAGTTGTAATATATTCTTTTAAATGGGCTCACTTTTAAGTTGGCTTATGTACTTCAGCCTTGTTATAGGAATAATATCTGTACAAATTATGAGGTTCATTGTTGTATTTTTCTAACACATTAAAATAAACACATAAATATTAACATTAAAAAAGTTCCTGGCAGGGATGTAATCCCGTGCACTTTGGGAGGCCTAGTCGGGCGGATCACTTGAGGCTACGAGTTCGAGACCAGCCTGGCCAACTTGGCAAAACCCCGTCTCTACTAAAAATACAAAAATTAGTCGGGCGTGGTGGTGCACACCTGTAATCCCGGCTACTCGGGAGACTGAGGCAGGAGAATCACTTGAACCTGCCTGGGAGATGGAGGTTGCAGCGAACCGAGATTGCGCCACTGAACTCCAGTGTGGGCGACAGAGTGAGACCGTCTCAAACAAAAAAAATGTTTCTTACTGTGTACTAACTACTGCCACTTCAGGGTAGCTTAATTTAAATTGCCTCTTGTCACTATCCCTTATTATCCATTGCCGTGATAAAATACAAGGTCACTCAGATACACAGCTACATTGCCATGTGTCTGTGGAGTGTTTTTTTCTTTTACACAGAGAGAACTAGTTTCATTTGAGAGTAGATTGCTTCATGTCAATTGCATTTCCTAATTAATCAATCAAATTATACCTAAATGTTGGTATAAAACTTCTTTATGCTGTGGGGAAAACGCTTATCCCCAGTGTGCCTGCCACCATTCTCCACCTCAGCAGCCATAGCAGATCAGGGAGCTGTTTTCTGCTATGCCTGGATGTGGCTTCAGGATCTTTCTCAAGAAAGCATGGCAAGAATCACTAGAACTGACATTGATATGAAATGAATTCTTCTTACCATTTCAGTTGGTGTGTGCCATTTTGTTTTAATAAGTGAAATGCATGCCAACTAGCCTTTGAAAACTAGTTGTAGACCAGTATAATGAACAATATTGCCTAACATTGGAAAATAGTACAATAATCTGATGGTATGTCAGTTTTTGTGTTACGTTTTAAATGCTCTTTCAAAAAGCTAGCATTAATATACATGATAATAATTTGTCCTTGGTTGATTTGTCAGTTATCATCATTGTTGATATTTTTTGAGCGCTTACTCTGTGCCAGGCACCATACTTGCATTATCTCATTATATCATTTATTATTAGACTTGATGTATCTAATCGTCAGTGAGTTATTTCATAACTTCCGCCTACAATGCTGGTTTCTGAGGGTGGCAAGCATCTTTCTCTTTGATCGCTGGGTACTCAGCAGTTTATTTGTTGTAAGAGTTTCAGGCATGTGCACAGAAGTTAAGTGATAGAATAAAAGAGCACTGGGCAGAGTTCCAGTCACTTGAATTCTGTTCTCAGTCCTACTGTTCTGCCACAAGTCGGTGTGGATTTAGCAAGGGTTGCAATGGTAGTCAAAATGGAAAGTCATGAAATACCAAGGAGGGAGAGAAAGTTTCTGACTAGAGTCATTAGGAATATTATTACGGAAGAGAGGTCATTTAAGTCGGCTTTAGGGAATAGCAGCAAGTGGGGCTGGGATGGCATTTCAGGTAAGGTAGGGAAACATAAGGTTTAGGGAATGGCTAGGGCATCATGGGAGATTAGATTGGAAAGATAAATGGGAAACTAGCTTAGGAAGGGCCTGAGTACAGTTTATACCATCTCCACTTGAAAAATTTACTTTAGCTCTGTATGATGGCTAGGACTCTTTGTGAAAGAAGTATTAATGTTAAATTCCATCTGCTGCGGGCCTGAGATTGATGTGTATTTATTCTTAGTTTATTCTTTTTTATTTGTTTATTATTATTTTTATTACATTTACTCCAACTGACACCAGGCCTGTTCTTAACTTGCTGATGTATGTAGAGAATATACATTGTTCTTAGAAGTTGACTTACAGCATTACTTTTTATTTTAAACTTAAGTAATTGCTTTTCCATATTAATCTGTTTTGTATGGACTTCACAGTGCTCCCAAGAAGATATTGCTGATAAACTTGGTCTGGATATCTCTGCAACAAAGGCAGTCCACATAAGTAATCCTAAAACAGCTGAATTTCAGGTAAGAATTTTAAGTAGGTGAGAATTCAGGTAAAAACCGAGAGGCACTACATGAGTTAGGAAAAGTCTCTTCAGTTGTTATACCTGAGATGGTGAAATCTTAGAGCTTTTTAATAGTATCTTCTTGGGTAAGTTTATAGTTGGTTATTACGTGCTATGCTGCCAAAAATTCTTAACACTTTTAAAAATAATATTTTCTTGATTAGCTTCATACTGGGTTCTTACTTGCTTTGTATTATCTGGCCCAGTCTCTCTTGTGTGAACTTTCCATTTCATAATTGATTTTTTAACACTATTTTCAGATTTCATCTTTTTTTTTTTTTAATTTTTATTTTTTGAGACAGTCTTGCTCTGTTTCTCAGGCTGGAGTACAGTGGCATGATCTCGGCTCACTGCAACCTCTGCCTCCCAGGTTAAAGCGATTCTCCTGCCTCAGCCTCCCATGTAGTTGGGATTATAGGTGCGTGCCATGATGCTTGGCTAATTTTTGTATTTTTAGTAGAGACGGGGTTTCACCATGTTGGTGAGGCTGGTCCTGAACTCCTGACCTCAAGTGATCCACAAAGTGACCTTGGCCTCCCAAAGTGCTGGGATTCTAGGCGTGAGCCTCTGCACCTAGCCAGATTTCATCTCTTTTCTGTTCATTTGTAATAAAAGAACAAAACCTGTTCCCAGTTACTCCGTAAGTCATTCACTTTGAAATTGCCCATTATATCAGTTCTTGACTGTGCTGCTTATTTCTTTTATTGTAATTGTCTAAGTTTATTGGCAGTTTCATTTAGAGTTTAGGAATATTTAAATGAGAATGATACTACCTTAATATTAAGTGTTAAGTGATTTGTGTTATAGATTAGGATATTAACTATAAAGGGAAGGCATTTTAAAATTATAACATCTTTGCTTATTAATAACTTTAAATAGTTCTATCTCTTTTATACTAATAAGCTCTTGTTCTGTTTCTCTTGCATGTGCAAATCTGTATGTTTTATAACCCAGATTTTAGAGAAAATCATGTCTTCTTCTAGAATCAAGGGGAATCTTAGAACTGGAAGGCTATATTTTAAAGAAGGTTAATGCTATTATAAATAATATCTGAATTCTGATTTGAAATCATTTCTTTGGATTTTGGTTTTCTACAAAAATAAGGGATGGGTTAGTTCTAAAAAGAATTCTAAAAGTTCTGAAAGTGTTTAAATCTAAATTTAAAAATTCTAAATTTTATCTATAGAACCACCTACTAATGTTGTAGATTAGAGCTAGACTAATTAAAGAACTAATTGGTAATATATATCAAGTATATGAATTCTTTATCTATATTTAGGGTCAGAACTTTGAAGAATCCTTATACTAATTTTGGAAGGATTATAATAATGAATTGTTATATTTTATTTTCTGAGGTCTAGTTTCCTATTGTTTTTAAAATTTGCCCATGGTGTTGTTTTTAATAAGAGGTATTCAAATTCATTTGCATAGAATGATTTTTCAGTAAGTCTTAATGGATTTTTTGTTTATTCCAAATGCACCTTTTCCTCCCAGTTTTACTTAGACTACTTTTTAAAAAAAACTTTATTTTATTTTTATTTGTTTTTTTGAGACAGAGCTTCACTGTCTTGCCCAGGCTGAAGTGCTGTGGCCTGATCTTGGCTCACTGTAAACTCCGCCTCCTGGGTTCAAGCGATTCTTGTGCCCCAGCCTCCCGAGTAGCTGGGATTATAGGCGTGTGCTACCCTACCTTGCTAATTTTTGTACTTTAATAGAGATGGCATTTTACATGTTGGCCAGGCTGGTCTCGAACTCCCGGCCTCAAGTGATCCACCCCCACCACGGCCTCCCAGAGTGCTGGGATGACATGTGTGAGCCACCTCGCTTGGCCTTTTTTTCAACTTTTATTTTAGGTTCAGTTAGTACCTGTGTAGGTCTGTTACAAAGGTATATTGCATAATGTTGAGGTTTGGAGTGTGATTGAACCTGTCACCCAGTAGTGAGCATAGTACCCAACAGGTAGTTTTTCAGCTCGTGCCCCCCACCTCCCTCTTTGCCTTATATTCCCCTAGTGAAGCTTGATAGATTTCTTAAGATGTGGTAACTGTTCTGTTCTTCAGGATTTACATCCTGCCTTATCTATTTTATATATAAGTGGAAGGAAAATAATCAGAAATGCATTAAATGTCACTATAAATAGCTGTGGCTTAGCACACTTAAGAATCAATCTTTCTGCGTAAAGTACCTTAAAGATGAAAGAGAGTGCCTGTCTTTTGACCTAACAGATTCTATATTTTACCTTGCTTTACCAATAAGTGAGTCCTACCACTACTAATTTGGCTAAGAGGTTTATATTTATTTATGGTTAAGTTAAATGTAAAGTTCTTCATGGGCCTATAACTCAGTTTCTTGTCTAAATCCATTCTTTCTCCTGCATAATTCTTAACTTTGGGCTCTTTTCTGATAGTAAATATGTTAGAGAATGGACAAGATAAAAATGTAACTTGGTTAAAATATGTAAAATTTTATTATAGTGACAATAAACAAACTTAGAGGATATTACCACACCCCTTCCAAATTAACAATAATATTCCTTAATCACCTCACATATCCAGTCATTGTGTCAGTTTTCCCAATTGTCAATTTTTTTTTTTTTTGAGATGGAGTCTCACTCTGTTGCCAGGCTGGAGTGCAGTGGCGCAATCTTGGCTTACTGCAACCTCCGCCTCCTGGGTTCAAGCGATTCTCCTGCCTCAGCCTCCTGAGTAGCTGGGACTACAGGCGTGCGCCACTACACCCAGCTAATTTTTGTATTTTTAG
Source organism: Rhinopithecus roxellana (assembly GCF_007565055.1). Taxonomy (NCBI): domain Eukaryota; kingdom Metazoa; phylum Chordata; class Mammalia; order Primates; family Cercopithecidae; genus Rhinopithecus; species Rhinopithecus roxellana. Next base: position 26,860,108 of record NC_044562.1, read on the forward strand.
TAGTTCTCCCCATGTTGGCCAGGATGGTCTCCCATCTCCTGACCTCGTGATCTGCCCATCTCGGCTTCCTATCAATTTTTTTTTAACAGTTTGAGTTGGTATTCAAATGTGGTTCGTACACTGACATTGATTTATATGCTTTTCATGTCTCTGTTAATCTACAAGTTGTGCCTCTCATCCTTCCATCTTTCTTTTCCTTTCAGTTTGTTTATTGAAGAAACTGAGTCATTTGTCCTACAGAATTATTACATTTAGGATTTTGCTGAATATGTTCCAGTGGCTCCCTAAGTTTCCAGTAAATTGGTAGTTGGATGTAGAAGCTTGATCAGATTCAGGTGTAATTTTTTGTATTTCTGTAGGTTTTTAAATATGCAAATAAGGCATATCTATAAAATACACTGATAAAATTAAGTAAAGTTTTCTATAACAGTAGTTTGTTTATTGTATTTCAATAAGTTAAATTTCCTTTTAACTTTTAACATTGTAGTTTCGTTTCTGTGAATGGTTTGGGCACTTGCCCTCCAATGGGGAAAATGAACAATATTTAAGCACCATGTCGAAGGCGAATAGCAGCTTGTTGGTATAGTGAGTGCGATGGGAAAGACGTTCTCTTTTTCCTTCAAAACACAGTCTAGCAATTCCATTTAGGGTCTTATGGTTACTTGTGCAGGATCTAAGAGGGTCTGTGTTTTAGCTTGGGTGTTCAGGGCAGACCTCTGTAGGAGAGAACATTTGAGCAGACACTTGAAGGAAGGAAGGAAGCCACATGTGAACCTAAAGGAAGAATGTATGAGCAGAGTAAGCGTGGAGGCCCCAGGATGGAAATCTACTTGCTGACAAGTGTGGCCTCCAGTATGGCTGGAGTGCAGTAAGCCTGTGGGAGCAGCAGGGGTTGAGGGTAGAGAGGAAGGCAGGGCACATCACACAGGGCCCCAGGTAGGCCATGGATTTTATTCAAAATTTAATGGAAACCTCTTGGAGATTTTTGACCAGGGAAGTTGCATGATCTGATTTCCGTCTTAAAGGACCACGCTGTATGGAGAATAGGCCACAAGGTGGCAGGAGTGGAAACACAGAAGAACGTTACTCCGTAGTCTAGGGAAAAGATAATAGTGCTTGGGGTATGACTGCAGAGCCCAGACGCTCACAATAGTATTATACCACTGCTTATGAAACCCTTCTGGTAACATGTGTTGGAAGCTAATATATTCCGTATAGCTCATGGGGAGAAATTTATTTTACAGACAAAGCGGGAAAGTTTTGCTTTTTTTAAATGTACCAGGGTATGCATTTCTTAGGAACAGTAGGAATGAAATGACTGTACATACTTTCACATTTGCTTTAGTTAATGAAAAGTTTAGAACTGTAGTTACAGCCTACCCATAGCAGCTGTATATATTTTTTAGCACCTACATATTTGTGTTCTGTTTTCCTCATTGTGGTGGTGTTTTAATTACATTTACATTTTTCCTGGTCCTAATTCTGAGTAATTCATATTTAATCTATTTATGGTTGTATTTATTTATTTGTTTAGAGACAGGGTCTCTGTTGCCTAGGCTGGAGTGTAGTGGTATGATTATAGCTTATAGTAACCTTGCACTCCTGGGCTCAGGCAATTCTCCACCTCAGCCTCCCGAGTAGCTGAAACTGAAGGCATGTATCCATACCCAGCTAATTGTTAAGTTTGTGGAGGTGGTGTTTCGCTATGTTGCCCATGCTGGTCTCAAACTGCTAGCCTCAAGTGTCCTCCTACCTTGGCCTCCCAAATCTTTGGGATTACAGGCATGAGCCACGGTGCCTGACTTGTATTTAATCTACTTAAACATTTGTATTTCTTGTAGTCTATTTCAATTACTTTGTGAAATGAGGCAGGATATGAAAACTTGCATACATGCATTTGAAATCTTGAAAGCAAACTTTAGTTTTTGAGATGATAATCAATTAGCTGGGTACAGTGGTATGTACCTGTAGTTCCAGCTACTTGGGAGGCTGAGGCAGGAGGCATTTGCCTCCTGCTATAGCGGTTTGAGGCATTTGAGGCTGCAGTGAGCTATGATTGTGCCCGCTGCACTCCACCCTGTGCAAAAGAGTGAGACCGTGTCTCTAAAAAAAGGAAAAATGAAATAATGAATGATAATGAATAAAATAATCATGCCTTAGATATGAGCAAACATATTTAGGTTATATTTGTTTCTCATTTATTTTTTAATCAAATTTATGATTTTTTATTTTGTAAATTTGGAAACCAGAATGTTTTCAGTTCTTTTCAGTTCAATTGCAGTGTCCTGGAGTTGAAAATTGAAAGTGACTTGGATATTTTAGGGCAATGCATTTTCCAGAAGTGTCTTCCTACGAAGCCATAGTCTTTCTGCCATGGTCTTTGTCTTTCACCGAGTTTGTTTGTTTGGGTCGTATTTGGTCAGTGCAATTTCATGTCTTTTCCTGTAGGTGGCACGCACTACCCTTCTTCCTGGCCTCCTGAAGACCATAGCAGCAAATCGTAAGATGCCCCTTCCTCTGAAACTGTTTGAAATCTCCGACATTGTAATAAAAGATTCTAATACAGGTAAGAATAAGTCACCTTTAATTTGATTTGTGTATTTAAAGCATTTTTTTCTTTATGAAAACCTTAACTATACATAAAAGCAGAAAAAGTAGTATAATTAGCCCCTATGTACCCAGCCCCCATCTTCAACAGTTACCAACACATGGACAGGCTTCTTTCATCTATACCACTACCAACTTCCCATATTATTTTAATATGAATCATAGACATTGTATCATTTCATCAGTAAACACTTTAGTATGTATTTTTTTTTTTTTGAGACAGAGTTTCACTGTGTCACCCAGGCTGGAGTGCAATGGCCTGATATTGGCTCACTGCAACCTCTGCCTCCTGGGTTCAAGTGATTCTTGTGCCTCAGCCTCCTGAGTAGCTGGGATTAAAGGTGTGTGCCACCACACCCAGCTAATATTTGTGTTTTTAGTAGAACTGGTGTTTCACCGTGTTAGCCAGGCTGGTCTCAAACTTCCAACCTCAGGTGATCTGTCCGCCTTGGCCTCCCAAAGTGCTGGGATTACAGGCGTGAGCCACCGGCACCCAACTACTTTAGTATGTATTTCTAAAAGATAAGCACTACCACTTTAGTTTTGTTTGTTTTATAAATTTAATTTTTATGATTAATTTATTTGAATCAGAATTTAAGGTCCAGCTATTTGGTTGCTATCTCTCATTTCTTTTAATGGAAAGCATTTTTCAACAAAGAATTTAATAATTAAGAAGATTTCTATTAAAACCTCAACTTGACAAGCACTGTGGAACATTTTCTTATGTGACATGATTTGTGTGCATATTGTCTTAACATACTTGATATCATGTCATTCTACTTTAGCAGTGACTGTCCATTGTTACCATTGTACCAGTGACTGCGAATGTGTTTTACCAGTTTTTGTTCCTTTTAAGTAAGCCCTGGACTTGTTAGTACAGTGGGTTGCTTGGTCCACACTTGGAATGTGGTGGTTGTTTAATGAGTATATATTTAGTAAGCACCTCCACTTGATTGCCAAGGAATTCAGTCTCTGATACAAATCTGACTGTTCGAAGCTGTATGTGCATTGGTCCCTTGGTGAGCAGTACCTGAAGTGACTCAATTGCTGTGTTTCCTTGGTTTCCGGATTTAACAGATCAATTCCTAGCAGTATTTATGCAGCGATGCTTACTGTAGACTCTACAGAATTCAGAGTGCGTTCTTTTGAATCAGTTGACAAAAGGAGAGACCTTATTCTCAATTTCTCCTGAAGAGGATGAACATATTATTCTTAACTTTACAAAGTAGTCACAACTACTGACTGTAAATCGACCTATCTTAGGAATTATAGAGGTATGACCAGAGCTAGTACTGTCCATGGCAAACTCTCCAGCCAAGGCTGGATTCCATCTGTTCCCCAATATTGTCCCATTTAATGGTTTGGAAAATTAAGACAGAAAGTGATAATTTGCCCAGGGCTGCATAAAATATTGAACTTGGAGCTGGAGCCATAATATAGGTCTCCGTCACACATCCTTAGAGAATGAAAGTTCATATTTAATATCACTATGTAGAATTTTCTTTAGGTGGTAAATTTACTATAATAGAAATCAGAAAACATTTTTAGTGCCAGCTACAAATAGTTTTGAATGTTCTTGTGCCTTAAATCCTCCATTGGTAGAGATAACTGAGAATTTGATATAATTCCATTGTCAAATTTTTCTGTTAGCCTTGAGTTGTTTCCATTCATCTTATTTATTTGCATTGTACATTGTTTTGATCGTTGATGATCTGTTCGTGTTTAGAAATATATGGTTACATTTATAAATCAGGATTAGGTTAATTACATAGGTTTCCTCAAAAGTGTTGTAATACTGTTTCAGCAGTAGGCCTCTTCCCTGATTGCTCGGGCTCCCTGAGGGCTGTGCACGGTTCTGTGGGGCTGGGCATGCTCACAACCAGGCAGAGGGTGCGAGTGAGGAAACTGGGGTTGTTGCAGAGATGGGGCACTTGACAGTATTTTAGTCCTGGGTAGTGGTGCCTTTGCTATTTTTGTTTTAATTTGTGTTTGTTGGAAAGGCCCAGGTATACACTGTACCCTGCTTCTCTTTCTGGCCCCAAGGCCTATGCTTAGGATGACTTCCTACTGAGAGAGCTGTTCTTAAGTGCTAGTGCTATAGGCCATCTTCTAACAGATCACCTAGGTGGCCAGGCGTGTTGGCTTATGCCTGTAATCTCAGCGCTTTGGGAGGCTAAGGTGGGAGGATCTTTTGAGCCCAGAAGGTTGAGGCTACAGTAAACTATGTTTACACCAACTGTACTCCAGCCTGGGCAACAGAGTAAGACCCTGTCTTCCCCGCCTTGCGGAAGGAAGGAAGGAAGGAGGGAAGGAGGGAGGGAGGGAGGGAGGGAAGGAAGGAAGGACAGACTTAGAAAATCATGGAAGGAAGGAAGGAAGGAAGGAAGGAAGGAGGAGGAGGGAGGGAGGGAGGGAGGGAGGGAGGGAGGAAGGAAGGAAGGAAGGAAGGAAGGAAGGAAGGAAGGAAGGAAGGAAGGAAGGAAGGACTTAGAAAATCATCCCAGAAACTCAATTCATGTATCTTTTAGATTTGCGTTTCTGTGGTACTTTGTTTCCTTGGGAAGGATAGTTTCTATTTCTTTAGGAAACCTCTTTTATATCTGTCTTTTGTTATAATTACTCTGCTCTATTTTCTCCAATGATTCATTTCTGATATTACTTTTGCCTGTTGTCTTGTACCATTCTGCTTTATTCTTTTTTAAAAAAGTTTTCCATCGTCAATGGTATTTGAGAAATGAAGGGAGGTAAATGTGCTTGGTAAGTCTACCATCTTGAAAAAATAGGTTTGCTGTAGTTTATTTGGAGTATGTTTTCTGTTTAGGTAGGCCTGGATTTTATTTCATAACAAAATGAGCTTTTCTGATGGAGTATTCTAAATATGTACATGTGGATTCCCTACTTGTCATCTGGTATACATAGAGGACAACAGGGGAGGCAGCAAAGCACCGCGGTTCCATAGAGAGACTCTGCAGCCATAGTGCTTGGCTTTGAGTCGTGGTTCTGCCTTTATCAGCTGCTTAACTTTGGACAATTTGTTTATTCTCTCTGTGGCTCAGCTTCCTCATCTGTACAGTGGGAATAATGATAGCACTTATTTCATTGATATGTTATAAGGATTAAATGAAATTACAGTTTGAAAAGTTGTAGCCACGTAACAAGAACTGTTGGTGTTTGCTCTTGTTGTTAAGATGTTTACAATTCCTAAGCTCAGATAACGTAGCATCCTGGTTTATGGGAATTTTTTACTAGAATGACTTGAAAGCCTTAGCTGTCCATTAAAGGGCTAATGTCACCTTGCTGAGGCACTCAGGGCCAATTCTTATCCTCGCTTTTGACTTAATTGGTTCTGTTATGGTTTTTTTCTTTTTTTTTAAGAATAAGAAAACTGAAACAGACGAACGTGGGAATTTATTTATGGAAACAGGAACATTGTTTTTCGAATAATTGGTCACCTACTTTTTTTGAGTGAATTAACATGTTTTTACTGTTTCTCAAACCAGTAACCATTTTTCTCTGTTGGATTCACATTAGCAATTTCCTTCTAAAAAATGAAACTTTTTTGAAGACAAAAGTCTAAACCATAGTTTTCCAGTTAATGTGAAAATTCCTCAAATTTTCATTGGTGGGAGCAGTACCCAAACTACTGGTTCAAAAGAGTGGCGATAGAGTGGTGAGAATGAACAAGGCAGTCTCATTCAGCACAGCACACTGGTGGAAAAGATTTGTAAGTTATTTTTCGTTGCTAGAGACTGCTTTAGAATATCAAGGAAAGAGTTGCCAGTCTTAAGGGAGACAAACCTGTGAGCAGATTCTTACAGATAATGCTTAGAGAGAATGTACCAGTTGCCCTTTGGTAGCTCAGAAGGGAGCAACAGTTGCCATTAACTTGTTTTCTAATATTAAGGAAAAACCCACCATTCCCAGCCTTGTATCAGTTTGGGGTGGGCAAGCATGTCTTCCAAAACGAAAATAGAATCCATACTGGATTTCGATATGCCTCCCACACATTTTGTGTGACCAGTATTCCTGTAAGAGTAGATGAAAGACTGCTAGCCCAATTTTCGTGCTTGACCTTGTTGGACAGTTTCTTATTCTAATGTAGACTTTTTTGACTGACCATCCATGTTGTGTGAGGCCATCAGGCTGCCAGTTTAGAGCCTGTGTCAGGCATACTTTTCGAGCATTAAGACTTCCACTCTAAATCAGACACATTCAGGTTCTTTGAGGCTGAGCCAACCACTGCATTTATTGAGACTCTAGATATGAAGTTGTTGCAACATTTTAACAAATTAGTCATGACTCAAGGGACTCAGCTGATTTATGCCTTTTGTTGGGCAGAATGGTGTATGGCTTTGGAATGAGAAGTTGAATGCAGACTCTGCTGTGGGGTGAATGTTTCAGTTGATAGCAAGGAAGTCAGCAGAGGGCAGCACTGAAGCTGCCATATCAGGCTGCTATGTGAGCTATTGATTGGTGATTGGTTTCAGTCCTTAACATTTTTATTTTTTCTGTTAAATGTCAGGAACAACTGAACTATAAACAACAACAACAAAAAGACTTCTCGGGAGCAAAGGACCTAATTGTGAATTCCTAATCTTTACACCCAGAAAAGCAACTGTATTTTGCAAAATCCAATATTTAGGCTTTTTCTTAAACACAGATTGACTTCTGCATTGTCGTTTATTGCTTTATGGTCACTGAAGCTGCCAGTCTATATACATAGAACCTCCCTGAAATGGCAAGAGAAAACATATCACTGGGTTGAGTGAGTTTAAGTGTAAAAGGAACAAGAGCCAAAGAAAGATTGGTTTGGCTTTTTAATGTAAGAGGGTGATTTAGATTTAGCAGGATACAATCATCCAATTGTCAGTTTGACATATATCTGTGGAGAACCCTGAAAATCAAATTGCCATGCATTTTGGTTATAACTACTACATTTACAAAATGTTGGATTTTAATAAATATAGTAGATGGAATAGGATAGGTTAAAGCCTCTTGACCACCCATAGGGGCCAGTTAGTGTCACTTTCTTAATGAAGCATTCTAAGGCTTCACTTTTTGCTCAGAGCATTCTTAACTTTCTCTAAAGCACTGCTATAGTCCTGGTGCAAGCTACATTTCCTGTACCCCTCAAATCACTGACAAAATAGCTTTTAAAATTTCACATTGTACCTGAAACTTTTCTGAGTGAGAGAATGATCTACTTCTTCTTACCCTGCTTAGTTTAGATGTAGAAATCCAGAATTTTTTTTTAAACTTTAGTCACAATATATGTTTAGGATTCTTGTTCTTTTCTCCTCCCTTGACCACCATGGCCATCACAGAACAAACCTAATTCACTGTTTTTTTATGATTTGGTTTGTTCTTTCAATTTGCTGTTGGTTTGTGCCATATGTGTATGTTGGTGTTTGTGTATCTGTCTTACAAGTTACGAAAATATAGCGGTCAGATTTTTAAAGGTTTTTGTGTAAATCTATGCTTAAAAATAACTCAATAAAAGCATTTTCATTGTGGGCTTGTGAAATACTTCAGTTCTGAGAAATTATCCAGTAATTCTGGAGCCCTCAAATAATGGAGGATTATCTAGCGTCCACATGTGGAATGTGGTTTTCCGAAGAGAGCTTATGTCATCAGTCTGGATTAATTTAATTTCACCATTTCATATTTTTCGCATGTAGAGTTTCCAATTAATAATTCAAAAAATATGGATGTAAGGAGCATTGACATTAACAATTTTTGGAGTAACATCATTTGCATACATGATGGCATCTTAACTGTGTAAATATATCATTTTTAATATAGAAAGTTATTTTAATAGATTTGGTTCCACATAGTTAAGATCTGCTAACATGAGTATAATGTGCCCTGTCATGCATTGAATATTGTATTTTTTTTTAATAGGTAAAAAATCCATTCCAGGTTTACATTAACTAAATAAAAGCCAACCCACAAGGACATAACTTTTTCCTTCATGCGTTGAGAAGGTCATAGATTTTTCCTCACATTTGTTTCTTGGCTTTTCAGCACTATTTTAAAAAGGAAAGTCTGTACTTTGGTGCCATAATATAGGAGAGCATTTTAAGGAAAATTGTTCTTAAGCTTTATTATGTTTTTTTAAAAATTGAAAATATATTTGTGATGTTTTTAAGACCTTTCATGAATATGTATTTTTAATTTAAGAGCAATTCTAATCTTTTCTTTTTTTTCTTTTTTTTTTTTTTAATATTCAACTTCTCCTTAATCCTGCTCTTAGAATTAGTTGCCGGCCCTTTTCTGTGCTTCTGTCAGCATATGTTATGCTTTTATTTACAACCATAGATAATGGATAAATACTTTTTAGTGTTTATACAAATGGGATATACTTTACCTGTCTTGTTCTGCACCTCATTTCTCCTTTGAGCATATTCTATTGACTTCATTTCTTTTTAATGGCTGGATAATCTTCTATCATATCAATGTACTATAATTTATTTACTTAGATTGTTATGAATATTTAGATTTTTACCAAACTTTTGCTAAACTATGTTGCAAGAAATGTCCTTGTACCTTTATACTAATAGGGATTTTTAGAACTAGAATTGATCATTCCATAGGTGTAAACATCTAAATGTTTGATAATTTGTTAAATTCTCTTCATAAAAGGATTTTTTACAAACTTAGCATCCTACCAAGAGTGTATAAAGGTGCCTGTTTACCCACATTCAATATGACTTTTGGAGGCATTATGTCTTCATAAGATTCTTGTTGCATTAGTGAATCATTTAGGCCTGCATTGAAATTCTTCAGGCGATGTATAATATTTGCAATATAAATTATAGTCTTGTGGGTTCCAATGTGAAATAAATTTGTTGGATGGAATAGACTTAAAAATCAAGTTGCTTTGTTTTATTTTCTAAACTTGGCCAGACTATGAACCTCAAGCTCCATATCAGCCTCTGATTATTCTAGAAGCTGTTTTGGTCTCCCAGTAGGCTTTCTGCTAGTATCTTTCTTTGGGCTTTTAGGGGAATGTGAGAATAGGAGTGGCAAGTTTCTGTGGAAGACTCTGCTCTTTTCCAGTCTGTGCCATGTATAACATAACCAAACACCTTAGTTTTTAATCATTGGTACTTTGGTGGAAGAGGATCTATACCGAACAGGAGCCTATTTGAATTATATGTAATAGCTATTTACTAGGGGACATCATGTACCATTCCTTTTTCTTTTCTGTTAAAAAATCATTTGGCATGTTCTTTCATCTTACGGAATTGTAGCTAGCCACCCCTCCTTTGCACAGCTTAGATCAGCCCTCTCCAGGCAGTACTTTGAAGTCTGTGAAATACATAGATAATTTAGGCTGACATACTTGCCAGGCCCATTGAAAAAGCAGAATTGTTTGATGGCATGACACAAGCGGTCTGTTAACTGAGTTATAAAGAACTGAGGCATGTCCAACAAACCCTAGCCTTGGCATGACTTTTCAATAGTTCTTATTTTGTGGTGTGCAGTCAGTGGACTTTCTGTGATGTAGTATAGTCTCTTAGTGCAATATACTAGGAAATGGGAATGTTACTATACCCAGCAATTTCAAGGAGGGATGGGTGGAAATGAGTTTGTGGTTATTTTCTCCTTTGATTCAGTTCAGCTACAGTAGAGGGAGTATCTTAGCAAGATATGAGGAAGTAAGTCCAGAGAGAGCAATAACCCTTGGGAAATGTGAAAAGCCAGCCAATCAGTGTGGAGTTGGGAGGGGGTGCCTAAATAATGAGGTTAATCTAATTATTACGGTGGGCTTAATACAAAGCCCTAGAAGTCAGACCTTTCTTAAAATTATTGCAAAATTAAATCTAAAAATATGTAGTTCGTTATTGTATGTGTGTGCTATAAACATCCTGAAACATTTCTTGAATGAAATAGAGTATAATTTTTTTAAGTTCTCTTTTGTTTTTGTTTTTGTTTTGAGGCAGGGTCTCACTCTGTCACCCAGGCGTGATCATAGCTCACTGCAGTCTTGAACTCCTGTGCTCAAGGGATCCACTTCAGCCTCCCAAGGAGCTGGGACTACAGGCACATGACACCACCACTATGCCTGGCTAATCTTTAAATTTTTTTTTTTTTTAGAGACGGAGTCTCACTTTGTTGCCCAGGCTGTTCTGAAACTCCTGGGCTCAAGTGATCCTTCTGCCTCGGCCTTCTAAAGTGCTGGGATTACAGGCCTGAGCCACTGTGCCTGGCCTAAATTCTATAATTTTTTAATTGTGATTTTATTATTCTCATCACAGGTTTACTTAATTTGTTTTTTAAAATTCTGAATTTTTAATCCAGATGTTGCTGCTGATATCAGAAATATAAAAGTTTTACGTAATTTGGAGATCAGGAAAAAATTACTTGGAATTTGGCAAAGATTATCAAAATAAAGCTTCCAGTTTATGTTGCTAAGCTGTCTCTTAATGGTAGTGTTACTGTTGAGCTATTCTCTCACAGCAAAAATGGAGTTACAAAGTTGTTTCAATACGTGCCTGTGTGTTAAAGTGAAAGCATGTGACATCCACACCAATAAATGGGTACCACATGGCAAAAATACCCAGAAGCAAGTCAGTAGTATGAAAGGGATAATTTAGTTCTGTTTCAGTTCATTTTTTCCCTTCAGAGGGAGAGAGAGAGAAAGAAAGAAAGGGAGAGACAGAGAGAGAGTAAGTTTGTATTCCTACAGTGGAATCAGGCTTTTCATTTTAGTTTATGCATGTGGTTGGTTTAGTGAGGTTTCGTGCCTGTCTGATTTTAATGTTGACTTATAGCTTTTGGATACCAAATTTCTTTATCTTTAAAAATGGAAATGATGGAGGTGACAGTGGTATGCTACTCGCTTACCTCAGCTGGCATAGATATGGCCCGCTGTCTGCTCCTGGCCTGTCCTAGCTCCTGTTTAATAGCTATTTGTGTGTGCTTATCTTCTTTTCTAGGCTTTAGGGATCTACTCAGAAAATAATTATTGAGGTCTGGCGTGGTGGCCCATGTCCATAATCTTAGCACTTTGGTAGGCTGAGGCAGGCAAATTGCCTAAGCCCAGGAATTCGAGACCAGCCTGGGCAACATGGTAAAAGCCTGTCTCTACTACTACTACTACTAATAAAAAAAATCAGTGAGCATGGTGATATGTGCTTGTACTCCCAGCTGCTTAAGAGGCTGAGTTGGGAGGATCGCCTGAGCCTGGGAAGTCAAGGCTGCAATGAGCCAAGATCATGCTGCTGCACTCCAGCCTGGGCTACTGGAGTGAGATCCTGTCTCAAAAAAACAAAGAATTACTGAGGGTTTAGGTTGTAGATGCCTTGTACTGGCTTTGACCTCCATCATCAAAGAATATCTAGAATAGAGCGCCTTAAATATAGTGTGTACTGAGAAATGTTAAATGGCAAGGGCAGTTATTTCTTTGTATCTGTTCAGTCCGAAGTTCAACTCAGAATATACTTTCCATAAGTAACAATACTATTCATGGCTAGAAACTTCACTGACCCTTAAAAATTATTTATTTCTGTTGCTTAAATGGAATTCTTAAGTATTGCAAAAACTTTTGAAAATTAAAACATCTGTTTATCGTATAAAAAAATTTCAGCAATGCACATCCATGACCATATTAAGTGGATATATAGCCATATATAAGTTTGCCGTTATATTGTTTGTTTTCATTTAAATCTCTTTGGGTAAACCCTATAGTGTAAAGAGCATGGGTTTTAGAGTTAGTCAATTCTGGTCAAATCCTGGTTTTGTAACTTATTAGCAATATAATTAATTGTATTAGCTCCAGCCAATTAGTTTGACTTTGGGCAAGTTACTTAATCATTCTGAGCTTTGTTTCTCCATCTGTTTTATAGGAATAATAATAAATTTATCTTGCATGGTTGTCTTGAGAATTAAATAAGGTTATAGATAAATTGACAGATAGGTAATACCTAGCATGTGCCAGATAATCGATACCACAGATTAACAGTTAATGTTAGTTTTCCTTTTACTCCATTTATGTGCTTACTCTTATATTATTTTAATATTAGAGTACAGTGTCTTAAACTGTTCATGTTTTAATTGGATATCTAGAAGATAAAAGGCATTCTGTATTTTATGTCAACCATTGCTAGTAGCTTTTACCTATGGAAGTAAATCCGTGGAAGTAGTTTTGCTCAATATATGCTAACATGAAGCAGCTTTCTATTTTCAGTTTATTCCCTCAGATATTAGTTTGTTCTTTCTCTTTTTAATATGAAAAGCAGAATGAGGCCAGCATTCATTTATGTTAGAGCAGTGGTCTCCAGAATTTATTAAAGGGCCACAGTGTTACAAAGTTAAATGATGACTGCTGACTTTCAGTCTTCCTCTCTATACTAGGTACTTCTTTTTAAAAATGAGTTTTATTACAGGTTTAGATGATTGTAACTATCACTACAAGGTCAAAAAGTTCCATCACCGTAAAAACTCCTTATTTTAGTCACATTGTTTTCGCCATACCTAACCCCAGACAGCTACTGTCTGTTCTCTGTTCCATAGTTTGGCCCTTTCCAGAATGTCATATAAATAGACTCACACTGTCTGTAGCCTTTTGAGAGCCTTGTTTCTTTCAGCATAATGCCTTTGAGAGTCATCCAAGTTGTCAAGTCTATCAAGTTCCTTTTTATTGCTGAGTAGTATTGTATAGATGTACCAATTTGTTTATCCATCAGTGTTCATTTGGACTGTTGGAATTCTTTTTTAAAATATTGACTTTAGCTGGGCACAGTGGCTCATGCCTATAATTCCAGCACTTTGGGAGGCTAAGGCGGGAGGATCACTTGAGCCCAGAGTTTGAGACCAGCCTGGGCAACAGAGTGAGACTTTGTCTCTGCAAAAAATTTAAAAATTAGCTGAGTGTGGTGGCACGTGCCTATGGTCCCAGCTCCCCTGGAGGCTAAGGTGGGAGGATTGCTTGAGCCCAGGAAGTTGAGGCTGCAGTGCACTTTTATATTATTTGTGATTGCACCAGGATGGGCAACAGAACGAGACCCTATCTCAAAGAATAAAGTGAAACAAAATGAAATTTTGAGTTTGTAAGTTTGTTTTAATTTTCAAAGTAGAGTAATATATACTAATCATGGAAAAATTAGGAAATAAATAAAAGTTGGAAAAAATTATCCTTACCCAAACATAACCTCTGTTAACATTTAGTTATATTTCTTTTCAGTCTTTTTCTCTGTTCATGGGGTTTTTTGGCTTGTGGCTATGTTTATGTAGTTGTGATTCTGTTTTTCATCTTTTTTAAATTATTATTATTTTTGTAGAGATGGGGTATTGCTATGTTGCCCAGGTTGGTCTCAAACTCTTGCCCTGGCCTTCCAAAGTGCTGGGATTATAGGCATAGCTGTTTTGCCTGGCCCTATTCTTCGTATACTTTTAAAAATTATTATTGTTGTGGTAAAAAACCTATGAGAGCTACCCTCTTAGTAAACTTTTAGAGGTGCACAGTTGCCGTAGTGTTAACTATACACACATTGTGCATATAGTGGGTCTCTAGAACTTTTCATCTTGCATGGCTAAACTTTTATACTCATTCAATATCAATTCCCCATTCCTTTTCCCTCCAACCCCTGGCAGCTACCGTTCTACTTTCTGTTTCTCCAAGTTTCATGACTTAGATACTTCATATTAGTGGAATCATGCAGTATTTGTCCTACTGTGAGTGGCTTATTTAATTTAGCATAATGTCCTCAAGATTCACCCATGTTGTGTCATAGCTTCATAAACTTTAGCATTCTGCTTTTTTTAATGCTTCGTGAAGAATGTATTCAACGTAAGTAGTTTTTAAGAGATTACAAAGCACACACTAGTGTAACCATCAGCTGCATTAAGAATGGCACATTGCCAGTATCCTAAGCTTCTTTTTTTTTTTTTGAGATGGAGTCTTGCTCTGTCGCCCAGGCTGGAGTGCAGTGGCCGGATCTCAGCTCACTGCAAGCTCTGCCTCCCGGGTTCACGCCATTCTCCTGCCTCAGCCTCCCGAGTAGCTGGGACTACAGGCGCCCGCCACCTCGCCCGGCTAGTTTTTTTGTATTTTTAGTAGAGACGGGGTTTCACCGTGTTAGCCAGGATGGTGTCGATCTCCTGACCTCGTGATCCGCCCGTCTCGGCCTCCCAAAGTGCTGGGATTACAGGCTTGAGCCACCGCGCCCGGCCTCTAAGCTTCTTATATGACCCCTTGCCATCACAGATTCTTGTTTTTAACCTAGGGTAATTGTTAGCCTAACTTTGGTCATAGTCATTCCCTTACTTGCTTCATAGTTTTCCAACCTATGTTTGTTCTTTAAATAATGTAATTTAGTTTTGCCTCTTTTTGAACCTCGTGGTCTCTTTTAAATTTTCATTTACTATTTTAAGTATTTGCTGTTGCTATGTTATGATAAACCATCATAAAGATGCTTTCTAATAGCCACTTAGTATCCTGATGATTGATCGACTGTACTTTATGTAGCCATCCCTAATTTAGGTTGTTTATAATTTTACTATTGGAAATAATGTTGTAGTAAATGTCTTTCTACCTAAAGCCTTTTTGTATGTAGGACTATTTCCTTTGAGTAGTATTAATATTATGATTAAGAGACTATGAAGCTTTAGGGCTCTGATATATTGCTAAATTGTTTGCAAAGAATTTTACCAATTTATACCTCAGTGAAGTCTTATTTTCCCTGGTCAGCATTGAGGGTTTTCACTCTTTCCCCCAAATAAAACACCTTAGGGAATTTGATAAGCTGAAAAAAGACTATTTTATCTTATTTTGCATTTCTGAGGTTAAATCCTTCTCTGAATGTGTAATATTTGGTTTTCTTTTTTGTCGACTTTTTCTCAGTTTGTATTGGGGTAAATCAGTTTCTGAAGCAATGGTTAATACAGCCTTGTGACCAGTTCCTTTATCTTCCTAGATGTAGGCGCAAAAAACTACCGGCATCTCTGTGCTGTTTATTACAACAAGAATCCTGGGTTTGAGATCATTCATGGGCTGCTGGACAGAATTATGCAGTTGCTCGATGTGCCTCCTGGTGAAGACAAGGGGGGATATGTGATCAAAGCATCGGAAGGTAAGACAGATGAGCCAAATCCAGAGTTAGTGACAGTGTCAGGAGGAGGCTACACCTTGTTTTTGATGAAGTTGGTAATTTTGATTTGGGATTTTAGAAAGAAAGGGAGATAGAGTTTTATTTCAATCAGAAAATATCCCCTTTCCCAAGCATTTTAAGAAAACACTTTTCAGAACTCTCATAAGTGCTGCACAGTATACTTTTGTTCCAACTGAGCTATGGTAACCCCTAGTTACTGGCACCTTTAAGCCATCAGCACCATGGTGAACCCAGAAGTTTTAACTGGAAGCTGGTAAGGCCTAAAGTGATGGTTTGCACTCAAAAGCTGCCTGTCTGGTGGCTTTAAGGCAAAAGAAAAAAAACCAAAAAACAAAAAGACCCCTCAGAAGTTATTCTGAAAGACTTCACACATGTTAATCAAGTTATAAAGTTGGCAGGGCAAGGGTGGGAATCCTCTGTATAAAATCCCAAGCACGGTACAGTCTTTGTTGGGGAGTTTAAGTTAGGCTAACTAAATGGTATATATGTGCTCCTAATATTCTATTCATAGTTTCTCATTATCCAAGGAATTCTGAAATTTTTGCTTTTCATATTTCTGCAGCTTCAATCTAAATTAATTTTGTTAGATGAAAGGTCCAGAAACAAATTGAGAGAAATATTTTACCACTTAATCCTACTGTTTACCTCACTGTGCTTTATAACTCTATTTGGCGTCTTAAATTTCTAACAGAGCATTTATTTTTAAAGTGTTATTTAACAGTTATTTGTAGTGAGAGATGGTGGGGTAATATTTTTGGGTTTTTCTTATATTTATTTTATTAGTCCTCAGGGATTGTTTTTGTTGGTGGTTGTTTAATTTTTGTTTTGTTGTCATTTTGAAGCTCCTTTGAAAATAACCCTGAAATCTATGGGGTTTTTTAGGCTGAAGAAGTGTGTAGTTCTTTTTTTTTTTTTTTTAAATAAATGAGAGATTAAATAAGCAGGAAGTTATTTTTTACCCACTTTCCATGAGAAATAATAAAATGCAGACATGTGTTATGCTTCTGGAGTTCTAGATGTTAGAATTGGATCTTGGAGTTCATCCAGCCCATGAGCCCGGTTTTATGAGTGAGGGAACTGGGGTTAGGCAAGTTAAGGAAGCTGTCCGGGTCATGCATGTTGACCCCACGGCTTCTGCCTCCCAGTATCCTTGCCAGTGTTGTCTGCCTTCATAGGGCCTGTATGTACTTATTTACCAGTTTACCATCCTAGAATTTTGCTTTAAGACCAGGTCATCCAGGTTTATGGCAACCTGTAACCTGATGTGAAGCATTTCTTTTCCTTCCACGCACAATCTTCTCAGAAATCTTATTTCTTAAACAGTTTAGCTAGATAAAAATTTGATGCAGATTGCGTCCTGAATGTGAGGTCCAATTTCTTTCATACTTGAAAAGTTGCAAAGAGCTGAAGTGGTAAATAGAAGCATAGCTTGTTGTGAATGTGATGCTTTGTGTAACCTTTAGATGGATAATATTTCTATAATCTGGTATCTTAATATTGTGACTTCTCCTGCTTCAGTCGGTTCCTTAGATATTTATTTATCAGAAGAGTGTGAGTTCCCAGTTATAAGGCAGACTTCAAAAAAGACAGCGATAAGTAGGACACAGGTGCCTCTGTCAGGCAACCTGCCAGGGAAAAGAACGCCACATACCGACCCACAAACCGAGATGTTAAAGATGTTAACATGATTGTCTTGACATTTCTGAAGAGGAAGAAAGTGCAGCTTCTTCAGGGCATCCAGAA
Organism: Rhinopithecus roxellana; assembly: GCF_007565055.1. NCBI lineage: Eukaryota > Metazoa > Chordata > Mammalia > Primates > Cercopithecidae > Rhinopithecus > Rhinopithecus roxellana. The sequence continues at coordinate 26,877,573 of NC_044562.1, forward strand.
AAACAATAGGGAGTTTCTGCAAAGTGAGATGGGCCTTTGGAAGAATAGGTGGAGACAGGGGAAGCAAGGCAAACTAACGATGGGAAACACAGGCTGTGTGTTTGGAAACACAGCAGACAGTGTAGTGTGGTTTGGCTATAGGGTGAGGAAGGAGCTTGAAACTATATTTGGAGTCTTGAATGCTAGGGAAAGACTGCAGCTAGTTAGGAGAAAAGTATTAAAGCTTCTTTTTTTAAAGCAGGTAAGTGATACTAGATCTGTACTTTAGAGGGATTAATTTAGCAGCAATATGTAGGTTGGGTGGGATGGAGAGCAGAGGTGAAGAGAATGGTGGGAAGGAATTTTAGCACGTTGTAGAGGAGTGAGAATGAGGACTTGGCCTGGATGGTGCTCATAGCTATACCAAGGAAAAGACTGATTTATGAAACCTTAGGAATATAGAAGCCACAGTATTCATCATTTGGAAAATTTTGTGATATGTTCCACTTGGAACCTTTTGTGATACAGCTAATTTGTGTTGATCTTCTTTTTAAAAGTCAGGTTTTTCTAATTCTAAACTTATGATATTATAATTTGAATTCCGTATAATTTAGCATCCGTACAGAATATAATACTTAGTATCTAGTTTCCTAACATGTAGATGTCTGCCGTTTTTGTTTAGAATTTTTTTTTTTTTTAATTAGGAAATACACATTCATAAACTGTCATTACTTCTGATGTGGTTGTAGATCTTTATGTTCAGTTTTGTTAGGCCAGGTTGTTATTTTGGTTTTTGATTTAGCATGAATATTTACAGACTCAGTCTTGTGGTTCCTTTTGAATCTACATTGGCTTTCATAGTAGAACACTGTAATCTTCTGAAGTTTTTCCATGTTTGAAATGTCCAAGATTATGAACGTGAAAAGCATTATACACATGGGCAGCCTAAATCAGTATGTATTTCAGTATATCTAATGGGCTTTCTTTGGGAAAGGCAGATTTACTTTCACCCCCATCACCATCATTGGCCACATTAGTCTCTTGGAGTCCTGGGCATGCACCTAGCTCTGGGTGCTTTTTTCTCAGGGTGCTTTCTGCAAGAACCATCAAGCCAGAGAGAATTGGTATCATTACAAATAATGGTTCCTCATTTCTCATAGGGATTTCTGTTTTGATTATCTAATGGCAAATATGATTATCCTTTTTTGTTTATGGTTGAAGAAACCAAGGTCTAAAGAAGTGGCTTGTCAAAATAAGTCAGTAACAAAGTTGGTATTAGTTTTTCATCTAATATATATGTATGTGTGTGTGTATATATATTTTATATATGTATATATTTACATATATTTTAAATATATAAATATAATTTAAATATATTATAATGCATATCTTAATATATTATATGTATATATTTACATATATTTAAATATATAAATATAATTTAAATATATATATTTTATATATACACACATACATATATATTAGATGAAAAACTAATGCCAACTTTGTTACTGACTTATTTTGACAAGCCACTTCTTTAGACCTTGGTTTCTTCAACCATAAACAAAAAAGGATATATATCATATATATATTTTATATATACACACACACACATGCATACATACATACCACAACTAAGGAACAAAATTGTTTTTCAGACTCCTAAGCAAATCAGTAAACACAGGAATTTTGTTACTGGGGCATGTTTAGCTGCATCATTTCCTCCAATTTATTGTTATTTTACATACAGCTTTTTTAACTAAGAAAATGTCTTCAGAGTATTAAAAAGTAGAGTAGAAGCAGATTAAGAACTACTGTTCCCTGCCATTCTTGATTACTGAGTTGTCTTATATTACTCTGGCATATGGTTTACTTTTTAATAATTAAAAATCCCTAGTGGCGTTGCAGTTATAATTGAGCTAAGTCTGTTCTCCAGAGATTCCTGCATATGTCAGTTACATCGGCACTTATACCTATTTCTTCCTGTCCTTCTAATGTATGCTACTAAGCTTTCTTTTGTGCTGCTTTGTTTGGTGGTAGGGATGAATGGAACAGAACTTGATTCACCTTTGAGAAACTTGGCCCTGTGCGTTGTAAGAAATCTGGAAATTCATCTGATTGATCTTTGCATTGATCTAAGGAGTTTTGTTGACATTGGAGTGTAACCTTGCTTGTTATGCAGGGGGCAGTCTTCTGCAGCATGTGGAGTATCTGCAGGAGCACCCAGAAAGCCCGTAGTTGTAGCTAGAGTGAAAAGCCATGGTCCCCTGGTCTTACATATTTCTTATTTCCTGAGCATCCTTGCAGTTAACACCATAAAGTGAGATGGAATGTCAAGTTGATGACAGAATAAGGTCAATGTTGAGTGGGAAAAAAAGAAGAACCTTTAACTTTTTAGCAGACTGCAGAGCATTTTAAGAGTTTCAAAAGGGTTCAACTCCAAATATTTCAGTGGCTTTGGGTCAGATTATTATGGCATATATATATGCTTTTTGTTTTTTTCAGGCTTCTTCCCCTTCGTTTTTTGTGGTTTGTTGCAAACTTAATTATGTATGTTAAGATGCATTTATCCTTTTCAAGAACCACTTCTGGGCAAGGAAAATTCTCAACATTTTTGTGTTTAGAAGAGTTATGTGGTTGCTGGGCAAATCAGTGGCAAAAATTATTTCTTGTAGAATGTATGGGCTTTGTGTGTGACTGGCTGCATTGACTTGAGCCTGTGTTTTTTTTTTCCCCCTTTAGCTTGTTACCTATTTCAGTTTTGATTATTTACAGTTCTACAGAAAATTTGAATTTAACTTGTGACAAGATCCCTGTTGGAGAGACAGAAGGTTTGGAACTTTAGTTTTGACAATTCTAGTTTTCATGCCGCTCAGCATACATTTTGTGAAATGAAAAATAACCTTGTAAGTAATATGCACATTTAATCCTGTACCATATGTATACACAGTGGGTAGTACCTTCTGCTACAGTAATACCTAACGATCATTGGCTTGACCTGGAGTTCATGACCTTTTTCCCCTTTCAGGACACCTGTGAAAGATTTCAGATGCTAAACAATATGGGTGAAATTGTAATGTTTCCCTGGTCGTCACACTGGTTTTTAGTGTAACATGAGCTTGGAAATATATGAGAAAAATATCTATGGAATAACTTGTTGAAGTGAAAGTGTTCAGTTTATGGTTTGATTTATACAAAATGTTCTGGACGTTTTGTATATAAAGGGAGATCTTTCTAGCATGCCCACATGTAGTTACCATCAAAAAAGAAATTGTGAAGACAACAGGTTGAAAAAAATTGGAAGTTTTTAAGCTTCTGACCTTTGGTTAGTCTGTATGGAAACTGTTTTTATTTCTCTGGATGTCTGCTTTTTTGTGTTTGAGGCAAGCTTACAAATACTACCATTTCCCTTAGTTTCTTTGAAGGAATTAAAAGACAAGCAATATTAAATAAATAAGCAGTGATTCCCACACAGTTGGAATAGTGGTATAACACAGGCACTGTTTTTATAAAAGCTTCAGCAATCATCACATGAGCCCTGTCTTGTTTTTACTGCTCTTGCTTCACTCTCTTGTATGCACAAGGCAAAGTTCTCTCCACTCGTGTTCATGTAACTCTTTTTGAGGGCTAGGTGTTTTGACGCTTTCCTGATACTTTAGTACTTGTAGCAAATTGGAATAAAGTACCAAGATGAATGGCTTGGTCAGCTTGGTATACCGTCTGGTAGATATTGTAGTAACAGTGTTTCTTAACCTTTTTAAAATTAATCTCTCCCCTAAGGGCCTTTTTTAGATATTTTCTTTTTCCTTAATTGCTCCTTCATGAAATTTTAATATCACAGGTACACTATATATATACTGTATATATGTATTATTATGTAATGTATGTATAGCTGTGCTGTATACGTAAAAATAAGTGTAAAGCTTACTTTTAAAAATTTCAATACAGGGTTATCAATAACTAAGCAAAATTTTTAAGTTAAATTTAAAAATGATTAACATTTCACTTTATATCTGCTGGGTAACTTTTAATGTTATTTATTTACTTACATAAACTGTAGTGTATCAAATTATATTTGCCAATGAGCAATTTATACACATGTGTGGTAATAGTAATACAAAATTATAAAAATCATTCAAAACTTATTTTAGCAAAAGTAAAACAGTTGCTGTTTTTTGAGACAGGGTCTTGCTTTGTTGCCCAGGCTAGAGTGTAGTGGCATGATCACGGCTCACTGTGATCCTCCTGCTTCAGCTTCCCAAGCAGCTGGGACTACAGGGCATGCCACCACGCTCAGCTAATTTTTTTTTTTTTTTTTTTTTTTTTTTTGTAGAGGCAGGGTTTTACCATGTCACCCAGGCTGGTCTCGAGCTCCCGGGATCAAACAGTATATCAAACAGTATACCCGCCTTGGCCTCCCAAAATGTCGAGATTGTAGGTGGGAGCCACCACGCCCAGCTAAAATAATTTTTAGTGAATTTAACTTTTAACTTTTCCTTGATATAAGAAAATAACTTTTATCTAGTTGATAGTGAGATATTGTTAGCATTTTTTTTCTTTTGAGTACTTTTTGTTGTTGTCATTGAGACAGGGTCTCACTCTGTCACCCAGACTGGAGTGCAGTGGCGCCATCACCACTTGACCTCCGAGGCTCAAGTGATCGTCTCACCTCAGCCATCAGTGTAGCCGGGACTACAGGCACATGCCACCATGCCTGGTTAATTTTTTGTTTGTTTGTTTGTTTTCTTTAGAGACAGTTTCTCTGTGTTGCTTAGGCTGGTCTTGAACTCCTGGCCTCAAGTGATCTTCCTGCCTTGGCCTCCCAAAGTGTTGGGATTATAGGCATGAGCCACCACGTCCACTCTTTTGGGTACTTACTCTAACTAATGATGTGTTAAATAACCTTTTGAATTAAATAGTAAAATGCAAACTATTTTTGTTTAAGTCTCAGAGCCTAAGCTACACACAAAAGCTCTAAAGATCAGCCACAAGGCAGTCAAATGGCATCCCATTCAATGTGACTTGGAGGTCTAGCAATGGATAGACTCTTCCAATCACAGCCATCTGTTGCCATAGTTTTATAGCAGTGTTCTTGCACACATTTACTGTATCTTCCGTATCAATGTTGCTTGTGTGATACCCAAGAAAACCCAACGAGAGGAATTAAATACTGAGGAGTAAGATTTTTGTCAAGTAGGGCTCAACTTTGGAGCAACACAAACCATTTTAATATGGAAGATTTTTTTCATACCCCCTTGCCCCGCCCCAGCCTTTTCCTTTAAGAACCAGTTTTCACCCCTGTGGAAAATGCATGCTATGACATAATGAATACTTTGGGATTACAGTAGTCTCCTCTTATCTGCAGGGTATACATTCCAAGACCCCCGATTGATGCTTGAAACTGCAAGTAGTATTGAACACTGTATATATGATGTGTTTTTAGTCTGATAACCAAGACAGCTACTAAGTGACTAACAGGCAGGTAGTGTATACAGTGTGGACACGCCGGACGAAAGGAAGATTCATGTCCTGGGGAGGTCAGAGAGGGACAACTCTACTCAGTTTTTCATCACGCTAATCAGAACAGTGCAAAAGTTAAAACTTAAGAATGGTTTATTTCCAGAATTTCCCACTTAATATTTTCAGACCTCAGTTAGCCATGGAAGGTGAAGCTGCATATAAATGGAGATTACTGCATTTACATCCAGCTGTATATACTGGGCAAAAAAAGAGGAAGATATTTTTATTTACCTCATGGTGCTCTCTTCTCTTCTGCATCCGTACTAGATCTTGGCCTCCGCTATTCTATAGAAAATGATGTTGTGGTCCAAATACAAAGAATTATAAAAGAAGTTCATTTTTAGCTTGTGATCTTTCAAGGGCCCGGGTCCTGAAAGTTCGAAGGATTTTTAGGATGATTCTGATTACTCCATGTTTATCTTATACATATGAGACAGTTTTACTTTCCTCAGGTATCAGCAGTTTTATACATTGGCCAAAATGGGACAGCACTTGTTTTTGACACATTTGTGTGCTGCAGCATATTGGGTAAGAGTCACTGTCCTGGGAATTCCTAGAGCATGATGTATTCTGATAAACTATCAACCCTGAGAGTGGCCAGTCCAGCTTTACTCCAGAAGGATTAAGAGAATGGATGGATGGGTGGCTGGAAAGAAGGAAAACACATTGAATAAATCCCTAGGTAGGGATGGTAAATGTGGAGTGGTCTCCTGAGCACATGACCACAAAAAACAAAGGCCTTTTCCCCTGGAGCACTTACTGTGGCTTTGACAAGAGAGAGAAATAGAACTTCCATCTTGTTTAAACCATTGCCATTTGGGAGTTTCTTTCTTAAAGTTGAAACTAATCCTCACTTACAAATTATATTTTAATTGCTACTTGCTGGAACCCCTTGGCAGTATTAAGATGCCATCCAGCTCTAAACTGAATCAAGTTTCAAGCTAACTTCTAAGTTATTTTAAAATTAATTCTTAGTGAAATTGTTCATTCTCATTTATTCCCTGCCCCCACTATAACCCTTTACTTTTGAACACATTTAGATGGCTCACTCTTGTATCTACATGTAAAGTGTTTTCCTGGACACACTTTATCTTATTGCCTTTAAGGCTGTTATTGGTAACCACTGGCATTTTTTTCCAGTTTGCATGTGCATTTTTACAGCTAATGAAAGCATTGGCCACTCCCAGGAAATATGTTTTAGAGGACTGGCTTTTAAAATGTCTTCTTGAGGCCGGGCGCGGTGGCTCAAGCCTGTAATCCCAGCACTTTGGGAGGCCGAGACGGGCGGATCACGAGGTCAGGAGATCGAGACCATCTTGGCTAACACGGTGAAACCCCGTCTCTACTAAAAATACAAAAACTAGCCGGGCGACGTGGCGGGCGCCTGTAGTCCCAGTTACTTGGGAGGCTGAGGCAGGAGAATGGCCTAAATCCAGGAGGCGGAGCTTGCAGTGAGCTGAGATCCGGTCACTGCACTCCAGCCTGGGTGACAGAGCGAGACTTCGCCTCAAAAAAAAAAAAAAAAAAAAAAAAAAAAAAATGTCTTCTTGGCTCCCACTGATAAGCCACTTTAAAAAAATGTTATGTATGCTTCCAAGTAAGATTTGAACAGAGGGTTACCTGTCATAAAAAAAGTTGGAAGCCTACCCTTATAGAAAATGAGGAAGTTTATGAATGCTATAACAAAGATGATTAGGCATTTTTATTCTTCTCTTTCTACCTTACTTTCACTTGCTTTTCTTTTGTGTGCTGTGATTATGAGTACTAAGATTGTAGCAATACCAACTAATCATATCCCATAGAGGTGGTACATTGTGAGTGTGAAAAGTGATTGATATGTGTCTAGCTATTGATAAATCAACTAAATTTCAGGCTTTGGGTGTTCTGTAGTTCCGATTGCACAGGAACACTAGGTACTTGAAGGTTTTTGACATTTCTGGATACTGGAAAATTAAGAGTAATTATTTTTCATTAACACTGACTTAAAAAGGAATGTCTGCCAGAACATTGACGATTCAGCTCATATTTCTTTTTCTTTTTTCTTTCTTTCTTTCTTTTTTTTTTTTTTTAAGAGACAGGGTCTCACTCTGTTACCAAGGCTGGAGCACCCTGGCTTGATGATCATAGCTCGCTGTAGCCTCAAACTCCTGGGCAAAAGTGATCCTCTCACCTCAGCCTCCCCAGGTAGCCAGGACTATAGGCACACACTACCACACGCAGCTAATTCTTTTATTTTTTAAGTAGATATGTCCAGTATCCAAGCAAATGAGTTTATTGAGTTTATCTGTGTTCCAAAAGTCCCGTCTCCATTGATGTATTCACATTTAGTTATTTCCTTTTCTATCAAGGTATAGGACTAGGGCAATAATTTTTTAAAAAACTTTTTTATTATAAAAATTTTAAAACATACATGAAAATAAAAAGACTAGCATAATGAGTCCCAATGTCCCCATTGTCTACTTTCAACAGTGGTCAATGCAGAGTCAATTTTGTTTCATTGGTACCCTCACCCACTTCCACACTACTAAATTATTTTGAAGCAAATCTAAGACATTACATTATTCCCAGTTGTAAATACAGCAAGATGCATCTCTATAATACAAGAACTCCTTTTTTATTTTATTTTATTTTATTTATTTATTTATTTTTAATTTTATTTATTTATTTTATTATTATACTTTAAGTTCTAGGGTACATGTGCATAACGTGCAGGTTTGTTACATATGTATACTTGTGCCATGTTGGTGTGCTGCACTCATCAACTCATCAGCACCCATCAACTCGTCATTTACATCAGGTATAACTCCCAGTGCCATCCCTCCCCACTCCCCCCTCCCCATAATAGGCCCCGGTGTGTGATGTTCCCCTTCCCGAGTCCAAGTGATCTCATTGTTCAATTCCCACCTATGAGTGAGAACATGCGGTGTTTGGTTTTCTGTTCTTGCGATAGTTTGCTGAGAATGATGGTTTCCAGCTGCATCCATGTCCCTACAAAGGACACAAACTCATCCTTTTTTATGGCTGCATAGTATTCCATGGTATATATGTGGCACATTTTCTTAATCCAGTCTGTCACTGATAGACATTTGGGCTGATTCCAAGTCTTTGCTATTGTGAATAGTGCCGCAATGAACATACGCGTACATGTGTCTTTATAGCAGCGTTATTTATAATCCTTTGAGTATATACCCAGTAATGGGATGGCTGGGTCAAATGGTACTTCTAGTTCTAGATCCTTGAGGAATCGCCATACTGTTTTCCACAGTGGTTGAACTAGTTTACAGTCCCACCAACAGTGTAAAAGTGTTCCTATTTCTCCACATCCTCTCCAGCACCTGTTGTTTCCTGACTTTTTAATGATTGCCATTCTAACTGGTGTGAGATGGTATCTCATTGTGGTTTTGATTTGCATTTCTCTGATGGCCACTGATGACGAGCATTTTTTCATGTGTCTGTTGGCTGCATAAATGTTTTCTTTTGAGAAGTGTCTGTTCATATCCTTTGCCCACTTTTTGATGGGGTTGTTTGATTTTTTCTTGTAAATTTGTTTGAGTTCTTTATAGGTTCTGGATATTAGCCCTTTGTCAGATGAGTAGATCGCAAAAATTTTCTCCCATTCTGTAGGTTGCCTGTTCACTCTGATGGTAGTTTCTTTTGCTGTGCAGAAGCTCTTTAGTTTAATTAGATCCGATTTGTCAATTTTGGCTTTTGTTGCCATTGCTTTTGGTGTTTTAGACATGAAGTCCTTGCCCATGCCTATGTCCTGGATGGTATTACTGAGGTTTTCTTCTAGGGATTTTATGGTATTAGGTCTAACATTTAAGTCTCTAATTCATCTTGAATTAATTTTCATATAAGGAGTAAGGAAAGGATCCAGTTTCAGCTTTCTACTTATGGCTAGCCAATTTTCCCAGCACCGTTTATTAAATAAGGAATCCTTTTCCCATTTCTTGTTTTTGTCAGGTTTGTCAAAGATCAGATGGCTGTAGATGTGTGGTATTATTTCTGAGGACTCTGTTCTGTTCCATTGGTCTATATCTCTGTCTTGGTACCAGCACCATGCTGTTTTGGTTACTGTGGCCTTGTAGTATAGTTTGAAGTCAGGTAGCATGATGCCTCCAGCTTTGTTCTTTTGACTTAGGATTGTCTTGGCAATGCGGGCTCTTTTTTGGTTCCATATGAACTTTAAAGCAGTTTTTTCCAATTCTGTGAAGAAAGTCATTGGTAGCTTGATGGGGATGGCATTGAATCTATAAATGACCTTGGGCAGTATGGCCATTTTCACGATATTGATTCTTCCTATCCTTGAGCATGGTATTCCATTTGTTTGTGTCCTCTTTTATTTCACTGAGCAAGAACTCCTTTTTAAAAACATAACTGCAATATCACACAAAACAAAATTAACAATAATTTCTGAATATCATCAAGTATCCAGTCGATGTCCTTCTTTCCCAGTTGTCTTTTTGGGTTTTTTTTTTTTTTTTTTTTGGCCTAAAAGGGTGGGATATCTTTTTTTTATTATTATTATACTTTAAGTTCTAGGGTACATGTGCACAATGTGCAGGTTTGTTACATATGTATACATGTGCCATGTTGGTGTGCTGCACCCATTAACTCGTCATTTACATCAGTTATTTCTCCTAATGCTATCCCTCCCCACTCCCCCCACCCCACGACAGGCCCAGTGTGTGATGTTCCCCGCCCTGTGTCCACGTGTTCTCATTGTTCAGTTCCTACCTGTGAGTGAGAACATGCAGTGTTTGGTTTTCTGTCCTTGTGATAGTTTGGTCAGCATGATGGTTTCCAGCTTCATCCATGTCCCTACAAAGGAGATGAACTCATCCTTTTTTATGGCTGCATAGTATTCCATGGTGTATATGTGCCACATTTTCTTTATCCAGTCTATCATTGACGGACATTTGGGTTGGTTCCAAGTCTTTGCTATTGTGAATAGTGCCGCAGTAAACATATGTATGCATGTGTCTTTATAGCAGCATTATTTATAATTCTTTGGGCATGTACTCAGTAATGGGATGGCTGGGTCAAATGGTAATTCTAGCTCTAGATCCTTGAGGAATTGCCGCACCGTCTTCCACAATGGTTGAACTAGTTCTAGTTTGTAGTCCCACCAACAGTGTAAAAGTGTTCCTATTTCTCCACATCCTCTCCAGCACCTGTTGTTTCCTGACTTTTTAATGATTGCCATTCTAACTGGTGTGAGATGGTATCTCATTGTGGTTTTGATTTGCATTTCTCTGATGGCCAGTGATGACGAGCATTTTTTCATGTGTCTGTTGGCTGCATAAATGTTTTCTTTTGAGAAGTGTCTGTTCATATCCTTCGCCCACTTTTTGATGGGGTTGTTTGATTTTTTTCTTATAAATTTGTTTAAGTTCTTTGTAGGTTCTGGATATTAGCCCTTTGTCAGATGAGTAGATTGCAAAAATTTTCTCCCATTCTGTAGGTTGCCTGTTCACTCTGATGGTAGTTTCTTTTGCTGTGCAGAAACTCTACTTTAATTAGATCCCATTTGTCTATTTTGGCTTTTGTTGCTATTGCTTTTGGTGTTTTAGTCATGAAGGCCTTGCCCATGCCTTTGTCCTGAATGGTATTGCCTAGGTTTTCTTCTAGGATTTTTATGGTTTTGGGTCTAACATTTAAGTCTTTAATCCATCCTGAATTACTTTTTGTACAAGGTGTAAGGAAGGGATCCAGTTTCAGCTTTCTACATATGGCTAGTCCGTTTTCCCAGCACCATTTATTAAATAGGGAATCCTTTCCCTATTTCTTGTTTTTGTCGGGTTTGTCAAAGATCCGATAGTTGTAGATGTGTAGTATTATTTCTGAGGGCTCTGTTCTGTTCCAGTGGTCTATATCTCTGTTTTGGTACCAGTACCATGCTGTTTTGGTTACTGCAGCCTTGTAGTGTAGTTTGAAGTCAGGTATCGTGATGCCTCCAGCTTTGTTCTTTTTGCTTAGGATTGTCTTGGCAATGCGGGCTCTTTTTTGGTTCCATATGAACTTTAAAGTAGTTTTTTCCAATTCTGTGAAGAAAGTCATTGGTAGCTTGATGGGGATGGCATTGAATCTATAAATGACCTTGGGCAGTATGGCCATTTTCACAATATTGATTCTTCCTATCCATGAGCATGGTATGTTCTTCCATTTGTTTGTGTCCTCTTTTATTTTGTTGAGCAGTGGTTTGTAGTTCTCCTTGAAGAGGTTCTTCACATCCCTTGTAAGTTGGATTCTTAGGTATTTTATTCTCTTTGGAGAAAATGTGAATGGGAGTTCACTCATGATTTGGTTGTCTATCTGTTATTGGTGCATAGGAATGCTTGTGATTTTGGCACATTGATTTTGTATCCTGAGACTTTGCTGAAGTTGCTTATCAGCTTAAGAAGATTTTGGGCTGAGACGATGGGGTTTTCTAAATATACAGTCATGTTATCTGCAAACAGGGGCAATTTGACTTCCTCTTTTCCTAATTAAATACCCTTTATTTCTTTCTCCTGCCTGATTGCCCTGGCCAGATCTTCCAACACTATGTTGAATAGGAGTGGTGAGAGATGGCATCCCTGTCTTGTGCCGGTTTTCAGAGGGAATGCTTCCAGTTTTTGCCCATTCAGTATAATATTGGCTGTGGGTTTTTCATAAATAGCCTTTATTATTCTGAGATACATTCCATCAATACCTAGTTTATTGAGAGTTTTTAGCATGAAGGGCTGTTGAATTTTGTCAAAGGCCTTTTCTGCATCTATTGAGATAATCATGTGGTTTTGCCTTTGCTTCTGTTTATATGATGGATTACGTTTATTGATTTGCATATGTTGAACCAGCCTCGCATCCCAGGGATGAAGCCGACTTGATTGTGGTGGATAAGCTTTTTGATGTGCTGCTGGATTCGGTTTGCCAGTATTTTATTGAGGATTTTTGCATTGATGTTCATCAGGGATATTGGTCTAAAATAGTCTTTTTTTGTTTTGTCTCTGCCAGGCTTTGGTATCAGGATGATGCTGGCCTCATAAAATGAGTGAAGGAGGATTCCCTCTTTTTCTATTGATTGGAATAGTTTCAGAAGGAATGGTACCAGCTCCTCTTTGTATCTCTGGTAGAATTTGGCTATGAATCATCTGGTCCTGGAATTTTTTTGGTTGGTAGGCTGTTAATTATTGCCTCAATTTCAGAGCCTGCATTGGTCTATTCAGGGATTCAACTTCTTCCTGGTTTAGTTTTGGGAGGGTGTATGTGTCCAGGAATTTATCCATTTCTTCTGGATAGAAGTGTTTATAGTAGAGGTGTTTATAGTATTATCTGATGGTAGTTTGTATTTCTGTGGGATTGGTGGTGATATCTCCCTTATCACTTTTTATAGTATCTATTTGATTCTTCTCTCTTTTCTTCTTTATTAGTCTTGCTAGCAGTTTATCAATTTTGTTGATCTTTTAAAAAAAAACCAGCTCCTGGATTCATTGGTTTTTTTATTGAAGGGTTTTTTTGTGTCTCTGTCTCCTTCAGTTCTGCTGTGATCTTAGTTATTTCTTGACTTCTTCTAGCTTTTGAATTTGTTTGCTCTTGCTTCTCTAGTTCTTTTAATTGTGATGTTAGGGTGTCGATTTTGGATCTTTCGTGCTTTCTCTTGCGGGCATTTAGTGTTATAAATTTCCCTATACACACTTCTTTAAATGTGACCCAGAGATTCTGGTATGTTGTGTCTTTGTTCTCATTGGTTTCAAAGAACATCTTTATTTCTGCCTTCATTTCGTTATTTACCCAGTAGTCATTCAGGAGCAGGTTGTTCAGTTTCCATGTAGTTGTGTGGTTTTGAGTGAGTTTCTTAATCCTGAGTTCTAATTTGATCGCACTGTGATCTGAGAGACAGTTTATTGTGATTTCTATTCTTTTGTATTTGCCGAGGAGTGCTTTACTTCCAACTGTGTGGTCAATTTTGGAATAAGTGCGATGTGGTGCTGAGAAGAATGTAAATCCTGTTGATTTGGGGTGTAGAGTTCTGTAGATGTCTATTAGGTCTGCTTGGTGCAGTGCTGAATTCAAGTCCTGGATATCCTTGTTAACTTTCTGTCTCGTTGATCTGTCTAATGTTGACAGTGGGGTGTTAAAGTCTCCCATTATTATTGTGTGGGAGTCTAAGTCTCATTGTAGGTCTCTAAGGACTTGCTTTATGAATCTGGGTGCTTCTGCATATATATTTAGAATAGTTAGCTCTTCTTGTTGAATTGATCCCTTTACCTTTGTGTAATGGCCTTCTTTGTCTCTTTTGATCTTTGTTGGCTTAAAGTCTGTTTTATCAGAGACTAGGATTGCAACCCCTGCTTTTTTTTCCCTTTCCATTTGCTTGGTAGATCTTCCTCCATTCCTTTATTTTGAGCCTATGTGTGTGTCTGCTCGTGAGATGGGTCTCCTGAATACAGCACACTGATGGGTCTTGACTCTTTATCCAATTTGCCAGTCTGTGTCTTTTAATTGGGACATTTAGCCCATTTACACTAGGGTTAATATTGTTATGTGTGAATTTGATCCTGTCATTATGATGTTAGATGGTTATTTTGCTTGTTAGTTGATGCATTTTCTTCCTAGCATCGATGGTCTTTACAATTCGGCATGTTTTTGCAGTGGCTAGTACTGGTTGTTCCTTTCTATGTTTAGTGCTTCCTTCAGAATCTCTTGTAGGGCAGGCCTGGTGGTGACAAAATCTCTCAGCATTTGCTTATCTGTAAAGGATTTTATTTCTCCTTCACTTATGAAGCTTAGTTTGGCTGGATATGAAATTCTGGGTTGAAAATTTTTTTCTTTAAGAATCTTGAATATTTTCCCCCACTCTTATTCTGGCTTGTAGAGTTTCTGCTGAGAGATCAACTATTAGTCTGATGGGCTTCCCTTTGTGGGTAACCCGACCTTTCTCTCTGGCTGCCCTTAACATTTTTTCCTTCATTTCAACTTTGGTGAATCCAACAATTATGTGTCTTGGAGTTGCTCTTCTTGAGGAGTATCTTTGTGGTGTTCTCTGTATTTCCTGAATTCGAATGTCGGCCTGCCTTGCTAGGTTGGGGAAGTTCTCCTGGATAATATCCTGCAGAGTGTTTTCCAGCTTGGTTCCATTCTCCCTGTCACTTTCAGGTACACCAATCAGATGTAGATTTGGTCTTTTCACATAGTCACATATTTCTTGGAGGCTTTGTTCGTTTCTTTTTGCTCTTTTCTCTGTAAACTTCTCACTTCATTTCATTGATTTGATCTTCAGTCACTGATACCCTTTCTTCCACTTAATTGAATTGGCTACTGAAGCTTGTGCACGCATCACGTAGTTCTCGTACCATGGTTTTCATCTCCATCAGGTCATTTAAGGTCTTCTCTACACTGTTTATTCTTGTTAGCCATTTGTCTAATCTTTTTTCAAGATTTTTAGCTTCTTTGCGATGTGTTCAAACATTCTCCTTTAGCTCGGAGGAGTTCGTTATTCCCGATCTTCTGAAGCCTACTTCTGTCAACTTGTCGAAGTCATTCTCCATCCAGCTTCGTTCCATTGCTGGCAAGGAGCTGCATTCCTTTGGAGGAGAAGAGTCACTCTGATTTTTAGAATTTTCAGCTTTTCTGCTCGGGTTTCTCCCCATCTTTGTGGTTTTATCTACTTTTGGTCTTTGATGATGGTGACCTACAGATGGGGTTTTGGTGTGGATGTCCTTTTTGTTGATGTTGATGTTATTCCTTTCTGTTTGTTAGTTTTCCTTCTAACAGTCAGGACCCTCAGCTGCACGTCTGTTGGAGTTTGCTGGAGGTCCACTCCAGACCATGGTTGTCTGGGTATCACCAGTGGAGACTGGTGAACAGCAAATGTTGCTGCCTGATCCTTCCTCTGGAAGCTTTGTCTCAGAGGGGCACCCAGCTGTATGAGGTTTCAGTCGGCCCCTACTGGGAGCTGTCTCTTGGGTTAGGTTACTCAGGGGTCTCCCGGGTTCGGTTACTTGGGGGTCAGGGACCCACTTCAGGAGGCGGGCTCTCTGTTCTCAGATCTGAAACTCTGTGCTGGGAGAACCATTGCTCTCTTCAAAGCTGTCAAACAGGGATGTTTAAGTCTGCAGAAGTTTCTGCTGCCTTTTGTTCGGCTATGCCCTGTCCCCAGAGGTAGAGACTACAGAGGCAGGCAGGCCTTGTTGAGCTGCAATGGGCTCCACCCAGTTCGAGCTTCCTGGCCACTTTGTTTACCTACTCAAGCCTCAGCAATGGCGGATGCCCCTCCCCCAGCCTCGCTGCGCCATTGCAGTTTGATCTCAGACTGCAGTGCTAGCAGTGAACAAGGCTCCATGAGCTTGGGACACTCCAAGCCAGGTGCGGGATATAATCTCCTGGTGTGCTGTTTGCTGAGACTGTTGGAAAAGGGCAGTATTATGGTGGGAGTGTCCTGATTTTCCAGGTACCATCTATCATGGCTTCCCTTGGCCAAGAAAGGGAATTCCCCGACCCCTTGTGCTTCCCGGGTGAGGCGATGCCCCGCCCTGCTTCGGCTCACACTCCATGGGCTCCACCCCACTGTCCAACAAGCCCCAGTAAGATGAACCTAGTACCTCAGTTGGAAATGCAGAAATCACTCATCTTCTGCATTGCACCACTGGGAGTTGTAGACTGGAGCTGTTCCTATTCGGCCGTCTTGGACCCCAAATTCAGGGCAATAATTTTTTAAACTTTTTTGGGGGGAATTGGATGGAAACTCCCTTTAAGCATCTTCTATAACTGAAGTCCCCATTTTGTTAATTTTTTATTTTGAAATAGTCAAAATTTATTTTAAAAATGCAAATGGTATGCAAATTTTTTTTTTCTGAACTGTTTGAGAGCTAATTTGATATTGCATTACCCTTAAATAGTTTGGTGTGTATTTCCTATAAACAAGGACATCATTCTCTATAACCATAATAATAATCATCAAAATCAGATGAACATTGATGTTTATGTTAACCACCATTTAATCCTTAGGCCCTATGCAAGTTTTATCAGTTGTCCTTTATAGCTGTTAGTCCGTTCTCATGCTGCTATGAAGAAATATCCAAGACTGAGTAATTGATAAAGAAAAGAGGTTTAATTGACTCAGTTCTGCATGGCTGGGGAGGCCTCAGGAAACTTACAATCATGGTAGAAGGCACTTCTTCACAGGGCGGCAGGAGAATAAGGGGGTGAGAGTGAGTAAAGGGGGGAAAGCCTCTTAAAAAACCATCAGATCTTGTGAGAAATCCCTTACCATCACAAGGACAGCATGGGGATAACCACCTCCATGTTTCAATTGCCTCCCACCCAGACCCTCCCATGGGGATTATGGGAACTACATTTCAAGATGAGATTTGGGTAGGGACACAGCCAAACCATATCAATAGCAAAGAGTCACTTGTTGTCTTCAGCCATCATGTCTCGTTAGTCTCCTTCTGGAGACTCCTAGAATAGTCTTTTCTTGACTTTCATGACCTTGACACTTGAAGATTACAGGCCAGTTATTTTGTAGCATGTTCCTCAATTTTGGTTTGTCTGATGTTTCGTCACTAAATTCCCGTTAGGCATCTTTGGAGGAATGGTAGAGTAGTAATGCTAACTTCCCAGTGCATGCTATGAAGTGGCATACAATTTTCATTTATCCCATAACTGGTAATGTTCACTGTAATCACTTAATTAAGGTTGTAGCTACCAGTCATCTTTACTGTAAAATTATTCTTTTCTCCATTATAATTAATAAATATCTTGTGGGGAAGAGCTTTGAAATTGTGTAAATATACTGTTTCTAATCAGTTTTCCTATATACTTAAGTTATGTCAGTATGGACTCATTGTTGCTGATTTTATTCAGTGTATTTAAATCCATTACAGTCATTTATTTTGATGCTTAAATTGTCCCCATTTTGGCCAGCAGGAGTCCCTTGAGACTGGCTTCAGTTTGCTTTTAACATGTTCCTATTATTCTTGAGCACTCCGTTGCTTTTGGCACAAGATATTCTTGGTCTATCTTGAACTTCCTCTTACCTCATGTCTCGAACCTGGTTTCTTTTAGTGGAAAATGGTATCTTGAAGCCAAGATCTAGGGTGTAAGGTGTGATTATTGTTATGGCAGGGGAGGGTTGCTATTGCAAGGCCTTCTCAGAGGACTGAGCCTGGGATTGTGGCATGATGCGTGGCTGTGCGCACACACTTGCACACACATCTGCATCTATGCATCTATATTTGTTTACATACATATATATGTAGTACACAAACATAGATACACATGTCT
Organism: Rhinopithecus roxellana; assembly: GCF_007565055.1. Classification (NCBI taxonomy): domain Eukaryota; kingdom Metazoa; phylum Chordata; class Mammalia; order Primates; family Cercopithecidae; genus Rhinopithecus; species Rhinopithecus roxellana. The sequence goes on from NC_044562.1 coordinate 26,895,339, forward strand.
ATATATGACTGTAAGTCTACAGTATGTCCAATTCCAACCTAACACTTTAGGGTTTATTCCCAGTTTTCTCCTGGTCCATATTTGTACCTCTCTTCTCCAATACTGAGACAACTATCTCCCATTTCCCTTAGTTTATTTACTTACTTGATCTATGTTCCTGCCTGTAACTGAACTCTCTTCTTATCTTCTCCTCTACATGTTTGCACCCCTCATCACTGAGCCTCTGACTTCTCCCACAAGACTGTCCCCACTAACTTGTGGATGCCCTCCCTCCCCCTTGAGCTCTGACACCCCATGCTAGATTTCTTTCCTGACCTGGGACACACAGTTTTTACCTTCTCACCGCCAGGTAGGGATTTCTGCCTCTTCAGCTCCTTTAGGGCTGAATTGTTCTGGAAGAGAAGGGGATAAAGACTTTTTAAGTCTTCCAAAGCCTTTATTGATAGGGATGTTCTTGTTAAAATGAAGGGGAGAAAATGGTTGTATATGGTGGGGCTTTTTTGGAAGGGACTGGTAATGTAGGAAATATATTTGTGGGCTCACCTAATGTAGTTTCTTCCTCGGATCTAGCATATTTCTCTGTGATCTTCCTGCCGAGAGTCTTACAAGGCCAAGTAAAATGTCTCAAGACCCCCTGGCCCTTCCTGTCTTGTAGGGTTTTTGTGTTATAGTTGTACTTTCTTCTACTTCTCCCCTTCCAAGAACCAGAACCCTCATTGTCCCCCTTCCGAGTCACTCTATTTCATCACTCACTTTCCAGAAGATAAAGGTTGCCAGTCACTCTCTTAATCCCTAAATGCCCTTAGTTTGTGAATTGCATTCTCTGAAAAAAGGTTTCCTCTTGGAATTATTTTCCTAGGTTGATTTGAGGCATTTTTTTTCCTTACCAGTGGAATTTTTTTTTAAAGGCAGTAGTTGTGTTATGCAGGAGAAAGTTTTTTATTGGTGTTGCACAAGATGAGATCAATATCATCTTCTATCTGTGGTTTGTTGTTAGTACCACTACCAGAAGTGCATTGTTTAACATTTTGCTATATAAGGAGCTACTCATGATTCATTTTCTTTTTACCTATGTAGTACATATATGTATTTTTTGGAGATGGGGTCTCATTATATTGCCCAGGCTAGTTTTGAACACCTGGTCTCAAGCCACCATCCTGCCTCAGCCTCCCAAAGCACTAGGATTGCAGTTGTGCAACACTATGCCTCACTTTTAGTGTTACTTTTAGAAAAGGGAAGTAATCCAAGAAAGACTCTACGCTTATAGAAGCCTTATTTATACTAATGAATAATAGGAAACAACTCCAGGATGAAATACTTGTAGAATAAGTTGACAAACTATGATATATATAAATATAATGGAATGTGATTAAAATGTCTTTAGACACGTGAATATAAACTCAGTTGAAAAAGCAGTTCCCAAGATGGAATAGACATTAATTCATTATATATATAATATATATAATATTTGTTATATATATTTATTATGTATAATATTCATGTATATAATATTTTGTATGTGTAATGAATATGTTATTTGTAAAACCCTAGGATGCATGCTAATCGACTGTGACAGAGTCCGTGTAACACTGAGTGTTGCGGCAAGTCCTGTCACTTTAATCCATGTGATTAAAGACTTAATTCCTTCACACCAGTTTTTTAATCTGTAAAATTGCAATGACGCTATCTGTCCCATTGACATCCTAGAGTTGTCAGGGAAGGCAGTTGCAAGAATTTGTGAAAACATTTTGGAATGTGTAAATCTCTTCAGAGTAAACTTGGAGTAGATCTTAGGTCTATCTGTCTTCAGAAAAGCAACACTGGATGAGCTGCAGACTGGGTTTCAGGAAAACCTGAATTCTGATCTCAATTCTGCTGTTACCTGTTTTCTTAACCTGTCTAGTATCTATCTTTTTCATATACTAAGTGAAGGAAATGGACAGGATTGCTTCCAAGGTCATTTCCAGTTTTAAGATTCTGCAGGAGTTTAAATTCAGAAGTAATCTCTGCCACAAGTTCTAACATTTCAGGTCTTTTTCTTTGCCTTTGTAGATGGTGTCCCTGTGGTACTTGTCTGCTGAAATAATTCCAGCTTTGTTTCAAGAATCTGAAATTTATTCATACAAGTATCTGTGTTATATGGGATTTTAAAAATAAATAGTTCTATTTTCCATGGAAGGCTCTAGGTTTTGTCAGTATTGTTCTGTATTAATATTACAGAGCCTACTTGGGTATGTCCTAAGGTGAGAGATGATGAACTATCTGTCTTTCTTGTTTTCTCCTAAGTTTTGTTTATTTAATTTTAAACCAGAAGTTTTCTAACATGAAATGGACAGCTTGACCAAAAGCTTAAAAACATTCTGCTCTAGGCCTTATGTGCCTGTGGGCCACACACAGAGGAGCCGATTCCACGGCCCTTCTTCACCTTTTGCTTGCTCTCCAGCCTCTACTATTGCTTGCCTAGGGCGAGCCTCCTAATCTCCTTGTGCTTCTCTTTTTCCCATCTGTAACTTGCCTGTCCCACAAAGAGCTTGACCAGGGCTGCACTGGGAATGAGTGATGAATAGAAAGTGGGGTGCCATGTTTTTGCAATTTCATTGTTCTTTCATTTTTCTTTTCTTGATTTTTGAGAATCAAAATCACACCCAGCTAATTTTTTATTTTTTTTATTTATTTTTTATTTATTTTTTATTTATTTATTTTTTTTGAGATAGAGTCTCACTCTGTCGCCCAGGCTGGAGTGCAGTGGCGCAATCTCGGCTCACTGCATGCTCCGCCTCCTGGTTCACGCCATTCTCCTGCCTCAGCCTCCCAAGTAGCTGGGACTACAGGTGCCCACCATCACCCCTAGCTAAATTTTTTTGTATTTTTTAGTAGAGACAGGGTTTCACCCTGTTAGCCAGGATGGTCTCGATCTCCCAACCTCATGATTCGCCTGCCTTGGCCTCCCAAAGTGCTGGGATTACAGGCGTGAGCCACCACGCACAGCCCCAGCTAATTTTTTTTTTGTATTTTTAGTAGAGACGGGGTTTCACTGTGTTGGCCAGGATGGTCTCGATCTCCTGACTTCGTGATCTACCTGCCTCAGTCTCCCAAAGTGCTGGGATTACAGGTGTGAGCCACCGTGCCCAGCCTCCTTTTTCTTTTACATGCCCTATTTGTCACCTGAAATCTTATTCTGAAACTAAAACAGCTGTCAAAATTACATGTTTAAAGTTATGTTTGCACTGAGTTAGCTAAAGTTCTCAATTGAATAAGTTAACTAATTGTGAAATTTGGATACAATCTCATACAGTCGACATTTCCACTCTTTCCTTAATTAGTCCTACCACAGTCTCTTTTTAATTATTTCACTGTACTTGTGGAGGAAGTAATAAGTTATTCCTTTTAGTTTGAGAAAGAGTCCCCTTAAAGATTTTTTTTGTCAGGTAAAAGACTGGATAAAGAACCATTTGTTGGGCCAAGAAGGCAGAGTGATTTCTTTTATTTTTGAAGTTGTTATTCTAAATATATTCTATACATATTGAAGAAATGTGAAAATTTTGGGTTAAAATGATATGGGTGTCAGACAAATATAGGATGGTGGCATTATTTAAGAAAAGAAGTTTTCAAAACAGACTGACAGTGAGGATACTTTTTAACCTAGAAGTAAAAGTCCTTTGGTTTTACATAATTTGAGACGGATTTAAAGTTGCAATTAGCTGGGTCATCTTGAAGCTCTTCCCACATTCCTGACCTCCTTTAGGTTTTAAAATATGAGTGTGCGTGTGTGCGTGAGAGACACATAGCTAAGATTAGACTTTAAAATAGATCTCAACGTTTCCCAAGCATTTTGCCCTGCTAATTAACTAAACGTTTCATAAGAAATGTTAAACAGTAAAAACCACAGAAATAAATGATAAATGATAAATTTCTCTACACAAATTAAGACTGGGAAATTTTGGAGTTTTACGATTCTAAATATTTAGTCACAAGGAGATTGTGGTGATTGTTAAAATTAAAAGATGGTTATTTGTTGAAGACATTTCTCCATCACTTAGAGGACTAGGTGGTGTGGGTTTTGCTGATTTCTTTTGAAGCATAAGGCCCTACAGGATCCTGTCTGGATTTGTAATATTATGCCCTGCCCTGTGTTGATGGAATGTTGCTGTGTCATGGGCTCCCTGAGTTCCATGCTGTGGGGTTAAGTAGGTACCAGTTCCCTCACATCTAGTTGCCTTCACTTTAAGAGTTAATGGTGTCTGCAGGTGTGTTGGGATTAGCACTGTAAAGTTGTGTAAGGGGTTTTTCTTTCTTTTGATCTTCAGAAAGGGATGAAAGATGGCCATTAAACTCAAGGGATTAGGTCCCCTCTCTTTACAGACTTTAGCTACCATAAATATTTCACTTCAAATGCAAGGTGAAGAATTGTATACATCAGGGGAAAATGGGTGTTTTATGTTACCAGTTGGAAATTATTCAGTCTCCACCTACAAATTAAATTGTCTTTGCAGAGACGTTTTCTCCCAACTGACTGTCCTAGGATCTGAAAAAATGTTTTTGTGTTTATATCTCGATAGTGATTTTTTTCCTCTCATATACCTAAACCTTTTTCTTTCCTTTTACAAGCTAATGTCTTACCTACATTGTACTGTTTTCTCCCTTGAGTTCTCTCCCCTTGTGTAAGTCCATTGGTGCCTTCAAAATACTGCTGGTTCGAAAACTTTTTGAGAACAGCCACCCTTAGGAATGACACCATGCTCACGTGGGATAAGTGTGTGTTTTGTTTTATAGTCTCTATATTCTGTCTCTTCCTTTAAATCAACATTGTTTAGAAAAGGAAGGTGATGTTGATGGGCTGGCAGCAGAGTCCTACAATTCCTGTTACTGCATTCTCAGAAAACTAGTGGGAAACCTGGAGGAAGTTCCTCCTCCGTAGGAAATTATGGTTCCAGTCTCATTCCACACTTTGCCACGTCACCCACCCTGTCAATTTCACCCCAGAATGGAACACTGGAGATGTTTGTTTCCCTTTTCTGGGAGGAGAAGGGCTTGGGTAGATGCCAACCCCCAAATCAGCCTGTGAAATGATTATTCCTCCCTTCACTCCATAGTACATAATTAGTCACTTAGAACATATTTACAATATATTCAGTTGGCCCAGTGGCTTACAATATCTACATAATTTTGTATTTTTTTATTTCATCCCTGAAGTTGGAGACTTATATGTAGTTAAAACTCATGATGATAGTTTCTGTTGTTTGCCATATATGTGACATATGGACATTCCTTTTCCAGTGTTCCCTGCCCCCACTTTATATTTTATTCATATCTCTTTATTGCAGAAATTTTGGGTGGTTAAGTACCAGATTGCAAGCAGTACAATATGTGGGTTCGAGCCTCACATCATGTATTAGTACTGTAAAAAAGGGGAAAAGTTGTATGAGTAGATGACATTTTACAGATGGGCCAAATAAAATACCAAATGAATGAGTTGAATATAGCCAGTGGCAGGGGGATTAAGATCAGGAATTAAGGCTCTGATTAAGAAGGTGCTTGATAACGCCTTCTAATGTTTTCAGATTAGGGGGTCTGCTCAGTTACCACCTTAAGCTTCTACTTCCGATGCCCCCTAAAATTATAGGAATGACTCCATGTGTAAAGCTTATCCAAACTTTGGGTCTATAATACTACTCTTAAAAAAAAAATGAGGCAAAAAGAAACTGTGAAAAGTGTTTAGCAATGAGCAAGAGAGGGAGCTTACAAACTCTTTGATGGTCAATTAGCCAGAAAATGTGCTAAAGACTGGGTGCTGTGCTGGATTACAGGCCCAGGAATTACCCCTAAGGTCCTCAGAGTGGTCCTGCCGTTTGAGCACAGAGACAATTACAGACCTCTAGGAGATGCTACAAAGGCTTTAATTAAGGGACTTACTAACACCCCACTAAGTTTTGGAAATTTAATTCTTATTTGTGCTTACCTGATGTTTTTTTTGTCCAGACTTTCACATGTATTTCAACAGAGAACACTGTTTCCCCCACATCTGTTTTATGTTGGAAGCCGTTTACTGTGATAGATAGTAGCAAAGCTGAGAGTTTAACCAGTATGAGGAAGTAGGTAGAAAAGTGGGCTTGGGAGGCTTTTTGCTGGGGAGCATTTTGGGCTCACATTGAAAATTGTAGTACTACGCATCTTGAAACATCAGTAAGAGAAAACTAATGTACTTTATAGAATTTGAATTTTAGCATTCACATTTCACAAAGCAACGTGATTTTCTTTGAATTGGCAACTTTGTGTTTCTAGACACAGCATGCTGCTCTTTCTCTCAAAATATGTTTTTGTTTGTTGATGCTATAATGTTACCACCCAGGTCTGATTTTTTCACAAGCCTAGACTCATATATTGTTCCATTTAGATGTGACTGTTTTTATTTCTGGAAATACTCTGCTTTAAGATGCATTAGTCCTAGCTAGAGCACTATGATCACATTAATCTACCGGAGTTATTGTGCTCAACTACCCCCTTTCTGCCAACAGTGGAGATGCTCTCATCTGTGAACTCTAGGGCCTAATTGTTGCCCGAGTCGGCTATATCTCCCTTGTTTTCTTAGTGAAGTAGTTATTCTCTCTTCTGTCCTTTGAAGCAATTCACTTCTGCCTGCAAAGTTTGGTTTGAACCTTAAAGGTTTTCAAAAGCACTAAGAAATGCTTGTGTTTTAGTAACATTATATTTTCCTTCAGTATTTCTAGTTTACATGTAATATCTCGTCAAGTGGCACATTTTTTAGGTTCTCTCTGTGGTACCAATAGACTACTTGAAGGACCTTTTGTGTGCATACCTCTTAATTTGTGTATGAGGAGGACAGAAACTCAACCTTGCTGAAAAGAGGAGTTGATAAGAAAATCACACGTGTTTAACCTGTGATAACAATTTTAACTTGCCATTTTATCATTTTTCACAAGGTCAGATATAAAGCGTGCAATTTTCAGCAAAGTCGAGTTTATGCAGAAATCTTATGACTGGGCTTCATTTTTACATGTGGGTTGGTAGGGAAGGATAATTTGTATTGGATGATAGGGCAGCAGGCTTCATTTTTACGTGTGAGTTGGTAGGGGAGGATGATTAGTATTGGACAAGAGGGCAGCAGGCTCCTGTATGTGCTGTCAGCTCCATTGGACCACTGTGAAGGCCTTCTGACTCCAGAGTGGTTTGAGATGCTGCAGTGGCCTGGATGGGTCTATGGGCCCAGGTGAGAGCTTTTGATGTTTATGTTATGTAGAATACTCATATACTTGGATATGTTTTAAATAAAGCATAATGTGAATGTTAGTTCTTCTTTGCTTTTCTTTGGAAAGAGGGAAAATTATATTTAGTGACACAAATATTTTTGTCTGATCAAGTACCTAACTGGTTAATGAACTAAAGCAAAGTTTGATCCAAACTTCTGGAGAGAGGTAGAGCTGGCAGCTGAAGAAGAATATAACTGAATTTTGCTAAAAAAATGCTGATTCGAGAAGTTGTTTTATGAAGTAAAAAATTCTAAGCTCTTATCTCTTAGGCTTTATTTTGCTAACATTGTTAGAACTAGCACATCTGGCTTAGATTCTAAAATAGTTTGGTTTTATGCTTCAGTAAAAATGAAACCAATCAAATTGGAATTGAAGATAGATGAAAGGATGGATTTTGGTACAATGAAGATTCTTAAACACAGTAAAGTTACCAGGGAAGATCTTGAACATTGCCTTTCTGAGTGTCCCTTAAAATTAGGCTGGTGTCAAACATCAGCATCACACAATATACCCAGGTAACAAACCTGAACACGTACCCCTTGAATCTATTAATAAGATAAAAGTTGAAAAAAACCACAGCAAGCTGGTGTCTTTTTTCAGGTAGTGTGGTTGTATTCAAGTCTAGCTCTGTAAAGAGGTGCTGGGGTGCTGGGATAAATAGTCCCCAGCAGTCCTTCCAGTTCTGCAGTTCTTGATTATACTGCTTACCATTAACACCTTATGTAATCTTCACTTACATGTCATTTGAAGATTTTTCTTTTCCTTTGGGGAGTCGAGGGGAGGAGAGTTTTGTCTTTTAAGTTAGATATTTATTTTGATAGAATTAAAATGTACCATCTTTATCAGATTTAGTAATATTCGTATGAAACTAAGGCTCTATGTTATTAGTTGGGTTTGGTTTCTGCATTGTTTTATTTGGTTTCCCTCTCTATCCCTCACCCCAAGTGTGGATTAGTACGCAGAGCCAGATAGTTAAATGCAGTCGCTGAAATTCTTGCTTTAAAAGACAGTGAGGCAGAATTGTCTAGTTTGGAGAGATGTGAAAAAGAGGCCACCTTAATATTTCACCTCTGTTGCTTTGGGTTTACTTAAGCCGACAATTTAGAATGTTTTCCAGCTTTTTCCCCAGAAATAAAAACAAAATCCTTCTCTGCTGGTCAAGAAATATATGTAATTGCCTTTGTCTCTATGGTACTAACTTGATGGTAGCGGGTTCCCCTCCCCTCCAACCTGATTCTGTATCTCTTAAGCATGCTGACCTTGGAACCGTTAGTAGAGGCTCAGCAGTTTACTCTTTCATCAATAATGCACTCACTCTGAAGTGGCAGGCTGGACGCTGTGGCCCAGCTCTGCATGGGTATTTATAGTTTGTGCCAGTAAATGTTTCTGTTGAATCGGTCAGGAGCTGCAGGCCTGATCTGTTTTCAAGTTGGTGGTGAGAGCAATGAGTCGGCATATTTGTAAACCTCAGGAGATACAGAGCATTGATAGATTCCTGTGGCACTGGTAATTTCATGAATATGGAGTGGGCCTATATGTTCATTTTTAGCTCTGTAAACCTCAAGAACTGTTACTGTCCTGGTAAGCTGTATCAGTGCATTGGCACTGATGAAGGGAGAACCTTCTGCCTGTCTTGAAGTAAACAATGCATCAACCCAGACTTGTGTTGGGCTGACCTTTGCTGTGGTTTTACAGTAGATGCTCCAAAACTGCCTAGAAAGCTCTTTTCAGATGGGAATGTGGGTTGGTAGCATGGCCTGTCATCAGAGGTGTGGTTCCCTTGGTAGCCGGCCTATGATACTGTGGCTCCGGTTTCTTTATGTAATAAGGTGAGAAAGAGTGACTTTGTACAGAGCAAATGAATTCAGTGTCGATGTCTTATCCAGTGAGCGTTGCTATGGAAAAACCTGTTTGAAAACAGGTTTTTCCCATGCAAGTTCATCAGTTTTATGTTTCATTTTCTGCCTTTTGCCCTTTTTAGGACCGGTTCCAAGTGCAGGCAGAGGTCCCCTAGGACTTCTGACTGTGGGCCTTCAGCAGCCTCCATGATTTCATCATTCCTGCTCGGGCCCCTGTTACCAAAAATACAGGACCCTTATTTTCATATTTGCCCCTGATTTTTTCCTTGCAAGAGTTTCTTGATAAGCAAATCCTTCTTTTAAATACTAGAAAGTATGAGGAAGCGTTCTCTTTTCATAGCCAGTGGTTTAAAGAAGAATAGTTATTTTTAAAGTAGACTAGTGGGCTTTTAGTGTTAAATGTCTATTGACATTTTCCCCGAAGAAACATTGATTTTTCTTTCACTTTGTCTTTTTCAGGGCCTGCTTTCTTCCCTGGGCGATGCGCAGAGATCTTTGCCAGGGGTCAAAGTGTTGGGAAGCTTGGGGTCCTTCATCCTGACGTTATCACCAAGTTTGAGCTGACCATGCCCTGCTCCTCGCTAGAAATCAATATTGGACCCTTTTTGTGAAGATTGGTCTCTGTGGTGTGATTCTCTTCCCAAATGTCCCTTTCTCCTCCCCTAGTGTCCTTTAGTCCTCCTCCACAGGGAACATCTATTTGGGCTTTAATGTTTAATAAAGTAGAAAGCACTGTCTGGCTGTGTGGGTAGAGACCACCCTTTCCCTGCATTAGACCAGCTTGTGCCATATACGAATGTCTGTGTGTGAAGCTGCATTGTTGGGTAAAAGCCCTGTGGAGTGCCAGAGGAATGCACTGGCAGAGTGCAGGATCTGTTCTGAAAGGCAGATGTGCTCCTCAGACATCAGAGCATCACATTGGAGCGGATTACTCCTGCATAGCAAGATCCCATTTCTTTCTTTATTGATAAAACAAGATAATTGATGAGAGTTCATGTTTTGTGAGTTTGAGATAACTGAGGGATTTAGCTTTGATTTTCTACGTTTGACATGTATTCATCATTGAGAAACACTAAAATAACAATATTTTTAGAAAACGTTTAAGAATCAATTATGGTCCAACAATTATAGCTTCTGAGATCAGTTTAAAGTGAAAGAAAAATCTGTAATACAAGGATTCAAAATATGTGAGGGTGCACAGGTATTTTTTACTCTGTCTGTGATACTCTAAGATGGAGTATGTGCAACGAAGATCTGTTCTGCTGTAAGAGTTAAAATGGACAAGTATTGATGTCAATGCAGTATGAACATTAGTAAACAATGAGAAGCTTATTTTTGCCATAGGCCATACATGTTACTGTAATCAGTCAGTTATAAAATCATGGTTTTAAATACTTAATTGAGCTACTAGTTTCTCTCTTATAGGGAGATATTAGGCCTCTCTTTTTCTGAAGCTAAGCTTCAGCCAATCCTCCTTATTTTATATCCCAATTTCCTTTCTTACTTCAATCTAGAATTCTCCAGTAGGTACCATCTCTGGAAAAAAGCTGGGTCTAATGTTTGAGAGAAGTTCCCAGGTACTATTGAAGTAATAAGAAATATGATAAAATATAATACTTTAGAGTCCTAGTAGAAATAGCTAACAAAGACCGGGCACACTGTGGCTCATGCCTGTAATCCTAGCACTTTGGGAGACTGAGGTGGGCAGATCACTTGAGGCCAATAGTTCGAGATCAGCCTCACCAACATGACGAAATGCCATTTCTACTAAAAATATAAAAATTAGCCAGGCATGGTAGTATGGGCCTGCAGTCCCAACTACTTGGGAGGCTGAGTCAGGAAAATCTCTTGAACCGGGAGGTGGATGTTGCAGTGAACCGAGATTGTGCCACTGCCCTCCAACCTGGGTGACAGAGTGAGATTCTGTCTACAAAAAAAAAAAAAAAAAAAAAAAAGATATAGCTAACAAAGATAGTGAAATAAGAATTATGTTTATGGATCTTTTGCTGAATCTACTACTAGGAGAAAACCCAACCATATTACAACCTTGAATTGGGGCAGTAGTGTCTAACTTGCAAGATTTGTGAATACACAGACTTCCATCTGACCCTTCACAGCTCTGTTGTAAGCAGATCCTTACAACATTTTAAAAATGACATATGCCCTCTAAAAATAATGCATGCCAAAAGGACTTGTATCCAGCATGCATAAGGATTTCTTAAAACTTAATAATAAAAATAAAACAACCGTTTTTTAAAAATGTGCAAGAGTTGAACAAACATTTCCCCAAAGAAAATATATGAATGGCCAATGAGCACTTGAAAAGATCCTCAACGTCATTAGTCATCAGGGAAATGCAAATAAAATCCACAATGATAAACTGCATACCCATTAAAATGGCTAAAATTTAAGACTCATAAATCAAATATTGCTGAGACTGGAGCAAGTGGAACTTTTCATGCACTGCTGGTGAGTCAGTCTCTTCAAACATACACCTACCATCTAGCCATTCTATTCCTAGGTTTACCCATATGGCCAAAGATTTTTATGCAAGTGTTCACAGTGTTACTTACAGTAGTTACAAATTGCAGTATATCCATACTATGGAATACTTCTCAGCAATAAGAAGGAATGAACTACTGATCCTCAAAACAACATGAATGAATTTCAAAACAGTACGCTAAGTGAAAGCAAGAGACACAAAAGACTCTTTAATTCTATTTACATAAGAGTCTAAAAAAGTCCAAAGCAGGTTGGTTGGCAGGAGCTCAGGAAAGAGAATTGACTGCAGTGGGTTAAGAGGAAACTTTTTGGGGTGATAGAAATTTTATCTTAATTGAGGTGGTACGTGTACTTCAGGTGTAGGTTATACCTTCGTAAAGCTAGGAGGAAAAGAATGTAATGTAACATGTAGTATTTTACTAATTTTAACTACATAACACCAACTGATAAATGCCTAGAGAAATAGCCTGAACTGTAGAATTGGCAGTTCTGTTCAAGATGGCTCACCGGTCCACAACTATTAATTATATATTCTCTCTTAGTTTCAGGTTCGCTCTAGTTAAAATCATGGCTTAGGGATCATCATATGATAGCCATTGTTGAAGTAGGTGGAACCATTTGTTCTGTCAGCAGCTACCCACTGGATATTTTTGGGGGTGGCCAAAATTACTTGTAATGAAAAACTCGCTAATGCCTAATTGTATATAATTGTATATCCCAGCATGAAAGGGGAAAGATCAACTCCATGCATCATGCAGATGTTTCTGCCCTTGGAAACAGGAAATGGTAGGAAGAAAAACAGCATCGGCCGCGTTGGAAGAAGCGAACCTTCAGCTCATGAGTCGAGGCTCTGCAGCCAGATCATCTTATGCTTGTCCCTGGTGAAGCATTTGAACTGGAGCCAGGGCAGTCTGTGAGTACTGCCAAAAGCCTTTATTACAGAAGATGCACACCTTCTTAGTAAAAACTGGGAGCTGTAGTATTAAAGTGAAAATTAAATGGAATTGATTTTTGTTCTAGCTTAGAAAGAACTTAAATTCTACCACTACAGCCTGACAGTCCTGCGGTGCTCTTCTGGTTTTTGTTTGTTTGTTTTTTTAGACGGAGTCTTGCTTTGTCACCCAGGCTGGAGTGCAGTGGGGCGATCTTGGCTCACTGCACCCTCCACCTCCTGGTGGAGGTGTTCTCCTGCCTCAGCTTCCCGAGTAGCTGGGACTACAGGCATGCACCACCATGCCTGGATAATGTTTGTATTTTTAGTAGAGACAGGGTTTCACCATGTTGACTAGGCTGGTCTCGAACTTCTGACTTTAGGCGATCTGCCCACCGGTGCCTCCCAAAGTGCCGGGATTATAGGCGCCTGGCCTGCTTTTCTGTTTTTATTTTTGAATTGATTTTTTTTCACATTTTAATTTTTTTGGTTTAATAATGGTGTGAGAGTAGGAATTCTCCCTGATGTGTAGGGTGAAAACAGTTGAGTTTCAGAGAGAGCAATAACTTACTTAGAAGTCACATAGCCAATAAATGAGTTTGAGACACTATATAAGAGTGACTTGGAGTCTACAGCCCACTCACTGATTTGCATTATTTATTTATGCAAAAGTAAATAATGAGACTTTCTACACTTAATATAAAAATAATGGAAAACAAAAAGTTAAAACTTGTTAAGTCCAATACTTTAAAAAACCTGTTCAAACTATGGTCTTCCTGAGCTAATCTACCTTTCTTCCTTCTATTCCCTAAAGTAACTAATCACTGTCAACAATTTAGCCTGTATTGTTTCCTTAGTTTGGACATTTTCCTTGATTTGTACAGTCAGCCACACACACCTGCTCCCATTTTCTGGGGGCATGCTCTACTTACTGGTTTGCAGAAAGTTTTGTTTTTTATTTTACATATCTCTCATGACATTTCACTAATATGTCCCATTTTTTCAGGTCAGTGCCTATAGACCTATCTCATTCTTTTAAATGAGGTAATATTCTATTGTACAGATGTCCATAATAGTTCAATTATTCCCCTGTTGGTGGATATTTAGTCATTTCCAACTGTTTGAAATTATAAACACTGCTCCAACGAACCCCCGATCCTGCAAAATAGCACGGCTTAGGGCCCCAAGGAAAACCAGTCCTAATGGGTGCAAGACTGTATAAATATTCACATTTGACAGACACATTCAGAGATGCATAGAGTTCATTAGATACTTCTTTGATGTGACGTTTGTACTTGAACAATATATTATTCCAGTACCTTACATCTTAGATGTAGGAGTCGCTAGGTCAAAGGATATGTTTTGAATGTAAAACATGTTGAATGACTATTCTCACATTTTAAACAGGAGTAATCTACCACAAACTAGCCAGCCTAACCACTGCCTCTGCTCTCAGCAATGATGGGCTCATCAGCTTGGTGAGAGAGAACATTGCTCACAATCTTGCTTCTCAATCTTAATCTGTTTGTGCTTGATGTTTTGTGTGACATCACTAACCCTAACACTTGAGTATTGACTTTGGCCCTTCTGTCCATTTTATCCAAAAGCAGAAAGATAGCCTTCAAGGGACACCATTGCCTTAAGCAGAATATGCTCTCCAACTTCTGGCTTGTAATGTTATTAGGGCCTTGAATAACTTTTATATTATTGTGGACTGAATGTATCCCCACAAAATCATGTTGACCCTCTGACCTCCAGTGTGATGGTCTTTGGAGATGAGGCCTTTGGCAGGTGATTAGAGCTAGATGAGGTCATGAGAGGGGGGCCCTCATGACCAGCTCAGTGGCCTGATAAGAAACATCAGAGAGCTGCCCTGTTTCTCTGCCTACCTGGCACACACATACAGGAGAGGTGATGTGACCACACAGCAACATGGTGGCCACTGGCAAGCTAGAAGAGGGATCAGAATGAAACCTATTTTGCTGGCACCTTGATCTTGGACTTCCAGCCTCCAGAACTGTGAGAAATAAAATTCTTTTATTGAAACCACCCAACCTGTAGTCTTTTGTTGTGACAGTCCCAGCAAACTAGAACACATTATTGAAAACTTGCATTCAAAAAGTAGAGCGTGACATGCATGATAAAATTCAAGGCAGCAGTACACCTCTGGGACAGTCTGCCACAGTTCCCTAATCTGCCTGTGTCCGTGAGTGCAGATAGGAGTGAAGCCTCCAGGGCTTCCAGTCTGCAGCGTCTCTGTTACATGGAAACCTGATGGGTGCCACTGCGACTGGGGCCAATTATGCACAGTGCCCACTAAACACAGAGCATTTTAGCCTTCCTAATTAGCCATTAATAAAAAGACACTGAAGTATCCTGAAGATGAAAGAGAGATTTCCACCGTGCCTCAATACAAACCCCAGTCTGCGCCTCCGCGTGACAGGCGTTGTGCCTAGTGTTTTGCACAAGTCATCTCAGAGTCCTGAGCAGAGCCCATGTAGGGAACACGACCTGCTTGGATAAAAGAAGAGCTGCCAAACAACTGTGCTTGACAAATGGGCCAGGCAGCAAGAAGGGCAACGCAGACGCACAGCGGTTTGAGTCTCCACGATGTCTACTTCATGTTCAGGTATTCTCTGCTTTGACTTTCTAGTAGGCAGAAAGGATGACTATGAATATTGTAGCTAGACTGTGAGTTGAATAAATATCTCCAACAAAGGGTCTCATTGAATTATGTCTGACCAAACCCTGTAGATTTTTTTCTTCCGATGTGACTAATGGAGTGTGCTGAGAATATACTCAAGGTCCACACTCAAGCTTTTCATTCTTCATCTGTAAGGTTTGGCCTTCCTTGTTTCTGTTGAAGAAAGGCAGGAAAGAGGCATGAATCTCCATGAGAAAACATTTGAAGGCTGGGTATGGTGGCTCATGCCTGTAATCCCAGCACTTTGGGAGGCTGAGGTAGGCAGATCTCTAAAACCCAGGAGTTAGTGAAAAGCCTGGGCAACATAGCAAAACTCCATCTCTACCCACCCACCCCCCCAAATACATACATACATATATATATATATATATATATATATAGCAAAAATTAGTTAGGCATGGTGGTGTGCGCCTGTAGCTGCCATGTGAGCCAGGATTGCACCACACAGCACTCCAGCCTGGGTGACACGGTGAGACCCTGTCTCAAAAAAAAAGAAAAGAAAACATTTGGGGAAGAATCCATCACGTGAGGAGTGCTGGTGAGGCTATGAGAGAGAGCTGCTGCATACACCGCTGGAATCAGAGACTTGGAGACATGAAGTAAATCTGGCCTTCTAGGCAGAAAGGTGAAGATGTGGAGAAAATGTGCCTGGTTGATATCAACCCTGATAGCAAAAGAAATGTTCTGCTTTCCACATGTCACAGCTTTTTGTCAGGAATAAAATATGCCTATCCCTACAATAACCAACTGCTTAGGGCTGACAAGAAACCAGCTGTGACACAGAAAAAAACAGTCACATTTGTTGCTAGAAAGGTACTGAGAAAAAGCCGCACTGGAGATAGGTGGGATTAATTAGAGATTTTTTGGCGTGAGTCTTGGGCAGAACATTTAAACAAGGAGCACTTGGGTGACACTGGGGCAGATGAGACAAGATAGCCAGACAGAGGTGCCCCTTAAGCAAATCACGTGGGTGAGATGACTTGTGCAAAACACTAGGCACAACGCCTGTCACGCGGAGGCCCAGACTGGAGTTTGTATTGAGACATCGTGGAAATCTCTTTTTCATCTTCAGGATACTTCAGCGTCTTTTTATTGCTGGCCAGTTAGGAAGGCTAAAATGCTCTGTGTTTAGTGAGCACTGTGCATAATTGGCTCCACTTACAGTGGCACCCGTCAGGTTTCCACGTGACAGAGACACTGCAGACTGGAAGCCCAAGAGGCTTCACTCCTATCTGCACTCATAGATACAGGTAGATTACAAGACTCTTGCAGGCATGGGCATTAAGGCAGCACCCAATTGTCACCCTGGCTCACCCCCAATGATCTGAGGCCATCTTTGTGTATATTAAAGAGGAATTGACATTTGAACACCTGCATTGGGCAGAATCTGGCTTGCCATAGAGAGAGTGTTGAGTGTATGCGTTAAAGAAGCATTACAGAGGAACTCCTAGCTACATCCTTCCTTTTCTTGTTTGTTTTTGCATGCCTTATAGACAGGAGTGGAAAAAGAATTATTATTTTTGGTTTTGTATGGCTCCCTGTCTCATGTGGCTACAGTTTTAAGAATTTAACATTCTCTTCATGGCCCACATTTAACTCTGATTCTTCTTAATGCGCATTCTGTAAATACAGTTTTAAGAATTTAACATTCTCTTCATGGCCCACATTTAACTCTGATTCTTCTTAATGCGCATTCTGTAAATATCCAAGTCTGTACTACAGGTGTGTCTCATTTTAAGAAAAAATATGGATGCATGGTGTGCACAGAGTCACCTATTAAAGTCTTAGGTTCACAGAAATGAAGAATCAAAATTTTAACTTGAATTTTAACGGCAAACCCATACGTGCAGTTAAAATTCAAGTTAAAAAAAGTCAAAACACAAGCAGCTTTGAGGAAAACATCTCTTGTCTCAAATGAGATAGGCGTATATTGCTGTTCCACTTGGCTCCTAGGTAGCCTCTTACTAGAGGATGAGGGCTTCATTCACAATCATTAAATAAAGACTTGGAGCATTATGAAGTTCCCTGAAGAGTCAGGATCATGGTAAAATATTTTTAAAATGGAAGTTTCACATGACTAGTTCAGGGAACTGAGCAAAGAGAAGACTGAGGAAGGGAGTGGGCATGAAGGACACAGAAGGAGGTCCCAGCTGTTGGTCATGTCCACCAAGAGAGGAACAAGAAGGACAGGAATGACGCTGTGCGTGCAGAGATGGCAGAGGGGAAAGGTGCTCGGGCTGACTGGTGAGTACAGTTAACCCTTGAACAAGATGGGTTTGAACTGTACACGTTCAGTGGTATATGGATTTTCTCCTGCCTCTGCCACCCCCAACACAGTAAGAACAACCCTTCCTCTCCCCTCTCCCTCCTCCTCCTCCTCCTCAGCCTCCTCAACATGAAGATGATGAGGATGAAGACTTTCGTGATGATCCTCTTCCACTTAATGAAGGGTAAATGTATTTTCCTTATGATCTTCTTAACATTTTCTTTTCTCTAGTTTACTTTAAGAATACAATATGTAATGCCTATAACATATGAGATATGTGGTAATCTACTGATTGTGCCATCAGAAAGGCTTCCCATTTACAGCAGACCCTTAGTCGTTAAGTTTTGGGGGAGTTGTAAGTTATATGCATTTTTACTACATAGGAAGTTGGCACACCTGAGTTCCGAGTTGTTCAGGGGGCAACTGTATTTCAATGAGGAGTGATGAAAGGAGTCTGTGAAGTTACCTCTGGACGTCACGCCCTCTGGGAGGGGCTTCTCACACTTCTCGTTCATGTGGTTTGATTTCGCAGTGTCACAGCCCTGTGCTCATCCTTTATTTCACCACCACCACTGTTAGTCTTACAATCACCAACATGGTTTGGTTTTTTCTTGTAAGAGCCGGAGGTGCTTGGGAAGTGCCTCAGACAAGCTGTTCTGTAGCCATGGAGTACCATCTCCTACCTACTTCCTGTCACATTCCCTGTGCAAACCCCATCTGTTCTCTAAACCTCGCTCATGCAGTCTCCCCCTCCTCCCAGTTCCCATGTCGTCATTTTCTCTTCCCTACAGCCTTAACCATTTGGCTCTTGAATTGTAATTCTCTGCCTCTGTGTCTTCTCTGTCCTGCGAAAACTGCACAGGATAGGTTGGAGCATTACATCTCCTACGTCCTGCTCGAAGTACAAATAGAGTCCTAGGTCCGCCCTTGCAAATAAGGGGCAGTGTCAACTGTATGTACCATCGCAGATAGCAAATTTGGGATGCTTAAAGGCAGAGCAGATCATTGCAGTGATAGACTGTGAATTTGAATTACAGTTGTGTTTATTTGGTTCAGCTGATAGAGAACTCATCTCTAAAAACCTTTTACTTACCTTAACTAGCAAAACTTAAAATTTACCTTTCAAAACATAGTGACATTTAACTCCATGTAAGGTAAAAGGAGGTTCTTTAGTATCATGGAGTAGAGGAGGGGCTTTAAGGATGCCAACATGCCACTTCTTTCCTGTTACCACACCGGTGGGCCCTCCGTGGCTTGCCAACATTTGTACATGATTGGATTATGACAAAAACAGAGAATTATGTAGCCTGCCTCTTATTTTTGTCCCCTTTTCAACTCAGGTCCAATGAACTCAGAGAAAAAGGTCTACATTAAGAAAAAAGTCCAAGGAAACAGAACACTGGCTTTTAAAGCATTTAATAAGTCAAAATCAAATAAAAGTGATTTTTAAAAGAATAAATTTACATACGGTACATAAGCAAGACAGCTGAAGGTTTCTAAAATAGAAATCTGGTGCATATGGCCCAAAAACACCACGTGCTTTGATTACACTCAGGAAGCATGAGTTGCCTATTTGGGTGAGAAAATCCCATGTTACAGTGAGATCACTGGGCATGTTTTAGAGTAATTCCAGCCACTGCCATGTAAGTGTTTTTAATTCAGGGGTGCTTTCTGAGTTTTCATCTTCTGAATATATTGTGACGGTGCAGGTTTGAGCAAAACTGGCATGAAATGAGAGCTGTTTTAGATGAAGATTGCAAGATGGATGGCTTGGCCCACAGTGGCAGTGGGTTGGGGGTGGAATGTGGACAATTAGGATAAAGGCATGTCATTCTGTCTGACTCCCGGAGGGGCAGATAATCCTGGGGGCTTTGGTGTCACAGTTCCCAAAAGCAAGTTTGGCCAGACCGTAGGCTTACATTGTGATGAGCTTGCCTTTTAAATTAATCTTCAAGATGCCAGATCAAGAGAGGGATCGTGGACCTAGACTGAAGCCAGACCAGTAGGGGGCGCTCCTTCCCCAGAGAGAAACTCCAAATGTCTTGAAAGGAGCTGACCCATACCCTTTGAAGGGGCATGCAATGGTGGAGAGTGAGAGAGGACTTAACAGAGCAAAGTGCTGTGTGAGAAATGAATGGAAGAGGGCTAGCAAGGCAAGAGTGTGAATCAGGTAATGCCTTTTTTTCCCCCGATCAAGTTTTTTCTGATTCTACACCACAGAGCAGGAGTGCCCAAAAACAGGTTGGCATCACCAATATATACTTTTCATTCTCCAGTTGCAGTAATCAGATACTTAAAAAGTGGCCAACCTATGACAAATCGTTGACTCATTCTTTAATGTGCTGTGGCTGATATATTCAGCCTCAACCCAAATTAGGTAAGGACAGCCTTAAATATATCAGTATAGCTGACCGGCCTTCCTATTGTTGGGACTTAAAAATAGAGACAGCAGTAAAAATTATGTATATGATATATATATCATATATATGAGATGCCAGCACCCACTGCTGTGACAATGATCACAATCCCTCTTTTTAAAAGATACATGTGGGAAAAGCTGATCCTTTTGTCAGTTGGCTTCAGACAGGTCAACCACAATTATTTTGTGTAAATATCCAGTGTTGCGAACTCTGGCTGGGCAGCCGTGCGGATGGAAATACAGAAAAGTGCCTCATCCAGCTGACAGCCACTGCTCTGCAGGGGCAGATGCAGGCTGGGAGTACCTGCAAGCTAAGGCCCTTCCCCTGAGTTGTGCTGCAAATACTGGGCAGAATTTGATGTAAAAGCAGTCAAATGGCAGGTCATCTTGATCTTTGCCTTCTAACTATAATAAATGTGAGAAGAATATTAGTAAAAACAGGATGTTTTGCTAAAAAATATTAAGAAATTGGAACGCTGTTACATACTAAATATCATCACAACCGTAAGGCTGTAGAACATATTTGAAATAAAGAAAAATGTGATTTTTCAGTTTTAACATGTTAAGAGCCTCTGTAACTTTTAAGGACGCTAATTTTTTCTGAGTATGCACATGGTGATGATATGTGGGGCTGGTAAAGCACTGGCTTCAGTCCTACAGGCACTACACCTCAATGGATACTTTGTTAACTATAGTTATATTAACTTTAAAAACAGTTCTTGATACCCGTTCCTTATTCTTAGGAACTGAAGAGGAGGGAACTCTAATGTTTGCATAATCATCGCCTCCCCATGTTAAGAGGACTCACCCTAGTAGACTTAATGGGCTTTGTATTTGGTTGGCTTTTTTTCCCTAGAGACACTGAAGTTGTTCTTGCATTCATTACCCTTAAAATTGCCAAGAGATAAGAGGTGGGAAGACAAAAAGGGAGCCTGATTCTATTCAGTAGATGAGAAAATAGATCTACAGAAGATAACTGTGAAATTGGAGGAGTAATGTCAGGGAGGCCTTGTCAGGACCAGGCAATGTCAAGGAAGCCTTCTTTGTCAGGCTCCAGAAAGGATTGCGTTCATCTGTTCTTCTACGGATCCACTTTCCTAGGCAGATGCCAGTGCCTTCCAGGTTTGTACGAAAGCAAAACACTGCTGACAATGGGCAGAGGGCCTTTCCCAAACCACTAGGAAGCAGGAGAGGGCGGGAATCTCAGTGAATCACAGATGTATCCACCTGTGCTGAAGGCTAACCCCCCAACCTGTTTGGTGAGGTGCGAGCAGCCAGTTTGTTTCGTGGGTCAGAAGAGTGTATTAATGGTACCTGGAATCCTGCAAAATCCATGGAAACAAGGAAAAGCAGATCCCTATTTCAGCATGAACACCAGGCCTCATAAGGAAGGCTTTTCCCCATGACCTCACAGCTCTGCCTCTGCCTTTCATCTCTTCACAGTGAGCTTTCTTTCACAGTGGTCTTACCACCCAACCAGTAATTTGATCATAACAAGGAGGAGGCTGGGCACAGTGGCTCATGCCTATAATCCCAGCACTTTGGGAGGCTGAGGTGGGTGGATTGCTTAAGCCCAGGAGTTTGAGACATGCCTGGGCAACATGGCGAAACGCTGTCTCTACAAAAATTAGCTGGGCATGGTGGTCCATGCTTATAGTCCAGCTGCTCAGGAGGCTGAGGCAGGAGGATCGCTTGAGCCCGGGAGGCAGAGTTTGCAGTGAGCTGAGATTGTGCCGCTATACTACAACCTGGAAAACAGCAAGATCCTGTCTTAAACAAAACAAAACAAAAAACACCAAATAAACAATAAGGAAGTCACCCTGTCCAAGAAATGCACTTTTATATGGTACGACCCCTTCTGGACCAAGGTTCCTATTTTGGAAATAAGACACCATGCTAGGCAAGGTTGTAATAGAAAAGAAAGGCTCTATCTCCAGCCTCCCAGATCACCCCATCTCTGTTGGCTCTCCTGAACCCAGTGGGGCTCATAGCTATTACTAAGCCGGGCTACAATTCCTGCCAGCCCATGACTAGGTCCAAAGTCCATGCAACAGAAAGAGGAGCAGGGGCCGGGGTGGGGGTGTTCCTTTAAAGATCTAGATTATGGATTTTAGCCTGGGTTCAACTGTAGCATAACCATTACAGACTAATGACCACCATGAGATAGTTTTTCCTTTCACACAGCAGCATCATTTATCTGGTAGTAGCAAGACAGCTGTATGACTTTTTGTTGTTGTTAAAGAAAAATAAGTTGTCAAGATTTGCCTACCAATAACTTTCCTATGTCTTGGCTCTCATGTCCAGTGGGCTAGTTTCCAACTGTCTGAGACTCAGGGTAATCCCAGAAACCTGTGCAGCATTGGCACAAAGGTTGTAGCGCAGATGCCAACAGATGTGTAGGTAACAAACTTGTAAGGCACTTCAATCTCCAGTCTCCGCCTGGCCTCCTTGTTCCTGGTGACCACCTTGAACCATGAATATAGCACTTGCAGCGAAAGGTTTTGTACAAGCTGACGAACCAAGAGGATCAACACAATTCCCACTGCAAATTTGGTCAGACCCAAAACGAACATGTAGGTGGTGAGCGGTGGGATGTTCTGAATGACAGGGAGAGGTTCAGCCGGCTGGGATACAAGCTGGAAGAAATGGTTGATCCAGAATCCTAGGGTCACTCCAGCCCCAGCAGCCAGAATGGTGGTGGTGTCCGCCCGGGTTGGGCTGTAGTAATCAGAAACAGGGTAATTGTAACACAGGAAGAATGGCACAACTATGACACACACGGGGAAGAGGGGGCTGGCTGAGTCCAGGCGGTCAATGAAGGTCCAGGCAGGGTAGGTGAGGACGATGAGGAGTGCGGTGATCA
Source organism: Rhinopithecus roxellana (assembly GCF_007565055.1). NCBI lineage: Eukaryota > Metazoa > Chordata > Mammalia > Primates > Cercopithecidae > Rhinopithecus > Rhinopithecus roxellana. The sequence goes on from NC_044562.1 coordinate 26,918,151, forward strand.
GGACGCCACCCAGCACATCCTTTGGGAAGGAGAGAAAAGAACAGTGTGAACCAATGAGTGTTTCCTTGTATACAGGTACAATTTGAGTCAAATATGGCTAATTTGATATTTAAAACACAATTTTTGCATTGTTTTATTTTACAGTACATGTTCAAAGAAAGTGTAAAGTTGTAAAAATTTGAAGTGAAAATGGGAGAAAAATGCTCCCAGCAACCATACTACTCATGTTACGTATCTTCTTTTACCTTTTTTACCTTTTGGAATAAATTCTGTATTTGTTTTCTTAATGAATAACTGTAATCTCATTGTCTTTCAAACTTATATAAATCTAGTATTTTGACACTTATATCACAAATACTGTCACCATCTTCACAGAGGTGTCACCATCCCTTCTTGGCAGGTGGGGGTTGGGCTGCAGGCTGGCTGAAGGGGGAAGCTTGCGGCTGGGGGAGCCAAATGTACAAAGCAAGCACATCATTGTTATGTAGAGGACATGTTCCTTTGGGTTGGTTTGAGGAGACATTTGGATGTGGTAGCACCAAAATTCTTCTGCGTCAGCCTTGGCACTACTACCCTGCCTTCAAAGACAGGATTTCAAACAGTGTGCATACAATTTCATTGAGCGGTTGTACCATGCTTTATTTAATTAATCCCATTCTTTAGAACAGTAGCTTGCTTTCTTCCATTGCCTCCTCCCTTCCTTTCCTGCTTAAAATATCTTTAACTCCTTGATGTCCCACATGTCCCTCTTTCTTTAGTCTTCTCTTTGCACAATATAATTAATCGATTTTTAGTTTCAATACCTAGAGTTAAGCACTTTCCCTAAGTTTGCATGTTTCCATATATTCTTTTTTTCCTATATGTATAACAGAATTCTAAGGCTTGGTCTTGCTTTTTCTAATAACTTCATTATTTATTTCTCTTGCTTAGTGTCTAATACAATGACATCTGATTCGGATAAACAATGGGTAAGAATTAGATCTTAGAAATAATCACTAAGGCAACAGCAAGTTTCACAGATTAGTGGATATCCATCCATCTATCCTTCATACAGTAGCCATGTATGAGCACCTACTGTTTGCCAAGCACAGTGCTAAAGGATCCAGGTGAACCAAACACACACCATCCCAACCTGTCCTGGACCTCACGGTCTGGTAAGGAGACAGGGAGTTACCATTATTTCAGAGGGAAAGAGGCTGACTAGGGATCTTGATGGTCCCTGGGGGCTGGAGAGGAGAGAGTGAACACAGGCAGGAGCCACTTCACACAGGGCCCTAAAGTCCAACCCATGCCATGAGTACTACATCCTGGGAGCAGCCTGAGGCTCTGAAGTAGCTCTCACTGGGTAGCAATATGACTGGGTTTTCACTTATAAAGATTGTCTGACTGCAGTGGGGAGGGTGGACAGGGGCAGGGAGGAGTCAGGGTGGATGTGGGAGAACTAAGGGTGGATGGGGAAGGAGTGAGGGTGAAGGGAGAGGAGTGAGGGGGAAGGAGTGAGGGTGGATGGGGAAGGAGTGAGGGTGGGAGTGAGGGTGGATGGGGAAGGAGTGGGGGGGGAGGAGTGAGGGTGGATGGGGGAGGAGAGAGGGTGGATGGGGGAGGAGTGAGGTGGATGGTGGAGGAGTGAGGGTGGATGGGGGAGGAGTGAGGGTGAAAGACAAGGAGTGAGGGAGGGAGGAGTGAGGGTGGATGGGGGAGGAGTGAGGGTGGATGGGGGAGGAGTGAGGTGGATGGTGGAGGAGTGAGGGTGGATGGGGGAGGAGTGAGGGTGAAAGACAAGGAGTGAGGGAGGGAGGAGTGAGGGTGGATGGGGAAGGAGTGAGGGTGGATGGGGGAGGAGTGAGGGTGGACGAGAGAGACTGCCTGCCTCTCAGAGGAAGAGATGAGTGTCCTCACCGCCTGCACCTGGCTCCAGGGCTTCACCAGTGCGCACTTCAGTTCCCCTCCACTTTCCCCTCAGGCTTCACCATCTCTGCAGCCTCCCTCCCTGTGGTGTCTTTTCTTGGGTGTATGAATATGCACTGATATTGCCTTAATTTGGGGGAAAACAAATCCTTCATTTAGGCTTCCTGGTTGCCAAAATTGAGCCAAACTCTTTGGGTTTTCTACACATGTTGCCTCCAGTCTCTCAACCTGATGTGCAGCTGCTTCTAAGCTCCTGCACTCAGATGATACGCCACTCTCAAAGGCCACTCACCGGACATTCATTGGCTATACGCCACTCTCAAAGGCCACTCACCGGACATTCATTGGCTATACGCCACTCTCAAAGGCCACTCACTGGACATACATTGGCTATACGCCACTCTCAAAGGCCACTCACTGGACATTCATTGGCTGTACGCCACTCTCAAAGGCCACTCACTGGACATTCATTGGCTGTACGCCACTCTCAAAGGCCACTCACTGGACATTCATTGGCTGTACGCCACTCTCAAAGGCCACTCACTGGACATTCATTGGCTGTACGCCACTCTCAAAGGCCACTCACTGGACATTCATTGGCTTTTTCTTCAGCATCTAAGTCTTCCAACAGCCCCATATTTCCCCTTGGGGATCCATGAGGTTCCAGGAAATTATGGAGTTGAAGCACCTGACATAGGAGGCCAATCAACGCACTGAATTCCTTTCATAATGAATAGTGCAGGGGTAATCTTATGACCTTGCTACAACAATCAGGATGAACTGTAGGCCCATTATTTGGAATTCTTGGAGAGAGATGCTCTGTCTCTCTCTTGACGTTGTGCTCTGGGATTTAAACCCTTTACTTATCAGACCTTTAAAATTCAGCTTTTATTAATGTTACCCTAAAATAACCCGAATCTTCTGTGACCTCTAAGAAGTCTTTTTCTTGATTTCTTCCTTTACCTCTTCCTCTTTCCACATCCTAAACATGGGCATTTGTACAGATTCTGTCTTCAAGCCTTGCATGTTTCTCTCGAGTTTACATGGCCCCCTGGTTTCATCTCTCCATTCCCGATCAGTGTGCCTCTCAAATCCACCTCTTTGAGCCTCTCTCTCAAAATTGAGGCCCGCATTTTTTAATTGAATGCTAAACATTTCCATCTGGATCTCCCTTAAACCAAGTTTTCTAAAAGAAAAATCAACAACCGCCAAAAAGAAAAATGGATAAAAGAAATGAGCAGATAACAGAAAAGGAAATATAAATGTCTCTTAAATGTATGAAAATATCCCTAAGCTTACTCATAATAAAGTATGAAAATTATACTAGGGAGAAACTAAAACTTATGTTCCCACAGTAATGGTATGTACATGCTTATAGCAGTTTTATTAATAATCAGCCCAAACTGGAAACAGCCCCAATGCCCTGAATGGGCGAACGGGTAAATAAACTGTGATACTTCTCAGCAGTAAAAAGCAACACACTACTGATGCTTGCAACAGCTTGGATGAAACCTCCAGGAAATTATGCCGAACTGAAGAAGTCAAGCTCCAAGGTATACACACTGTGTAGTTCTATTTAGATAACATTCTCGAAAAGATAAAACCATAGTGATGGAGAATTGATCAGCAGTTGCCTAGGGGTTTCGGGGTGGGGGGAGGTTGTGACTCCAAAGGGATAGGAGGAGGGAGGTTTGGGGATGATGCGACTGTTCCTTATTTTAGTGGGGATCACTCAGATCAATACATGTATTAACATTCATGGAACTTTATGCCAAACATAAAGTCAATTCTACTGTTAATTTTTAAATTAAAATTTCAAAATAGATTTCAGACACGTAAACAAAAACTAAAAAGCTAGTAGGCTCTTTTGTTGCCACTGAATGCCCACTGCTGTCTGCAAAGCAGGCTCTGGACCCCTGGCGAGGTTCCCAGTATAGCTGCTCCCTCCTCCACCTTCCCACACAAACCATGCAGAGAATGGACTCCTCGCCTGTCCCTGATGACAGAGATGCAGAGGTTTAACATTCTGTTAATGGAAGTGTAGGGGTGAACTGAGAGGGACTCTTTTTCATTAATCATATGAATGCAAAATGGTATAACATTTATGGGGAGGAGCCTGTCAATAGCTTTAAAAATTACACATTTATTTATCCTCCAGCCCAACAATCTCATTCTAGGACTTGACCTTAGAGCTATAACTGCTCACGTTTAAAAGGAGATACTTACAAGGTACCTGTTGTAATATTGTTTGTAATAGCAACACACTGGAAATAACCCAAGTTCCATCTATAGAGGACTAAATTTTACTATGATATAGCCACGCACTGGAATTCTATGCTGCTGCAAAAAGAACGAGGAAGCTCTGACAAGAAATTTTAAAAAGCAAGGTGCAGAACAGTGCATACAGTATATTACCATTTCCGTTTTTAAAAGCTGGGCAGGTACGGAGATACCCTTTCACCTGAATACACAGAGGTGCTACTTGGATGGCTGGGGACAGTCCGGAGGAGACTTTTCACAGGATGCCCTGTGTACATTTTGAGTTTTGTAGCATGTGAATACAGGACCTCTTTTTAAAAAGTAAGATAAAATTCAGTCTCTCCTCTTCCAAACAGTATCTGCCTTTCAGCTTCACATGAGTGGGATCTCAGGACCCTCACTGTGTCCTCCACACAGGATGGTGTGATAAGATCTCACTCCCGAAGCTCTGAGGGCATTTTGTTTGTGCGTTTTTAAAGGCATAAGAATTCTGAGGGAAGGACAGCCAGGTGAATGAGCTTCACACTGCAAACAGCTCTCTCCTCTCTTGTGGGGGACAGAAGATTCTCCCACTCAGATCCGCTCCCAGGCAGCTCCACTGGACTCAAGTCTGTGCCCTAATGAAGCCTGGAAGATAAAAAGTCATTTTACCTAAATTTATAATGCACAGAGCTAAATAATGCTCCTTTGAGACTTCCCTGGCAGAGGGACCTCCAAAAGGACGAATCCTTTCTTCCTCATACCCCTAGGCCACACTGCCCTGATGGTTATTTCAATGGCAAATGTTCTCAGAGTTTAGTGTGCATTGGAATCTCCTAGGAAGATGGTTAAAATGCAGATTCAGGGTACTGCCCTCTGATTGTGATCAGAAGTGTGGCCCAGGAGACTACATTTTAACACCACAAGGTAATTCTGATGTCATGAGTCTAAATAGAAAACTCGGAAATACTAGCATAGAGGTTTGCAAAGTCTTCTATGACATGGGTTTCATTAATCCTGTCCTTCCAGGTTTTCTCTCACTTTCCCATTTGAACTTTCTGCCCCACTCACATAGGTCTATTTGCTTTTCCCAAATATGCCTAATACAATTTTAGGGTGACAATTTTGCATTTGTTTTATGTACAGCACACTTTAACCACCTCCATCAAGGTCTTATTGGTGCTTCTAAGGCTAAATTTAAAAGCTACTTCCTTTCCAAAATATCTTCATGTATTAACACAGTTGGAACCAACCTTTCTCTCGCTTTCTCCCTGAACCGAATGTGAAGGCACTTGCCGAATGTGACTACAAAAGCCCTTCCTTGCATTGCCTTTTGCTGTTGTTGTGTGTTGCCTGCCTTTCCTCTAAGTTGATTATAGGGTCTGATCAGCAAGGTCAGGGTCTTTGCATTATTCCACAAAGCTCCTAGCCTAGTGCCTAACACATAGTAGACATTGAGTTACAGGAATTGGGACACTGGAATGCCTTTCTCTTTTTTTGTCTTTTTAAAATGTTTTATTTCCATAGGTTATTGGGGAACAGGTGGTGGTTGGTTACATGAGTAAGTTCTTTTTTTGTTTGTTTGAGATGGAGTTTTGCTCTTATTGCCCAGGCTAGAGTGCAATGGCATGATCTCAGCTCACCACAACTTCTGCCTCCCAGATTCAAGTGATTCTCCTGACTCAGCCTCCTGAGTAGCTGGGATTACAGGCATGCACCACCATGCCCGGCTAATTTTGTATTTTTAGTAGAGACAGGGTTTCTCCATGTTGGTCAGCCTGGTCTCAAACTCCTGACCTCAGGTGATCCACCCATCTCGGCCTCCCAAACTGCCAGATTACAGATGTGAGCCACCACGCCCAGCTTGAGTAATTCTTTAGTGATGATTTGAGAGATTTTGGTGCACCTATCACCCAAGCAGTATACATTGCACCCAATTTGTAGTCTTTTATCTCTCACCCTCTTCTCATCCTTTCCCCAAGTCCCCAGAGTCCTTTGTGTCATTCAAAACCATAATGCAATACCACCTTATTCCTGCAAAAATGGCCATAATCAAAAAATTAAAAAATAATAGATGTTGGCTTGGATGTGGTGAACAGGAAACACTTCTACACTGCTGGTGGGAATGTAAACTAGTACAACCACTATGGAAAACAGTGTGGAGATTCCTTAAAGAACTAAAAGTAGAACTACCATTCGATCCCACTACTAGGTATCTACCCAGAGGAAAAGAAGTCATTATACAAAAAAGATATTTGCACACTCATGTCTATAGCAGCACAATTCGCAATTGCAAAAATGTGGAACCAACCCAAATGCCCATCAGTCAACTAGTGGATAAAGAAACTGTGGCATATATACAATGGAATACTACTCAGCCATAAAAACGAATGAATTAATGGCACTCACAGCACCCTGGATGAGATTGGAGACTAGTATTCTACGTGAAGTAACTCAGGAATGGAAAACCAAACATTTTATGTTCTCACTCAAAAGTGGGAGGTAAACCATAAGGATCCAAAGGCATAAGAATGGAATGCCTTTCCCTTATCCCAATTATCTATAATACTTAGTACCCATTGTTTCAATATATAAATAAAAATATGTCTTCCTTTCCTCTGTCTTCCTTTGTAATTGCTGATTTATAACCAATTTCTCAGACATCTGGTTGGAATATTTTTTATAAATGAATTCTGTTCATCTTCAATGCTTCAGGAGACTAGACTATTATGGTTCATAGCCATAATAGCCCAGCATTTGAGGCAAAAGTAATTTTAGTCAATATGGCTGTTGTGAGATTTTTAGCCATAAAGGTGACATTGTAATAAAGACATATAGGTATTTTTGTAAGGAAAATGCTTGGACTCTAGCTAATGAGCTTTCTAATATAAGTCTCTAAATTTCTTATAATAAAATTATTCCTAACAGTTTCTAAAAATAAAGACTATAAATACTTGAAAATTTAAAAAACAACTTTTTGTATTAGTTTTTTTTAAGCTACTAAATTCAGAGAAACTATGAAAGCTCACAAAATATCTGTCTTTGAACTGAATCTGTTGTTTTTATTTTTTTGCATATTAAAAGTTAGGAGGTGACTTCTTTGGAGCCGCACAGTGCTTGGCACAGTATGTGAGGCCAGAGGGAAAACGGTTCATGGTTCTACAGGACAGCAAAGGCAAGCTGTAGGGCAGATGACTGTAACAGAGGGCAAAAAATGGGGATAATTGCCCTGAACGGGTGGATTTGAGAGATGGGGAGAAGAGAGGAAAGAGTGCAGATGGTTGATAGGGAGCATATGAAATATATGGAAGACAGGTAAAGAGAATGGTGCAAAAGGCATGATAAGGGAAAGAGACAAGAGCAAAAATTGTGAGAATAAATATTCTTTACTTTGCAAAGAACAAATGTAAATCTCCTTCCCATAGAGAAATATAACTAGACTACAAAGTATACAAAATATACAGCATATTCAAACACCGAGACCCAGTGATTCCACTCCTAGGAACTGATTCTAAGAAAACAGCCAGAGACGATAATAAGGCTGCTCATGAAGTTTACATACAGGGATGATTCTTGTTGGGTTCTTGTTGGGTTATTTCAGCTCATGCCATTTAAATCCAAAAAGTAACACATGTTGCATTACAGAAACATCAGAAACAAGCAAAAATGCATAAAGTATGGAACATACATCATAAAAAGAAAGAATCAAGAGTGATAAATCAAGCATATTATGCTGCTTACACCAAAAATGAGATAAAAACCATGCTGCTTTCTTATTTAATAATATAGCAGGAACATTTTCCATTTGAAAAGACAAATTTCTGCAACCTCATTTTCTATAGTTTCAAAGTAACCATAAGTGAGATGTTTTAAACAGAATACAAGCTTTACAGAAAGGATGATTCCAATTTTATATAAGTATATACTTGTAAGCATGGATAAAATGTCAGAAGGAAATAAAAATGTTAAGAGTAATTTCTTCTCTGTGTTGTGACATTACAAATGACTATTATCTTCTCTACACTCCAGGATATTCCAAATTTTCTAGTCATTACTTGCTACTTTTACTATAATATAATGAAATCAAGGAGAAAAAAATCAGAATGTGAAAATCAGAATGTTTCAAAACAGACTAAAGTAGAAATGATTGTTTATAATTTTCATATCATGCCAAAAAAATGAAATACCCCTAAGAATCTATATAATAATCAACATACCATTCCTCCGTGATCCAAGTAACTTTTAAAATAAAGGCATACAGGCCAGGCACGGTGGTTCACGCCTGTAATTCCAGCATTCTGGGAGGCCAAGGCGGGTGGATCACAAGGTCAGGAGTTCGGGACCAGCCTGGCCAATATGGTGAAACCCCGTCTCTACTAAAAAATACAAAAAGTTAGCCGGATGTGGTGGTGTGTGCCTTTAGTCCCAGCTACTCAGGAGGCTGAGGCAGGGGAATCGCTTCAACTTGGGAGGCAGAGGTTGCAATGAGCTGAGATTGTGCCACTGTACTCCAAACTGGGTGACAGAGTGAGACCTCATCTCAAAAAAGAAAAAAAAAAAAAAAAAAAAATACAAGATGTGTTTCCAGCCTTACCCTATGGATCACATTGTCTGAAATACAGTCAACCTTTAAGTCAGTTTACCATCCAAGGTTTATATGTATAAGTCTTTTAAATTATTTGGAAACAAAAAGAATCATTACACAAAACTAACATTTTCCAACGTTCAAATACAGAAAGTTCTAAATCCCTTTGATTTTTTAACCTATTCTCATTTTCTGTTATAAATCTTGATATTTAGGTAAAAGCTTGAGCTTATTATATCTCATTACAGGAAACGATAATAGAGGCAGACAAGCTCCAGTGTGTAAAAAAGAATGCTAATAGAGCTACCCCAAGCATCAGAACAAATTTTAAAAGTAAATGCTTATATAAACCCATAAAATAGAGTGTTTTCATTCTTAGCCAAACCGAAACACTCCTGTTTTTGGTAAACATCTCTGGGTATCTCAACAGCAGACCCTAAACATGAAAACTCCCAGCATTTACTAATTCTGACCCTACATCACATTCCCATATGCAGTTTACTGCGACAAATTCCCATTCTATCTCCAAACATCTTCCCTGAAGAATGCTATTGAACAGGCCAACACAACACAAGGTTAGCTAGTGAGAAAGAAGGGGAGAGAACAAACCCATTCAGTCAATTGTTAGGAAAGAATGCATTCAGATCTTGAAACTATTTATGCCGAGAACTCTATGATTCTGGCATCTTCCCCTCTGCCAGGTCCCCTGCTGAGAATGTGAAGGGCCTTCTCTGCCCTTGGCTGTCTTCACAGAGCGAGCTGAAGCCAGGAGCAGAGTAAAAGCCAAGACCCACTTCTTTGCAGATGCTGCGAATGCTTTGAATGCAAGCAGACACTGACATTAAAACAAACGGAAACAAACCAAAACACTGCAGTTGTTCTAGAAAATAACTTTTAGTCATAGATCAGTCAATGTTTCCTAGTTAACAGAATATTTATTCTTTTCTATGCTAGCTCAAAATGAATTCAATTTCTGAGAATAATGCAGATGAGATTCAATAGCAGCCAAATCATAAGGAGGAGGCAACATTATTCATGAATATGAATATAAATGATTACAGAGAGAAACCTACATGTAATTAGCATATGTATAGGGAGAAAACTGAATGCATAAGTTCAAAAATATTAATTTCCTATTGAAAGCACATCAATGTCCGTAGGGATTAGTCAAATCACGAAGCTGATTTACCTGCCACACGGTATGAGCAAAAGCAGTAGAATCGCCTGATATGAATGAGTCTTTGAGTGGGCACTCTGTCACTGAAAGCATGTGCTTTCCATGCCATGAGCCGCCTTAGGTATCCTAGCATTGTTACAAGTCTCAAACTAAAAATCACTAGGTGTGGAAAGAGAAAGCTTTGAAAAAGACTGAAAACTGACTGAGGCTCAGGAGTAACTACATGAGGTAGAAAGAAGTATGTCAATTTGCACCTTCTGTAATTTTAGAATACATGTCCACTTGGAAAGTGAATATATTTAAACCTTCAGTTGAAATATGAAGTTTAACAGAAGATGGTTTTCTATAAGTGTGTTAAGAAAAATTATACGAAACATGAACAGAAGGTAAAACCTGATTTCTATGTCATATGGGGGCAAAGGCCACCCCAGGATTATAAAAGGGAAAGTACTTTGTTCAACTTATTGTTTACTATTGATTAATGACCTCAGACTTAGTGAAATGACAGGTTAGTTGGTAGATTTTTGTCTGGCTGAAATGCAAATAATTTCGGTTCGGTGGAAATGAAACCTACAAAGGTTAGAGTTTGTTGCCCTGTAGGACAGTAGCCCTGTAGGACATATAACTAGTTTTGTATATAACCCAGAAATCTCTGTGTAATATTTCTTTATTAGATTGTCTATACATATTTACTAGTTCCTTCATTAAATCTTACTGGTACTTTCATTAATTAATGAATTTAACAAAATCTTTGACACATATTCATTTCATTTTTGGAAGGGAGTTATTATTTTACCATTTAAAAATTATACCTTAGCAAGTACATAATTATTTCAATGTTTATTTATATGACTAAATATTTATAAAGAAAATTATGTTAGATGATCGAATATGGATATTGCATGTAAAAAGAATTATAATTTACTTTTGCTTTCCTTTGTACGCTCTCTTTAAATGGTACTGGTTTGCTAAAAGGTAAGTAAGGCAGGTATTATGTTTCTCGATGTGATAATATAATAGTATAATAGTATAATTTGCATACTTTGTATAATATCAGTATTAACTGGAAATGTATTTGAGTATACTATATATTTCTAAACTTTATTTCATATCAAGCATTCTTTAGGATATAATCACTTGCTTGTCTTGACTTCACAGAATCTAACAAGTCCAAACAGAGGTCTTCATGAAACAAAATTTCCCCACCCATAATTCACATGAATATGAACCGTTCTACTTATAATGAATCACAGGATTTGGCAGGTCAATAGGATTGTGACATTAGATCAAGCCTCCAGGCAAGTTATAACATCATCTTTGACAACTGCTAAGCAGCTTGCGAGAATGACAAGCCTAGGGAAGGGCAATCTGCTATAAGACACAAAGGCACTGTCAAACATTCAAGCGATTTTGCTCAAATCTGGGTAGGCAGAGGGGCCTCTGAGCAATAAGAGAACAGAAAAGAGTTATGTTGGATGCAATATAATTGTTAAGCAGGCCCATGCAGGTGGAAATTTAATTGACATTGTCACCGTATTTGCTGGGATGTGTATCTAGACTTTCAGTGCTTTTCAAACTATATATTGCATTCAGATCTCCCGGGAAGTTTGTTAAAATCCAGGTCTATTCAGTAGGTCTGGGAGGGGCCTGAGAGTCTGCATTTCTGACAAACTCCCAGGTGACACTGAGGTTGCTGGTCAGAGGATTCACCTCACTAAATCACAAAGGCCAATGTGAACTCTTCATGCTAAAGGGGGCACATCAGAGCTTCTGGCATGCTCTTTTTTTTTCTTTTCTTTTCTTTTTTGCAACATGTGTAAAAGAATAAAAACATCTGAATTATATTAGAGCTCTTATAGTCTTTGAAAGTCCTAGAGTGATATTCCGATATACTAATACATAAGCACAAATAGGCCCAAGAGAAAAATCTGGAAATTCTTTGTAGACCTGGAGACATGGGTGCTCTCATACAGAGGAAAGTAAATCTATCCCAGCCTTTTGTCACTGACCTTGGGAAATGTTGCTTGAGCTGTTGAGTCCTGGTCCTGTGCAAAAGCAAAACTCCCTGGGGACATACTTTATATCCCTTCCACATACTAGGAATTAGAGATTACTGGAGATTTTTTAAATGTTAGTTGTTTTTTGCAGATTGTTCCAGTGAAGTCAAATATGGCCATGTTCTCTTTTTGACGAGGCTGGACAATCTCACTTACAGAGATTGTGACATCCTTGTTATTAAGTATGTTTCAAGTGAGCAGAAGGTTAAACCATTTAATTTTATTACAATGGGAAAGTGACATCCAAGATGTAATGAGGTACAAGGTTGTGGTGCTTGGGTGACCCTTTGCTTTCACAAATGTGGTGAGTACTCAGTGTTATGGTGTGGAAATCCAACTATGCCATAGGCCTATGCACTTGGATTAATTTTATGCAGGTGTCAGGGCTTTAAGAAATCAAATAAATCATAGCACTTACTGGAAACCCTGTATGCATTTAAATATATGATACATGACATGTTTATTTCCTTTCCCAACTGAGCATGTTTTAAGGAACATTCCCACAGACATACGTAAACACAGACCTCAGCAGTGTTTTGAGATTAAAATGATGTTCCAGACCTTTAGCTAATTTTCAGACCATAACTGCAAGCCAGCTACTTTGTTCTTCTACATCCGCTGTATCCAATCAGTGTTCATCAATTCACCAACAGGATAGATTTTGGTAACAGACCAGTTCTTAGGCAGTTTTATGGCTGTGATGGATAAACAATCCATTTGCCCTTTTGTGATGGGCTGGAATCTGCTATTTCTCTTGACAGGCTACTTGGCCCGGCTCAGTTCTAAACTCTTTAAGGTGGAATTTCTCATTTGGAAACCGCCACCACAGAGAAAGGAAGGATAGATATTAATTCTTTTGAGAACGTAGTTCCCTTTTTCAATTGTATTTGGGAGGTAGAGTTGTAATGATTAAGAGAAATCTTGCAAATCAATGGTTTAAGAGTTTTAAAATTGATTCCTAAACAACAGACAAAAGACATAAGCTCTTTGAAGGCCAGGCGTGTTGACTCACACCTGTAATCCCAGCACTTTGGGAGGCCGAGGCAGGCAGATCACTTCAGGTCAGGAGTTCAAGACCAACCTGGCTAACATGGTGAAACCCCTTCTCTACTAAAAATACAAAAATTAGCCAGGTGTGGTGGCACATGTCTGTAATCCCAACTACTTGGGAGGCTGAGGCAGGGGAATCACTTGAACCTGGGAGGAGGAGGTTGCAGTGAGCCAAGATTGTGCCACTGCACTCCAGCCTGGGCAACAGAATGAGACTCTGTTTCAAAAAAAAAAAAAAAAAAAAAAAGAACATAAAAAAACATAAGCTCTTTGAAAGCCATGTACTTGTTTGATTGTCAACGTTCACATTAAGCATTGTTCTATTTAAAAAAAAAAGAAAGAAAAGACACAGAGCAAAGAAAGAAATCATAATAAATGCAAGTACCAGTGGAAAAAGTACAGCTATTTTTCGTCGCAATAAAGTCTAAAATCTTTCCTCTTCCAGGAAATCCTCATGTAAATAATAATAGAGCTCAAATAACTACTTGTTCAGTCATTCAATAGCTATTATGTGCTTTTATTTTTCATTAGCTATTACTTACTAAGAAATATACTTAGGAGAGTAAGAATGCTCTCTGTCCATTAAATAAAAATAGCTTTGTTATTTTATAATAACAAGTTAGACCCTCTATTAAAAATGCATTTCAGAGCCCCATGTCCATAACTAATGCCCATACACACTCACAATTTTACAACAGTGGCACCCTACTGTACAAGCTGTTCTGTAACTTGCTTTTTTCAAAAGATTAATAATATGTCACAGGCACCTTTCCAAAATAACAGTGCTATAGTATAGTCGACCCTCCATATCCATGGGTTCTGCATCTGGATTCAACCAATCTTGGATCAAAAATATTTGAAAGAAAAAATGGATGGTTGTATCTGCACAGAAACATGTACAGACTTTTTTCTTGTCATGATTCCCTAAACAATAAAGCATAACAACTATTTACACTGAATTTACATATTAGAAACTGTAAATAATCTAGAGATGATTTAAAATGTATAGGAGGATAGGCATTGATTATATGCAAATACTATGACATTTTATATAACGGAACTGAACATCTGTGGATTTTCATAACCATGGAGAATTCTGGAACCAGTCTCCCACCGATACCAAGGGAAAACTATATTTTAAGGGCCTGTATAATATTCCACTCTATGGACATATCATGCTTTATTTAACAAGATCAGATTGATGGATATTAAATATATTTTCATTGCTTGCAATTAAATGCATTCATGAACATGTTAGTAATTCAAAGCATGTGTTCAGCCTGCTTGACTTAAAATCTCAGTTCAGTCTTTTAACAGTTACATGACCTTGGTCAGTATACTTAACTTCTCTATGTCTCATCTGTAAAAATGGGATAATAATAGTGCCTCCTTAGTTTTCTACTGACTACCCTACGAGGTAGTTAATATATGTAAAGCACTTAGAATGGCACTTAGCAGATCAAATGCTTAGAGATACATCTAATATATGATATGCAAGACCTCTATACAGAAAATGACAACATTAATAAGATAAATTACAGACCTAAATTGAGGCATGTACCATGCCCACATATTGGAATAGTCAATATTAAAAGATACCAGCTCTCTCAAATTAATCTATAGATTTAATTTAATCCCTACAAAAAGTCCAGCATTGGAGAAAATGAAAAGCTGATTCCAAAATTTATATGAGAATACAAGAATACTGAAGATAATTTTGAAGAACAAAGTTGGGAGACTGTCACTACCTGATATCAATACTTATAACAAAACTTCAGTAAATAATGACAGTGGCACTGGCATGAGGATAGACACACAGACTAATGGGAAGAGTACTGAGTACAGTCCCATGATTTTGTCTTCAGTGGTTTCAGTTACCCATGATTAACTGTAGTCCAAAAATAGGTGAATACAGTACAGTAAGATATTTTGAGAGAGAGACCACATTCACATAACTTTTTTTACAGCATGTCGTTATGATTGTTCTATGTTATTATTGGTGGTAGTTGTTAATCTCTTACTGGCCCTAATTTATAAATTAAGCTTTATCACAGGTGCACATGTATAGGGATTAACATAGTATATATAGGGTTTGGTACTACCTGCAGTTTCAGACATCCTTTGAGGGTCTTGGAATGCATACAATGAGGATAACAGGGAATGACAGTATGTATAGAGTACAGTCACTTGACTTTTGACAAAGCCAATGTTTCTGTAAAAGGATAACGGGTAACCCTTTCAATAAATGGTGCTGAGTAAATTGGGTATTCATGTAGAACAAAAAAGAATCACAGATCAATTCAATGTAGATTATAGATCTAAATAAGAAAAATAATAAAACCTCACAAATATAATAACGGAATATCTTTATGATCTTTTAGTAGTCAAAAAATATCTTACACAGGACACAAAAGTTGTAACCATAAGGTAAATACCAATGAACTGGACTACATTAAAATGAAGAACTTCTGTTCACGACAAGATGCCAATAGGGTGAAAAAGCAAGCTACAGAGTAGGAAAAGCTCCAGCCTAGGCGACATAGTGAGACCTCATCTCTA
This sequence comes from Rhinopithecus roxellana, assembly GCF_007565055.1. Taxonomy (NCBI): domain Eukaryota; kingdom Metazoa; phylum Chordata; class Mammalia; order Primates; family Cercopithecidae; genus Rhinopithecus; species Rhinopithecus roxellana. The sequence continues at coordinate 26,933,725 of NC_044562.1, forward strand.
TGAGTAATAACACAAATTAGCCAGGCATGGTGGCAAATGCCTGTGGTCCCAGCTACTCAGGACCCTGAGGTGGGAGGATTGCTTGAACCTGGGAGGTCAAGGCTGCAGTGAGCCTGCATGACAGAGTGAGATCTTGTCTCAAAAGAAAAAGAAAAAGAAGTTTGGAATACATGTATCTGACCAAAAACTCACCAATAAATCAGTAAGTGAAAGATAAGCAATCCAATTTAAAAAAAGGGAAAAGACAAATCATCACCCCACCAAGGAGGGTGTCTAAATGGCCAATGAGACAAACAAAATGAAGCTAAATGTCATACTGGGAGAAACTGAAACCACATGAGATACAAAGATACACTCACCAGAATGGGGAAAATAAGAGGATATTCACAAGTGCAAATAAGGATGTGGAGAACTGGAAATCTTAGACACTACTGGTGAGAATGCCAATTGTTCCAATTCTTTGGAAAACACAATGGAACATACTAACGCTGAACATATGCATGCCTCAGGACCCAGTAATTTTACTTCTACATTCATACTGCAGAGGAAAATGTACATATTTGTTCTAAAAGGCATATAAAAGAAAGTTTGGGGTAGCATCATTTATAGTAGCCTCAAAATGGAAACAATCCAAATATGCATCAATATCAGAAGGGATGAAGTGTGGTATGGTTATGAATTAGATGCTACACAACAACAAAAGTTAATGAATGAGAGCTACATACAGCCACATGGTGAATTTCACAAATAGAACAGGGAGTAAAAGAAACCTGATACAGAAGAAAGCATACTGTATGATTACATTTATATGAAGTCCAACTAATCTATGGTGTCAGAGATTTGGGAAGCAGGTACCTTTGGGGAGATGCACAGTAGAGGCTATGAGAGAACTTCTGAGGTACCAACAATGCTGTATTTCCTAACATGGGTGGTGGTTACTTAGGTGCGTGTTTACTTTATTGGAAATTAACTGAGCTGCACATTTACATTTTGTTTACTTTTCTCTATGCACACCACAGGTTAACAAAAATTTATAAAGTTTTAAATTGTTTTTCTTGCCCAGGCACAGTGGCTCACTCCTGTAATCCCAGCACTTTGGGAGGCTGAGGCAGGCAGATCACTTGAGGTCAGGAGTTCAAGACCAACCTGGCCACCAGTCTCTACTAAAAATACAAAAATTAGCTGGGCGTGATGGCGCATGCCTGTAATCCTAGCTACTTGGGAGGCTGAGGCATGAGAATCACTTGCACCCAGGAGGCAGAGGTTGCAGTGAGCTGAGATAGCACCATTGCACTCCAGCTTGGGTGATAGAGAGAGACTCCATCTCAAAAATAAATAAATAAAATATTTTCCTTATTTTGAACCAAAAAAGTGGGGACTGCACATCTCTTGTCCTATACAAATAAGGCTCTAAAAGTCTATTCTTAATCTCTAGGCACTACTTACATACCTATATCCAGATAAAGACCTAGGTACCAGGCCTCTATGAAATTCTAAATTCCATTAGGAACTGTAGAACTTTCTTTTCCTTCCCTGGCTATATCGTCCTTCCATTTATTAAATGAAGTGTGCAAAGCATAAAGCAGCATGTCTTGAGATACTCTTGCCAGCAGTCTTCCCTCTGTCCTAAGAACTGGTGCCTCAAACAGCCCCAAAGCCTCATGCTGCTGACACGCCACTCCATGGTCGTTTCTTACGCAGCTCTGCACTTGCCACAGTTAACTCTTAGAGTTTTGGAAACACAAAAGTGGACATCCATGCTTGGATGGTATTTGCTGTTCTAAGACACTCTATTACATTTTTTACAAGCCAAAGTTTATAAGCTGGCCAGACGTGGTGGCTCACGCCTGTAATCCCAGCACTTTGGGAGGCTGAGGCGGGCGGATCACAAGATCAGGAGTTCGAAACCAGCCTGGCCAACATAGTGGAACCCCGTCTCTACTAGAAATACAAAAAAATTAGCTGAGCGTGGTGGTGGGCGCTGTAGTCCCAGCTACTTGGGAGGCTGAGGCAGGAGAATTGCTTGAACCCAGGAGGCGGAGGTTACAGTGAGCCAAGATCAAGCCACTGCACTCCAGCCTGGATGACACAGCAAGACTCTGTCTCAAAAAAAAAAAAAAAAAAAAGTTTATAAGCTAAACAAAATTATGTTGAAAAAATAATAAATGTATGATCTGGCCTGGGCTCCCAAGTTAAATGCAATATTCAGACAAATGGATGAATCTTGTCAAATCTGACTCAATAAAGTACAGAGAAATAAGGGAGAAAAAATAGATTTATCGACAGATGACAGATAATAACCATTGCAATTCACTCGACATTTACTGTGCACCACTGCCAGGTGTTCTGCTGGGAACTGTGTGCTGGGGGAGAATGTATACAAAGGTGAATAAAAGAAGATTCTTACCTTCAAAGGACTCGCAACCTACTGTGATGAACAGACATGAATATAACCAGCCATATGCTTATACAACAGCTTGCTCTGATTATTAATAAACTGATTTTTATGCAATGTAGGTTCAGCATCCCAAATTTGAAAATTCAAAATTTAAAATGCCCAAAATCCAACACGTTTTGAATACTGACATGACATCACATGAAAAAATTCTATACCTGACTTCATGTGATGAGTTGCACATGTGATTAAAAATATTGCATAAAATTACTTTTAGGTTATATGTATAAGGTGTATATGAAACATAAATGAATTTCATATTTAGACTTGGGTTCCATCCCACAGATATCTCAGTTGGTATGTGCCAATATTCAAAAATCTGAAAAAACCCAAATCGAAAACACTCCTAGTTTCAAGCATTTCAGATAAGGGATACTCAACCTGTATGACCTAAGAGACTTTGGAATGAAAATCTCTTAAATGTCATTTTATCTACTGAACTAGATATATTTGTGTTTAACATTAAAATAACCAAACATCAGGAAATTCACATTCTTGTCTTTTCTGTTGGTAAACTGTAATTTTTCCTAGGAAGCCCACTCCTAGGAAATTATCCTAAGCATGGTTTCCCATAGTAAGCTGAGAAGAAACTAGATGACACCGGAAAAAGGGGTCCCAAAGCAAAATGGATGTGATCAACTGGCACCCTGTTAGGTATCCATTCCTACCTCCCAGCTGAACTGAAGATGTTAGAAAGATAAAAATGGCTCCCCTGGAAATTGGGTTCTACCAGTTTGATGCCTTCTTGCAGAATCTAGAATGTGGTACAGAGGTGGAAGCCATCTTCCTCCTGCTGTTTCTGAGATCTGGCAAAGCCTCAGAAACGTGAGCTCCAACAGCAGGACTAAGGATTCCAGTGTCTAGTCACTGCTCTCAGTTTTCTAGAGGCAACCAAGGCAGCTACAGCGGCTGAGTTCAGCCTAGTTTCTGGCCATCTGGTTGGTGAGCGCTGAGAAGTGGGAGGCAGAAGACGGAGATCTGGTAGTGGTGCCGGACACTGAGCATAGCAATGATCTTTGTGCTCCCCAAGCTCCTCCAACATTTTGTAAGCACCACATTCCCTGTATAAAATTCCACTGTGCTTAAAATACCTAGAATAGATTCTATTTTCTCCTCTAATAAGCAGCATTTAACAATGCTAAACCAGTTTCTTTGATGTGAACGTATTTAGGAACCTTTATAATTATTTTGGAGCTTCAAGATTTAATGGCTGCCCCGATGGGTTTTGGACTCACATGGGGCCAGCCTGCGGCCCCTTTCTTTTGGTCAATGTCTCCCTTTTTGAATGGAAGTATTTACCCAATCCCATTGTTTCTTGGAAGTAACTAACTTGTTTTTTACTTTACAGGCTCCTAGATGGAAGGGACTTGCCTTGTCTTAGATGGGACTTGGGACTCTGAACTTGTGAGTTAATGCTGGAATAAGTTAAGACTTTGGGGGACTGTTGGGAAGTCATGATTATATTTTGAAATGTGAGAGGGACATGAGATTTGGGAGGGACCAAGGGCAGAATGATATGATTCAGATCTGTGTTTCTGCCCAAATCTCATGTTAAATTGTAATCCCCAGTATTGGAGGTGGGACCTGGTAGGAGGTGACTGGATCATGGGGGTGGATCCTTCATGAATGGTTTAGCACCATCCCCTTGGTGGTGTTCTAGTGGTAGGAGTTCTTACGAGATCTGATCATTTAAAAGTGTGTGACACCTCCCCACTCTCTTTCTTAGTCCTGCTCTGGCCATGTAAGACGTGTCTGCTTTCCCCTCCTCTTCCACCATGACTGTAAGTTTCCTGAGGCCTCCCTGGAAGCAGAAGCCACTATGCTTCCTGTACAACCTGCAGAACTGTGAGGCAATTAAGCCTCTTTTCTTTATGAATTAAAACAAGGAAACTTTATATACAATTGCATGGAGGGAGGGCAGAAGACTTGGCGTAAACTGCTTAAGGAATCCCTTTTTTCCTCATCAGAGAATCTCCCAGGACTGCTGTTTTATGGAACACTGTATAAAATGCAACAGAGAGGATCACCTTGGTTTTTTTCACTCAATGATATAACAGATTTCTATATAACAAAAATTTTAAATTAGAGTCTCTTTAGAGTTTTTTTTTTTGTTTGTTTCTCTACAAGAGATCTCTCTCTCTTCCTCTCCCTTTCTCTCATATGTAGGAGTACAATTTAATTTTAATTTTTAAATTTACATACACTAAAAGTTACTCTTTTTGGTTTACAATTCAATGAGTTTCAACAATTGCTCAGAGTCAGGTCAAAACCACAGCAATCAGTTGCATAATTCCCCCCAAAACTCCTTCATGTAAGAGGAAGGACCAAGCCCTCCTACCACCCCAATTCCTGGCAACACCTGGTTTCCCCATCACTATGGCTTTGCCTTTCCCAGAGGTCACAGAAAGTAAACAGAATTTAGCCATTTGAGTCGGCTTCTTCCATTTAGAATAATTCATAGGGGAACCATCAACATGTTGCATGCAACAGTTCAGTCTTTATTACTGCTGAGTAGTAACTATTGAATGGATGTACCATAGTTCGTTTATCCTTTTACCAGTTAAAGGACATCAGGTTGTTTCCAGGTTTTAGAGAATAGGAATAAAGCTGCTACATCAATAAAAATTACATAATATTAGATAGCTGAATATCATTCCATATCTTGATATACCATTCATTTAATTGGATAAATCCTTACTGTTGTACGTTAGATCATTTCCAATGTTGTACTATTTTAAATAACACTGTAACTTCATTTAAGTGTCTGTATGTATTTGTTCCATTATTCTTTAGGACAAGTTCTTCAAAAAATTCCTGGGTCAAGAGGTATGCATCACACATTTTACTACTTTTGATACATATTGCATTTAAATGTCCCTTAATGACAATCTCCCTTTACTCACAGGCCCTCATCAACCTTGACTGTTATTCTTTTTTTTTAAACCAATCTCACAGGCAAAAATTTAAAAATGGTATCTCACTTTTATTTGTATTTATTTTTTTCCTTCATATCTCTATACATACATGTGGAATTGTTTTGTTATATTTATTGGGCATTTTTATTTCTTCTTTTAGGAATTATCTGTTCTTGTCCATTGTTATACTGGGCTTTTGCTTATTGTATAACTGTATACAATTCACTGTATTAATCCTTTGAATTAATATGATTCACTGTATTAATCCTTTGTCTATCACCTATTACATTTATGGTTTTCAAGATGACTTTCAATTTTTTATAGGCAGAGATTTCTTTAAAAATGTATGTAGTCAACTCTTCTAATCTTTTCTTTGGTGGATTACACATTTAATATCATGCCTAGAAAGGGCTTTTCCTATTTTACATTTATATAAATAGTCACTCATATTTCCTAATTTTTCCAAATGGTTTTGGAAGCAGCATGAAGAATACAAGAGGCTTCCGGGCTGAGGCACACAGTTTGCCCCTGACACATTGGATTTGTTTCTGCCTTCATGGCTTTGAGCTGCTGTGCTGTCATTAAATACTTAAGATTCTTCTTTTCTAAGGAGTTCATTTGCCTTTTGAAGAAGGTGAATTCTTTATTGAACTAGGTTGACATTTTATCTTATAACTTGATTTAGAAATAAGGCTTTATTCTCATGTTTCAGTGGTTAGCTAAGGAATTACAGTAAATCATTTCATTTCTCTTTCTGTTTATTCCACTATTGGGACAGACTAACAATAACTTAGAGTTTTACAAATAAAAATAAAGTGCAAGCACATGCCAATATTTTCCTAAACATCATAACAATGATCTTGCTGGCAGAAATTTGCATTTATATTTTCCCAAGGGGCCAAACAATTTTTTATTCTATTTTATTTTTTATTTTTATTTTCTTTGGAGACAGAGTCTCTATTCCCCAGGCAGGAGTGCAGTGGCGCAATCTCGGCTCACTGCAACCTCTGCCTCCTGGGTTCAAGCAATTCTCGTGCCTCATCCTCCGAGTAGCTGGGACTACAGGCGCCTGCTACCATGCCTGGCTAATTTTTGTATTTTTAGTAGAGACAGGGTTTTACCATGTTGGTCAGGCTGGTCTCAAACTCCTGACCTCAGGTGATCCACCTGTCTTGGCCTCCCAAACTATTGGGATTACAGGCATAAGCCACTATGCCTGGCTGAAACAATTTTTTAAAACAATGATGTAAACATCCTTCCTTGGCCTTTCAGCTAAAATAGAGTATATTACCTATTCTTATCATTTAATTAAAAAGTGATGCAAATAAATGGGAAGTTCAGATTCGTTTTACAAAAGGTGACTTCACAAATGTTGAAGATAGTGCTTTTTGCATTAAGAGAGGCATACAATTACAAGGTATGGAAAAACTTCACCCTTCAATGAAAGTACCTGTAACACACTATATAATCCCAAAGGCAAGCACCTAATAAAAGAAAGCAGCAAATGGAGCCTGGCTCCTATGGAAGATTTCATCAACCCCTTAGTCTTGAGTAGAAACTGGAACTCACCTAGAAACACAAATACAACATGCGGTAGTGTTGGCTGTCAAATCCATGCTGCCCCTAACTGTGGCCACTTTTTATTTATTTGGGAAAAGTGGATGAATTCTCAGTACCACCCAGACTTTAAGCCTTTATCGAGCTCCCTGCTCAGCATGCTGGGATTTAAATGGCACTTTTGGGTCCTCTGAGATAAACCAGCCACTTCCCAATGGACCATCACTGAAGCCAGAGTCCTAGCCCATTCGGCTGCCGGGCCATTAGCTACAGGGAGGTCCCCACTTCCCCTCCCAGTCAGGCTAATTGTCAGTTAATTGTAGGCTCCTCCAGGTCTGACCACACACCATGCTGAAGCAGCCTCTGAGGTGCCAGGCTGCAGAGTGTCAGGGGCCAACTGGTTTCTCCACTGCGGCAGAAAGGCTGCGAGTGGCTTCTGGTCTGAGGCAGATGGACCCAGTACCTGATTCAGCCCTTTCGACTGTGGCTCTCTGCCATGCAGGGGCCTCTGACACCTCCACATCACTCTGGTGCCTGACCAACTTCTGTCTTTGTCCATCTCCTGTGGTCAGCACTCAGGGCTCATCCAGCTCCCATCCTAGACTTCCAGCCCTGCCAGCAGCTGACAGCTGATTCATCCCATACTTATAAAAGAGATGAAAACGGTACCCCCACTTTCGTTTTTTTTTTTTTTTTTTTTTTTGAGACAGAGTCTCACTCTGTCACCCAAGCTGGAGTATAATGGCATGATCTTGGTTAACTGTAACCTCTGCCTCCCAGGTTCAAGCAATTCTCCTGCCTCAGCTTCCTGAGTAGCTGGGATTACAGGAACGCGCCATCATGCCTGACTAATTTTTTGTATTTTTAGTAGAGACGGGGTTTCACCATGTTGGCCAGGTGAACTCCTGACCTCAGGTGATCTGCCCGCCTTGGCCTCCCAAAGTGCTGGGCCACTGTGCCCATAGTGGCTTGAGCCACTGCGTCCCACTGTGGCTTGTTGAACAGTGTTGGGAAAGAAGATTTTAAAAAGTAATTTGCGAGCCGGGCGCGGTGGCTCACGTCTGTCATCCCAGCACTTTGGGAGGCCAAGCAGGGCGGATCACGAGGTCAGGAGTTCAATACCAGCCTGACCAACATGGTGAAACCCCGTCTCTACTAAAAATACAAAAGTTAGCCAGGCATGGTGGCGGGCGCCTGTAATTCCAGCTACTCGGGAGGCTGAGGCAGGAGAATCGCTTGAGCCCGGGAGGCGAAGGTTGCAGTGAGCCGAGATCGCACCACTGCACTCCAGCCTGGGTGACAGGGTGAGGCTCTGTCTAAAAATAAAATAAAATAAAATAATCTGCGGTCTGAGTCTCCGCCCCCAAGACCCGCGGCCGGCCGCAAGCTCCGGAGCGTGGCTTCCCCCGCAGACTGCGCGATGGGCTGCGGGAACTCCACCGCCACAAGCGCGGGCGCGGGCAGAGGCCCTGCAGGAGCAGCCAAAGATGTAACAGAAGAATCCATAACAGAAGATGACAAGAGGAGAAACTATGGAGGAGTATATGTTGGCTTACCATCTGAAGCTGTCAATATGGTGTCCAGTCAAACAAAGACGCTTCGGAAAAATTAGAAGAAAATAACATCATGACTCAAGAATCAAGAGCATGCTCATCAACTTGGAAGGAATTTGGCTCCGTGGGACATTGTAGTGCGCACAGACATTTCCAAGGAAATTCTAAACAGTCACCCTTCCCTCTTGCATTCCCCCGAATCTTAAGTGTGTACATAAAACCCTGGGTACATATTGTTGTGGTAGTAGAAGGGAATTGGTTAAACAGTACACTTTATGGAACTTTCTGTGGCCACCTACAAAAGACAAGTTAACAAACTGTCATGGAGGCTGCTGTTGCCTAGCCAGGGCTGCTGCGTTCTGGCATTTCCACCGTGGCCACTCAACACATTTCATGGAGCTCATGTCTTTTCACTGATGCTTTTTGATAGTTTTTATATAACAAAATCTTTATTCTATTTATAACTTGAGACGATAAGGCACTGTAAATGAATGACCTAAAATAATACATTTGTTATCTTTTGGTATTTCTACTTCACTTTAATTTTTAGCTGTAAAATTGGTACATGGATTCTTACAACTATCTCTTTCTGTTTTTTACTGTTTGGTTTTCAAATTTCATTTAAATGTCAGAATTTCCTTTTTAGGAACAATGTGTATTTCATTGCAATATTTAAAAATAAACTCAAATTTGCATGCCATATGCACACACACACACAAAAAGTAATTTGCCTGTGTTTGTTGTTAGTAATACATACAAAAGTTCTTGCTGGAAATTGTGCTAAGGCCTAATTGTGATTCAACTAATACAGAAGCATAAAATGCCTTCAGTTTCCCTTTACATCATCCTAACAATGGGTATCTGAACTTCTCCTTTGGTGGTTAAATAATAATGACTTATTTTGTCTTTAAAAAAAAATTAAAACCAAGAGGGAGTGAATGTTTTACCATGAGTATTTATTACTTTTGAAACTAGAAATAATTCTCTATTTTTACAAAAGGGTAAAAATATTTCTCTCCAGGGTAAAGAGAAAACAATGGGCATAATAACATTGTGACTGCTGCTCAGAAACATAACTAAATTACCATTTTATCTCAGTAACTCATCCAACAGGGTGTAACAGAAAGTAAGGCTTGGTAGGGTGTAATTTGTATTACAATCGGCTTTTTTCCCCATGTTAAGTAAGGCAGTTTGAAGTAAGTTTTTTTAAACAACATGAAAAAATACAACAAAAATGCTCTAGTCCAAAGCCAGGACAGAGTTTTGTATGGTCTGCAGATAATTTAGTATTTGAAAAGCCTTTTCAACATTCTCTGACTCCAATGAAAACTAAAGCAAAACTTGGGAGGAAAAAAATAAATGAATAAGCAAATAAAACAGTATCTGTATAATTATCCACAGATCAAACAATTTAGGGACAATAAAATAGAGCAACATTTCAGCTAGGTCAGGTGCAAAATAATGGAACAACTATTCACTGTTTATTCATATTTCACACATTCACTAACAACAAAATTTCTGGCTAGTTTTACTGTTACTATATTTGGAATGATTGTTTTATTAGTCAAAGGACTTAAAATCCATTTTGTGTAAGTTGAATAGTTAGGGCATCATAGATATAGGATAATCAGCCTTCTTGGTTTGCTCTAGCCCTCCTTCCTCCACAAACACACTATTAGGTCCACATTTTGAGCCTTTGAAAGAGTAGAAAAAATGCCATGCTATAGATGCAGAGAGGATATCATGGGACTTTGTCTGCCCTGCTTCTGATGCCAGGAGGCACTTTATTTTAGAGAACTGAGCCTCCTATATGCCAATCCCGACCCTAACGTTTGCTGCCAATCAGAGCCACTGCTTGCACAGGTTGGCTCCAGACCTGGCTGGTTCCATCACAGTTCTCAGCACTCCTGAGATAGCATTTGATGCAGCCACAGACTTGTTATCCAGGTGCGGCCAATGTGAGATCTTCCCTAAAACTCTCCTCCCTGAAGGCCTTTAAGGAGTGAAACAGAAAAGAAAAAAAAAAAAAAAAAAAAATGAAGCCCAGAACTCCAATCTCAGGGAAGACGGCAGCCCTGGAGTATGAATCCACCATGCAGAGATGAACTTGGGGAAGAGTGGTGAGGGAAGCTTCTGATGAAGGTCAAGGCCTGGGGGCCCACTCTCCCAATGCCAGCTGCATCTCTGACCTCCTTACACTGTGGTTATAAACCTCAATACATTTCCCTGTAAGCTTAAACTAGTTTGGGTTGGTGTCTGTTATTTTCATTCAAGGATTCCTGACTAATGCATCTGGTAACCACTTGATTTTGGGCATACTCAACTGTGGTGAACTTATTGGGCTCTTTCCAGTCTCTATTCTCAGGACACTGCCTTCACATCCTACAGGGGTGGTTCCCAGGTTGCATTTCTGCTCTGTGACCTGTCCCCCTGCCAAGGCTCACGGGTCCAAGGGTAGTGCTGGGTGCAACCGAAGTCTCACCTCCATATGTTAGAGTTTTCATCTGAGGGAAGAGTTGTTGGGAGCTGGGATAAATGAATGGTGGCACTCCTCAGAGCCACTCTGCTTCTCGTCCCTCCTGAGGCTTGCTTTTTTGACAGCTTCCTGAGCTCCACGAGCTACCCCAGTCCTTCCAAGACATTCTATCGTCCCTCCTTTCCCTCTTTCTCTCTCTCTTTTCCTTCAGCTGGATGCAATTGGTTTATTCTCCAAACCAAGAGAACATGAAATTATACACCAAAAAACTGTTTTTGTAAATTATCACTTCATGTAGAATGCCTTTCACCATGGGAAAATGTAAGACCTCAGTAAAAACTGGCTTCAGCAATAAGGAACCGTGTTTTACCTTGAGTGGTGAGCCCAGAGGTAGGGTGGCCCCAGGGGTGGTACAGTCACTCAGTGATGTCACTGGGGCCCCCGTGTTTTATTTCCATGCTTTGGCATGGACAGTAATGATTTCCCTCAAAGGCCAATTCCCCAAACATTCCCAAATGGCTGCTGCTCACAAATGGGGCGATGTCATCACTCACATCCAGCAAGAGATAGAGAAACTTCTCCTCCATGCATGGAATAGCATAATCAGATTTGGAAATAATTTCCTAGCAGTGGTATAAGAACAGCTGTGAGACATATTTAAGAGCCAGAACAGATTCAGCTTGGTGACTACCTGACTGATGGAGGTGTGGGAAGGGAGGAGCTAGGGTGTTGTCCATGTTTCTTGTTTGGGCATCTTGGTAGACAGGGACGCCCTTTCTGGGGTGGGGCCAGATCTGGTTTGGTGAGGATGATGACACAGCTGTGCAGATTTAATGCCTCCCCATACTTCACTTGGGCCTGCCCAGGAGACTAGCTGGAGCCCGTCATCAAAGCCTTGACAGGGGCACCAAACCACATCTGACAAGAAGTGACTTCTTAAGAGGTGGGATAAGCAAATTATTTCTCTCCCTGAATTGCTCCCCTGCTTATGCAGAGAGAGCCATTTCTTTTCTTTTTCTTTCTTTCTTTCTTTCTTTTTTTTTTTTTTTTTTTGAGACAGAGTTTCACTCTTGTTGCCCAGGCTGGAGTGCAATGGCGTGATCTCAGCTCACTGCAAACTCCACCTCCTGGGTTCAAGCAATTCTCCTGCCTCAACCTCCCAAGTAGCTGGGATTATAGGCACGTGCCACCATGTCTGGCTAATTTTTTGTAGTTTTAGTAGAGATGGGGTTTCTCCATGTTGGTCAGGCTGGTCTTGAACTCCCGACCTCAGGTGATCCACCTGCCTTGGCCTCCCGAAGTGCTGAGATTACAGGCGTGGGCCACTGCGCCCAGCCTAGAGAGAGAGCCATTTCTATGAAGTAGGCAGCCACCTGAATGATGTACTTAAATGCCCTAAGCATCAAAGCTGTGTGCGATTAGAGTGGTTCATATGGATGCGGGGTGCCTAAAGATTATCTGTCTATACCTTCCAACCCAGTTTTGTTCAGTGGCACGCCCATATCTAGCATGAAAGACAGATCATTAGTCCAATCAATGACTCTCAACCCCGGTGGCATATTAAAATCAACCGGGGAGTTTAAAAAAATACCAAAGCCCAGGACCCACCTCCATATATCTATTAATATGTCTACATGCACACATAACATAAAATTCACCACCTTAACCATTTTAAAGTATCCAGTGGTATTAACAGGATTTATGTTGTTGTGTAACCATCATCATCATCCAATTTCAAAATGCCTTTCATCTTACTAAACTGAAACTCTATATGCAATAAATAATAACTCCCCATTCCTCCCTGTCTCCCCAACAGCCGCTGGCAACCACCATTCTAATTTTGGTCTCTATGAATTTGATTACTCTAGGTACCTGATGTAAGTGGAATCATGTAAGATTTCCTTTTCTGACTGGCTTATCTCACTTAACACAATGTCTTTGAGGCTCATCCATGTTGTAGCAGGTGTCAGAATTCCCCTCCCTTTTAAGACTGAATAATACTCCATCATATGTGGACAGGCACACCTCATTTTACTGTGCTTCTCTTGACTGCACTTTGCAGATACTGTGTTTTTTAGAAATTGAAGTTTTGTGGTAATACTGTATCCAGCAAGTCTACCAGTGCCACTTTTCCAACAGCCTGAGCTCATTTTGCGTCTCTGTGTTCTCTCGCTTTCCTCTGGCCTCCCTATGCTCTAAGACACAACAATATGAAATTAGGCCAATTAATAACCCTAATAACCTCTCAGTGTTTAAATGGAAGAAGAGTCACATATCTCTCACTTTATTTATTTATTATTTATTTTAGAGACTGGATCTCATTCTGTCACCCAGGCTGGAGTGCAGTCGTACAAGCATAGGTCACTACAGCCTCCAACTCCTGGACTCAAGCAAACCTCTCTCCTCAGACTCTCAAAGAACTGGGATTCCAGGTGAGCCACTGCACCTGGCCGTCATCTCTTACTTTAAATCAAAAGCTAGAAATGATTAAGCTTAGTGAGGAAGGCATTTCAAAAACTGAGATAGGCCAAAAGCTAAGCCTCTTGTGCCAAACAGCCATATTGAGAATGGAATGGAAAAGTTCTTGAAGGCAATTAAAAGTGCTACTCCAATGAATACATGAATGATAAGAAAATTAAACAGCCTTATTATAGAGAAAGTTTGAGTGGCCTGGTTAGAAGATCAAACCAGTCACAACATTCCCTTAAGCCAAAGTCTAATCCAGAGCAAAACCTTAACTCTCTTTAGCTGTATGATGACTGAGAGGTGAGGAAGCTGCAGAAAAAAAGTTTGACACTAGCAGAATTTGGTTCATGAGGTTTGAGGAAAGAAGCCATGTTTAAAACGTAAATGTGCAAGGTGAAGAAGCAAGTTCTGATAGAGAAGCTATAGCTAGTTATCCAGAAGACCTAGCTAAGGTCATTGATGAAGGTGGCTATGTTACACAACAGCTTTTCAATGTGGATAAAACAGCATCGCACTGGAAGAAGATGCCATCTAGGACTTGCACAGCTAGAGAGAAGTCAATGTCTGGCTTCAACACTTCAAAGGACAGGCTAATGCTCTTGTTAGGGGTTAATGCAGCTGGTGACTTTAAGGTGAAACTAATGGCCATTTACCATTCTGAAAATTCTAGGGCCCTTAAGAATTATGCTAAATCTACTCTGCCTGTACAGTAGAAATGAAATAACAAAGTCTGGGTGACAGCACATCTGTTTGCAGCACAATTTACTGAATATTTTAAGCCCATTGTTTTGACCTATTGCTCAGAGCAAAAGATTCCTTTCAAAATATTATTGCTAATGGACAATACACCTGGTCACCCAAGATGGCGATGTACAAGATGTACAAGATTCATGTTGTTTTCATGCCTGCTAAAGACAACATCCATTCCACAGCCCAGGGATCAGGGAGTCATTGCTACTTTCAATTCTTACTTTTTAAGAAACACATTTTGTAAGGCTGTAGCTCCCACAGATTGTGATTCCTCTGATAGATCTGGACAAAGTAAATTGAAAACCTTCTGGAAAGGATTCACCATTCTAGATGCCATTAAGAACATTTGTGATTAATGTTCATGGGAGGAGGTCAAGCTATCAACATTAACAGGAATTTGGGAGATATTGATTCCAACACTTATGGATAACGTTGAGGGGGTTATGACTTCAGTGGAGGAAGTAACTGCAGATATGATTAAAATAGCAAGAGGCTGGGCACAGTGGCTCATGCCTGTAATCACAGCACTTTGGGAGACCAAGGTGGATGGATCAGTTTATGTCAGGAGTTCAAGACCCACCTGTCCAACATGGTGAAACCCTGCTTCTACTAAAAATACAAAAATTAGCTGGGTATGGCAGTGCATGCCTGTAGTCCCAGCTATTTGGGAGGCTGAGGCAGGACAATGGCTTGAACCTGGGAGGCGGAGGTTGCAGTGAGTAGAGATCATGCCATTGCACTCCAGCCTGGGTGACAGAGTGAGACTCTGTTTCAAAAAAATAAAAAAATAAAAAAAATAGCAAGAGAACTAGAATTAGATGTGGAGCCTGAAGATGTGACTGAATTGCTGCAATCTCATGATAAAACTTGAATGGATGAAGAGTTGCTTTTCATGGAAAAACACAGAAAGTAATCTTTTCAGATGGACTCTACTTCAGGTGAAGATGCTGTGAACATTGTTAAAATGACAAGAAAGGACAGAATATTACATAAACATAGTGGATACAGCAATTGCAGAATTTGAGAGGATTGACTCTAATTTTGAAAGTTCTACCCCAGTTAAAAGGCTATCAAATATCATCACATGGTTTGGCATATGTAAAGGGGAGAAAAATAAGGAAAAAAACAGCATTGGCATTCTACAGAGAAATCTTTCCTAAAAGGAAGAGTCCATTGATGCGGCAAACTTCATTGTTGTCTATTTTAAGAAACAGGGCATGGTGGCTCATGCCTGTAATCCCAGCACTTTGGCAGCCTGAAGTGGTATGACTGCTTGAGCCCAGGAATTTGAGACAAGCCTGGGCAACATAGTGAGACACCGTCTCTACCAAAAATACAAAAATTAGCTAGATGTGGTGGTGCATGCCTGTAGTCCCAGCTACTCAGGAGGCTGAGGTATGAGAATTGCTTGAACCTGGAAGGCAGACATTGCAGTGAGCCAAGATCTCACCACTGCACTCCAGCCTGGGTGACAGACTGAGATGTTTCAAAAACAAAAACAAAAAAACTTGCCACAGTCACTCCACCCTTGAGCAATCACCACCCTAATCAGTTAGCAGCCATCAACACTGAGCCAGACCCTCCACCAGCAAAAACATTATGACTCACAGAAGGCCCAGATAATTGTTAGCATTTTTAGCAAAAAATTATTTCTAAAATAAGATATTATGTGTACACTGCTTTTTTTTAGACATAATGCAATTGCACACTTGCTAGACAAGAGAATAGTGTAAACATTTTTATATGCACTGAGAGACAAAAAAAATTGTGTGACTTGCTTGTGACATTCACTTGATTGTGATGGTTTGGAACTGAACCCGCAATGACTCTGAGTTAGGCCTGGATGTCACACTATGCTTATCCATTCATCTGTCAGCGAACACTTGGGCTCACCTTTAGGCTATTGTGAATAAGGCTTCTCTGAACATGGGGGTACAAATATCTTCAGAGAGATTTTGTAAGAAGCTTCCCATGGGGTTTGAATATGTAGCTAGTGTTGAGAGCCATTATAAAAGACATTCCCTAGAGATGGTGAGGGGCCCAGGGAAGGGGCACGCTACCATAGCTGGCTCAATCCGCTATTCCATCCTAACTATATCATCATGTCAGGTAATCAGCAGTGTAGACATCTGTCTCCTTCAGTAGACTTGGACACCTGAGAGGTGGGGTAGGCTTCTTTACCACAAGAGCTCCCAGATCTACTTCCAAGCCCAGGGGCCTGTAGGACCTGATTAAGTTGCTGCTGAACAAAGACCACTAATCCATAATTCTACCTTATCCTATTATTAAAACCAACTGTTCCCTTCTACTAGAAATTATTCATCATTGTACCGTAGGCCATTCTCTGGTCCTATAGCCTGACTGGTACCTGGGCCTGAGCCTGAGTCAGGGTCTAAGATCTTTATGAAATAAAATTATGAGCATGAAAGAAGCCCTGGGTCCTCACAGAACAGATGGGGCTGGGGACAATGGTTGCTGTGGCCTCTTGCTCCAGCTTCTTCTGGGACAAATGCTCCCAAAAGGAGGGTGGTACCCATTCCTTGCATCTGGATGAGAGGCCTAATCTATCTTCACCTAAAGATCTGCTTACTGTCCCCACAACTCACTTTAAAAAGAAAAGGCTGTAGCTGTGTTTCTATTGAGGGGGTTTTGTGTACTCTTTATTCATCTCTGTAGCTCCACATGCTCGTGCTTACTTTCCTTTTAACTTTAACCCAAGTTCTCAAGATCATTCTTTTTTAAATTTTACTTTAAGTCCCGAGATACATGTACAGAATGTACAGGTTTGTTACACAGGTATACGTGTGCCATGGTGGTTTGCTGCACCTACTGACCATCCTCTAAGTTCCCTCCCCTTACCCCCCACCTCCCAACAGGCCCTGGTGTGTGTTGTTCCCCTCCCTGTGTCCATGTGTTCTCATTGTTCAACTCCTATGTATGAGCGAGAACCTGCGGTGTTAGGTTTTCTGTTCCTGTGTTAGTTTGCTGAGGATGATGGCTTCTAGCTTCATCCAAGTCTCTGCAAAGGACATGATCTCATTCCTTTTCATGGCTGCATAGTATTCCATGATGTATATGTACCACATTTGCTTTATCCAGTGTATCATTACCAAGATCATTTTTTATTAAACCCTACAGAAACTAAACAGTAGCCCCAGATAAAAAGAGATGCCAGAGAACCCAAGAGTTCTTCATTCCATATTGAAGTCCATGAACATATTTGGAGAGAATCTCTTTGTAACATGAAGCAGCGGTGTAGCAAATTGAGAATGCCCTCCTCCCCTCCTTCCCTCCATCTTAGAAGCCACCAGTGTGGTGTGACGTGGGATGGGGCCAGCAAGGATGTGCCTTGGAAGGTAAAATGACAGGACTGGCCCTTCATTGCTCCTTTCTTATTTCCAAGATCTGAGGTCTACCTTCACCCAGATAGCACCCAGGTCAGGGTTAGACTGAGGTGAAGCAGGTGAGGCATAGCATGCAAATACAGGGTCAGATCTTGTCTTCACTTAAAATTTGACTATTTAGCTCATCATGGGGTTTTGTGGCATGAATTTTGATTTTTTAAGAAACTGCATTCAAATTATTTATCTTGACTCCTGAGATTTTTAGCATGCCTTAAACTTGGAGACTTGCCTGTCTCTTCTGAGGCCTGGCCTTGAGTCAGTTACTATCAGCACCTTCCTTTGCATTTTAAGAGGAAAGCGTAATGTTGCTCTCTGATAGATCCTTGGGAAGCCGTAAACCCCCTTCTCTGAGTTACTTCGGCCTCTGTTCCTTTTGACAAACGATCTCCCCAATCTGTTCACTTTGCGGCTTCTGCCCTTCTGCCCCTCCCTTCCATGTTTCCCATAAAAAACCCACACCAAGGACCAGGGAGAGAAGCAAGAAGGCCCGTGTGGGGTGTGGGCCTTTCCCTCCCAGGTTTTTTGCTAACTCAACTTTAGAGCTAAGCAAGCGCCCATTTCTTTTTAAAGAAATCTTTCTTGTACCCATTACGATGATAAATAGCGCCCCTGTGGTCAACCACGGCCAGCCTTATGCTCTGGAACTTCAAGGCAGCCATGGGAAATTGAATTCTCAAGGACTTTTAACTGTACCAATCATGGCGGCCCCGGAAAATATTTCTAATATGGTAAAAGGGTGGATGGACCATTAGATGCAGATGGGACTCTGTGTTCCCACCACTGCCTCCAGCCTAAAACAGTATGGAAGGAAGCAAAGCCATGATTCCGGGCTCCTCTGACCTGGTGGGACCCTTACCTTGCAAGGGCACTGGAGATCCCTGATTTCAGGCCCCTGTCTGTGAAGACCTAAGTGGGGAACTCCGACTACTCACTTGCGTCTGTGAACCTGGGGGCTTTTCCTGCACTGCTTGCTGCATCGTCAGTAAACCGATGTGAATATAAACGACCGGAGTCTCCAACGCTGTTCTAGCCCATCTTCAAAATCTTAAGGGTTCAGCATGGCTCAGCCTCATTGATATCGCCTTAATGTTTCATTACTATTATCGTACATGCACCCGAACATAATAATTACTTAATGCATTGGCATGATGAGAAATATAATTACATATGCAAATAATTTTATAAATAAGTAGTATGAGAAACATATTGACACAGTGAGCACAATACCATTCAAACAATCGCCACAAGACCTGACCACAAAGTCTTACCAGGACCGTATGCATCCCAGTGTAGAGCCTGCTGAGACACACCAAGGTGGAAAACACTACAGCCATCACCAGTCCCAACACAAATGGATACTGTGGGGTAAGGAGAAAAAACAAGGGAATTAGATCACACTCAGATATATGATTTGATGTCATAGGTGGGAATAGGGTTCATTAATGCAAGAATTGCTAGTCTGAACCTTGCATTCCGCAGACCAGCACTCTGATTATCTAAAAACATTTTCTAAAAGGGGAGACAGAAGAAAGAGAAGGGGAAGATACCTAGCTATACAGTTCTGAGAGGAAATTTCCAACATATAAGCATGCACATGAGACGTAGTAGGACTTGGCTTTAAGACTCATGACCACAACTACAGCGCTGGCAGTTTTAGTGAAATGAATAACTTTGATTTCTACCTATTTTTAAATCAGAGCAACAAGAAACAAACAATTTGACAAAGAAGGAAGGTAGATAGATAGCCAGGGCTATAATCTGAAAATCCCAACAAGCAACTTCTCCTCCTCTGTGGAAGACGCAGGGGCAATGGGCCCAAAGTAAGAATCGGCATATTTGCATCCAGATGTCAAAAGCACTTGTGCAGATTCTACTGACTCTCAACATTTGCTGCTGAGTAATACTAGCGGCTGGAGGAATCTGGCTAATGCTGAATCATATAAGGAACACACAGATACTCTGCTTATAGACTAGACATAGGCATGTAATCCACCTGCTTCAAGCACTAGTGTCTGTGGTATTCCGTAGTAAGAAGATCAAAGACAATAGAGCACTGTCTGTATCAGGCAAAGCACTTTATCCTATCTCCCTTAGTCTTCACATAACCCTATGAAGTAGGCTCTGTTATTAGCCCCATTTTACAACTGAGGGAGCCCTTAACCATGATAATAAATGACATTGTTAATAAACTTTATCACAAAGGCACTTTCCCCTCAATGCTCCCATTTGACCCTCACAACAAGAGCTTGGGGTTCAGAGAAGTGAAATGATCTGCCTGAAATCACACAGCCGGTAAGTGAGAGTCAGAACTGGAGGCCATGCCTTCTGAGTCCAACCCCAGTGTGTTCTTTCCCGTGTAACACATGAGTACCATAACACCTGGTTGTCATGTCTGTTCTTAAGGTTTATCATTAACTAAGTCTCAGATTTTAATTTAAAAGTGTTAAGAATTAATGAGTTAATATATTTGGAAATTAGAGTGTGGGCAGTAGCCTCAACACACATTTAAAAATTTTTATTTCAATAGTTTTTGGGTTACTCAACACACCTAAACTAATATATAATATATGTAAATAAATACATATAAATAAACCAATAAATACAAAATATATACATAAACCAATATTTAGAGCTGTTTATGAGCAAACAACTCAGCTAGCTAAATACATTCACCATTAAAAATCAAATAGGAAAGAAATTCGCAACATGACTTCGACCTTATGAAAACTGTTACATCATGTAAGTTGATGAGAATTTTTTAAGGAGGACTGGGCAGCTCTGCGATGGATGTGTCCGTGGTGATGGTGCTGGTTTTGCTGCTGTGAGCCTCCACCTGCTGCTTTTCTCTTAAGTGACATTAGCATGTTCATAGACTTCTCTGGGCACCAAGAGCAACCCAATGGGAGCTGGCGCTTGGCCCACTATGTCCTTCTAGGGCAGTTGACATTGGGTACAACATGGCTCAGCAGCCTGCACTAAGTTAATTCAGACAGTGCCGAGGGCTCAGACATTGTTTGACCTTGGCATGACATTTAAGTAACTTATGACAAAAGCTGATATCCAGTCAAATATATTCCTTGTAACTGTCCCTTTCTTATGTAAGAGAGGTCTAAACCCAAATGACCAGGTAGAAGGCTACAGCAGTAGAGCTGGGACCCCACACTAGTCCTGGTCTTTCCAGCTACATGAAGCTTGACTTCCTGCTTCTGCATAACCTGGAATATGGAACATCCCTGGTCTTCTGGGGTAAAGGGACAGGGCAAAACAATACTGCCATTTATCTACAAGACTGCTAGATTTAACGGAATCTAAAACTTCCAGTGGGGCTGGGTGCAGTGGCTCATGCCTGTAATCCCAGTGCTTTGGGAAGCCCAGTCAGGCAGATTGCTTGAGGCCAGGAGTTCAAGACGAGCCTGGGCAACACAGTGAGACCCCTTCACTATAAAATTTTTTTAAAATTAGCTGGGTGTAGTGGTGCATAGCTGTGGTCTCAGCTACTTGAGAAGCTGAGATGGGAGGATTGCTTGAGCCCAGAAGGTCAACACTGCAGTGAGCGCTGATGGTGTCACTGTACTCCAGCCCTAGCAACACAGACCCTGTCTCAAAAACAAATAAACAAACAAACAAATAAAACTTCCAATGGGTAAAAGATAACATAAAATTAAACAGAGGATTAGAGCCATAGGTCTCAAATAGGAAAAATAACTTCCATTGCTGTCATAGTATAACCTTTTAAGTCTTACTGTAATTGGCATTTAAGCAGATATTAAATAAAATTCTTCTATTTTCAGCATTAATCCTCTGCCATTTAGACCGTTCTAGAAAACTTTGAGCCATCGTTTCTAGTGGCTGAGCCTTAACCATGGCAGAGACATCCTTAGAGGCTAATTTGAGGCACAGACTCTTTGCTGCCCCAGGCCCTGGGGAGTCTGGCAGAGGGATTTGGTGGAATCATCTCAGCCCTGGAGAATCATTTACTAGGACATAAACTCCTCTTGCAAACAGAGGATGAGAGAGAACACTAATTCAAGCCCTGTCTCGCCAGGCAGCCCAGGGTGATAATACATGCTGGTCTCCTGGGATGGCCCATATTATGCTAGCTGTCCTGGTGTCATTATTAATGGTGCTGATGTTCACACTCAGGCATAACCTGATTTAGATGCTAAATTATACGGTCACTTTATTTACGATGCAATTGTCATCTGCTTAATAGGTTTCAGTTTCTCTTAATCTTTATTTCATAAACCTTAAGGTCTCTCAAAGCAGCTTTAAGAGAAAATTCAGAAGTGCAGCCTCTATTTGCTGCCACAGTAGATGGGTAGGAAGAAGAACCAGGCCACCTTACCTGGTATCTGTCCATAGTAGAGATAAGGAGGGTGAAGGCGATGGCGGTGGCCGCCATGGCGTGGGTGGACGGCATTCCATATTCAGCAATCAGTCTCTTTTCCAGTTTCACAACTGGAGGGGAGGAGGGACGGGGCCACTTCAAGATATCCTTGGCCACTTGGCCAATATACATCACCAACTGCAAAACCAAAAGACCGAGGTAAGTCTAATCAAATAGGGAAAATGAATGCATTTCCAAGTGTCATGTATATATTTTGGGGTTCTCAGGTTGTTGGTTGAAGGCTCCTTTCTCTCTGACCAACTACTTGTTGGCAAAGTCTTGTAGGATATTTCAGTTGGTAAAAAGAGAACAGGCTTTCTGGATTCCATAGGACCACTAAGCAACTAAGATATGACATTAATACATATATTATTTATTTTAATCATATATTTAACAAACACTTATGTAGCTTATATAAGTGCTGGGCACCATTCTAGGAGCTTTGCAGATTTTTACTCAATCCAGTAACACCTGGAGATGCAGACCAATTTTACAGATGAGTAAACCATTGCGCACTCATCCACAGGCACACAGTCAGCAAGTGGCAGAACTAGGATTAGAATCTAGAAAGTCTGACTTCAAAGTCTGTACTCAAACTATCATATGATGCTATCTTCACCTAATACTCAAACTAGGAAGCACTTGTTTTCAAATTTTAACACAAAAGTGACTGTTCTTACTGGAACAGCTAGTAAGATACTTTTTGAATGCCACTGTTGTATATAGGCAACATACTGGATTTACTGTAACTTCTTTAATAATCAGGATCATCAGTCAAATAAATGGCATGGTATTTTCAGTCTTTAAATAAAGACTCAGGTTGGGTGCAGTGGCTAATGCCTGTAATCCCAACACTTTGGGAGGCCAAGGTGGGAGGACGGCTTGAGCCCAGGAGTTCGAGGCAAGCCTGGGCAAGATGGTGAGACCCTGACTCTACAAAAAATTTAAAAATTTGTCAGGTGCACATGGAATACTATGCAGCCATAAAAAAGGATGAGTTCATGTCCTTCGTAGGGACATGGATGAAGCTGGAAACCATCATTCTCAGCAAACTATGGCAAGGTCAAAAAACCAAACACTGCATATTCTCACTCATAGGTGGGAACTGAACAATGAGAACACTTGGACACAGGGTGGGGAACATCACACACCAGGGCCTGTCATGGGGTGGGGGGAGTGGGGAAGGATAGCATTAGGAGATATACCTAATGTAAACGACAAGTTAACGGGTGCAGCATACCAACATGGCACATGTATACATATGTAACAAACCTGCACGTTGTGCGCATGTACCCTAGAACTTAAAGTATAATAATAATAAAAAAATGTTAAAAAAAATTGTCAGGTGTGATGGTGTATGTCTGTGGAACCAGCTACTCGAGAGGCTGAGGTGGGAGGATTGCTTGAGACCAGGAAGTCGAGGCTGCAGTTCCAGATTGGGGCCACTGCACTGCAGCCTGGGCAATAGAGCAAGACCCTGTCTCAAAAAAAAAGGGCTCAATATGGAGGGTTTTTTTTTCTTTTGGTGGAGTCTCACTCTGTTGCCCAGGCTGGAATGCACATTGTACCTAGCACACTGCAACCTCCGCCTCTCGGGTTCAAGCGATTCTCTTGCCTCAGACTCCTGACTAGCTGGGATTACAGACATCCGCCACCACGCCCGGCTAATTTTTATATTTTTGTAGAGACAGAGTTTCACCATGTTGGTCAACCTGGTCTTGAACTCTTGACCTCAGGTGATCCGCCTGCCTCAGCCTCCCAAAGTGCTGGGATTACAGGCATGAGGTGCCATGCCTGGCCTAATATGGAGATTTTAAAAATGATTTTTCCATGAGGTCATTAACGAAGAAATATTCTCCCTCATTTTTTTAAAGCAGAAGATAGAAATCAGAATTTGATGTACATGAATAGTTCTCAAAAGAAGACATGCAAGTGTTCATATCTACTGAAAAAAGACACGGAAAAATGCTCAGCATCACTAATCATCAGAGAAATACAAGTCAAAAACCACAATGAGATACCACCTCACACCAGTCAGAATCGCTATTATTAAAAAGTCAAAAAACAAAAGATGCTGGTGAGGCTGTGGGGAAAGGAAACGCTTAAACACTGCTGGTGGGAATGTAAATTAGTTCAGTCACTGTGGAAAGCAGTTTGGAGATTTCTCAAAGAACTTAAATCAGAGCTACTGTTCGACCCAGTAATCCCATTACTGAGTATATACCCAAAGGAAAATAGATCATTATACCAAAAAGACACATATGCTCATCTGTTCATTGCAGCAGTATTCACGACAGCAAAGACATAGAATCCACCTAGGTGCCTATCAATAGTGGACTGGATAAAGAAAATGTGGTACACGTACACTATGGAATACTACACAGCCATAAAAAATAACAAAATCATGTCCTTGCAACAACATGGATGGAGCTGCAGGTGAAAATACTAAGCAAATTAATTCAGGAACAGAAAACCAAATACCACATGTTCTCACTTATAACTATGAGCTAAACATTGAGTGCACAACGACATAAACATGGGAACAACAGACACTGTGGACCACTAGAGGGGGAGGGAGTAGGTTGAAAAGCTATTGTTTATTATGCTCACTCCCTGGATGCACTATACCCCTGTGACAAACCTTCACATGTATCCCCCATATCTAAAATAAAAGTTGATTTAAAAAAAAATAGAATTGGATGCCCATACCCTTTAAAAGTGAATAGGATTATTAGCAACGGACTTGTTTATTTTGTCAAGAAGTGAATAGGATTATTAACAATAGACTAATTTACCTTGTCAAAGAAATTTACAGGACAACTTCATAATCTAATATGTAAGAGCAATGTATTTACTTAAGTACCTGCCTTTGCAACTTAAAGCATTGTCTGAGAACTGGCTGTACCAGCCCCACCCAGGAGCTGCTTTAACACGCATCATCTCAGGACCCTCCTTAGAATCTTTCTTTTCACAAGATTGCCAGGTGATTGGTGTGCACAGGGGAATTTAAGAAGCACTGCGCTATACAGTCCTCTTGTACAAATCACTTTGTTGTGGGCTTTAATCATAAAACATATGTTACCAGGACTGTGTTGATCTTACCAGGGTTTTATTTAGCTCGTGATGGATGGCATTACCTTGCTTGGAACAAAACCCACTATGAAGAGCTATTTCAAAATAATTTTGATTAGTCAGCTGGATTGCTGTAGGAGTTCCCACATTCTAGTGCTTTCTTTTAATTCCTTGAGTTGCTGGTTAATTCCATGCATAATTCCAGCAAACTCAGTGACCCCCCAAGAAGGTGTTGCATATGTGTTTGTGCTTCACTGCCACTTTGCTCTGGGCTAGAAACCAAGAACCCCTCCCTGTGCACAGCAGGCCAAATCCACAGGCTATAAAGCCTCAGCGACAATTACTCTGAATTCCATAGCTGCAATTTCCAATCGGACTTTGAAACTTAACTTCTTTACCATTCACTTAACCACCAGGAACTACTCTTCCTGGAAATCAGCTCACTCTTTTTATGTTTCTGCCTCCCTCCTGTGAACCTGTAAAAACCACATCTAACTGACCATTATCTGGGGAGTTGAAAAACTGGCAGGTATTACCGACTACTGGGAATGTCTCAGAAGCTGCTTGAAATATACTTCTCAGTCCTACTTCTTCCTCACCCACCAACATAAACAAAATATTATAGGCATAACTACTAATCCCAGTTCCCTCAAAAATACTTAACATTTTCACACCCTAACATAGAGGATAAGGGTAAAAAAATACTTAAAATCCTCAGAAACAGGAAACCTTGAAATCATAAAAATAATGATTGGGTGACTCTCCTTCAGATACAGTTTAATTTCTTTGAGGTTCATGAGTTCCTTTGTCTTCATTTATATTTCACCTTCTACGTTTCAAAGTTTTGTGGAACTAGGAAAATTATTCATTTTATTTAAAAATACTACAGCTGCATATTATGTCTCATTAATAAGTTTCAAATAACACTGACTGTGATCACAGCTCTCTTTAAACAAGAGAAAATAGTTAGAGCTACATTTTTCAAGTTGCAGAGGAAAAGTATCACTCTCAGAAGGTTGTATCCTGTCTCTGGCATTGCCTTTTGTGACAATGATGCTATGAGGAGCTAAGCCTTGTATTCGGTCCCAATCCTTGAGTAGGGGAAACAGTAACACAGTAAGATTTCAGAGGATAATGTGAAAAGGCTTTGAAAAACAATCCACAGAATTCTATGAGTAGGAATATATATATATAGAGAGAGAGAAAAAAACTCTGGTTCAACTGGATGGCCAGGGAACCTGGGGCTGGCTAAAGTGAAATAGGAGAGTTCCCTGACCCTGTGACAGGATGTGTGACAGGCATGTGGCTTGTCTGTTTGGCTGTAGCTGCTGCTTAAACCCCTTATGGGAGGAGAAGCTCGCAGACGAGCAGGGTGCAGGGAGCCCAGGCAAGTGGTCTTGGGGCTCTGGCCCCAGGTTAGGAGTCTAGGAATGTGTGTCTGCAACTCTCAAAGCCCCAGTGGGCATGCTACAGTGCTCTTTTAGTTCTGCCGTCACTGCCAGCTTAAGTGGTAACCAGCTCAGTGCCATCTTGGTATCCAGGTTCTTGTCCAGCATGCAGGAAGGTTCAGGTCACACACGGACTTGACGGATGGTGAATACAGGGGTTTTATTGAGTGGTGGAGGTGGCTCTCAGTGGAATGGATGGCGAGTTGGAAGGGGGATGGAGTGGGAAAATGATCTTCCCCTGGAGTTTGGTTATCCAGCAGCTGATCTCCTCTCCGGCTCCCAGCCAAACTCCTCTTGATGTTCAGACGTTCTTTCTCTTCTCTCCTTCTCTGCTGTGCCATTCTGCTGCTCTTCTGTTTGTCTGCTTGTGGAGTCTGGGATTTGGGGTTTACATGGGTACAGGATAGGGGGGTGTGAAAACAGGAATGCTTGTTCCTATTTAGGGCAGTGGGTTTCCAGGCTGGAGGGTGGGGTCTTTGCCAGGGGACCACCCTCTTCTACCCAGTAGTTTCCCTGTCTCCTGTCTGTATCAAAAGGAAGATGGTTTAACTAAAGGATGGGTAAAGAAGCATCCAGGATGCTGGATAATATGTGGTGGGAACTACTAGGAGGTTAGAACCACTAGAATTTAAACTGTGAGGCACACTGCTACACATCCACTAGAAGGGCTAAGTTTCTCATTTTCTAGATGAAAATAAAATAGTGCTCATCTCCTAGATTTGTTAGGAGAATGAAATGAGAAAACGTATGCAAAACACTTAGTATTGTGCCTGGCACATAGAAAGTGACCGATTTACATTACGGTAATAGTCAGCAATTATATTTTTATCCAACAAATATTTATTGGGGACCTACTGCTATGGTCTAAACGTGTTCCCCAAAATTCACAAGACTGACACATCAAGAGTTGGTGAGGACCTGGAGCAGCTGAACCTCTCATACGCCTCTGGAGGAAACACAAAATGGTACCACCACTTTGGAAAATAGTTTGGTAGTTTCTTAAAAAGTCTACTTATATACTTATATGATAAGTTTCTTAACATATACTTATCATATGATCCAGCCATCCCACTCTTAGGTATTTGCCCAGGAGAAACAAAAGCAATATGACCAGATACTCATATATGAATGTTCACAACAGCTTTTTTTTTGGTTATAGCCCCAAACTGGAAAGAACCCAATTACCATTAACAGGTAAGTACACAAATTGTGGTATAATCACACAACTGAATACTACTCAGCAACAAAAAGAATAAACTATGGACATATGTTTACAACATGGATGAATCTCAAAATAATTATGCTGATTGTAGAAGCCAGACCAAGACAAATGACAAAGTAAACAGTACACACTACATGATTTGTTTACATCAAATTCTTGAAAATGTAAAGTACTTTATAATGACAGAAAGCAAGTAAGTGGTTGCTAGGGAAGGGAAAATAAATTACAAATAGGCATAAGAAAACTTTAGGGGGTGATGAATATCATTTTGATTGTGGTAATGATTTCAGGGATAGGTACCTATGTTAAAATGTGT
This sequence comes from Rhinopithecus roxellana, assembly GCF_007565055.1. Taxonomy (NCBI): domain Eukaryota; kingdom Metazoa; phylum Chordata; class Mammalia; order Primates; family Cercopithecidae; genus Rhinopithecus; species Rhinopithecus roxellana. Next base: position 26,961,746 of record NC_044562.1, read on the forward strand.
CAACTTGTATATATTTTTATTTTTTTTGAGACAGAGTCTCACTCTGTTGCCTGGGCTAGAATGCAGTGGCACAATCTTGGCTCACTGCAAATTCCACCTCCCAGGTTCAAGCGATTCTTGTGCCTCAGCCTCCCAAATAGCTGGGACTACAGTCACGCACCACCACACCTGGATACTTTTTGTATTTTTAGTAGAGATGGGATTTTGCCATGTTGGCCAGGCTGGTCAGGCTGACCTTGAACTCCTGACCTCAGCTTTGAACTCCTGATCTACCTGCTTTGGCCTCCCAAAGTGCAGGGATTACAGGCGTGAGCCACCATGCCCAGCCCTCAACTTGTATATTTTAAACATGTGTGAACCCTGTGACTACACTAAAAGTTATTGAATTATGTGCTTTAAATGGGTGAATTGTGTAGTACATGAATTATACCTCAATAAAACTGTTAAATATATGTAGTTTACTGTATACCAATCATGTCTTAAAAACTGGTTCAGGCCAGGCGTGTAATCCCAGCACTTTGGGAGGCCCAGGCAGGTGGACCATCTGAGGTCAGTAGTTTGAGACTAGCCTGACCAACATGGTGAAACCCTGTCTCTACTAAAAATACAAAAATTAGCTGGGTGTGGTGGCAGGCACCTGTAGTCCCGGCTATTCAGGAGGCTGAGGCAGCAGAATCCCTTGAACCCAGGAGGTGGAGGTTGCAATGGGCCAAGATCATGCCACTGCACTCCAGCCTGGGCGACAGAGCGAGACTCCATCTCAAAAAAAGAAGAAGAAAAACAAAAGTGGTTCAACATTTTTCTGAAATGTGACAAGCAGATGTTTGGGGAGAACCTGATGATGAGGCACTATGTTGTAGAACGGATCTTTGGCCTTCTGGGAGATCCTGGGCAGAGGCCTGGCTTGACCTAATCTGCATGTCTGATGGTACCTTTTGATACCAAGAGTAGAGTGGGGATGAGGACATCAGGACTTGAAGGAAGGACATCAGTTAAGAGAATATTGCAAAATCCAGGTGAGAGATGCAGTATGATATGTCAGCAGTAGGGCAGAAGAGAGATTTGAAGGATGTGTTTTTATTTTTTTTTAATGAAAGAATGGCTGATCGGGTTGATGAATGTATGGAGAATGACAAACAGGGAGAAATTACATATGGAAGAGAGGAGAAAGAAATCAATGGAATATGGACTCAGAGGTGATCGGGCACGTAGAAGTGGTTTTGAAGTTGAGAAGGGCTCAGCCCCTGGTCCTCAGCAGGGATGGACGCTCTCCTGGGGGATATTCTGGTCAGTGCAGTGATTGTAGTCACTATTGGCCTTTAGAGAGAGGAGGCCAGGTATGCAACATGCCTTTCAATGCACAGGACAGTGCCACTCTATGAAAACTGTTTTTTTGTGTCTAACATGACTCTTGAGTGTTCTGCCAGACATTCATGTAGGTGAAAAACCCATCTGTAATCCTCTGAGTTGAGAGCCTAACTCTCTTTTACAAGTAAACACCAAATATTTTCTTGCAGGTTGTGAACACACACTGAAGTTTCCAAGGCCATAACTACTGTGCAGACTGAGAGAAAATTGAACTTTGGTTTATTTGGAACTTTATCAAGAACTAGCCAGGTATAGTGAGTGGCTCATGCCTGTAATCCCAGCACTTTGGGAGGCCTAGGCAGGAGGATCACTCGAGGACAGGAATTTGAGACCAGCCTGGGCTACGTAGTGAAACTCCACCTCTATTTTATTTTAAAATTAAAAATTAAAAAAAAAAGAACTGTTCATCATTTGGAGAAATCAGGTTATCATCAAGGGAAATGCTGATTATTGTATTTGAGACTTCAACACTGCATATCTGCGTCCCAGCTACCATCATTGGCACATCCATGGTGATACTGCTTCATAAATAGTAAAGCACATTCAGGGATCCTACTATCCTATGAAATAAATAGCCTAGTGTAGAAATGTTACAATGTATACTTATTTTAAAAGTTATTTTTATTATAAGGCATGCTATTTAAAAAAGTATATGTGTAAGTAGGTCATATTACCTATGAATTTTAAGAAAGTAAAAGGAATATTACAATATATTTAGAATACAACAAGAGGTGCTATTATGCTAATTTTAGTGAGGTAGACACAAAAGATCACACACTTCATGATTCCATTTATATAAAATGTCCAGAATAAGAAACTCCATGGAGATGGAAAATTGACTAGTGGATACGTAGGGCTTAGAGGCCAGAAGTCTGAAATCAAAGGGTCCACTGGACCACACTCATGCGAGAAGTTTTAGGGGAGGGTCCTTTCTTTGCCTCTTCCAGTTTCTGGTAGTTGTAGGTGCTCTTTGACCTCTTTGACCTGTGGCCACATCACTCTGATCTCCACCTCTGAGGTCACATTGCTTCCTCCTCTTCTATCTCTTCTTCTGCCTGTCTCATCTCTCCCTCTGCTTTTTTCTTATAAGGGTACTTCTCATTGCATTGGTCTACCCAGGTAATCTAGGATGATCTCTCCATCTCAACATCCTAAATTTAATTACATCTACAAGGACCATTTTTCCCAAAACAACAATGTTCACAGATTCTAGGGATTCAAATGTGGGGATACCGTTTTAGAGGCCACTACTTAACCAACTACAGTAAATATTTAGTCAGTGAACCATATGGACAAGGTACTGTCTTGGTTTGGGGGAATACCACTGAGAATAAGATAGACAAGATCATTGTTCCCACACAGCATAAAAAATGAAACATGAGCAAAAGTCTGCTTAGCTCCTTTGCATGTTATTTGTGAATAAAATGGCATCATCATGCTTTAAGAAAAAAGGGGTACTGGGTCTGGAAGAATTGAATAGTTTTGTCTAAGATTTAAAAACATTACTACAAATGTTCAACATCACATGACATTAGGGAATTCCAACTTAAAACAACAATGAAATATAACTACACACCTATTGGAATGGCTAAGTCCAAAACACTGACAATACCAAATGCTGTCAAGGATGTGGAGCAACAGGAACTCTCATTCATTGCTGGTGGGAATGCAAAATGGTACAGCCACTTTGGAAGATGGTTTGGCAGTTTCTTATAAAACTAAACATACTCTTACAATATGACTTAGATCTCACACTCTTTGGTGTTCATCCGAGTGAACTGAAAACTTGCCTCCACAAAAAACCTGTGCAAGGATGCTTATAGCAGCTTTATTTTTAATTGCCAAAACTTGGAAGCAATCAAGATGTCCTTCAGTAGATAAATGAATAAATAAACTGTGGTTCTTCCAGACAATGGAATATTAGCACTAAAAAATGAGCCATCAAGCCATGACAAGATATGGAGGAGCCTAAATGCATATCATTAAGTGAAAGAAGCTTGTTTGCAAAGGGAACAAAATGTATGATTCCAACAATATGACATTCTAGAAAAGGCAAAACCATGAAGACAGTAAAAAAGATCAGTGACTTCCAGGGACTGAGGAGAGGGAGGGGTGAACAGGCAGAGCACAGAGAAATTTTAGACAGTGAAACTATTCTGTATGATACTATAAGGGCAGATACATGTCATTCTACACTTGTCAAAACCCATAAACATACAGCACCAAGAATGAACCCTAATGTACACTGTAGGCTTTGAGAAATAATGATATGTCAATGTAGGGCCATGGATTGTAACAAACGTATCACTGTGGTGGGGAATTTTTTGGTAGTGGGAGAGGTTGTGTGTATGTGGTGTGGGAAGAAGGTATATGAGAACTCTGTATTTTCCACTTAACTTTCCACTAAAACTTCTCTTAAAAAAAAAAAAAAAAAAGTTGGCCGAGCGCGGTGGCTCAAGCCTGTAATCCCAGCACTTTGGGAGGCTGAGATGGGCGGATCACCAGGTCAGGAGATCCAGACCATCCTGGTTAACACGGTGAAACCCTGTCTCTACTAAGAAATACGAAAAACTAGCCGGGCGAGGTGGCAGGCGCCTGTAGTCCCAGCTACTCGGTAGGCTGAGGCAGGAGAATGGCATAAACCTGGGAGGCGGAGCTTGCAGTGAGCTGAGATCTGGCCACTGCACTCCAGCCTGGGCGACAGAGCGAGACTCCGTCTCAAAAAAAAAAAATAAATAAATAAAATAAAAAAAGTTTATTTTTAAAAGTCACTGTGGCGGGCCAGGCATGGTGGCTCACACCTATAATCCCAGTACTTTGGGAGGCCAAGGAAGGTGGATCACCTGACCCAGGAATTTGAGACCAGCCTGAGTAACATGGTGAAATCCTCTCTCTAGAAAACACGCAAAAATTTGCTGAGTGTTGTGGGGAACACCTGTAGTCCAGCTACTCGGGAGGCTGAGGTGGGAGGATCACCTGAGCCAGGGAGGTCAAGACTGCAGTGAGCCATGATGCACTCCAGCCTGGGTGACAGAGCAAGACCCTGTCTCAAAAGAATAAAAATTACTGTGGCAGCAGAGAACTATTTCTTCATTTAATTATCAGTTAAAGAGTATAACGATTAACTCAATGTGTGGCTTGCCCTAAGTGGAGGGCTTTTCTCTGTATTGTTGAAGGGGCCACTTTCCTAAAAGGACCCAATTAAGTTCCATCATCTATCGTACTTCTGTGGGCTAAGGCCCCAAAGGCCTGTGCATGAAAGCAAAAACCCATATGGAGGCAACACAAGAAGTAATTGTAGATCATTAACACCTTAGCAAACTGGCTGGGGGCCTCCACATGGTATTGAGGGATGGCATGGAAGTCCCATAGGTTTTCACAAAGGGGAATTAGTCTATTTTCTTACCTCTGCTCTGAATGCAGGATAAATGTAATATACAGGTAGAAAGAAAATCTGGTTCTCTGGACAGTCTACCATTCATCCCAGGCAGACAAAAGGTTTTCCAGGGAACCAGTGCCGTCAATATGAAACTTGTCCTTACAGTGTGGAAAAACTTCCAGCATGGAGTCTGTTCTGGATGGCTGGGCTGATACGGGGACGGCAGAGAAAACAGCACTTTTTCTCTTAGTGTAGTGGTCCTTTCTGGTTATTATAATAAAAAATGACAGTGTACCATGTCTAACATATTTCCAATTAGTCAGACTTTATTCTTTACACTAGCATAAATAACACCTAAATAGTTTTGAAAACAAAATATTTTGAAATAACGTTATTACTAGTAAACCAGCCATGGGATTTTTTTTTTTTTTTTTTTTTTTGAGATGGAGTCTCACTCTGTCACCCAGGCTGGAGTGCAGTGGCGCGATCTCAGCTCACTGCAAGCTCCACCTCCCAGGTTCACGCCATTCTCCTGCCTCAGCCTCCCGAGTAGCTGGGACTACAGGCGCCCGCCACCATGCCCAGCTAGTTTTTTGTATTTTTAGTAGAGATGGGGTTTCACCATGTTAGCCAGGATGGTCTTGATCTCCTGACCTGGTGATCTGCCCGCCTCAGCCTCCCAAAGTGCTGGGATTACAGGCGTGAGCCACTGCGCCCAGGCCCACAGGATTTTAAAAAGCCAAGTCACACTTTCATTTTTGGCCCACCTTAATATAAGATGCTTCTCCTCCTAGCTTCTTCTAAATGTCTGCCTTCAAACTTTTCTCTCTGTTAACATCTTCCATTCCCTGAAGGAAAACAGGACATGATGAACTGTTTTACACTACGTTTACATTTTTGTATACACTACAGAGCTGCCCCTGTTTGTCTTCATCCCTGCAAAATACCCTCATCTCAGAAGAGTGAAGCCTCCTTGTGATCATAATAAAAGCTAAGTCCTCTGCAGGATGAACAGAGCACCAAGAGGCTCTTTTCAAATTACACCCACCATATATATAAAAAAATAGAAAAATCCCCATATCTTTTTTCCTTCCCTTGGCTACACTCATAGCTCCCTCCACCATGGAGAAATAGCCCAAGTGGTGCACTGTCAACTAACTGGAGTGTATGATTATTCCTCATGTCTCATGGGGTAGAAATACTCCAAACCGCTGGGATTTACAGTCTATCTATGGGTTTGTTTCCAAAAGGTCAGGAACTGGTTATGTCATTGACTGTTGGAGGCAAGAGAACAATGAGTTATAACCCAAAGACCACAGCCTCTGTATCAGTACATACCTATCCGGTTTCCTAATTTATCCAAATGCATCTCATTCCCTTTTTTCTCAGTTTACCGTTAAGGTGTCTTGGATAAACAGACAGCAGACTCTCATCCATTCCACTCCTAGGTGTATCCCTGAGAGAATGGAAAGCACCTGTCCTCACTGGAACTTGTATGTAAATGTTGTTAGCATTTGTTAGCCTCACTCTTCTCAGTTTCCAAAAGGTTTAAACAACCCAAATGTCCATCGACTGATAGGCAGATAAACAAACTGTGTTGTATCTTTACAATGGAATATTATTTGGCCATAAAAAGAAAGTACTGGTGCATGCTACCACTGGGTAAGCCTTGAACATAGTAATGCTGAGTGAAAGAAGTCAGACATGAAGGACACACATTGTATGATTCCATTTATATGAAATGTTCAGAAGAGGCAAATCCATAGAGATAGAAAGTAAATTAGCTATTGCCTAGGGTAGTGTGTGCTAATGGATATGGGGTTCCTTTTCAGGGGGTGAAAATGTTCTGAAGATATATATTGGTGATGGTTACACAACTTTGTGAATATGCTGAATTGTATACTTAAAAAGGGTGACTATTATAATATGTGGGTTATATCTCAAGTTTAAAAAGAAAGAGAAACCAGACATCAAGATAAGTCCTGGTATGCCTCTTCTATGTGTTCTCGAAGTCTCTTATTCCAAAATGTTATTGCAATGCCTTCACGTATTGATTTCAGAATGGAAGAAGCAGCAAGCTATTGGAACTATTAATAGTTTCGTCTTCAAAAATCCAGTTCAATTCTGCCCATCACAGGGCACTGAAGTGAGTACATACCAGAGAACTGCTGAAAATCCACTACTCAAAACCGTAAGTACACAGGATTCATTTTCAGAACAATTTTTAGCTTTAGAGGCTTTCTTTAAAAGCTACATTTATTAATGCCTAAAATGTTGCTCTTATCAAAATTAGTATATCATTATATGTGATAACAATTATACTGATTTTTTTGTTAATACATAATAGTTATACATATTTTGGGGGTCCTCGTGATATTTTGACACATGCATATAATGTGTAATGATCAAACCAGGACAACTGGGACACTGGTCACCCCAAACATTCACTCCTTCTTTATGCTGGGTCATCATGGAAGCCTTTCAAATCAACACTCTTACAAAAAAGAGATTGCACTAGATTGTGTTTTTGTTTATTCAATGTTCTGTTTTTTTTTTCCTCCTTGTAATACAAAGTGCTCTGTGGTCTCCTATTTAGCATCCGGGAGTGAACTAAAAGCAATTCTTGGTGATGGTTATGTGGAAACATTCTAAAGGCTACTGTTTACCATCCAGTGTGAGAAGCTATTTCCAACTGGTGAACAGCCACTCATACTTCTGGCATTATTTTTATTTTTTAAATTCAGAGCTTTTTCGCTGGGTGTGATGTGTGTGTGTAACACTGGAAGGAGCAATTTTAATTTCAAATTAGTACAGTGTTACTCATGTCTAAACCACCAAAACAAAGCAAGCACCATGAATCATAGAAGATAATCAGAAAACTGACATTTGTTTATTTCAAGTTTTATAAAAATAGAGATAAAATAACTAAAGCACAAACAGTAGATGAGAAAAATTAAGTTACAACCTTTTCTTATTCTTTCCAATGTTCTCTTATTTTAAGCTCAGCTCTGCTTTTGAAATTTTTGATGACAAACACAAAAGATATAAAGATTGTTAAATCACAGATGTATGTATAGGCCTACGAAAGCCACTTCCCACCTCTCGAGCCCGCCTTTCATTATGAGAAAGGAGTTGGGTTAAATAATAACTAACTTTTGGGCAATGATTGTTTTTAGCGTGTACTTTCACAGACATTATCTATTCTTATGTCAACATCATCTCTATTTTACAGATGAGGAAACTGATGCATAGACAAGGTGAGTACCTTGTCAACAATAATGATGCCACTGTAGAGAAGCTGGACTTGAATTTGGTTTTCTGATTCCAGATTTTATCATTGTTTCACTACACCATGCCGTCTAGCATCTCACAAACTCACTACCGAATCTAAGTCAATTGAGGGCATATGTATAATACCTGAAAATAGATATCTATGCTTTAAAAACACAAATTCTATGATCTTAATCCTTTAGATCCATCCAGAGCTCAATAGAGGACGCTGAGTGTCCTTGGGGCTGAGAGATTAAGATGTCACATCTGATGAGAAAATTGCTTATCCCTACCATCCCACCAATGAATAGTCCAGAAAGCTAGGATCAGTGTCCTTTACTTGCCATTAGATGGACATCACATCCAAATGACTCCCACTGAGTGAATGGGTGTCTTCAGTCCTAGGAAATGTAGAGCACACTCAAACATGAAAATCATGCATAAGCTCACCCTCCTTCAAACAAATGAACAGTCAATCAACCAACAGCCACAGTCTGGGAGCAACTCTAAATGTTCATGACAGGACACTGGTTAAATAAGTTATGTAACTGTTAAAAAATTATGAGATATACTGTTAAATGAGAAAGCAAGAAGCTGAAGAGTATATTTTGCTTCCATTTATATTTTGAAAAGGTATTTACATACTAATGCATGTAGGTACATGGGAAACTGGATGGTAGATTCACTAGGGGATTAGAACTGAGGTCTGGAGTGGGCAGGAGACATGCTTTGCAAACAGACTTTGTGTGATGTTTCAATTTTTCATGCAAAAGCAAGTAATAAAAATTTACTTCTGATAGCAACAGAAGCATTGCTAAGAAAATTCTTTTCTACCAGATTCCTCCCTCACATGGCTATGAATTTTAATTGTCAGTCCTGCTGACCATGAAACGACTAAGCAATACTATTAAAAGATCAAAACCTTGATCTTTACAAATCCCTGATGGCAACAATGCAATACATGTTAGTCATACGCCACATCCAACTTTCTCATCTGATCAAAACCACAAACGATTCCTGTCTCTAAGTGTGATACCACAAATCTTAAAGATAGTCTCAGAATATGCAGTCCGGAGAGAAGTTTCTCTTCAGTTTTGGCTGACTGATTACTAACCAAAGACTCTTTCTTCTTTTACTTGCATCCAAAACAGTAAAACCTGCACCAGGACTTTTTCATAGGTTATAAACTCTAACGAACTCAGGAAAATCAAACCAAGCCATCTGCGCTAACAGCTGAATTCTACACCCATCACCTTCACTAAATCACAAAGCATTATCATGGCTCTTTATTAATGACTAGTTCTTTAAACTTTTCAAGATGGAGTCAGAATAGTTTAAGTGGAATATGAGTGGACCTACACTGGGACACTTTCTGTGGGTCTCCTACCAAGCTGGGATTGGAGATTTTCTCTGTGCTCCCAGCTCACTCTGCCCAAGTGTTTTTCAAACACAGTCATTCACAAACCACCTTCCAGATTCTGCCACACTCATGGACCACCCATGTTATTATTTCTTTAACACTGGTCTTATTTCCTTTTAGTGAAACACTAGTGAAATAATGATCTGATCGTTAGTTATGTTTTGTAACATACAATTGACCTTTGTGCAACTTGGAGGTTGGGAGTGCCAGTGCCCTGTGCAGTTGAAATTCATGCATAACTTTTGACTTCTCCAAAACTTAACAACTAATAGCATTCTGTTGACTGGAAGCCTTACCAGTAACATAAAACAACTGATGAACATATATTTTGTTTGTTATATGTATTATATACCGTATTCTTGCAATAAAGTAAGCTAAGCCAAAAAAGTTATTAAGAAATCATAAAAAAGAGAAAATACATTTCTGGTACTGTGTTGTATTTATCAATGCATCATCTGTTTACAAGATGAATCATCTGTATGAAATGGTGGCAATTGCAGAGGTAGCTTTCAACCTATGGTACATATCAAGCAGTTCAACTTTTTCTTGTAATTTCACAGCTTTTCTTGTAATTTCATAGCTTTTCTCTCCTTCTTGGCAGCACTTCCAGCATCACTAGTGGCACTCTGAATGGGTCCCATGATGTTATTCAAAGTTTATGGTGTTGCACTAAACATGATAAAAGATACATGAGAAGTATAAGAGATCACGTTTTACTGTGATGTAATTTACTGGAGAGACAACTGTTCATGTGGATATGATTAGCGTTACTCAGTGTTTTAAGTGGATACTCACAACACTTGTGCTCACCACAATAACAAGAGGTAGCTATGAAATTATCACAGCAGGCCGGGTGCAGTGGCTCACGCCTGTAATCCCAGCACTTTGGGAGGCTGAGGCAGGTGGATCACGAGGTCAGGAGATCCAGACCATCCTGGCTAATACAGTGAAACCCCGTCTCTACTAAAAATGCCAAAAATTAGCCAGGTGTGGCAGCGGGCGCCTGTAGTCCCAGCTACTCGGGAGGCTGAGGCAGGAGAATGGCGTGAACCCGGGAGGCGGAGCTTGCAGTGAGCCGAGATCGCGCCACTGCACTCCAGCCTGGGCAACAGAGCAAGACTCCATCTCAAAAAAAAAAAAAAAGAAATTATCACAGTAGTGCAGTATGTGGTACAATTAATTTATGCCATTATAATTTAATACTGCATCTTTGCATGTATTTAATTTCCCTAGACTGTGACTAGTGTCACATATAGTTTTATGTGTTTATGTGAGACAGAGTTTCACTCAGCAGCCCAGGCTAGAGTGCAGTGGTACAGTTCACTGCAGCCTCGACCTCCAGGGCTCAGATGATTCTCCTTCTTCAGCCTCCCAAGTAGCTGAGACTACAGGTACCTGCTGCCAAACCCAGCTAATTTTTGTATTTTTTTGTAGAGATGGGGTTTTGCCATGTTTCCCAAGCTGGTCTTGAACTTCTGAGCTCAAGCAATCTACCCTCCTCAGCCTCCCAAAGTGCTGGGATTACAGGTGTGAGCCACCAGGCCCAGCCTAATTTTTATTTTAACTTTTCATAATAGATTCATGTATATTTTATGGTAGTAAATGATAACACATGTTTTATGCATTCATGACATACCTAACATTTTCTTAACTTTTCTAATATTGCTAGGCTACACTTTTCATCTGCAAGTTTTTCCAAATTGTTGCAAATTTACAGAAAAGTTTTCAATATATTTATTTTTAAAAATTCATGTATAAGTGGACCCACTTGATTTAACCCATGTTGTTTAAAGATCAACTGCATATTCAATCCAATATGTACATATTTAAACGAAACCAAAACAAGCTCCTCTCACATACTGGGAATCATAGTTGTTCTTTTATAATTATACAGTTACATATATCCATTCACCTTCATATGATTATCTGTAGTTTAGATGATAGTTGTTTAATCTCCCAGTTCTTGCAATAAGCCGAGGTCCTAAATGCATGAGTGAGTGAATGCATGCATGTGTGGGTGCCTGTAAGCAAGCAGTAAATATGAATATCTCTCACTATCCAAATTTTTGCTTTCTGGAATCTGAAGATGAATATATTTAGATAAACTTTTGTATAAATTATTTGCTATCAAATCTCATGTTACTTGCTATCTGAAATTCAGGAACCAAATGGCTTTGAACAACTTGTAAGCCTTGCTATGCAACCTTGCTTGCTTCCTGGACTTGGCCTAAAATGTATTACTTTCATTTTCATATTTAAAACCCATGCAGCTCTCTCAGTTCCTCTCCACTAAATAGAAGCCTCATCTTTTTGTGCAGTGCCAGCCTTCTCACTCTGTCATAAGGTAAAAGTTGGATTAAATGGGTTTGTCTGTATTGAGTGCCTAGTTACCAGGCTGCTTCCAAAGTGAATACTGTGCCCATCAGTGACTCCTTCCTTGAACTCAATAACGGGGACTACATATCCAGAAATGATTCTACCCATGGCAAGTTCTATGGCACCATCAAGGCTGAGAACAGTAAGGGCAGTCAATTGAAATCCTACTTTCATTTTCCAAGTTCAAGATTCCCCCAGCATCAAATGGGGTGACATGATGTTGAATACAAGGCTAGCATTCACTCAAAAGGTGGAGGCAAAGGGTCATTATTCCTACTGCCTGTGCCAATGCTGCTATGCTCAGAATGGGAGAGAACTGTGAAGATGACAACTCCTTTGAAATTGTCAGCAGTGTCACCTGCATACCAAGTGCCTGACTCTCCTGGCAGAAGTCATCGATGATAACTCTGGTAATGTGGAGGAATAGGAATCTCCGACCACAGTCCATGCCATCACTGTTCCCCACAGATCATGATTACTCCTCCAGCAAGCTGTAGTGTCATGTCAGTGATCATTATCCCTCAATCCCTGGCCCTGCCAAAACTGTGTGCAAGATAATCCCCGAGTTGAATGGAGAGTTCACTGATTTGGCTTTCCAAGTCCCACTCCTGGGGTGGAAAGCGTGTTGAGAATGTGCTTTGCCATCTGGAGAAAGATGCCAAATATAATGACATCAAGGAGGCAATGAAGCAAGCATCGAGGGCCCCTGGAAGAGCATCCTAGGCTACACTCAGGACCGGTTGGTTGCCTTTGGGACAACCACTATGCCACTTTTGATCTGGGGTGGGTATTGCTCTCAATGATCACTTAATCAAGCTGACTTTTTGGTATGACCATAAATCTGGCCATAGCAACTGATTGGGGGGATCTATCTTATGGTCTGCATGGCCTCTAAGGTGTAAGAGTCCTGGAGCATTCACCCTAGTAAAAGTATGAGAGGGAGAGTAAGGCTCTCGGTCACTGAGGAATCCTTGCCCCAATTCCACCCCAACACATTGAGAACCTTCCTTTCTCTCTATATGGGTCCCATCTAAGACCCATGAAGAAGGAAGAACCTGAGAGTCTTCCCTTGTTGAGTACCATTGGTGCCATCAGTAAAATTTCTACTGTGCCCAGTACAGGTGCAGGTAAGAAAATGAAACACATGGAGACACATGAAATAGACATTATAATCACTGGCATTATAATCCCACACACTACACTGGAAAAAAAGCATGATGGCCTGTAATTTATACATTGATTCAAAGTAATTATTATCAGGAATTTGACACCTTTGTCATTTCACCATGGGAACAGCCCTATAAGTGGGTCTCATATGTCCCTTGAAGGTGGATTTGAATACTGAAGGAAAGTGAACCTATATAAATAAATCTATGCTCTTAACACTTTAAAACAAGAATTCACCATGCTCTTTTCCCTTTATTTTAGCCTATTAAGGCTTTATGTGTTATATGTTTGAAATATTTAGCCTATTAAGGCTTTATATATTATATGTTGGAAATATTTCATAACACATTTAATAAAATTTAAATTCATCATCATTTTAATAAATAGTTTTAGCTACAACTGAAGGACTTTCTGATCATCCCTCGTCCTTAGCAACAGTGCTCTTGGTTTTTACCCTTTTTGGTTCTATTATTTGGTTGTTTTTCCTGAATGGGCTACATAATCTAAACAGATATCTTTTAACCAGGAACACACAGTTTCAGTATTTCCTTAGGCCTCCCAAAGTTGAATGTTCCATAGTAGGTGATTAGAGTAAAAGGATAGTCTAGGTGATGTCCTTAGAATGGGTAACTTTTCTTCAATTAGAAATAAACCAGTTATATATTACTTAACAATCAGCTTAAAACAATGACCTAGAATACTTCAAGTTCTTATTTCTTCCTATTCATATTTGTAAAAGGCAATGTAACTCTAATTGAAGCAGTGTTAAAGGGTAGAATTTCATACACAGTGTAAATGTTCTCTCAGGAATGGTGCCATTTCCAGTACAAACGATTCCTGATGTTAGCCTCCAGGATGAGCTGCCGTTTCCCCCAGCACTGTTGACTTTAGCAACAGCAAGTTAGAGCTTCTCAGCATGGTGTATTGATAATAAGCAGCTGCTGCCTTTATCTAAACCATCACTTATATGTGTACCTGCTCAGGAACCATTTAGATGTTAGAAATCAACATTGTGAACAGTAGCCTATCTACAGCGCACATTATAAAGAAATATAGGTTGAGTATCCCTAATCTGAAAATCCGTAATCCAAAATCCAACATCTTTTGAGTGTTGACATGACAATTAACAGAAATACTCATGGGAGTTCTTCACATTTTAGATTTTCAGATTAGGAATGCTAAATGCAAATATCCTGAAATCTGAAAAAATCTGAAATCCAAAAAAATTTGAAAGCCAAAACACTTCTGGTCCCAAACATTTTGAATAAGGGATACTCAATTTGTATGGAGTATGCCTGGCATTAATTCAAGGACAGCAATAATCTTTACCTTCAAAGGATCCTGGCTATCTTCAAATTACTCCAGAAAGTCACTCTGATTTTTCTATCCATAGATATAACAAGAGGGGATGTGGTTAGGTTAAATCTAAATTATAAACTTATATAATTTTCTCAAGATATTGTAATGTATATATCCTGATTCCTGATGGTTTAAAAAAGTTTAATTGGGCAAATTTCCCAATTTACCTAGGCCAATTTCCTTACTTCACACATATTTTACAAAACCAATTCAATCACTTGTATTCTATGAGTGTGCCTAACAAATGGCAAAATTTGTGAGGGTGGCATAAGGAATATCTGTCCAGACTCTTCTTAAAGCTCTGATCATTCTAGTGGTACCCAGGTAAACTTGTGTTTCATCATAAAGATTGAGAAAGTATTTGTCTTAAAAATGCTAATCATAAAAACAAATATTTTTACCTGTCTCCTCCTACCAACACCATCATCAAAAACCCAAACCCTTAACAAAACAAAAACAACTCTGTAGACTATTTGGATTTTTCTAATATGTCTCACAATTGGTGGGGGACAAGTTTAGTTGAAAAAAGCATAGATATTAAAAGTGAGATTCAGGCTCAGTATATCCTGGAGTAGAGGTCTAGCTTCAGAGAGTATCTATTCTTGACTTACCCTGAGACAAGAGAAACATGAATGCACCTCACTCGTCCGTCCTTCTATGGCAATGTCTGTTTATGAGGAAGTCTCCTGATGAGGCGAGGTCAGGTCTGCCATTTTGCTGACCAAGAGTCTGATTTTAGGTTCAACATCATTAACATCAAACACCTAATTTTTCAGGCAACTGCCCACTCTCCTTACACATTTGGTCAGAGTCGGGTCATTTCAGGTTAAGCTCCTGTAAAAAGACGGCTGTTCAGGTTTGAGAACCTCCCTATGTAGTGAGCTGTTAGAGCTGGGTCTAACATAATCTAAACAGAGATCTTTTTACCAGGAAAATACAGTTTCAGTATTTCCTTAGGCCTCCCACTGAGGGTCACCTCAGTGGGTCTGTCACAGGTTTTTGTTCTTAATAGAATTCAGAAAGGATCTAAGTGGTGATCACTCAAAAGAAATAAGAAAGATTTATTTCTGAAGAGATTAAAGACTCCAAGGAGCCAGGCAGCAGCAACCTCATCTGTCTAGGTTCGGAATGACAGTCACTGGCCTCCTCTCCCATGAACAGTTAGCTGGACTGCAGGAAGGAAACTTGGATTTATGAGGCAGGTTCAAGTGACTCCTGCTCAAGCCCTAATGCAATTGTGCACTTGTCCTAAGGGTCCTTGGTTGAGAAAGCCCAAGGGTCACAGGCTTTCTGTTTGTCTGAATTTGGTTCTCTTTACAAAAGACCAACTCTCCCCACTTTTCTTATGGAGGCAGGTAAATTAACGTTGAACCAAATGGTGATAAGAACAGCAGATGATTGTCCCCAAACCCTCAGGTCTGAGCTCTTTGTCTCCAAAGGCTGTCTCCAAAGGTTCTATTTCCTCACGCTAGAACAACTGCACACATGTAGGGGGAAGCACCATTTCATGGTGAGATGCTTTGCTACGAGGCAGTCTATGAGCAAACTGAATTACCAGTTAAGATGCTTGGAAGGAAATGGAGAGCTGAGGAAATGCATGAGCATAAAAACTCAATATGAAGGTTAACAAAGTTATGGGAGCCATAATCACAGGATGCAGGGAAGAAAATTCACTTATAGCAGACGATGCCAGTTTTCAGTGAGGGCACCCTGGATATGTGTCTGCTAATCTAGGGGAACAGCCAAATGGACTCTTCCATTTCTTCACACAACATATGTTTCCATTCTCAGTTTGACATCACAGGCTATTGCTATCCACACTGGAAAAGCCAATTTCATACTCTTTCCAAACAACTGCCAACACGGCGACAATTAGCAGGTGGCTTCCAACAATGTGTGGCAAACTAGGTCCAAAGTCTAGAGAACTGAGTGCATTATCTTCTTAAACATCCTCAAACTGGCTGTGTCTCTAACAACACCCCCACTTACTCCTCATTGCTCCCTCCCTTTTTTCTGGTTATTGCTTCTCCTCCTTCAAAACTGAAAACAGAGACATCCAGCTGGAAGTCAAAATCAAGACCATTGTGACTGAACTGCTTCCCTCCGTGCTTCCAACCCCCACTCACCCCTCCATCCCGGTGGTGCACCATCACCACCACTGAGAACCATAGTCTCACATCTCACTGTGTCATAATACTGGCTCCAACTTTAAGATGTAACCTCTCTCCTAGGAAATTTCTCAACCTTCTTCCTTATGTGACAGAGCATCCGAGCCCTGAAGCTCAGGTGGTGGCTTTCATACCTCTGGGATGAACACCACTCAGTCAGACTTACTGAAAGAACAATTCTTTTGACCTTAATGCATAATTCTTCCTGCTGGTAACGCCCTTCTGCCAATCAAAGGGTTCAGCTGTACTTCTAGTCAGGTCCAAGTGAGAACTTAACGTTATAAGTTCCAGTCCAGAACACTGGTAACCGGACTCTTTGGGCCCTTCTGCCTGGGGACCTCTGGTCTAGTCATTTCCATGGAAGGCCTCATTTAGGGTAATCATAAAGACATTTACATTTAGAGCTCAACCACAAAAAGGCAACTCACCATCTCCTTAATGGAAAGGTGCTAAAAACTCACGTGACACTGAATTGGAAAAGCTTCCAGCCCATCATCTATGGACATTGTTTCCTTTTCATTTTGTTTGCAATGATGTCTTTCCTCAGAAAGACTGCCTTTCCTCCAATGCCCCAACTTGTGTTTCCCTCAATGCACCGTCTTTTCTGCTTCCTCCTCCTCTTTGGCAATAGGCTTCATTATAAGCTTTCTCCCAGGTAGGAAAGAACACGCTCTTGTGCCCTGGGGTTAGATGACTCTCCTCCGGAAGAGCTGGTCTTTGAGTAGGAGGGGAGAAGAATCCTGGAGTCCTCTGCCTGACGCCAGTTCACTGCAGGGAGCAGGGCAGCAGGCTGGCCAAGCACAGGAAAAGTGTAGGAGAGAAGGCAGGGAGCCATTGATTTTCCAGTTGGCCAGTGAGTGATTAACTCTGCTCCATTAGGAGGGGAGGTTGATCACACCAACACCTCTCAAACCTTCATGCAACCTCCCCATGACCCTTTTTAATGAGAAAGGCTTGGCTGGAGCCTGTCAGAATCTGCCTTCAGGGCGAACAGGCACATCCCTCCTCTGTGCAATGTCCACTTTCCGCTGTAAGGCTGAGGTTCAGCAATGCTGACAATGGAAGTCTCTTTACAGAACCCGTGTTTGATGAAATGTCTTACCAGATTTGAATTAGAGCACATGTTTTGTTTTAAAGATGAAAAGACCAATTCAAAGATGACTTTGTACTTTTTAAAATTTAGCTAACTTCTCAGAAGGAGTGCTTGCTGGAGTATTTAGACTTCTGAGAAACACTGGTTTCCATATGAACACAGAAATCAACCGGAAAGGATGATGATGCATTTCAAACATTCTAGACTTGCCATAAACAATTTAAATAGGAGTTATAAGTAAATTTTAAGTAAAGTTGGTCCTGTACCCATCTCTGAAAGGCCTCCTCTGACCACTTTACTTAACACGGCATGCCTCTTGTCACTCTCTCCTCATACCCTATTTCTGTTTTTCTTCATACAACTTTATACCTTGCCTGCATTTAGACTACATATTTTTATTTTATCATCCTCATCTTCACCCTGAGTGGATGCTCTGCCTTCGTGTGGCCCAGAGTCTGGAACAGTGTCTGTCTGTTTAAGTGCTCAAAATTTTTTTGTTGAAAAAAAAAATTCATTCTTTTTTTAATGAATGAATGAATGACGCCTGTTGAGATTCAGTGATTACTAAAGGTAATTAATGTTTTCTTTGGGCCGGGAGACCATATTGGCTTCTCCAAATGTCCCAGATATATTGGCTGCCATTAAAAAAATATGGAATGCTCCATGAATTGACATGTCATCCTTGCCGAGGAGCCCTGGTAATCTCTGTATCATTCCAATTTTTAGTATATGTGCTGCTGAAATGAGCATAGTAATTAATGTTAATAGCATCATAGTATACAGAGTTGAGAGGCCCTCATCCAACCTCTGCTTCTTACATATGAGAGAACCCAAGTCGCAATCAGTGAAGTGACAATCCATGATCTCAGGGTGAGTTGACAGTTGAGGCAACGCTGAACTCAGGTCTCCCAAAGGGGCTACACTCTCTGCAATTGCAAAAGGCGACTGAGAAGGGGTCCTGTGTGAAGCAACCCAAGAGCCTATGGTCTCCTGGTGGCTTCTAGAAGAAAGTCATTTCTACCTTTGCTGAGTCATATTATCTTCTCTTATTCCTCCACAGGATAAGCTTTCTCCTGCTTTGAGATTTTCTTGGCCTGGGACTCTCTGCCCCAGGGACTCATGAGGCTGGCTCCTCATCCGTCAAGACTTAAGTTAAAGGAAACTGGCACAAAGTGCCCTTCCCCAACCACCTTCTCTAAAGTAGGTTTCTGCTCTTCCCTGATCATGTCCTAAACAGTAATTGTACAGTATTTAATTCCTGTATTGATTACTTGTTACTGTCTGTTTTGCCTACATGTGAACCCCAGAGCAGGATGGAGTCTGTCTTGTACATTGCTTAATCTATACCACTTGGCATAATATTTAGCACATAGTAGGCCCTTGCCAAGTGTTTGTTAAATGAATGAACAAATGACTAAATACATTTAAAGGTTGTTGCTCACCAATTATAAGGTTAAGAAAGAGATTTGCCAGGTGCGGTGGCTCACGCCTGTAATCCCAGTGCTTTGGGAAGCCAAGGTGGGCAGATCACTTGAAGTCAGGAGTTCGAGACCAACCTGGCCAACATGGTGAAACCTTGTCTCAACTAAAAATACAAAAATTAGCTGGGCTTGGTGACCTACACCCATAGTCCCAGCTACTCAGGAGGTTGAGGCAGAAGAATCAGAGAATCACCTGAACCCGGGAGGTGGAGCTTGCAGTGAGACAAATTATTGCACCATTGCACTCCAGCCTGGGTGACAGAGGAAGACTCCATCTCAAAAAAAAAAAAAAAAAAAAAAAAAGAGAGAGAGAGAGAGAAGAGATCTGGTGCTCTTTCTAAAAAGCAAATAAAAGTTGGTTTCTGGTTGAAAGACTCCTGAGCAGTTCAGGAATGTGTGGAATTTCTATTTTCATCCTGCAAACACCTTGAGAGAACCTTGGCCAAATTTGTTTCCCAACTTTCCATCAGGGCTAATGGGGAGCCATTCCATTAAGACGGAAACAATTCCATTTTAAAAACACCTCTAGGATGCTACTGTAGTACTGTATAGATGTTCTCCATGTATCTTTACCATCCTGAACTACAATGACCTCTTTATATGAGTGCTTCTGTAGGGGACATCTCTTAAATCACCTTTGTAGAAATAGCCTTTATTTACGTTACCCAATATTTATTTATTGAATTGCTGCCAGATGCTAGGTTCAAGAAGCAAGAAGAAACCAACTGGGAGGGAATACAGATACAGGAGGCAGAGTGGCTTTTCTAGAGATGATACCTGCACTGAGACTTAGCAGGAGTAAAGGGGGTAGCAGGCAGGAATGGTGAGAGCATGAAAGGCAGAGGAACACCAGGAAAGGAGCACAAAGTAGAATACGTACCTGTTGGATATGTAAGGGATGGTGGGGGGTCTCACCAGAGACAAGAACAGACAGGGGAAAGGGCTAGAGGTGGAAATTGAGGCAGAAGTCCGACTGTGAGAGGCCTTGTAGGTAAGTTTAAGGTGCTTAGACATTACATGATTTTAAAAGTTCATATTTGCATTTGAGATAGATCACTAAATGCTGTGGGGAGGATGGATTTGAGGATATAAGAATAGCTCGAGGGAGATGGATGAGAACATCTACTGCGATAGTGCAAAATAAAGATGATGCAGGCCTAAACGGAGGGAATGTTTCCAGAAATGTTCGGAATATAAAATTACCAGTGTCCAGATGAGGTAAGCCTTTATTAAATGAATAAATGCAACAACCCTGGCTCCCTGGAGAATAAGACTCTTCTTACTACTTTGGAAAGCGTCTCAATCTGAGAAGTGAAGTCCTCATGGACGGAAACTGTTTTACATCTTTGTTTCACATTGCCCTGTGTTAAGAGACATCTCCACAGGCAGGCACAGGTACTGTAGGGTGGAACTCTTCTTTATTTATTATCTTTGTCAAATAAAAAGAAAATCTGGATTTAGGTAAGGAGAGACGTTGTTCGAAAGGATTCTTGCATGAAGGGAGTGGGGGCACTATATGACACGGAGGCCAAGAGATCTGCCAGTGTCTCGAGTGTAAAGGAAGAACGGGTTTTTCTGTTACTTAGAGAAGAATGAACAAGACTCAGGAGAACTGGATGTGGGGAAGTGAAATGGAAGGTGAGGGTGGGTCAGGATAGTAAAACCACGTGTACCCTGATGTCAGCCTAGTCTCAGAAGGGGCTGTGTGGTGAGGGTGGGTCAAAGTTCAGGGGTCTATAGATGGTGACAAACTTAGTTTGGTCAAGTCAAGGTGGCAGGTATTTTGTCCAGACTGAGAGGGGGACAGAGTTCAGCTAATCATTTTGAGCCAAAGAATGGGAATTTGGAATCCGTGTCTGGCCTTGTCACTAATAAACAAGGGAGGCATCTGTGGGTCTTATCTAAGCCACGGGAGAAGGGGGGTTCCTTGCAGTAAATCCTTTCCTGGAACACAAAAAAGGGTGGGAGGATTATCTTCATGGTTTCTGTTTTCTAGCAGCATAGAGAGCTCAAGTAAAATTCAACAAGGCCATTTTTCTTCCTCTCATTTTTAAGCCAGGAGATCTTGAGGATATTCTCTAACCAGTTTTTCATTTGCAGGAGAAAATTTGAATATAAAAGGACTTTGGTGCAAAAAGATTTTTTTTTTTTAATTTTTATTTTTTTGAGACGGGGCCTTGCTCTGTTTTCCAGGCTGGAGTACAGTGGCATGAAAATGGCTCACCGCAGCTTCAACCTTCTGTGCTCAGGTGGTCCTCCCACCTCAGACCCTGAGTAACTGGGCCCACAGGCACATGCCACCACGCCTGACTAATTTTGTAATTCTTTGTTGAGATAGGGACTCACTTTGTTGCCCAGGCTGGTCTCAAACTCCTGGTCTCAAGTAATCCTCCCACCTCAGCCTCCCAAGGTGCTGGGATTATAGGAATGAGCCACTATGCCCAGTGAGGTGCAAATAATTTAAAGTAAGCTCTGACACTCTGACATTAGCAAACTCCTTCAGGTTTTCAAACCATCAGCAACTTTTTTTTTTTTTTTTTTTTTTTTTTGAGACAGAGTCTCGCTCTGTCACCCAGGCTGGAGTGCAGTGGCACGATCTCTGCTCACTGCTACCTCTGCCTCCTGGGTTCGATCCATTCTCCTGCCTCAGCAACTCTTATGTTTTAAGGGAAAGTTAAAGAAAAGCCTCCAGGAACTTTCTGAGAGACTGATGCTAGCCAAGGCCAGGACTTCTAGCACAGAGGAGAACACAAACTTCTTTTTAAAATGAAAAGGGGGAAAAAGAGATAAAGTCTTTGGCAAATGTTTAAATCCTGCTCTCATTGGCCCCATATATCTTACAGTGACTAGTTATACAATTGTTTTGGAGGTAAATTTATGCTCTCGGTTAACTCCCCTTAAAGAAAGCCTCACGCCAAGATTTTGGACACGTATGTGACTGTGGACCACAGTCACCACTTGGTGACAGTCATGGAATTGTACATGCAGGGCCGAACTGGCGCCCTTGGCACATCTCATATGAACACACAGTTATTCAGTGAAGACACAAGTGCAAGTAGGGCAGCTGTGGACTGGCAAGGTGACTTGGGAGACCACTGCTGCCTCCTCCCAGCATTTCCCTGACTAGTCAGTCTCATTACCCATTTCTCTGAAATTTCGTAAGGAGTACATTTGCTCATTCGTGAACATTCTCTGTATCTCTACCGCCTACAGTCCAGCCTTTTGGGCCATTTCCAAAACTCTTCATTTCCTCCTGTCAAAAGACAAAATTACAACAAATTTAGCTTAAAGATTTTTTAAAAAATCTTTTTTCTTCCCAGTGCTCAGTGCAGCTGGGATCCGTTGAAAATCTTAATTGGCTTCATTTGCGATTCTAGAATTGGGCAACACTTCATTCCATGAAATAGAAGGAGTGTTCCAATGGGTTCAGCAGAGGAGGCTGGTTTTACAGACAGGGAAGGGCTGAGGAAAGCCAAAACAGGGAACAAAAAGCAGTTTGGTAGTTTTGAAGTTACTTTCCTTGAAAGGTGGGAATAGGGAAATAGAACAATAGAAAAATGACTGATTAGTTGACATCAGGTTGCTTTTTTTTATAAGGATTAAAACAGAGGGAAATTAATTATCTTGCCCATTGAAACCGGCCTTTATGGCTATTCTCTCATCCTCCTGATTTCTCAGAAGGTCAGATCAACAGATGAGTCTCGATTTGGTGATGTGGAACTTTAGCATGAGTGACTCCATTTGGTTTGATCTATTGGGCCAAACCAATAGCTTCCTATAAATGTTATGTAACACTCCAAAGAGATGATTTATTTTAGGCCTAACAGTACCATGAAGTAAAAAGAGGGCTGGCTTGAGAATGAGCTCTGATGTTATTAATGTCTCACCTTCAGTTTCATCATACATAAATGTAGATATTAATGCTTTGCAAAATTAACGTTAGACTTAGTTAAGAATATATTCGGGCTGAGTGCAGTGGCTCATGGCTATAATCTCAGCGCTTTGGGAGGCCAAGGCGGGAGGACTGCTGTAGCCTAGGAGTGAGAGACCAGCCTTGGCAACAAAGTGAGACCTTGTGATATGGTTTGACCCCTTTGTCCTCATTCAAATCTCATCTTGGATGGTAATTCCTGTAATCCACACATGCGGAAGGTGGGCCCAGGTGGGAAGTAATTGGATCACAGGGGCAGTTTCCCCCATGCTGTTCTCATGATAGTGAGTTCTCATGAGATCCGATGGTTTTATAAGGCAGTTTTCCCTGAACTTGCTTCCTCTCTTTCACCTGCCACCATGTAAGGCATGCCTCTTCCCTTCCCACCATGATTGTGAGTTTCCTGGGGCCTTCCCAGCCATGCAGAACTGTGGGTCAATTGAACCTCCTTTGTTTATAAATTACCCAGTCTTGGGTAGTATCTTCATAGCAGTGTGAAAATGGACTAATATAGTAAATTGGTACCAAAGTAGTGAGGCACTGCTACAAAGATACTTGGAAATGTGGAAGTGACTTTGGAACTGGATAATGGGCAACGGCTGGAACTGTTTGGAGGGCTCAGAAGATGACAGACAGATGAAGGAAAATTTGGAACTTCGTAGAGAGTTGTTGAATGGTTTTGACCAGAATGCTGATAGTAATATGGACAATGAAGTTCAGGCTGAGGTGGTTCCTATGGAGATGAGGAATATCCTGGTAACTGGAGCAAAGGTCACTCTTGCTATGCTTTAAACAAAGAGACTGGTGGCATTTTGCCCCTGCCCAAGAGATCTGTGGAACTTTGAACATGAGAGAGATTATCTGAAATTGGAACTTACATTTAAAAGGGAAGCAGAGCATAAAAGTTTGGAAAATTTGTAGCCTGATGATACCATAGGAAAGGAAAACCCATTTTCTGGGGAAAAATTCAAGCTGGCTGCAGAAATTTGCACAAGTAACAAGAAGTCAAATTCTGATTGCCAAGACAACAGGGAAAATGCCTCTAGGGCATGTCAGAGATCTGGGCCACCCATCACAGGTCCAGAGGCCTAGGAGAAAAAAATGGTTTAGTGGGCAGGATCCAGGGCCTCCCTGCTCTGTGCAACCTCAGGACTTGGTGCCCTGTGTCCCAGCTGCTTCAGCTCCAGCTGTGGCTAAAGGGGGCCAAGGTACAGTTCAGGCCACTGCTTCAGAGGGTGCAAACCCCAAGCCTTGGTGGCTTCCATGTGGTGTTGGGCCCGTGTGTACACAGAAGTCAAGAACTGCGGTTTGGGAACAGCCATCTAGATTTTAGAGTCTGTATGGAACCGCCTGGATGTCCAGGCAGAAATTTGCTGCAGGGGTGGAGGCCTCATGGAGAATCTCTGTTAGGGCCATGGGGAAAGGAAATGTGGGGCTGGAGCCTTCACACAGAGTCCCCACTGGGGCACTGCCTAGTGAGTCTAGGAGAAGAGAGCTACTGTCCTCCAGGCCCCAGAATGGTAGATCCACTGACAGCTTGCATTGTGTGTCTGAAAAAGCCACAGGCACTCAATGCCAGCAGATGAAGGAGCTGCCCAAGGCTATGGGAGTGCACTCTTGCAATGTGAGCAATGGAGTCAAAGGAGATCATTTTGAAGCTTTTAAGATTTAATGATTGCCCTGCTGGATTTTAGACTTGCATGGGGTCTGTAGCCCCTTTGTTTTGGCCAATTTCTCCCATTTGGAATGAATGTATTTACCCAATGCCTGTATCCTCATTGTATCTTGGAAGGAAGTAACTTGTTTTTGATTTTACCGGTTGATAGGTGGAAGGGACTTGCCTTGTCTCAGATGAGACTTTGGACTGTGGATTTTTTTTATTAATACTGAAATGAGTTAAGACTTTGGGGGACTGTTGGGAAGGCATGATTGTGTGTTGAAATGGGAGGATGTGAGATTTGGGAGGGGCCGGGGCAGAATAATATGGTTTAGCTCTGTGTCCCCAATCAACTCTCATCGCAAATGGTAACCCCCATAATCTGCACCTGTTGAGGGAAGGACCAGGTGGGAAGTGATTGGATCATGGGGGAGGTTCCCCCCTTGCTGTTCTTGTGATAGTGAGTTCTCATGAGATCTGATGGTTTTATAAGGCAGTTTCCTCTGCTCTTGCTCACTCTCTCTTGCCTGCTACCACGTAAGATGTGCCTACTTCCCCTTCTGCCATGATTATGAGTTTTGCCTCCCCAGTCATGCAGAACCGTGTGTCAATTGAACGTCCTTTGTTTATAAATTACCCAGCCTCAGGTAGTATCTTTATAGCAGTGTGAAAACAAACCCTGTCTCTACAAAAAATTAAAAACTTAGCCAGGCATGGTAGTGCCTATCTGTAGTCCCAGCTGCTCAGGAAGCTGAGGCAGGGGGATTTCTTGAGTTCAGGAGTTTGAGGCTGCAGTGAGCTATGATCACAGCACTGCACTCCAGCCTGGGTGACAGAGTGAGACTCCATCTCAAAAAAAAAAAAAAAAAAAAAATGCATTTGGAAGTGCTCTGCCATCTTAAACATTATTTTTAGAAATAATAACTGACTCATGGTTTCTAGGGGTGAAGAGCTGGCATGAGACAATTTTTACTGGAGTACAATCATATCATCTTACTGGGCAAGCACATTAAAATCTTCTTTTACATGTTTTACAGACTTAGTGGCACATCCAGACACAGTTTAGGAGGAAGATGTTGCTATAGATAACTAATGAATTATGCTCGGGGTTACAAGACCCCCAAACCAAAAAACTACAAGTGGAGATGTAGGCTTGATGAATCTATAAGAATTAAAGACTCAGAAGCTGTTTTATGAGATGCCTTTAAAAAGGTTACTATGAGCCGGGCACGGTGGCTCAAGCCTGTAATCCCAGCACTTTGGGAGGCCGAGACGGGCGGATCACGAGGTCAGGAGATCGAGACCATCCTGGCTAATCCAGTGAAACCCCCTCTCTACTAAAAAAAAATACAAAAAACTAGCCGAGCGAGGTGGCGGGCACCTGTAGTCCCAGCTACCCGGGAGGTGGAGTTTGCAGTGAGCTGAGATCCGGCCACTGCACTCTAGCCAGGGCGACACAGTGAGACTCCCTCTCAAAAAAAAAAAAAAAAAAAAGGTTACTAAGGCTCATGCCTGTCTTCCCACTCATATCAACCTCTACTGTTCAAATGCACATAACTGCTGGGTGCAGTGGCTCATCCCTGTAATCCCAGGACTTTGGGAGGCCAAGATGAAAGGATTGCTTAAGCCCAGGAGTTAGAGACCAGCCTCGGTAACATAGTGAGACCTTGCCTTAAAAAAGCAAACAAACAAAAAAAAAAAATTAGCCAGGTGTGTTGGCTGGTGCCTGTGGTCCCAGCTACTTGGTAGACTGAGGTTGGAGTATCACTTAACTCCAGGAAGTCTAGGCTTGAGTGAGCTGTGATTGTACCACCACACTCCAGCCTGGGCAACAGACCAAGACTCTGTCTCAAAAAGAACTCAAAACAATAAATGTATATAATCTTGGAATTTTGGGTTGCAAAGGCTGGTAAATGTCCAAGTGACCCCATAAGAGTATTTGTCATTGCCTGGGTTTTGATGTGAGTGCCTGTTCCCCTTAGCTTTTAGGATGATCTCACTCGGAAAACCCCTGTTCCACTTACCAAGTATATTTCCTGAACCAGGGTCCATCCCATGCACGGTTCTTTATATTTTAATCTTAAAGATGACATACTAAAAAGGTTCTAGGTGGTTTTGAATATCCTATAAAAATTTATAAAAATATGTTTCTCATGAATATAGAAACTTACTCAAAATTAACATCTGCAAGGGCTAGATATAGATGAGCACACCCTTAAATGCATCCTTTTAGGTAGCTGAAATGTTTTAAACAAAGGCACCTGGTTTTCTGCAATTCAGGCTTTCACAGAGTTTTATTTTTTATTTTATTTATTTCTTTTTGAGACAGAGTTTTGCTCTTGTTGCCCAGGCTGGAGTGCAATGGCATGATCTTGGCTCACCACAACCTTCGCCTCCCAGGTTCAAGTGATTCTCCTGCCTCAGCCTTCTGAGTAGCTGGGATTATAGGCATGTGCCACCATGCCCGGGTAATTTTGTACTTTTAGTAGAGATGGGGTTTGTCCATGTTGGTCAGGCTGGTCTTGAACTCCTGACCTCAGATGATCCACCTGCTTCGGCCTCCCAAAGTGCTGGGATTACAGGTGTGAGCCACCACACCCAGCCAACAGAGTTCTAATAATTTAATCCTTTTGGTAT
Organism: Rhinopithecus roxellana; assembly: GCF_007565055.1. Taxonomy (NCBI): domain Eukaryota; kingdom Metazoa; phylum Chordata; class Mammalia; order Primates; family Cercopithecidae; genus Rhinopithecus; species Rhinopithecus roxellana. The sequence goes on from NC_044562.1 coordinate 26,989,052, forward strand.
TAAAGACACGCCCTTTTGATTGCCCTGTAGGACCATCCTATGTAGATTAGAAGATTGTTGTTTTTTTTTAAAGCTCAGTCTCTAACATACATTCTAAAAGTTTTCTATGGTATAAATTTAGGTTTAAATTTCTAATTTCAGCCTCCAAAAAGACAAAGGCCTGAAACAACCTTTAGCTTATTTAAAATGTTTACCGAAGTCAATGAGCCCTGATCTTTTTTTTTTTTCTTAATACATTCTAATTAACAGCCAACATATAGTTCTTGCTGGCTACAGAAGAAATGGAGACTTTTAGTCCATCACCTTGTGTCTATTCCTTCACGCTAAATATTTGTTTCCAGTTATGTAGACAAACGTTGAATATTGTTCAACTTCTATTTATTTTGCAGAATTTGTTTAAGAAACCCTTGAGGGCTGGCTTGGATGGGCTCATCCTACTGGCAGTAGTGCTACAGGTGTGCAATTACTTGTAGAATTTGTAGTAAATGCAAGGTTTAATGTTCTCCTTTGTCTAGATCCTCAATGATGGCCTAATAAAATAAATCAGCTCTCTTATTTTACCCATTTAGCCTTTGTTTGTTTCACCAGTGTTAATTTAAAAGGAAGCAAGCTTACTGCTGCTCACAACTTGCTAATTTCCAAGTTACAGTTTTTTTGGAAAACCTTCAGAATGTCATTCCCCAACCCCCAGGGTCAAATTGCTATGTATTCAAAAAGCATTTTCAAATTGAACAAAACATTTTTCCCCCTCTCTGATTTCAGTGTCTGTGAATGCCAGAAGAAATTTAATTTTAAAAGGAACAAAAACCTAACATCTGTTTCTAGTTAAATCTGAGTATATGCAATGCAAACAATGAATTTATATGTGTGTCTATGTTTGTACACACACACACACACACACACACACACACACCCCGAAGCTGAGAGTAAGACTTGTATGTTTGATGTTCTTTATGCCTTTTTGCCTGGACTAGGGGAGCCCTGAACTCACATGGAATTCCATACCCTTTGGGCTTTTATTTGTAAGGCCACATGATTCCTAGTGACTCAAACTTAGGATAGGTTCAACCAGTATCTCCATAAGCAGCAGTCCCCAGCCTATTTAGCACTAAGGACCAGTTTTGTGGAAGACAGTTTTTCTGCAGATAGGGGCTGGGGGAAGATGCTTTTAGGATAAAACTGTTCCACCTCAGATCATCAGACATCAGTTAGAGTCTCATAAGGAGTGCACAGCCTTGATCCCTTGCATGCACAGTTCTCAATAGGGTCCGTGCTCCTATGAGAATCTAATACCGCTCCTGATTTGACAGGAGATGGAGCTCAGGCAGTAATGCTCGCTCACCCACTGCTCACCTCCTGCTGTGTGACCCGGTTCCTAACAGGCTATGGTACCAGTCCATGGCCCAGGGTTAGGGGACCCCTGTCCCTAAGGACCCCTCTCACAGAGGATCATTAACAATTGTGTCCTCTCCCTATCATGGGGGACCACAAGAAAATTGGTAGAAACCAACCCTGTCAGTTGTGTGGAGGTCACCCAGGAGAGATTTTACAGGGTGCAAGGTAAATGCAACTGATAGCAATAATTTAAGCACACATTTAGAATGACCCTGTAAGGCAGATGCACCTGAATGTGTGTTCTGAGCTAGGGAATTCAGGAGTGGCCAATGTGCAGATTAGTTTATTCTCTATGATAAACATCTGAGCCGCCCTCCTGTCCCGTGGAGTATGGGTTGTACAGAGGATAGAGGCCCTGAGTAGTGTTAAATGAAGGTTGCCCAGCGGAGCTCTTCTTTATTGGTGGGAGGGAGGTGGGTGTTAAGTGAAATGCTGTATAAACTGTACGCTATTTGCAAGTGGTTGCAGATTTTCTGTCCAGCCCACCACCACTGGGTTGCGCAGTTACGTTGTCCAGCCTGCCACCACTGGACTGGAGGAATATGTTGCCAGCGCACTGCCGCTGGACTGTCGCTCCTAGGCAAGCCCCTAATAAAATCCCATGTCTTGTTTGCTCACTCCGGGTTTCTTCTTTGGTCTCTTGAACCTGGTGTCTTCTCTACAGAGGTTAACAGGGGTTTGGCACAACATACGGCAGATGCATGGTTGAAGCCATGGCGTGTGATGAAAAAGACTAAATATCCTGTAAGATGCATCACCACCAGTATTTTTATCATCATAAAACTTTCCAAATGAGAGGGTCCCTGTGATCATTTTGTTCAACTTCACGTTTCACAGATGGTTGAACTGAGGCCCAGAGAAATGTCAGTTTCTTAGTTATTAGTAAAGGCTGAACTACAATTCATTGAACACTTGTAACATTCAGCGGGCTCTGAGCGCATCCCAGCCTGGCTATGTCCTCCCGGCGGATTTCTCATTCTACCTTACTAGAAAAACATGGGCTAGGTAAAATAAATAGAGGCTGAGCAATTTTCACTTGGATTATAAACCAGGTCTCCTAATTCTTAAGAGGAACAAACCATCCTTAGATTCAATTATTCCTTTTAGGTGAAAAGACTCGTGAGTCTTCTCCAATGTCCATCCCGTTTCTCACGCATTCATCATGAGCTCTAAGTCATTTCTAATCTTACATCAAACCACTTATCCTAAGCACGATAAAAACTGCATGCTGCGATCAAACACAACAAAGGACAGACAGACAGATGGAAGGAAAAGGTGAATTACTCTCAAATCAACAAACAGTAGGATTTAAGAAAAAAATTTGTATTTTTTTGGTTTGTTTGTTTGTTTGTTTGTTTGTTTTTTGAGACGGAGTCTCGCTCTGTCGCCCAGGCTGGAGTGCAGTGGCCGGATCTCAACTCACTGCAAGCTCTGCCTCCCGGGTTCACGCCATTCTCCTGCCTCAGCCTCCCGAGTAGCTGGGACTACAGGCGCCCGCCACCTCGCTCAGCTAGTTTTTTGTATTTTTTAGTAGAGACGGGTTTTCACCGTGTTAGCCAGGATGGTCTCGATCTCCTGACCTCGTGATCCTCCTGTCTCGGCCTCCCAAAGTGCTGGGATTACAGGTGTGAGCCACCGTGCCCAGCCTTAAGAAAAAAATTTGTAATGTTTAAAAATTTAAAATGTTTAATGTGGCTTACTACTTGCAAAATGAAAAATGAAATTTATTGGAATATGTTTAATACAGACAAAAAAAGCCTTACTATAGGCCGGGCGCGGTGGCTCAAGCCTGTAATCCCAGCACTTTGGGAGGCCAAGACGGGCGGATCACGAGGTCAGGAGATCGAGACCATCCTGGCTAACACTGTGAAACCCCGTCTCTACTAAAAAATACAAAAAAAAAAAAAAAAAAAACTAGCCGGGCGAGGTGGCAGGCGCCTGTAGTCCCAGCTACTCGGGAGGCTAAGGCAGGAGAATGGCATAAACCCGGGAGGCAGAGCTTGCAGTGAGCTGAGATCCGGCCACTGCACTCCAGCCTGGGTGACAGAGCGAGACTCCGTCTCAAAAAAATAAAAGAAACAAAAGCCTTACTATATACCATAATGAAGGGAAAAGGTTAGGGCAGAGCACAGAAGTTTATGGCCAGGATTCTGGAATCAGATAGTTACTGGTTCGAATCCAGGATCTACATCTCTGGCCACGTCAGCTTGGCTGGCCTTCTTACATTGTTTCCTCACCTTAAAATGAGAGTCACAATAGTAGTGCCTACACTTCACTAAAAAATATTTATAAAGGCCACAGCCCCGCATCTAGCACACATAGTCAGGACTTGTAAATGATGGCCCTTGCCACACAGAGAGTGAATATCTTGAAAGCTGGCAAATAGTCTATACTCATTGAAGGAATAGCCAAACTATGGCCACACAGACACATGTGGCTCATGTTTACAAATTCTATAATGTTATTTATTCATAAGCAGTCATATTGTGGCTCTTTGCAAATTATTTATTCAAGACCCTTTATTCCACCTCACGGAGGATGGAATAATAACAATAATGATAACGAAGATGATAATAATAATAAAAACAAGGGTAGGCAAGCAAGGAGACCACTGGGGCCAGGGCCTCAGGCACCAGGAGATGGTCAGGAATGCTGGGGCAGGGCAGATGTCCAGAGAGAGGGGCTGGCACCCACAGAGTCAAATTCAGAAAGCCTCAGTTTCCCAGAGGTAGCCTCCGCTGGCTAAGGCCCAGCTTCCGCATAGCAAACACAGTACCTCCCTGCCACTGTACAACCCATCGAGGCCACTACACCAAAAGAGCCTGAGAGGCATCTGTGGCAGCCAAACCCACAAGAGAGGAATGGAGGTCAAGGCCATTTCCCTGAGACTGGGCCCTCTAACTAGCCAGGGCTCCCTGGGAAGCCCCACCCTGTGCTGGTGAAAGGAGAGGGAAGAGAAGCGGTAACAGCAGTTAAGTTAAAGACTGCATTTGTTTTGCAGTTCTCAAGCTTTCAGAAAAATCCCAGAGGCCAATATAAACTGTGGCCTCTTTAGCTGTGAACAGATAGAGCACTTAACCAAGGAAAGCTTCTCCTTCCCCTTCCCAGCATGGGGAACATTTCCTAATCCTCAAATGCGACGGGAGAGCTGGTGAGGAGTTGGAGGTTCCTTGTCACTCACATGGGAGCTGGACAGGCATGGGGTGTGGGGAAGATGAAGGCAGGCAGAGGCAAGGAGCCTGGGAAATTGGTGTGGGGGGAGGAATTGACAAGAAAAATACCCAGTCCCCTTAGGTCAAATCCCTAACTCCCAACAGGGACAAAGGGCCCGCTCTTTCCCTCACTCCTTCTTTTCCACTTGGCTGCTTTGCAGAATAGGATAAGGAAGTAGAACATGAGCCAGGAATGACAAGCCCACAGGATCTGCAGGCAGCCCTCTGCAGGCCTCCAGCTCTGAAACAAAAGTACCAAAGTCCTTCTCCGCCCTGCTAGGTCCCTGTGATGCTCTGGCCTTTTGAGTACGTGTGAAAAATCTGGGACACATAGTCTGACAAATGCAGCGGACGGAAGGGGATGCACCAGGACCAAGGCATGGAGAACTGGAAGAAAAATATCTAGAAAATCTGACATATGGCTGCTGTAGATACAGGCACTTGCAAATGAGACTGTGATGCTAAACAGAGCCTTTCCAACCAAATAGGCAAAGCACATTTCTGAATAACTGGACTGGGGAGAAGAGTAAAGTTTCGCCATCTAAGGCAACATGGTGCAGTGGAAAAGAAAGGATGGGGTTTAGAGACAGCGCCAAGAATGAACACTACCTATTCTATTTACTGGTTGTGTCCCTTAGAGCAAGCCACTTCATCTCTTTGGACTTCAGTCATACTCATTGGTAACACGAGGTTCTCGTGTGTAAAGTCCTCGTACATGTAGCAGAGGGGCAATAAACATGAGAACCATATCCATTCAAGATGGCAGCTTTGCAAATGGAATTGACTGGTTTAGAAAAGAGAAAAAATTAAGATTGTGTTTGAAAGTTTTATCTGAAAGGCCTCCATCGTGTACAAACTGGTTCATTATCTTTCCTCTTGTTTTACAAATGAGTAGGAGAGAACCTGGAACAAAATCTAGTCTGGAATGGTGCCTTTGTAAAGAAATCTCTACAGGGACCAATTTGCCTGCAGGCAGTGGAGGAGGAATCAGGTTTAGCCACAGCAAGAGAGAAACGGAGTTCCTTACCCTCTGCCTTATCAGGATGCTCCTTGGTTTGGGGTCTAAATGTAACTTGGCAATGACTATTTGTTTTTTCTCGGTAAGACATTAACAGCTAGCATAAGACCAAAAGGAGGGAAGAAGGATTAACTCCACAATAAAACTCTGTATGAATTGTTTAGTTCTTTGCATAATTTTAGCAGATCCAACTCAATTTCATCTTTAAACATTTCCTGCCTCCAGGATCCTGATGATCCAAACAATTTTCTACCCGACAAAGCTTTAAAGCCATCACCCATCCACACGATACAGTAAATGAAGCATCAGAAATGGTACCAGGGGCGAGGGGAACAATGGGCTGTATCTGGGACAGCAAAAATTCTATTCCACCAACAGCACTGCAGTCTTAGCGGCTATGGGGAAGGGGCAGCAGGAAGGAAGGAGAGAGGGAGGGAAGAATGTGGGCACATTTTCCAGTCATCATCATAAAAAAGAGAATCATTTTTCTGGTAATGATGGTTGATAATTAGAGAGATCTAAATGTATTTGTTCACCACAAGTGCAGCTTTAAGGGCTTTTTTTGTTTTTTAAATCTACACTAAAACCAAAACTTTTCCTTATTGTGTTTCAAAACCAAACCAATGCAGTTTTTATAATAAACCCCCTAGAGGCATTTACTTAATATTTAACTAAGGCTAAATTACAGATTCCACTTCAGAGGGACTAGGCAGAATCTCTGACGCCTAATTCTATTCCACTCAATACAAGTTAGTGAGGGTGACAATCTGGCCATTGTTGAATACTTTTAAAGACTCATTAATCTCAAGCAAGAACCAACTTAACAAGCAGGGCAATCTTTTGAAGTGAAGGGGTAGTGATTTAAACCGAGGATTAAGAGATAATCACATTTAAAGTCATCTTTTGGCACTAAGATTGACCCCAGTCTAGCGATTGTGAATTATAGGGATGGGACAGGCTTTTTTCCTCTTGTCTTTAACCAGGTGACAGACTCCCTTATGAGACAGCCAGATGGCAGCCTGCCCACATCCCAAAACACACTAGTCCATTTTGACACACTATCACAAAACGTTTACCCATTAACCAATTTATGACTGTTGCATAAAATAATACCCTAAACTCTATAACAATTAAATGCTATCTAGATAGTACGTCCAATTTAAATGTAAATTTTCAGTGTAGTTTTTACTGTAAGTATCAGCTAGCTAGCTGCTAATCATCAGAATGTGTAAGATAGGGAAAAACCACCATTTTAAACTTGAGCTCTTTAACATAACTTGTCTTAGAAGGATAGGAACAGAAGAACCTGCTAAGAGCAATCTTCGACTTTTAAGGCTTCCTTACCATCAGGACTTTGGCTCTACAAAAAAATGGAAATTTATATTTGCCAAGTGATTATGCATTTATCCTTTAAAGCATTCCTTCAGTCATGTTGAATACAAAACAGCAAGCAAGCTAACAATTATTTAGCAATGGATTTGATATCCTTTTCAAGCATACTGTCTTATACTGAGGCGATTCAGAACACAAGACAAAGTAGGTAAAGTCACATTAGCATTCAGTCTGCACAAGAGATGAAATACCTTCTATTCTACTTTTTTTGAAGGTTGTTCCACCCAACTTTCCTTCTTTTCTGTTTTCCTCTATACCATGGATGAACTTCTTTAAGTGTCACATAGCAAACATATAATGAAGAGTCATAACATCCCAAGCCTCCACGGATCCTCTAGCTGAGTCCTTTCACTTTGAAGCTAGGAAATCTGCAGGGCAGAATCTCCAAGTTCCTTGAACAAGGTTTCACTGCTAGGATTGCAGTCCGGGTCTCCTGATGTTCCAGAACCTGGCCCATAGCTCTGCGGCCCTAGTTAATTGTCCATCCGCGCCCAATTCAGCTGTTTGGAGCAAGTACAGCCAATCTATGCATTGGTCAGAGATGGATGGATTTTTGCTACCAGGCTACACCAGGTGCTGTGTCTGGTTATCTTGAAAATCTGAACTGAAAGACAGTTGAGGGGCCAATGGTGGCCCATGCCTATAATTCCAGCACTTTGGGAGGCCAAGGTAGAAGGATTGCTTGAGGTCAAGAGTTCAAGACAAGTCTGGTCAACATAATGAGACCCCAACTAAGCCAGGTGTGCTGCTACATGCCTGTAGCTCCAGCTACTTGGGAGGCTGAGGTGGAAGGATCACTTGAGCCAAGGAGTTTGAGGCTGCAGTGAGCTATGATTGTGCCACTATACTCAAGCCTAGGTACAAGAGGAAGACCCTGTCTCCAATCGATTGATCAATCAATCAAATAAAAGACAGTTGAGAAAGTTAGCAGCCAACAGCAGGAGATAAAGAAAAAGATATCAGGAAAATCACAGTTGAATTATAACAGTCAACCAAACTGTTCACTAGCATTTGTTCCTGTGAGCTTCTGGTTCTTAGATTTTCCATCACCTTACAACAAATTCCTACTTTCCTGAGCTAGTTTGAGTGGGTCTCTGTTTCTGGAAGCTAAGAAACATTACTTATGCTACATCAGCCTGGTGTTCCTTTCATGGTATTGTAGGACCAGAACCTTCTGATGAAACCTCAAAGCTGCTGGTGAAGTAGAAGCAGCCCCACCCTCTTCTCACACAGATACTCCTTGCTTCCAATCTGGGAGATGATCAAAAGCCAATAATTATTAGAAGAGAGATTAACCCTGTCTGGAAACTGTTAGGGACAATCAGAGCTTCAACATAATCAGAAAAGCCATAGTAACAGTTCGGTTACTATAACACTTACTTAAAAATAACCGTGCTATGTTAGAATGGTGGGAAATATGTCTTTTGATGTTAGGTGAAAAAATAAATCTTACAAATGGGGAAAAAAAAGCAAGAAGAAACTCAGAAACAAATTTTAACTTTGTTGGAGTTCAGGCAGTGTGTACCAGGTTTTCTGAGGTCTGGTCATCCGCCGAGTAACTTATTTTATGTCAGGGAAACTATACACCAGAAACATTAAGTGCCCGAGGACAGGAGTCCCAAATTAAATGGCCTTTAAAGGACCAGGGAGGTCATAAAGGGTAAGACAATAGAGAGTGGTGAGGTCTGTGACTAAAGTGAGCACTCAGTATAAAAGCATTCAAATTCCATTTTAAAGGATTTTCCTAGGTCACTATGGATGATGCCATAGAATTAAATACCACTTCTCAAAGTCTTGAACAGAATTCTAAACATCCTTTTTTTTTTTTTTTTTTTGAGACGGAGTCTTGCTCTGTCGCCCAGGCTGGAGTGCAGTGGCCGGATCTCAGCTCACTGCAAGCTCCGCCTCCCGGGTTTACGCCATTCTCCTGCCTCAGCCTCCCGAGTAGCTGGACTACAGGCGCCCGCCACCTCGCCCGGCTAGTTTTTTTTGTATTTTTTAGTAGAGAGGGGGTTTCATCGTGTTAGTCAGGATGGTCTCGATCTCCTGACCTCGTGATCCGTCCATCTCGGCCTCCCAAAGTGCTGGGATTACAGGCTTGAGCCACCGCGCCCGGCCTAAACATCTTACATATAAAGATACACTGCCTCTGAGACACAGAAAATTCAGTATCATTCTATGTTAACAACTGGTGGAAATCAATAAAAAAATGAAAGCCCATTTAAAAAAAATACTCACAAGGCAGACTGACAATTCATACAAGTTAATACAAATGATTAATAAAAGTATGAAAAATGTTTTCATCTTCACTAATTATATATGAACTGGAAGTGAACTGAGATACCATTTTTCTTTTTCTTTTTTTTTTCCAATTTTTATTTTAAGGTCAGGGTACATGTGCAGGATGTGCAGGTTTGTTACATAGGTAGACATGTGCTATTGTGGTTTGTTGCACAGATCATCCCATCACCTAGGTATTAAGCCCCATGTCCATTAGCTATTCTTCCTGATGCTCTCCCTCCTCCCAACCCCCCAGCAGGTGCCCAGTGTGTGTTGTTCCCCTTCATGTGTCCATGTGTTCTCATCAATCAGTTGCACTTATAAGTGAGAACATGTGGTTTGCTTTTCTGTTCCTGTGATTGTTTGCTGAGGATAATGGTTTCCAACTCCATCCATGCCCTGGCAAAGGACATGATCTCATTCCTTTTTGTGGCTGCATATGTACCACATTTTCTTTATCCGTTCTATTATTGATGGGCATTTAGGTTAATTCCATGACTTTGCTATTGTGAATAGTGCTGCAATGATTACATGCATGGAAATACCATTTTTCTTTGGTTAAATTAGCAATGATTTAAAAATGAGAACACAGAAAGTTCAGGAAAAGGAGTCAGAATGAGTACTCTCACATGGATGATAAGCAGGTACTGACACTAGATACTTCTGAGGAAATAATTGAGCAACATGTATCACTAGCCTTGACAATTCTATCAATTTCATGAGTCAGGAAAAGGTTTGTTCTCTTAGAAACAGGCTTATGATTTCCTAGTGGATAACATAACTTCATTTTGGTTGGTCAAGACAAAGCTCAAATATGAATCTGCGGCTCACCTTTGAACCAGCATGCCACATTTCACTTTAGTCTGGACTTTCATCTTCTATTGTATCTGTGCTCCCTTTACTTTCCATTTTTATCTGTTTATCTGATTTTTTCCTACATCTCATTATGAATGCCATGAAGTATCTGTGGAAAGAAATATCTGTGTAAAATATCACAAGAACAGAGAAAATGAGGCTTCCAAACTCCCAGGATCAGTTGTGGTATCAATGTTTGCATTGCTATTTCACAAAATGAGGAGTTTAGCAAAAACGTGAGATTTTGCTTCATGTTACAAAACTAAACACCACCCAAGTTCAATGAAGTTGCCTCTAACCTTTTAAAGCTACAGAAATATAACTTTAAAGCTTTTATTTTTTGTTAGGTCTGTCACCATGCCAGAATGAAAGTGAAGAGATTAGATAATCACGCCATGGGGCAGTGACTCATCTTCTGAAACATCGTCCTCAATATCTCTTTATAAGCAGCCTAATAAGAAAATCCATTTGCTGTCTTTTTTGACCAAATATCTAAAATTCTTTTGAGCCCAAAGATAGGTTAAAAACCTTGATACAGGATAAAGGAGAGAAGTGGTGAATTGATTGATGTGTTTCAGCTAACCTAACAAAAGCTTATCCCATACTGTGGGGTTTGTTAAGGTTTGTTAACCCATTTATGCTGGAGGTTGCAAATTTTTGTGTGTGAAAAATCAGACCTTGGCGATGACCTTGAGTGGTAGGATATAAATAACTCCCACAAGCTTTGCGTTCCAATAAAGGAACACTAGTCATAAATGGGTTAAGACGGGTAGATAAGAAACAGTTAAGTAGAATACAGGGTTAATAAATGCCAAAAGGACAGAAATGCAACACAAACCAAAACAAATATGCAATAGAAGAAAACTATGGGCAAATCATTTTAATGCTTGAAGCCCCAGTTTTAGCATCTTTAAAAAAATATTGTGCTCCTTATGCCACTTAGCTGTGTTCTTCTAAGAAACAACCATGGCAGCTTCCCCTGGGAGACAAGATCTGGGTGCAGGATCAAATCCACCTTGCCACTTAATCCAGTGTGACCTTGGGCAAGTTATTTAACCTTTCTATATTTCAGTTTCAGGATCTGTAAAGTGAGTTGGTGATAACTATTTCTCAGGATTGCTGGTAGGATTAAGTGAAGTAAAATACGTGAAGCACTCTGACAGTGAATGGCATATATACTAAATGCTCAATATAGGGTATGGCTTATCAATATTTGAAATATTACTATTCCAATTTAGAAAATGATACTGCCGCCGGGCGCGGTGGCTCAAGCCTGTAATCCCAGCACTTTGGGAGGCTGAGGCGGGTGGATCACGATGTCAGGAGATCGAGACCATCCTGGCTAACACGGTGAAACCCCGTCTCTACTAAAAAATACAAAAAAACTAGCTGGGCGTGGTGGCGGGCGCCTGTAGTCCCAGCTACTCGGGAGGCTGAGGCAGGAGAATGGCGTGAACCCGGGAGGCGGAGCTTGCAGTGAGCTGAGATCCGGCCACTGCACTCCAGCCTGGGCGACAGAGCAAGACTCCGTCTAAAAAAAAAAAAAAAAAAAAAAAAAAAAAAAAAGAAAATGATACTGCCCATTGTTATGAAGCTCCAATAAGATAATGAACATAGATGCCTATAAAAGCAACAGAAGATGTACAATACAGGTGAGGACTAATTATGATTGTGAGGAGAGAGAACTTGATACAAGCATAAATTCTGCTGAGCTACTTCAGACAGTGTGAGTTACCCTGAATGTAACAAAATATCTTTAAAAGCAATAAAACCTGTAGGGGCTTCATCCAGTGACAATTCCCAAATTAACATAAAATTTGCCAAGCTTTGGCAATCCTGAACAAAGCTGCCTTCCAATGAGTTTTGGGTGAGATAAGATGTTCAATACAAGACTTCCAGCTCTGTCCCTCATGTAATTAACAGTTCTTAATCCCTACCCCTTTGAAGAAGCAGCCACTAATTTAGGGATATCCTTTACTGAAGAAAGACTGCCTCAGCAGGAAGATGATGGTCCTGGCTGGCCCAAGTACCAGAACCTAACCCTTATCCACCCCAGGCTCCCAATCTCGCCCCCACTTAAGGGACTTGCCCTTCCTTTTGTCTACCTTTAACTCTGGAGCCAAACCAAGTATCTCTCATTATTGTCTCTGTAGCCCATCAGAGAGCACCCCTAATCCCAACACGCCTACGTACACACACACACACACACACACACACACACAAATACATGCACACACATGCAGATGCACAAACACACGCAAGCACACCTGCACCTCCCTCTCCCCCTCCCTCCCTTCCTTCCTTTCTTCCTCTCTCCCCTTGGAATGACCTCCACTCTCATCCCAGGCACTGGCAGGAATGCACACACTACCTTAGCTTCTCACACTGCTTCTCACACTACGTTAGGCTTCTCACACTGCCTTACAGTGACCACACAGAATAACTACAGAACTCTCAGCACAGGGGGACTGGTGAACCAGGTCATGTGCCCATTTTAAAAAGTCAAGAAACAGGTGGCCAAACCTCAGGATGAACTGCAGATTCAGAGGTTATTTCTTCCTTTCTCGGGCAAAGATTTTATTTGCCTCACTCTATGACAAAACTTGTCATTTTGCCTCAAACAGGCACTCTGACGCTTTGAAATGAGGAATACAAAGCATAAAATAACCACCAATAATGGCAAGCAGAGAGTTCCCTAACCACAGCCTTCTGTAGAGTCTAGAGGTCTTCCCAGCTCTCAGGGAAAGTTTGCCACCCTCAGTGGGGGAGATAACTGGCCATGAGCGGATCAAACACATTATAAGATATTCCTGTGTAATGTACTTCTCATCATCTGCCCCACTCAACCATTATTAAGGTTTTGGGATTTAGAACACACACACACACACCTGTATACATACACTCACACATATACACACCTATAAACACACATACATATACACACCTATATACATACATTCACACATATATACATACCTACACACATATATACACACCTATACACACACATATACACATCTATACACACACACCTATATACATACATTCACACATATATACATACCTACACACATATACACACACCTATACACACACATATACACATCTATACACACACACATACACACCTATATACATACATTCACACATATATACATACCTACACACATATGCACACACCTATACACACACATATACACATCTATACACACACACATATACACACCTATATACATACATTCACACATATATACATACCTACACACATATACACACACCTATGCACACACATATACACATCTATACACACACACATATACACACCTATATACATACATTCACACATATATACATACCTACACACATATACACACACGTATACACACATATACACATCTACACACACACCTATATACATACATGCACATAAACACACATATACATACCTATACACACACACCTATATACATATATACACATATATACACACCTATATACATACACACAAACATATATACACATAACTATACACACATATACACACCTATACACACATACATACCTATATACATACACATATATACACACCTATGTACATAAACATGTATATGCACCTATGCACACACACATATACACACATACACATATATACACACCTATATACACACATACATATACACACACCTATATACACATACAGATATACACACATCTATATACACACATACACATATACACACACCTATATACACACACAGATATACACACATCTATATACACACATACACATATATACACACACCTATATACGTATATACGTATATACACACATATACACACCTATATACACACACATACATATATATACACACTTATACCTTACACATGCACACACACGCACACACACACAATCTTAGAAAATAAATGACAGTGGGAAAGATACTCAAGCCCATGGGTTTTCAGATCTTAAGAACAGAAGGACCACTCCCATTCTCTCTCTCCTGCCCCCATCCTGCCTGCTCCACGGACACAGAAGTGGCCTCAGAAACGGGGAGGGACAACTGGACTAACGTTCTCTTTATGATTTGCAAGATACCTATGCTTTTGCAGACTCTCACATTATACTTTTAGACAGAAGCTAGATTTCAAAAAAGGGCTGTGGGGAGACAGGGATGGGGAGTCCCAGGTGGAGCCAGGGGCTATTGCTCCCTAGTCCCTCTGTCGCCACGTGGTGAAGGGTTTGTGTGGATACTGCACCCTTGTCACCCCTCACCCTGACTCAGGACATTGCTGCTTTATTTCTGTCCCCTGCCCCTGAGAACATTCGAATTTATGAGCCCTGATCAAGTCCACTCTACTTGTTCCACAAATGAGAAAGCATAAAGCCCACCATAGGAAAGTCACTCGCTGAAATCTTCTCTTTTATACCCAACCAAGTGCTTTGGAACCTCTATTTCTAGTGCAGAATCTTGAGTCAGGGAAACAGTCTTGTCTGGAAGTTCCCTCCACCAGCTAAATAACCTTCGACCTTAGAATTGGTTGATCTTCAAGACTCCTTCACCTTCATGCACTAGTCACTATGCGTTATCATGCTCAAATAGCGACCTACAGAGTCCTCCACATGCCAGGCCTAGAGCTCTGTGTACACTCTAGATATTCCCAGGATGATTCTGGGGAGGCACATTATTCACACAATTTTACAAATGAGGAAGGTAAGGCTCAGAGCAAGGGCACACAGATGGGGCCTGGACTGTACTTGAGCTCAGGTCTCTCTGATACCAAACCTACATATCTTGCATATCTTGTGTATGCCTTGCTGCCTTCCAAATGTCTACCATCTCCTTCAATGAGACATAAAATCAGAACTCATTTGGCCCTGAACAAAATTAAATGCTAGGGTTACCAGTGAAACAGCAGAAAAAGGCTCTGCCTGTCTACCTGGGATTGTCACATGGTTTCTGTGTATTTGCAGCTGCTCCTGCTACACTAGACGTTCCCTCAAGGAAGGTGCTTTGCCTTATGTGTTTTGGCCTCTCCTATGTGAACGGTCACTTAATACTGCTTGGAGGTATTGCTCAACAGCTTCTGATTTTAGTTTCTGATCAAATTTTACTAAAATAGGCCTCTTGCGAGGATGCATTTCATACCCCTCTGTGGGTCCTTAGAAAGGTCCTTTCTTCTCTGGTCATCACTTATGCCCTCTCCTACTTTGATCTACCCTTGGGAAAGTATATCTCAAGGTACACAAAATCACAGGTTTGGTTTTTGCAAATAAAACACGTTGTTTTCAGAGCAGTAAGAGATAAGCCTGGCCAAGATGGCAAAACCCCGTCTCTACTAAAAATAAAAAAATAACCGGGCGTGGTGGTGCACATCTGTAGTCCCAGCTACTCGGGAGGCTGAGGCGGGAGAATCGCTTGAACCTGGCGGGCACCTGACCTCAGGTGATCCACCCACCTGGCCTTTAGTTTAGGTTAACTTTGAAGCAAGGATGATAATAGTTCCTCCCTAAAACTGGTCCTCTCCCTGCTGGGGGATGAAAACCGCCTTTGTAAGACTAAGGAAAGGCCACAAGATTAGAATTTTGGAAAAGGCCTGAATTCTGCAAAGAGGTAGGCATAAAGGACAAACAGCCACTGTCCCCCAGCTTACCTTGCTACAATTCCCTTACTGCTCAGGGAACACAAGTTGTGTTCACTGCTTTCTAATTTTTCCAAAGTAAATTAGGCAACAAATCCAACTCTAAGTGGTAAAACAAAACAAAGCAAACAAACAAACAAAAAACATATTTGCAAAGTACTTGAATATCAAAGGAAGCAGTTGTTTTAGAAGTAGCATCAGTTAATGAGTAGTGGTAATACTTACAACCCATATGATGATCAACCTTCTGGATAAATAAGGGTCAATATTCCAGTGAGTGAATGGAAGAAACGTGATGTAGAACACTTCTTGGCCCAAAGCAGCTGAAAATTGGAATAGGTAATAGTAGAAATAATTCTTCACGACGTACTTCTGTACATAAGCCTAAAAGACAAAAGTTAGAAGACTCTGTGAGTTCATGCAACATGTCAAGTTTTAAACATCTCTGTCTAAAACTCACAGGTCTCAATTGCCAAGACGCTGCCTCCTCTCCCATTATGTTATTAAGGTATCGTTACTGTCACTGAACATTTTTTTCAACTTCAATTTATTCAAACAAACACAGAGGCTGTGATTTTTTTGTAAAATCAAATAAGTAATATCCAAGACAGAAGTACCAGGAGAAGACACACCAAAAAAAAAAAAAAAAGCCAAAAACTTTTTCTTGTATATGCAGAAAGCTAGAAACCTGGAGAAAGTCAACCGTGTTAGGACATTATATGGGTCTCTGCAATAGGCAGAGTTAATGCTTCCCTCAAAGATTTCTATGTCCTAAATCCTAGAACTGAATATATTACCTTACAGGGCAAAAGAGGCTGCTATCCAGAGGCTGCAAATATGCAATTGGTGATCTTTCTATTTTCAAATTTGCATTGATACATAATGATTGTACACATTGTGAGGCACATGTAATATTTTCATCCATACATAGAACACATAATGATCAGTCAGGGTACTTCAGATGTCTGTCACCTCAAACACTTTTCTTTGTGCTGGGAACATTTCAGATATTTTCTAGCTATTCTGAAATATACAATAACTTCTTCTTCTTTTTTTTTTGAGACGGAGTTTTGCTCTTGTTGCCTAGGGAGTGCAATGGCATGATCCCAGCTCACCACAACCTCTGCCTCCTGGGTTTAAGTGATTCTTCTGCCTCAGCCTCCCGAGTAACTGGGATTACGGGCATGTGCCACCACACTCAGCTAATGTTGTATTTTTAGTAGACATGGTGTTTCTCCATGTTGGTCAGGCTGGTCTCGAACTCCTGACCTCAGGTGATCCGCCCACCTCAGCCTCCCAAAGTGCTGGGATTACAGATGTGAGCCACCATGCCTGGCCTGACAATAACATATTCTTAACTGTAGTCACCCTATTGTGCTATCGAACACTATAACTTATATCTTCTAATTGTATATTCGTATGCATTAAACAACCTCTCTTCATCCCCTCTCCTTCCCAGCCTCAGATTAATAATCTTGAGATGGGGAGATTAGTCTAGATTTTCTGGGTGGGCTCAACCTAATCACAAGGATTTTTTTTTTTTTTTAGAAATGGAAGGAGGAGGCAGAATGGTCAAAGTCAGAGAACCGTTTGAAGATGCTAAGCTGCTGGCTTTGGTGATGGAGAGAGTGGCCGTGAGTCAAGGAATCTGGATAGCACCCTCTAGGAGCTGGAAGAAAGCAAGGAGTCAGAGTCTTCCCTCCAGCCTCCAGAAGAAATACCACCCAGCTGACACTTTCATTTTGGCTAAATAAGACCCACTTTGGACTTCTGACCTATAAGAGAAAAAATCTGAAACTGCTTTTGCAAAGATTGTGAAAGAGAAGTCTAGCCTGGCTGACTCTATCTTGCTTCTAGCCTCACAGGCTGGCTGTAATTGCTCACTCCTGGGCATAGGCCAGGCTACCCATGGGAGGAATTTAGGTTAGTTTAGTTTGTTTATTATTTATTTATTTATTTATTTTTTGAGAGACGGAGTCTCGCTCTGTCGCCCAGGCTGGAGTGCAGTGGCCGGATCTCAGCTCACTGCAAGCTCCGCCTCCCGGGTTCACGCCATTCTCCTGCCTCAGCCTCCCGAGTAGCTGGGACTACAGGTGCCCGCCACCTCGCCTGGCTAGTTTTTTGTATTTTTTAGTAGAGACGGGGTTTCACTGTGTTAGCCAGGATGGTCTCGATCTCCTGACCTCGTGATCCGCCCGTCTCGGCCTCCCAAAGTGCTGGGATTACAGGCTTGAGCCACCGCGCCGGGCCTATTTTTTTTATTTATTTATTTATTTATTTATTTATTTTTGAGACAGAGTCTCGCTTTGTCACCCAGGCTGGAGTGCAATGGCACTACCTTGGCTCACCGCAACCTCTGCCTTCCAGGTTCAGGTGACTCTCCTGCCTCAGTCTCCAAAGTAACTGAGACTACAGAAGTGCCCACCACACCTGGCTTATTTCTGTATTTTTAGAGAGATGCGGTTTCACGAAGTTGTCCAGGCTCATCTCCAACTCCTGACTTCAGGTAATCTGCCTGCCGTGGCCTTTAGTTTAGGTTAACTTTGAAGCAAGGATGATAATAGTCCCTCCCTAAAACTGGTCTGCTCCCTGTTGGGGGATGAAACCACCTTTGTAAGACTAATGAAAGGCCACAATATTAGAATTTTGGGAGAGGCCTGAATTCTGCTAAGATGTAGGCATAGTTAAAGGACAACCAGCCACTGTCCCCCAGCTTATGTTTCTACAATTCCCTTACTGCCCAGGAGTCATGTGACCAGAGGTCACAAGGTTTATAACTTCTCCAGTTGCTCCTATATCATCATCATCGTCATATAACATCAGTATCGCAGAACCTAAGATTTGTCTTTTGAGATGTTTTCCAGACTTTTGCATTCTGGTGACCAACTGACTCTACCTGGACCCATGATGACTCATGACTCCACTGGTCCTGTGGCCCCCACCCAGAGGCTGATGGGAGTAATAAACTCTCGTCTGCAACTTGACTAGCTGGCCCTGCATTAATTAAATTCTTTCTCAACTGCAATACAACTGTCTCAGTGAATTGGTTTTACTTGTGCAGCAAAAAGAATCCATTGGGAGATTACAAATTTGCATTTTAAGCCACTAAGTTTGTGGTCATTTGTCATAGCAGCAATAGATAACTGATACAAAGATGTTAGAAAAATCACTTGCCTCTGAACTTTATATATTCACCTTTTAAACGGGTCTAATGAAGTTAACCCATCACAATGATGGTTTGAGAAACACTTAGCAGAAAGTACACACGAGACCTGTTGAAATGCATTCTCATTTTTAAACATCCTTTTCTTCCTGCTTATCCTGGTAGTGTGCAGAAAAGAAAGGCTTAGGGAGTTAAAACAGAAAATCAGCAATCTAGTAAAAAATATGGTCAACGCCTTTACATTATGGTATGTTAACAACTTAAAAAACAAAACATAGTCACCCTGTTACATGAAACTAAAAAGTAGAATTTTAATGCTACTTAAGGTAGTCATAAACTTTATAAAATAAAATCAAAGCAAAATGCCAACACTAAAACAGGAGAGAAAAAGAGGCATCACTGTTACAGGGAGATTTTTCTCAAGACTCTTGGAGATCTGGATTTTTGTTTTGTTTTACTCTACACAAAGTCCGAGGTTCTCGAATCTCAGGCGATTTCAGAGAACAAGTTATGTTTGTTTATGTATTTATTCTGTAAATATTCATTCTGTGCCTATGATGTCCAGCACCTGTACTAAGTGCTAAGCATATTTGGAAGAGCCAGGTGTGATGTCTGTTTCAACAAGCTCTTACGGGAGAAGGGGGGCAGAGTACAATTTGGAGGAATAAATTTTTAAAGGATCATTGTTGTATTTAAGGCCTTAAAAAAGGCTGAGAGTACTTTTATACTTCAGAAGTAAAAAAAAAAAAAAAGACCTTGGAAACTGCAAGAACATAACTGTACTTGACACTATTGGCTATCAAGTATGCATTCCTCTCTTTTACCTCCCTAAGAGGTTCGCAGCTTTGTTCCAGCATCTCTACCTCCCCCACACAGCCCTGAGGGAAAGTTGACACTGCTCTCTGGGAATGGATTTAGATTCATCCAAAGGAGTCATGATAAGCATAAGAATTCAGTCTCAAGCCGAGCAGTGCACAGGACTACCGGGAGACAGTTACTGGTCAGGGGTAAGTACATGTAATCTAAAAAGGGGTCTCCTATCAGGGATAAACTTTACTTCCAAGTGAATTCGAATGAAAGGGAATGGTAATACATCAATCCTAAACAGGAATGACAATAATGCACAAATGAATTAGATAAGGAAGTGTATAGTTTCACCTCTCTGCTAAGATATCATGGTTGCATTTGCAAAACAAGGACAAGGGTCTAAGACAAATAAGTGACAAATGCCTCTCTCTAGAGTGGAATCATGAACTGCCTGAGGTAAGGACTAATCTCTGCAGGTTCTGTTTACAAATATACAATCCAATAGGCCTGACCTTAAGGCACACCCTATAAAGAGCTCCTTTTTAGCCCACCAGCTACCAGATACACCTGGTAATCTTTCCAGCTTTGAAGTTTCCCAAGGATAAATTTTGCCAAACTGTAACAAACCCCTCGCTGGTATCATTTCATGACAACCAAGTGTTATATGACATGATAAGTACTCAGCAACAATCATTTCCCTACTCTAGAGATCGACCTGAGACCACGTTCAATATCTTAATCCTAGTAAACAATTGAAAAGATCACCAAAAATGACAGCAAACTGCTTTAGCGCTACATATCACTGACTAATATCTTTAGACAGGCTTTTTCACAATCTCTCAGGAATTTGTTTTTTGAGGGAAAAGCTAACTATTCTCTAACTCTTCTCAGGAACGGAATAACCAAAGATGAAGTTTAAAATATCAGCATATATAGATGACACTTCAAGGATTTCTTAGATAACTTCTTTGTATACATGACTGAATAGCTTGAGAGCCAATTTAAATTCTTTAAATTCTTGGGGGCTTAGATGTACCTAAATAAAACAACTGCCAGGCCTCTGAGCCCAAGCCAAGCCATCGCATCCCCTGTATACGCCCAGATGGTCTGAAGTAACTGAAGAATCACAAAAGAAGTGCAAATGCCCTGCCCCTGCCTTAACTGATGACATTCCACCACAAAAGAAGTGAAAATGGCTGGTCCTTGCCTTAAGTGATGACATTACCTTGTGAAAGTCCTTTTCCTGGCTCATCCTGGCTCAAAAAGCTCCCCCACTGAGCACCTTGTGACCCCCACTCCTGCCCGCCAGAGAACAACCCCCTTTGACTGTAATTTTCCTTTACCTACCCAAATCCTATAAAACGGCCCCACCCTCATCTCCCTTCGCTGACTCTCTTTTTGGACTCAGCCCGCCTGCACCCAGGTGATTAAAAGCTTTATTGCTCACACAAAGCCTGTTTGGTGGTCTCTTCACATGGACATGCATGACAACAACATGTACTTGTCTTTTTAATTTTATTTTTAAATTTTTCTTTAGATTCTGGGATACATGTGTAGAATGTACAGGTTTGTTACATAAGTATGCATGTGCCATGGTGGTTTGCTGCACCTATCAACCCATCATCTAGGTTTTTTTTTTTTTTTTTTGAGATGGAGTCTTGCTCTGTCGCCCAGGCTGGAGTGCTGGAGTGCAGTGGCGCGATCTCGGCTCACTGTAAGCTCTGCCTCCCGGGTTCACGCCATTCTCCTGCCTCAGCCTCCGGAGTAGCTGGGACTACAGGCGCCCGCCACTACGCCCGGCTAATTTTTTGTGTGTTTTAGTAGAGACGGGGTCTCACCATCATCTAGGTTTTAAGCCCCGCATGCATTAGCTATTTGCCCTGATACTCTCCCTCCCCTTGTCCCCCACACCCTGACAGGCCCCGGTGTGTGATGTTCCCCTCCCTGTGTCCATGTATTTTCATTGTTCAACTCCCCCTTATGAGTGAGAACGTGTGGTGGTTGGTTTTCTGTTCCTGTGTTAGTTTGCTGAGAATGATGGTTTCCAGCTTCATCCATGTCGCTGCAAAGGACATGAACTCATCCTTCTTAAAGGCTGCATGGTATCCCATGGTATATATGTACCACATTTTCTTTATCCAGTCAATCATTGATGGGCATTTGGGTTTGTTCCAAGTCTTTGCTATTGTAAATAATGCTGCACTAAAACATAAAACAACACGTATTTGTCTTTTTTGGAAGAAGAGTTTCCTTTGTAGTAAATCTCAGTGTGTGTGACTTCAATACATCTTTGGAAATAGTAGGAATTTCAGGTCCAGTGTGTGTGTTGGTCCCACTGGGAACAATCAGAGAAGGAAGAAATGGTGGTTAGAAATGGTAGGTAAAATAGAATGATAAAGAAGAGAGGAGCAAAAGCTGAGAGCAATGAAACCAAGTTCCAGAATCCTACTTGAGCTACCTACCTGAGCTGATGGCTCAGGCTTTGATGGCAGGCTTTGAGGAGAGCCACTCTTAGAAATAAAATGCTGGCCGGGCGCGGTGGCTCAAGCCTGTCATCCCAGCACTTTGGGAGGCCGAGACGGGCGGATCACAAGGTCAGGAGATCGAGACCATCCTGGCTAACACGGTGAAACCCCGTCTCTACTAAAAATACAGAAAAACTAGCCGGGCGTGGTGGCGGGCGCCTGTAGTCCCAGCTACTCCAGAGGCTGAGGCAGGAGAATGGCGTAAACCCGGGAGGCGGAGCTTGCAGTGAGCTGAGATCCGGCCACTGCACTCTAGCCCGGGCAACAGAGCAAGACTCCGTCTCAAAAAAAAAAAAAAAAGAAAAAGAAATAAAATGCTTCGGTCAGGCGTGGTGGCTCATGCCTGTAATCCCAGCACTTTGGGAGGTCGAGGCAGGTGGATCACGAGGTCAGGAGTTCAAGACCAGCCTGGTCAAGATGGTGAAACCCCGTCTCTACTAAAAATACAAAAAATTAGCTGGGCATGGTGGCGGGTACCTGTAATCCCAGCTACTCTGGAGGCTAAGGCAGAGAATTGTTAAAACCTGGAGAGGCGGAGGTTGCAGTGAGGCGAGATTGCGCCACTGCACTCCAGCCTGGGCAACAGAGCGAGACTCCATCTCAAAAAAAAAAAAGAAATAAATAAAATGCTTCTTAGCATGCATCTCATCTGTCACACAGCAAATGAAGAAGTGTCTGACAAACAAGAAATGATAAAATGAAAATTACCCACATACCCATTATTACTAGCTGCAAAATGTCACTGATACTCCTTATGAGTGGTTATTTATTGGTTTACTTTTCTGAAAGTTTTTTTTTTAAAAAGGGTTTTCCTAGGGCTCCTTATTATCTCAGGCTCCCAACCCCATATTCCCTTTTAGGTCGTAAATTCTTTAAATGCACATTCTTCTAAAATGGGATTTTTCAGCCATTTCACCTTGTGGTTGCAGAAGAGCTACTCTATCTTGCTGATATTGGAGTATTCAGCGTCGTTTGCAAGGCTACCTTCAATGTATAAATAAACCAGGGAAGAAGAGGAGGCATGCAGATTGACTGCATGGTGGAAGAAAAAGAACACTGAGAATGTATGACTTACTGACTAAGCTCTGCCAATGAACACCTGAACAGCGCTTTGCTTTCCAAACACACACAAAGGAGTCCTAAATGCAAATGAAATATACCCAGGTCAGTGCCACTGGATATAGTAAGGGCTGATCCAGACAGCAGAGGAGCGAATGCCCAGCAGACTTGGCAGCCAGCCCAGCTTTTGAGTTTTCAAAGGAGGAAACAAGAAATAGCTTTCAGTCAAAACAACGTGTGACCTTGGGGGAGTCAATTTGCCTTTCTGAGCCTCAACAGCCTCAACTGCAAAGAATGCAAAGGATGGAGAAAGATTAGCTCAGTTGCTTTTTAATGTACAATTTTTTTTTTTTTTACAAGGAAGGAAAGGCTCATTAAATAAAATGTTACCATAGGGCCTACTATATAAAATAATATAAGATTGAAAGTACTGTACTAATTGGCTGAAAGTGAAGAATGGTCCACCAAACTTCTATCTGAGGCCAGCTCCACCTCGCCCCACAACAACCCCACGCTCCAGTCCTTCTCTGGAGTGAGCATCCTCTCAGAGCAGAACAGCTCAGTAATCAGTCTAAAAATCACTGATCTCAACCTCTTCCAGACCCCAGATATCACCTTCCTGTAATTAACTTTTAGTCTTAAGTAACAGGCTATAGCTATTCTGACCTTGAGGTCTTTAAAGAATTTGATAAACTGTAGACCAATGTCATTGCAAGGTCATATTACTTCCTCTTTTTTTTTTTTTTCAGATTAGAGCTGTAAATATACAGTTTCTTCCAAAGGTCAAGTCTAAGATACTCCACCACTTCAACAGAGCCAGGAGGTCACATCTGGGCGGCGGGGGATGGTAATCTGCAACTCTAAGCCATCCAGTTTAATTGGAAGCAGCAGAAAGAGCTTGTTTTCTGGGGCTGAGAGAGATAAAATCTACACAGGGTACAATTCAGTCTTATTTTAAATAATGTTAAGATCCAAAACTCTTTTACAGAACACACCAAGAAGCAGTCTTCCCTCCACAGTGGCTTTGCTTTTGGAGTTTTGCAGACTGACTAGAAGGAAGCAAATGAAATGAATATGGAGTGAACTGACCTGGCCAGCAGGGAAGAGGGAAGGCCTAGGGGAGAGGGAAACAGATGCCGGAGGTGAAGTGTCTCAGATTGAACTCAGGCTGCCTACGCTTCCTACCTGGATAATTTCACATAAATGACTTATCTCCCTGAGCTTCAGCTTCCTCACCTGCAAATGGGAATAATAAGAGTCCATAGCACACAGAGACTTTGGGAGGATGAAACAAGATCATGTTGATGGTGTGTGCAGGGTGCTCAAATCAGAGCAGGCAAAGAAATATCTCCATAGGACATGGCTGTTGATGATGATGACGATGGATGGTGGAGACAGTAGCAGTGAGGATTCTAGAAAGCACTTCCCAATTGTAATATGCATCCGAATGACCTTGGCATCTTGTTAATGAGCAGATTTTGATGTAGTTGACCTGGGGCAGAGGGGAGACTTCTCAGGAGCGCAGGTGATGTTGATGTTGCCATGTTGCTGGCCCATGGACCTCACTGTGAATAGCTTTAGGATCAAGAACACCTCAGCAAATGGTTTTTCAACACAAAAGTAAGGCTCTCAGATTTAATCCTCAGTATTAGAGGATGTCTCAACTGGCATTAAGAGAGTAAGTAACATGATCCAAGTGATAGATTAAAATGCCAGTGACAAACCAGAGGGGAACAGTGAGCAGATTCCATGGAGGATCCTGCAACAGTCCACACACAGGAACTGAGTCCAGACAAGCACCTCAACACTAGAAAGTACCAAAGGGAAAGCACAGGTAAGACATGCCCCCTGAGATAGCAGCCGGATCAAATGACTGATTGATGATGCCAAACGAAATATGCGACCGCGCTTCTTGCCTTGATTTGAGAGAGGTTTACGTAAATACTGGAACAACAAATTAGAAATTGGTTAAGAAGGAGTAATGAAGTTGGAAAGCCTTTCCTAACTTCTCAGAGCATCACAATACCAAAAAGACCAAACCATGCTTTTCTAAGAAGGACTTTTGCACTATTGTCAGAATCCTGGCTTAGAAACAGGTTTCTCAGGCCTTTGCAGGGAACATCTGTCATTATGTTTTCTGAAAATAAAAACTAAAAGGGGAGAAGCTCATTAAGATCAATGGTTTCTGGAAACTCTAAACTTTTTTTTTAAACCCAACCTGGCTAGGAAATTGTCATTTTTAGCTACATCTGGAATAATCTACATTTGACCTAAATAGGCCTACACACTCATTCTCATCAGCTTCTGAGGGTTGTCACATGTCACATGCTTGTCCGAGATCATTCTCAAGGTAGGCCTGAACATCCTTGGGTGCTTGGGATTGTGGACGGTGACAGGAATCAGTCTATGGTCTGTGGATTGATAGCCATTTATGAAGACCAGGGCCTCCTCCAAAAAATTCCTTCCAAGATTGGAGTGATGTCCCCGAAGGGAGATTAAGGACTAGAACTCTATGTTGTCTTGTTCGCTGATTTTTTTTTTTTTTTTTTGAGATGGATTCTCGCTGTGATGCCCAGGCTGGGGTGCAATGGTGCAAACTTAGCTCACTGCAACTTCTGCTTCCCAGGTTCAAGTGATTCTCCTGCCTTAGCCTCCTCCCCAGTAGCCGGAACTACAAGCATGCACCACCACGCCTGGTAAGTTTTTGTATTTTTAATAGAGAGAGGGTTTCACCATATTGCCCAGGCTGGTCTCAAACTCCTGACCTCAAGTGATCCGCTCACCTCAGCCTCCCAAAGTGCTGGGATTACAGGGGTGATACACTGCGCCCAGCCTTTGTTAGCTGATTCTTATACTCAGTGTACTTTCAGCCAGAATTTCAAATCTGTAGCCTAGAGACAAGGAAAGGCAAATCTTAAGAAATTTGGTGCTTCTTTTAATAGAACCTATCCCTTAAAGTTTTGATTCCACTGTCCTTTTCTGAAAGACTGGGCTTTGGCAGCATGCCATCACATACCACAGAGATGGAATCGCTGAAAAATAAACACTCCCTCCAAGTTAGTAGAAGACACCAACTAACATGTTAACACACCAGGTACACACTAAGCAATGCCCAACATTTAAAAAAGAATTGAAGGCCAGGCGCAGTGGCTCACACCTGTAATCCCAGCACTTTGGGAGGCCGTGGCAGGCAGATCATGAGGTCAGGAGATCAAGACCATCCTGGCTAATATGGTGAAACCCTGTCTCTACTAAAAATACAAAAAATTAGCCAGGCATGGTGGCACGCACCTGTAGTCCCGGCTACTTGGGAAGCTGAGGCAAGAGAATCGCTTGAACCTGGGAGGTGGAGGTTGCAGTGAGCCGAGATTGCACCACTGCACTCCAGCCTGGGTGACAGAGCGAGATTCCATCTAAAAAATATTTAAAAAGTTGAAAACAGCAAAGTTTTTCCAAACAGGGGTCATGTCTACATAGAACATTCATTCACTGTGTATGCTTCAGTGATGTAAGGTTGACAATAAACAAGACTATTTTTAACTTACTATTTTTAAGTAGAGATGCAGTCTCACTATGTTGTTCAGGCTGGTCTTGAACTCCTGGCTTCAAGCAATCCTCCTCCTTTGGCCTCCCAAGGTGCTGGGATTTCAGGCATAAGCTACCACACCCAGGTAGCAAGACTACTTCATTTAGCAATAAGTGCTATGACAAAATTAAAGCAGGATAATGGGCTACAAAGTGATCTATGTGTGTCTGGGGATGCTCGCCACAGAGGAGCCATTTGAGCTGAGACCTGGATAAGGAGAGGCGTTGGTTCTTTGGGGGTCTGTGGGTCAGAGAGAGAACCCTTAGTGAAAGGCCTCGAGCAGGAGGCAGCTCTGCTTGCTGGGACATGTGTGAAAGAGACAGAGAGGAGATGATGTCAAGAGCAGACGTGAAACCCAGCCCAGACTTGGGACTGAGACTGGAAGGAGCAGAAAGCCACGGGAGGGTTTTAAATGGGAGCACAGCTGGATTTACTCTGGTGAGACTAAAACAAATATTGGCTCTGAAACAGTGGGATGAAGCTCTGCTTTAATTCTTTTGTTTTTTGATTTCTTAAACTTGTTGAGAAAATATCATTAATTCCCAGTTCTGAACTTAAAAGCCACTGGGGTGAAATGGCATCATTTCTACCATGAGGGAGACCTGTGGTGCCCTGAATTCACAAATCTATTTACTAACCTGGCCCTGTCACTTTTAATTACTCTCATTTTTTTTTTAAGAGAATCGAGACTTTCCAAACTATAAAGAAAATTAATTGATGATTACTCAGGAAGCCTAAGAAAGACTGACAGTGTCCCTTGAAGGAGAAAAGAGAAGGAACAAAAATGTACAAGGGTTTCTTCTTTCATCTTCAAATGCAGATAGAATTACAAGTTGGGTGATCTAGCCGATGTCTAAGCAGCACTCAGGTGATTAAAATTTCAGGATGGCGAGACTGCACGTCAATAAAATGTAAGGACAACTTCTTGGAGTCAGAGAGCTTGATAGGGAACTGCACACTCATCACTGTCACCCGCATACTGGGCGTTTGTCGGGATCCCTCTGCTGTGCCCAAGGATAAGAGGGTGGGCTGAGGGGACTGAGGCCAATGTGGCTTTGATTTTACAGTGAAATTTCAGTTGTAGTCTTTTACACAATTTGAACTGTTTTCCTCTTGATAATCTATCATATTTCAGCTCATCCTCTGAACACCTAATATCTTTTCTTCCTTTTCCTCAAGGTGAACCAGGACTACAAATTAAGAAATTCTTGAAATTGTGAGACAGTGACCCATGGTGGCAACAATGCTCTTCTTGACTCTAGAAAAGGGTCTTGTAACTAGAAAAAACACTGCCTCATCATCACTTAAAACCCTGTGCCTGGGCTGGGTGCAGTAGCTCACACCTGTAATCCCAGCTCTTTGGGAGGCCGAGGTAGGAGGATCGCTTGAGGCCAGGAGTTTGAGAACAGTCTGGGAAACATAGTGAGACCTGTCTCTACAAAAAAATTTAAAAATTAGCCAGGTACAGTAGCACACACCTGTGGTCCCAGCTATTTGGGAGGTTGAGGTGAGAGAATTGTTTGAGCCTGGGTGGTGGAGGCTGCAGTGAGCCATGACCATACCACTGTACTCCAGCATGGGCAACAGAGTGAGACCCTGTCTCAAAAAAGCAAAAAACAAAAAACCTCTGTACTTGAAGGACACAGCATTTGCTTAGGAACCAAATCCGGGCATAGGATAAGTAGAGGGTTAGAAGCGAGCCTTTATGTGGATAGGACAGCAATTTGCAGTCATCGTTTCAGAGACCAGAGATGTGAGCTTCTGCTAGAGAATTTCTTCCACAGACAATAAGAGAAATTGGCATCGATACAAAGAAGAGAAATAACCACTGCCGTTTTTAAAGAGGGTGGGAGAGCCAGCTGCCCTTTAAATAATCAAAATGTCTTAAGAACTTAACTGTTTTTCAAAACATCTTGGATCCGCTAAAACCTGAAACACATTGAACCGAACATTTTTCCATTTAATTGTTAAGTCCTTGTATGTGCGGGGGGTATTTGGCAGGCAGATGTTTCTGACTCATTTATATTAACTTATCAAAATGATATTTGGAAGAGCTGTATGATGTTCGAGAAAGAGTGTTATAAACTTCAGTTTACTTATTTTCATCCAGGCATTTCCCTTCACCCCAACACACACGTACAGGATTCAGAACTTGGGAGGGTTGATTCAGTCTATTCTAACCTGGCAGCGTGTCCTCACCCATCCCTACCTCCCTTCAAAACACATTTTCTGAAGCATTAAAACACACGGCCAAGATGTAAGAAAGTTATTCAGGCACATACAAAGTTTTTTCTTTGATAATCTTTTATGTATCAAGATTTTAAAAGCAAATAGGTAAATCACAAAAAAACAAAACTGAAGTCTGACAAATTTATCACCAAAGTCAAGGTGGTTTTATCCAAGGGCCTTCCCACTTCCCTCGTTATTTATTTGGGCTAAATGGGCACAAAATGTTTAGCTTGGAATTTTCCTTCAAGACAGTCATATTAGTAGGTGCATGTGTACATGGAGAAGGAGGCTGAAGCCAAACGGTATCTTCATGCTACCCCTCCATTTCTTTCTTTTGTTTTTCTTAAAATAGAGACAGGGTCTCACTCTGTAGCCCAGACTGGGCTCAATTCTCAAGAGACTCTTCTGTGGCACCATGACTGACTATCTTTTTTTTTTATATTTTGTAGAGACAGGGCCTTACTATGTTCTTGAACTCCTGGCCTCAAGCAATCCTCCTGCCTCCCAAAATGCTGGGATTACAGGCTGCTATGCTCAGCCTCTTCCCCATTTCTTGAATCCAGCCCTTTGCTTTTCAGAGCTCTAAAGGAATCCAAGATGGTAAAGACAGTGCTTGGGAAGGATTTTCCTTTCTTGATGCATCCCAGTCCCTGGGGTGACTGCAGACATGTGGTAGTGGATATCCACGATTAGGCAGGGATGGAACAGACTAAGTGGGGACATAATGGAAGGGGGAGGACATTTTGCCGAGACAGTCTCGCTGTCTCCACGCACCTCCTAAAGTCTTGTCTACACCAGGAATTCTTGAGAAGTTTCACCAATTTCCGTCACATTTTCAAACTGTAGTTCCCCAATGGGAGGCTGTCGCTGAGGAAGTTTAGAGCCATTCGTCACAATAATAAACTCAGGAAAAGCTTTGAAGTTGGGCGCACACACATGAAAGAACATTAAGAAGAAAACCCTGCTGGGTGGGAACAATGGTCCTTCCCACCCAGACTGCCTCCAACCCTGCTTGCTTTGTGCTTTGAGAATTTTTTTGTTTCTTTTTCTGATTATCTGACTATCATGTTTTTTTTTCTGATTAACATGTTTTACTTGAGAACATCATGGAAGTTCAAAAACTATATAAAAATAAAATCAAAACTGCCATTGTCCCACCCCTCAGACAATCCTCTGAAACACTCCCTGTGTTCTCTTTACTATGCATAATCGTGAGTGCAGGTGGTGGTATGTATCTTAATGAAATTGTGATTGTGATTAAGATTGAAAATCTTAAATTTTAAAGTATTATTACATTGTGAGCATTTCTCTAGGTCCCTAAATATTATTTCAGACCATTCTTTTGACTGAGCTTAACTTTTTACCTGTCTAGATCCAGTTTTGCTGCGTTTCACTTCCTCATCCACCCATTCTCACAGCAGATCCAACAGCTGACCCCGACAGCAAACAAACCCATCGGACGACCAGTGTTGACACGAGCATGAGTCTTGTCACCCAAGAGTCTTCTAACTCCCTGCTTACTCCCTGCTCATTTCTGCTCTAACATGAGTCTTGTCACCCAAGAGCCTTTCTAGCTCCCTACTCACTTCTGCTGGGGTACATGGACACCCCATCCCCACGGACCTCTCTCTACCCTGTGCATTCCTTAACCTGACCAAATAGACATCTGTGTTGACCATGTTCCCTGCCACCACCTGCTTGAATTTCTTGGGCTTACGATGTTTGCTTATGTTGTTTTCCTGAGGACCCAAGATCTCCCTGCTACGTTTTGCAAAAGCTTCAAGCATACCCTTTAAGGCCTCTCAAGGGCCACAGCTCAGAGATACACTGCTGAAGAAATAAAGAATGACCTGGGGACAGGCATGACTCATGACGGTCACTGTGCTGAGGCAGAGGGACCATCCCCTAACACATCTCACACAGGTAAAGCCAAGTCCTCTACAATTTGGAAGTCACACGGGTTTGTACACAAGATGGAGACTTCCTTTGTTGGCTCCAGCCAGCTCTGGTTGAGATAAATGAATATGAACAGAACCTGAGAGAAGGTCCGCAACCCCTGGGCCATGGACTGGTCCCATTAGGAACCAGCAGGAGATGAGCAGAGGATGAGTGAGCATTACCACTTGTGCTCCACCTCCTGTCAGATCAGTGGCCCCATTAGATTCTTATAGGAGCACGAACCTATTGTGAACTCCACATGCGAGGGATCTAGGTTGTGCACTTCTTATGAGAATCTAATGCCTGATGATCTGTCACTGTCTCCCATCACCTTTAGATGGGACTGTCTAGCTGCAGGAAAACAAGCTCAGGGCTCCCACTGATTCTACATTATGGTGAGTTATATAATTATTTCATTATATTAATATATTACAATGTAATAATAATAGAAATAAAGTGCACAATAAAGGCAACGTGCTTGAATCATCCTAAAACCATCCTCCCACCTGCCCAGTCCATGGAAAAACTGTCTTCCATGAAACTGGTCTCTGATGCCAAAAAGGCTGGGTACTGCTGCCTAAGAGGGTCTGGGTGTCATCACCAGCCTTGGGACCAACGCTGGACCTGCTAGGTAACTCTGGGGAAGTCTGAACTTACAACTTCACCTTGCAGTGGGTACAACACCAGCTTCTTTACTAAGGCATTTGGAAGAGGAAATGGAGTTGCTTATGTAAATCACATGCTACCCCATCAGGCACACAGCATGTGTTCAATAAATGGCCATTGTATTTGCATTATTTCTATTAACAATGTAAATCACAAGACAATGTCAAAAGAAAGTCCAGTTGGAGTAGAACACAGAGGAGAGAAAGATGGTAAAAAGATTCCATAAACAGCCAAATGTGGTGGCTCATGCCTATAATCCCAGCACTTTGGAAGGCGGGAGAAGTGCTTGAGCCAGGGGGTTCGATGCGGCAGTAAGCTGTTACGATGCCACTGCACTCCAGCCTGGGCAACAGAGTGAGATCCCATCTCTAAATTAATTAACTAACTTAAAGAGATTTTTTTGAAAGGCATCATGAAGGGAGAGGAAAGGAATTCACCCTGGAAGGAAGACTCAGATTTTAACAGAGAAGGGAAAGAGGGACATTCCAGCAGAAAGGAACAGCAAGAGGAGAGGCATGGAAGCTGCGAGGCACTGTGTTCCTGAAACAGTACATGGTCCACGACAGAGTAGCTGGGGTTTGAGGGATTTATAAAGGCAGTTGTAGGCAGCAGAGCTAGAAGTGGAAGCCAAAGCCAGGGAGGAGAGCCCTGGAGGTCGTAATAAGGAGGCTGGGCTTACCACTTGGGTAATAGGGAGCCTTTGAAAGTGCTGGAGCCAAGAGATGCCATGATCAGAAATGTGCTGCTATAAACATCACCACTGGATTCGTATTCTTGTCTTTTCTAAGTAATTTAGCATTGTTTTCAGATTCAAATGTGTCTTAAGAAAAAGTTGGCCAGGTGCAGTGGCTCACGCCTGTAATCCCAGTACTTTGGGAGGCCAAGGCAAGTGGATAACCTGAGGTCAGGAGTTCAAGATCAGCCTGGTCAACATGGTGAAACCCCGTCTCCACTAAAAAAAAACAAAAAAAATTAGCTGGGTGTGGTGGTGGGCACCTGTAATCCCAGCTACTTGGGAGGCTGAGACAGAAGAATCGCTTGAATTTGGGAGGCAGAGGTTGCAGTGAGCCGAGATCACGCCACTGCACTCCAGCCTGGGCAACAGAGTGAGACTCCATCTCAAAAAAAAAGGCAGTCACAGACATGTTGCCATGAAGCTCAACCGCTTATGTCGTGTTCTCAGGGGTTTTATACACAACGCAGCCTCTGCCATCCACAGGCCAGCAGCCCCACTGGAGCCTCCCTGTGCTCCCACCTCACATCTAAAATAACAGCTGGCACTCAGGGAGTCTCATGGGTCATCCTGGAAGATGAATAAAGCTTGGTTTCTGTGTTTGGCCTTAGCGCTGCCATGTGGGATCTGACGATACAGTTATTTAGCAAGAAACCACAGGAACAAAAGCAATGTGACAGAACCCAGAGAAAGTGAGTCCTTCTGTGGATGTCAACTGAATGACACAGGTTGTGCAATGCCCACCCCGAGCAAACTTGGAGGCCCTGGGTTTTGACTGAGCCCCATCACCGAGGGTCGCACGCTTCAGATTCCTGCTCTGTAAACAGGGACTGTGGTTCCTATGCCCAAGGAGACAGAGCTTGTTAAAAATACCAAAGTGTGGGAAATGTGGTTCTCATTTCTTTTCACAAGAACACAGTTTCCAGAAAGTGCTGTGTGACCAGAACCAATGACCCTGACGCATCAGCAATGGTCAGAGGAACATGGTTTTGCATCATTGATAAAGATGGGAACCAAAGTTGAACAACTTGCAGTATCTCAGCTTTATAAGGAGGATAGTGAATCAGGAAGAGCATGGAGTTGAAGGCCAGAAGGGAGAAAATAAATGTACAAAGTCCTCACAGCCCTCATTTCAGAATGGTAGACAGATATCCATGTTCACAGAGCCTCTGCCCACTGCCCGTCTCTGTCTCTCTCTCTCTGTCTCTCTCAGACACGCACACACACGCCCATACATGCACACACACATGAATGCAGGCACACCACTCTCCCCATGCTTTCTATGCTATCATGGGACCCTGCCATACTAAACCAGTTCATTGTCTGAAATGGAGGCTGCTTTGGTTAAAACAATGACTTCAGCACCATGTGTCCTTGTTCTTTAAAATGTGGCTTCCATGCTAGGTGTGGTGGCTCATGCTTATAACCTCAGCACTTTGGGAGGCCGAGGCAGGCAGATCATTTGAGCTCAGGAGTTTGAGACCAGCCTGGCCAACATGGTAAAACCCTGTTGTCCCTACAAAAAATACAAAAATTAGTTGGGTGTGGTGGCATGTGCCTGTAGTCTTAGCTGCTTGGGAGGTTGGGGTGGGAGAATCACTTGAGCCTGGGATGCGGAGGCTACAGTGAGCCAAGATTATGCCACTGCACTCCAGCCTGGGAGTCAGAGTGAGACCCTGTCTCAGAAAAAAAAAAAAAAAAAAAAAGAAAGAAAGAAAAAGTGTGTCTTCTAGACAAGCAGCATGGGGACTCCTTGAGAGGAATTCAGAATTTCAGGCCCTACCCCAGACCGGCAGAATCAGTGGGAATTTTAACCAGATTCCCAGAGTGATTCTCTTGCACATTAAAGTTTGAGAAGCACTAACCTACATCTATAGAGAAAACAAAATACCTGGATGTATTGAGATTTTGCTGTTCTATCTGGGCCTACTTAATGTGTACACATGTATAGGGAAACCACTTCAAAAGTACGAAAGCCCTCAGTGAGGAAGAGGCAAACTAGAGAGACAAAGTCGATTAGTGCTTGCTCTGGGCTGGGGGTGAGGTGAGGGAAACAGGAATGCTTGCTAATGAAAATGGGTTTCTTTTTGGGGTGATGAAAATGTTCTAAAATTGATTGTGGTGATGGTCACAATATACTAAATTGCGAATATACTAAAAACATAGGTAAATTGTATGGTATGTGAACTGTATTTCAATAAAGCTTGAAAAATTTTAAAAGCACTCAGAAGCCTTAGAAATAGCAAACTGAAAATTTCTGACTGTAAAAGAGACCAACCGTAGAGCCAGATCTTAAGGATGCATTAAAGGCCATCTCATCTTTTCATAACTTCATACATAATACATATCAATAACTTATTTTTCTCTAAAACAGTATAGGATATTTTAGCCCTCTAATAAGTGACTGCTCTGCTGTCCTGGATTGGTGAAATTTTATCAGGGGAATGTTAGGGAGCAGAGTTTCTTTCAACAGAGGCACTGGGCCAGGCACGGTGGCTCACACCTGTAATCCCAGCACTTTGGGAGGATGCGGCAGCAGGATCGCTTGAGCCCAGAAGTTTGAGACCAGCCTGGTCAACACAGTGACTCCCTATCTCTACAAAAAAAAAAAAAAAAGTTGGGCATGGTGTCACTTGCCTGTAGTTCCAGCTAATTGGGAGGCTAAGGTGGGAGGATCACTTAAGTGGGAGGTCGAGGCTGTAGTGAGCCGTGATCTCTCCACTGCACTCCAGGCTGAGTCACACAGCAAGACCCCGCTGCAAACAAAAACAAAACAAAAGACACAAAGAGGCACTCAATGGTCGCTGGCTCCT
Source organism: Rhinopithecus roxellana (assembly GCF_007565055.1). NCBI lineage: Eukaryota > Metazoa > Chordata > Mammalia > Primates > Cercopithecidae > Rhinopithecus > Rhinopithecus roxellana. The sequence continues at coordinate 27,024,363 of NC_044562.1, forward strand.
GGACTTTCTGATTTAGGCCCCCTGCTCTGACCCTCCTCCAGCCATGTCTTTTGCCATGAAGCAAGAAAAGACTTTCAATTCTCTAGACCATTCATTGGCAATTCCAGCATTTCCTACCCAAATGCCTGAACGTGCATCCCAGGCCCGCATAGGTCTCCGCCCCAGGTCTACCCTCCCTAGGGTGGAGGACGGCACAGATGTGCACTACCCTAGACTGGAGGCCTGGCCGAGGATGGCTGTTCATGCGGGAACACAGACCCAGACAGAGTCCTTCTGTAGTCCTAGACAGTAGACAGGCTGCCTCCCTTACTTTGCTATTTATTTATTTATTTTTAATTTTTAAAATCTCTAGGCCAAGAATTCTAAATTTGAATCTAACTTTTCAGGCCACATGAAGACACAGACGGGAAGATAGGAGGCCAAAACATTATATTTAATGGTTTGTTAGTTTAACAAATAACTTTTAAATATTTTGACCTATGGAATCTCAATCTACATTTGTATGTTTACCTTAAAAGCTTGCACTTTAGAGGTTGCCTGATTGATTTTTTCCTTCTACATCTGTCAGGTAATAAGGGAGTATTTCTGGTCTTCTCTGGAATATGCCATATTTTATAGGCCAATATTAATGCATAGGCCTTACGCATTAAAGGCCATCTCATCTTTTCATAACATCATACACAATACATACCAAGAATTTATTTTGGCTCCAAAACAATATAGGAAGTTTTAAGACAAGAAACATCTTAAACTTGTTTACCTTCATGTATGCCTCATATTTGTAAAACATGGTAGTTAAAAAAATAATAAAACAGGAAATGAACAATAAAAATCTACTGACTATTTTACAACGTTAATAAAGTTTAAGGCTCCTCCTGGGCTACTTTTCTCCTTATGAAGGATGGAAAAGCAAATCCTCCAGACAAAAATGCAAGGCTCTGGAGATTTTGTTTTCTTTTTTTAAAATAACAGAAACAGCTTAAACGGAACTTGGGGAGGGCAGGGCTTAATGAGTTTAACCATGAGAGTTGAGAGTCTTTCATGGCACTTTGATGCTTCTTAACAAATAGTTCAGGGACATAATCCTAGAAAGGGTGATTTTGTTACTATTGTCACACGTAATCCACAAGTGCAGAAGGAGAGATAACCTTACTTTATTGCCCTCTTAAAATATTCTGCTTTGGGAATTATTTTTATTTGTTGTGAGTTGTGAAGCTGGGGCTGAGGTTATCACTTGCCTTTGCCTTCCATGAGCATATGGATGTCACCCACGTGTTGACAACCGGATTAACTCCCACTCAGATCCTATTCTGCCCCAGAAGATGCTCAGAATCTGCCATCCATCCTTTATTTTTATTTTTATTATTTTTTATTTTTTATTTTTTTTGAGACAGAGTTTCGCTCTGTCACCCAGGCTGGAGTGCAGTGGCGTGATCTTGGCTCACTGCAACCTCCACCTCCTGGGCTCACGCCATTCTCCTGTCTCAGCCTCCCAAGCAGTTGGGACTACAGGTGCCTGCCACCATGCCTGGCTAATTTTTTTGTATTTTTAGTAGAGATGGGGTTTCACCGTGTTCGCCAGGATGGTCTCGATCTCCTGACCTTGTGATCCGCCCGCCTTGGCCTCCCAAAGTGCTGGGATTACAAGCGTGAGCCATTGCGCCTGGCCGCCATTCACCCTTTATGCCTCTTGTCATCTAGATTCCTTGTGGGAACTCTCCAGCTTTTTCTTTGTACTGAGGATTAGGTATAAATACCATAAATATGCTTCAACATTTCAATGATTTTAGACACTGGGGAGGTAGGATAGTTGGGGAAAATGACCTCAGATAAGACTATGAATTTTTAAGTTGCCATAAAGCTGTGCTATTCAATATGGTATCCATATGTGGCTATTTAAATTTAGTGTAATAAAAGATCCAGTCCCTCAATAGTACCAGTTGCATTTCAAGTGCTCAATAGCCACGTGAGGCTGGTGGCTCCCAATATGGACAGTGCAATACAGAACATATCCATCATCACACAAAATTTCCATTAGATGTGTAGAATGGGAGAGTCTGAGTGTTTTCTCCATAATCCCAGTCAAGCTTTCTTTTACTTACTCCAGGATCAGTACTATGATTTCCTATACCATCACATTTTTTGTAAATTAAAGCAATTTATTATTAAATTATGAAAGCAGATAATAGTGATAGTTGCACAGCTTTGTGAATGTAATAAACACCTCTGAGTTGTGTACCTTTCTTTATATATTTATGTATGTATGTATTTATTTACTTATTTATTTTAGAGACAGGGTCTTGCTCTATTGCCCAGACTGGTGTGTAGTGGCACAGCCATAGCTCACCATAGCCTCAAACTCCTGGGCTCAAGCGATCCTCCCACCTTAGCCTCCCAAGTTGCTGGGACTACAGACACATATCACCACACCCGGGGAATATTTTTTAATTTTTAAAAACTTTGGTAGAAACGGGGTCTCGCTCTAAGCCCAGACTGGAGCACAGTGGTTCAATCATAGCTCAGTGAAGAATCAAACTCCTGGGCTTCCAAAGTGTTGGGATTACAGACATGAACAACTGCGCCTCGCCGAGCTGTACATTTTAAAAGAGTAAACTTCATGGTATATGTTATATCCCAAGTTAAGAAAAGAAAGCCTAATTAGTCAAATATCAAGTAATAATTTTATAAGCACCTTGTCAGGTATCGTACAGAGCAGCCCAAATGGTCTTATTCAAATGAAAATCAAGAACCAATTCATTTCCGAAAACAATCTCCATCCTCCAATGGCTCCCAATCATGCTCAGAATAAAGTCCCAATGCACAGCCATGGTCAAGGACTGAGATCTGACCTCTGCTCCTCTCTCCTGCCTCCCTGCTTCTTCTTTTTTATGTTCCAGCCACTCTGGCCTTTGCTTACTGCCTCTTACTCGAGCATGTCTTGCACACTCCACCCTCCCGAGCTTTGTCCTAAGCATGCTCTCCTCCTGGTTGACTCCTTCACATCTCTGAGATTCTATCTCCCCCACATGTCTCCATTCAGAGATGCCCTCTCTGGTCCTTACCTCCCTGACTCCATGTCATGACCCTGTTCTATCTTCTTCACAGCTTGTAGCTCATCTGAAATTCTCTTACACCTTTTTTTTTTTTTTTTTTTTTTTTTTTTTTTTTAAGAGATTGGAGTGGTGGGAGTCTCATTATGTTGTCCAGGCTGGTCTTGAACTCTTGGGGTCAAGCAATCCTCCCGCCTCCACCTCCCGAGTAGCTGGGATTACAGGTGTAGCCCACCATGCCCAGCCTAATTCTCTTACTCTTGTACCTGTTAGTATTTTTCATCTAATCTAGACTTCAAGCTCCTTGAAGGCAAGGATGCTGAGGACCTTGTTCCTGCAGAATTCCTGTCATCAGCACAATGGCTGTTGTTCTGTCCACCACGCAGTAAGCATTCAACAAAAGCGGAGCCTGCCATTAGCGCACACACTGGTTAGAAAGTAGCCATCTACTGGTTCTTAATGACACCCAAGGAAAATATACATACCTGGACTCCACTCCTAGAGCCTGATTTACTAGAGCTGGAGTGAGGTCCAAATTGGCCTGTTTTTTAACACCTCTACTGTTTGGTCCAGTTGCCTCATTTTCAGAGAAGGGAATGAGACTCACACGTGCCTGAGTCTTCAGCTAGTCAAGCAGAAGACTGCTTGCCAAGTCTAAGAAGCTCAGCTATCCAGGAACGAGTCCATGTGTGTTTCTGGTCCTCCATCACACTGTATCTGTGAAATCCCTGTGGTTCACACTAAGGAAAATCAATTTTGACCCATAGGTCTGAAAGGGACTTTCATAACAGATCACTTCAGAATTTATCACAAGATAGAGTCAAGTTATTCCTGAACTCATTCCTTCTTCACCCAAGCTCTCCTATTATGGTATTGAGGTTTTCACCTTGGCAGAGAGCTGTAAGCACATTTTACCTTGGACGCTTTTCTCCAAAGTCAAATCCAGACAGAAGATATAAAACACTGAACATCAGCAATGGGAACAGTGTCTCTCAAGAGCCCCCTGAGTCATATTTTCCGTTATCTTTTTGAGAAAGATAAAAACCACCAGGTTCTCCTCTCTTTATCTTCAGATGCTGGCAGGTTAGAGAGAAAATTTTCTGGTTTGTATTGGCAAAAAAAAATCATGAAGTAAACATGCTTCAATTTTTGAAGGATTCCAAAGGACCTCCTTGCTAGAGAGGAAAATTAAATGGTAATTGTTAACAAAAGAAAAAGATTACAAAATGCATCTGCGCTTTCGGAAATAAACCAAATGTTCTCTAGCACACTTATCAAAAGAGGCAGGTCAGCACCATGGTTAACAACCTGGGTTTCAATCCTTGCTTTACCATTCACTAGCTGTGTGGCCCTGGACAAGTGAGTTAATCTCGCTGTGCCTCAATTTCCTCAACTATAGAACATAAAATACAGTTGACCCTTGAACAATGCACGGGTTAGGGGTGCTGACCCCTGTGCAGTCAAAAATCTGCATATAACTTTTGGCTTCCTAAACGCTTGACTACTAATAGCCCACTGTTAACTGGAAGCATTACTTATAACCTAAACAGTCAATCAACACATATTTTATATGTTCTATGCATTATATACTGTCTTCTTATAATAAAGTAAGCTAGAGAAAAAAAGTTATTAAGAAAGTCGTAAGAAAATATATTTAATATTGATTAGGTGAAAGTAGATCATCACATTTTTTTTTCTTGTCTTCACGTTGAGTAGGCTGAGGAGAAGGAGGAAGAGGAAGGGTTGGTTTTGCTGTCTCAGGGGTGGCAGAGGTGGAAGAAAATCTATTATTGACATTTTGCTGGACTGAGCTGGTTGCCTCCTGTTGTTGTGGAGCTGATTTACTTCATCCCAACTTCTTGATACTTTCAGTTCTGGAGGTCATATTTCTCTAAGATCTTCCAGAAAAAAGTCTTAACGTTGCCTTAGCCATTTTTTCCAGTCCAGCTCTTAAATTTTTTCCTTCTCTTCCCCAGTAATAACATGAGTATGGATCCAGCTTGTCCCCAAAGCCTGCCTTGCTTCGAAGCATCTGATTGTAAAGAATCTTCACTTATGCCTGTGATTTGTGGGCCTGTAGAAAACTATCCATCCTTGCAAATGTCTCCCGCTGAGATGTCTCACACTGAGACTGTCTCTCCTCTTCCTTCTTCCATGGATCTGCTTATTCAGGAGAGCCCTGATTCTCCCACCAGTCCCAAAGGCAAACAACCCACTGCTGCAGAGAATAGTGCCCCCCCAAAAGGAAGACAAGGTCCCAGTCAAGAAACAGAAGACCAGAACTTTGTTCTCTTCCACCCAGCTGTTTGTACCCATTGATAGATTTCAGAGACAGAAATACCTCAGCCTTCAGCATATGCAAGAACTTTCCAACATCCTCAACCTGAGCTATAAACAAGGGAAGACCTGGTTCCAGAACCAGAGAATGAAATCTAAGAGGTGGCAGAAAAACAACTGGCCACAGAATAGCAATGGTGTGACTCAGGCCTCAGCACCTACCTACCCCAGCCTCTACTCTTCCTACCACCAGGAATGCCTGGTGAACACGACTGGGAATCTTCCAATCTGGAACAACCAGACCTGGAGCAATTCAAGCTGGAGCAACCAGAGCCTGAACATCCAGTCCTGGGGCAAACACTCCTGGAACACTCAGACCCGGTGCACCCAGTTCTGGAACAATCAGGTCTGGAAAAGTCCCTTCTCTAACTGTGGAGAGGAATCTCTGCATTCCTGCATGCAGTTCCAGTCAAATTATCCTGCCAGTTTGCCTTGGAAACTGCTTGGGAAACCCATAATGTAATAAAGCAGACAACTAGGTATTTTAGTACTCCACAAACCATGCAACCTGAAGATGTGTGAAGGTGAGTAAAATTGATATTACTCAATTTGACTCTGGGCACTGACTGAATCCTTCCTCTCCCCTCCTCCCCTCCCTCATAGGATTTTTCTTTTTTGGAAACCACATGTTCTGGTTTCCCTTATGCCTATCCAGTCAATTTGATGGAAGGTGGGGTATGGCTGGAGCCTAATCAGAGAGGTTGCTTTCTTTTTTCCTATTGGATCTTCCTGGAGGAAAAACACTTTAATAACCTTGGCTGCTAAGGACAACATGATAGAAGCTGTCTCTGGCTATAGATAAGTAGATCTAATACCAGTTTGGATATCTTTAGGGTTTAGAATCTAACCTCAAGAATAAGAAATAAAAGTACAAATTTATGTGAAAAAAAAGAAAATCTGTTGTTAGTGATCCCACACAGTTCAGATCCATGTTGCTCAAGGATCAGCTGTACTTATTTTACAGAGCTGTGAAAATTAAATGCATCGATGCATGAGAAGCATTTAGACAGTGCCTGACATACAGAAAGTGCTGAGTAAATAAAAGTTCTCGATGATAGTAATAATGATGACTCCACCCATCAGCATTAAACAACTGCTAGGCAATGAGTTTCCATGTATCTCTGCTACCAGGCTCAGTAAACATGAAAAAATATTTTTATACTTATAGATCTTTTCCCTTCTCTTCCTTCCTTTGATTAAGAGTTTGACATTTGTCTTTCTTTACTTTTAGTCCCCTTGCATTGCCATCAATCTACAAACCGAGGCACAAAGCTATGGGGAGCCTGTGGTCAGTGGGAAAGTCTAGCAAGCATCGGATACAAGGAAGGCTAGCTGGAGATGGCTGTGCCTCACAACACAGCCCAGGGCTCAGCACATCAGTCCTTCAGACATCTGCTCTGCAGTTTCTCAGTCAGCTACACAGAGCGTGTAGGGTTTAGGTGCTTTGGGCACAAAAATAATTCTGCACACACTTATGAGACCAGACAAAGAGGCAGCTGGGGTGTCTCATGTGTGGTCACATACTTTCTAAATGATTAATATGACTTTCAAAGTATTCACCATCAGTGGGGTAAGAAGTAGATTATATCCACCTGCCCATTTTTAGGACACATGAAGAAACTAAGCTAATCATTTTACAGAGCACTTTTTTTTTCCCTTCAAAATATATCTCCAGATGATTGATTTCATAGGAACTTTGAAAACTGTTTCTGCAAAGTTTGGTTTTAGTGGGGAGTTTTGTTTGGTTAAGTCTCTGATTATAGTTTTTTTTTCTTTTTGTATAGTTTTTATTCATTTGCTACTTTTCATTAAAAGCCAAGAAATGGGGGAAGGGAATGTTGGAATTCCAGTTAATTAAGACAATAAAAATGCATTATCCATTTGGTCAAAATAAATTTTCTATATTATGAAGGAAATTCACAAAGAGGTTGCTGTTTAAAAATGAATATGAAGTAAACATTAAATAGTTAAAAAAGAAGAAAATAAAAAGAAACCCATTACCCTATTCATCCAGAGAGCTCTTGGAACTAAAGAAATGCTTTCATCAGAGTTTGAGTTCTAGGATGCATGGGAAAGCCAGTGAGAAAAGTGAGGCTCTCTTCCTGTCTTTCTCTCAAACGTGACAAAGGCTTGGTACCAACCCCCTTTTCAAACCTCAGGATTTGGTCTGGGAGTGGCAGGGAAGATGTGGCATCTGAGGTAGAACCTCCCCTCCAGGTTCCCATTAGGTCGTCGGCCAGTTGCGTCTCCCTGAATGCACTGTTTTGTTCAAGAGAATGCACCATCAGTAAGCAATCCGATTCACACCTGAATCACTGCAGTTGCGGATCCTGGAAGAAACTGATCTTACTGCTTTTGGAGGTGGAGTGTGTCTACCTGCCTGAGGATAACAACTGTTTCACCCTCAGCTATGTCCAGTTGATTTCTGCAATGATACCGACAGAAACTAACAATATCTATAGAAAATGATAGCCTAATTGATGGAAAGAGAAAAGAAGAGAAAGATGATTATTTGGAAAATTTCCACAAATGGCTATGCTGCTGCTAAAAGGAACTTCAACAATGTTAAAGCCATTAGTCCCGGGAAGGGCAGACTCTTGAAGCTGCTTGGTGCAAATGAGAAGATGGATGTTATTCAGGCAATGGCTGATGTCACCTCCATCTGCCAGGCACGGTCTGCTAGTAAATAACGTGGGGTGCCAGAACAGTGAGTGAGTGCTTTCTTCGTCTCAGAGGAGGCAGAAATGTTTGATGCTGCAGGACAGAACACAGTCTATATTTCAGATTCTAGTTTCGCTTTAGTGGATGATTCCTTTCAGATTGAAGCACATGAAATTGACAACATTTGATTATTGTCAATACATAAAAATGTCATTTTCTTATGGTTCAGCTCATAAATGTAAATATATAGGTTTTCCATTTTAAAAGACAAATTCTGCCACCTCAAACCCGTGTCTGAACTTGGAGAGATGCTCATTCCCCTACTTGCTAGAAGGGCCAACAGACCAAGGTGACCTCACAGATCAGAGGTCACAAACAAGCGCCCTGCACATAGAATTATGACCCACAGATCTGTGTTCGCCTTGATACACACATAACTGGCTCTTAAAATATTAGTTGCCAGAATTTTAAAACTCCCCAGATTTCATACCGCCCTTGAAAATCAGCTTGGCAACAGTGTGCATTCCCACAGGCCTTGTGATAAGAAGTGGTTAACACGGTGAAACCCAGTCTCTACCAAAAATACAAAAAATTAGTTGCGCATGGTGGCGGGTGCCTATAGTCCCAATTACTTCGGAGGCTGAGGCAGGAGAATCACTTGAGCTCAGGAGGTGGAGGTTGCAGTGAGTTGAGACTGCACACTGCACTCTAGCCTGGGTGACAGAGCGAGACTTCATCTCAAAAAAAAAAAGAGTTGGCTGACCAGAGCAAAGCCTGTGTCCTTAGGATGGGGCACGTGTTCTCCAAGTTTATCAAACTTGTAAACCTGACCATTTTTGTTTTTCACCTGGCCCAGGTGGTCTTTTCAGTCCTAGGTTAACTAAATGAATTTGTGTTTGTATGTCCTCACCTAAAATGGCAAAGCCTGCAATCAAAATGTCAAAAAGTGGATGATGTTTTGACCAGTTCACTGTGATCCCTTTTCCCTTCTCCACATAGCAGCCCCGCCCGCAATGTCTTAGAGAAGGTTCATTTGGTTACAAGGACCAGATGGGTAGAAAGGGAGAGACACAAGACAGAACGCACAGTGGGAAGGCAGCATCTGTACTAACCTCGCAAACAAGAACATGTTTTCGGAATCTCCACAGACGGGAATTCTACAACCTCTCTCTGTAATCCAGTCCTAACCTCGCAAACAAGAACATGTTTTCGGAATCTCCACAGACGGGAATTCTACAACCTCTCTCTGTAATCCAGTCCTAATGCTGAGCAACCTTCACGGTCAGGAAATTCTGCCATAAATAACCCAAATCCTTCATGCAGCTTAAACCCATTTCCTCTTACTCGCTGCTCACTGGAGATGGGGAACAGCTGGTCACCGTTCTCTGTACCAAGTCCTTTGTCAACTGGATGATTGGATTCTGGCTCTGGACTGCTGTCATAATTAGGAGCCTGACCGGTTCCATATTGTGCTGTCTGCAAAAGCATGTAAAATGGGAAGATAAAATTTTGAGCATGCTGTGCTTCAGAAATATGCCATCAGGGGAACACAGTGCCTTATCATGTCGTCAGGCTGTTCACAATTTATAAACTTGTGAATGTGAGATTTCTGCATGGAAAAACGTGTCTTTCTGAGGCTAGCTCTGCAATGTGAGCATAACAGAAAATAATGCAAAGAGTTTCTAAACGCTACCAACAAAAACAACACAGTGTTTATTAAGCATTTCCTGTGCTCCCATTATCTGCCTTATCTCACATGCTCTTCACTACAACACAGTAGAAACTTTGCAGGTGGGGAAACTCAGTCCCATAGAGGTTAACTTGCCCATGTTCATGCGCCAACAAGTGGGAGAGGAAGTGTGCAAACCCAATCAGTCAGATTCCAGAGCCTGTGCTCTTTTCAACCATCCCTCCAGCTTGCACACAAAGCAGGTGCTGGTATGTCCCACGTGGCTCATGCTATGGTGGGGTACAGTCCTTTTGTCTGAACAATAACACTTGGCCAGCAGAGACCAAGAAGTCATGGTAAAAATCATGCATTGAGTGTTCCTGACGTAGAGCAAAGATAAAACTCCAAAGAGCTTTATGGTACAGAGCTTGAATTCTTCTCACCGAGTCCCATGAGAGACTCCAGCTCTCCACTTAGATGCAGACACTAAATGTTTCCCCAATTCCCAGCTGCATGATGTATTCCCAAGCATGTGCTTTGGAGTCCAACCTAGATCATAAGCCAGGTTCTGCCGAATACCACCGGGTCACTTGGGATTCTGGCTGGCCTGCCTCGGTGTCCTTGGCAATAAAATGGTGACAGCAGAAATTTCTTCGTGGTGTCAGAAATACACATGTCTTGCTCTCTCTATCCTCTTGTTTAACTATAAGTTTTCTTGCTGTGCTTATTTCTACTGACATTATTTGTTATGTGCCCCTCTGGTTATTTTTTTACCTCCTTCAGTAACCTGTGAGTTCAGCATTGACGAGGCTTTGCCTGTTTTACTCACCACTGTATTCCCAGTGCCTAACTCAGTGGCTGGCACATAGTAAACACTCAATAAATATTTGTAGAATGACTAGGTTCTCATTTAGGAAAATTACATGAATTAAATGAAACCATCTATGTATAACGTAGTAAAGCATAGTTCTTCTCACTTCTCATAGGGTTTTCTTCTTCAAATGGAATAATCTGTTATTTAACTTTTGTGCGTCGGATTAATCAACCTCTGTTCCCTCTGTGGTTCTGCAACCGTCACTCTAATCTTCTCTTTTATCATGAAGCCTTGGCCCAGATATCGGGGTTCTTTACTGCCTACAACAAAACCTCCTGAATGCCCAGTAACTCAATTTCTCAAAGCATAGCATACAGACACTATTAATTGCTTACCCGACACTACCCACTTTCTTGTGACTTGTTAGCAGAACTCAGACTCAGGCCAAACCTCAGGCAATAGCGCGAGTCAGTCTGGCAATTCAACTTCCTCCTTTCCCAACATCCTTTGCAATTAGGGGTGGCCACGACACTCAGTCTTGTCAGTGAGAAGTAGGGAGGTGCGTGGGTCAGGGGCAAGATCTCCTGGATATGCTTTTGTTTTCTTTATAAAAAGGATACAGGCAGCCATCCCTACTCCACCTTGCTCCTAGCTGGAACATGGTTCTGATGTCAGAAGCAACAGCAGCTATCTTAGCACATGAGGCAACAAGCCAACAGGCCAAACATGGAGGAGCATAAAGAAAGAGGCAGCTTGAGTCTCTGATGATATTGTGGAGCAGCTGAACAAATGTCAGCATCCATCAGCCTCTAACCTCTTGTTCTATGAGAAAAAAATAAAAATGTCAAGCAACTATTAACAGGGATTATGACACCTACAGCAGCAAAAATTTCTTTACTACTGAGTTTGCAGACTTCCTTTGTGACTTAATCTTTCTTTTTTCCATATTTTCTCATTTATTTCAATAACAACACCATGATCATGCCCCAGTCCTTCAGGCTCCAAATGTTGAGTTATGATTGGATACGAAGGACAAAAAAGGCATCCATCTCGGAGTCCTGTCAATCTGTTCAAAATGGCTCAATCAAATGAATATCTACATTAAATATTTATTCCAGTGTTTACATCAGCCAAAAATGGGAAGGATCTTAATTGGCTGGCAGAGATAAATCATGATGAATAATGAATAGCAAATTAAATAATGATTAAAGTTTTGTACATGAATGTTTATTAATGTGGAACAAAGCTAAAGATGGACTTATACATTAGAAAATTAAGCTGGAAAACCATATTTTTATTAAAGATGGATACAACCTATGCATAGAAAACATCATCTAGAAAGCTATTCCCCAGGATAGCAACAACTAACCCTCAGGGTTCTGGGTACTCGGATTGACTGTTACATTTAAAACTTCTGACTATTTATAGTTCCTACATTAAAAACATACTGCTTCTGCAATAAGAAAAAAAGGTTTTCTTGGGATCTTTGTTTGTTTTGTGTTTGTTGTCTCTGACTCATCCCTGTCTCTCCACTCTCCTGCCATTACCAGCAACCAAGAAATCCAAGGTGACTGAAGTCACCACCTTCCAATGACTCCTCCACCTCTTATTTCTCACTATTTCAACCTATACCATACTCAGCTCCCTCATTACCAACACTCTTCAGGCTACCCCCTGATTTAAAATGAACAATGACTGGTTTCTCTAGGTATAAGCCCCCAGAGTGTTCACCTAGCATTCAAGGGCAGATTGAGTAGACCCGTGACTTTATTTCCACTCGTTCCTCTGCTCTTGTCAGTCCCCAAATGTTCCTGCCACATGACACATTTAATCCCACCTCTGGTTCTTTGCTCTGTAGTTCTGCCCTTCTGGAATGTTCTCTCCAACTCTTCTGACAATCCGAACCCTTTACATTCTGCAAAGCCCACTATAGCCTTTCTCATCAGCCTAGGTCAAGCAGGAAATTCCTGGGCTGGTACCCGGATGATGAGGTAGGCAGTAGATCCATCTAAGCCTGGCATTGGGAGGATTCAGAGGAGAGGACATCTAAGGCTTCTAGGTCTGCAGAGCAGGCACAGAAGAAGAAGACTTCACACCTAATTGCTAGTCGTCAGCCTTTTCCACACATCCTCCCATTGGGAACCACAGCTCTGTATGGTCTAATCATTCCAAAGTGATTCTGAGCCTCCCCTCTGGGGACTGCTGCCTACATCAGGGAGCATTAGACAGGGGCATCCTAGTCCTAAGGGTAGCACAGTCCTTCTCCCTCAGGAACCCTGCCTATTCTCCTTCTTTCTAGAATTTCTAGGCCAGGAGTACTGAATTCAAATGCCTATGTGGGTCAAGCAAGTGGTATGAGTCAGCAAAGCAACTGCAGGTGTGGGACAAGAGAGAGTCCTGGGGACTGAGGGAGTTGCTATGGCGCAAGGAAGCAGCTGGAACTGGAAAGCAACCTCTTATGATTATGCAGGAATGCAAACCAGTGCTGCTACAGCTCCCATTTTCTCAAAGAACAGAAGGCAGAAAGTTTAGAAAGGCTCCACTAGTAAAGCCATGTGTGAATGAAGTATGTCTGTGGTCAGTGCTTGGTCCAACAAGTCCTGGTTTGTGACCCCCAGCTCTGAGGTTCAAGGAGCTCCAAGTTCAGCAAGGCCAGGTTTCAGCAGCAGCAACAGCAATTAGTTACTATCTTCACCTTACGTGGGATGATCGTTACCCATAGGGGCTCCACAGAGGTGGCCTTATTCTCATAACTTTGCCCAGAGTCAAGGACCTCTAAAGGATCTTCTCTTCCTGGTCCCTGGACAGTTAACTGTCTCCTGGGTTGGGGTCTGGCCAGGGACTAATTGGAGTCTGGATGCCTGCATGCTCAAAGTTTTATCTTATTACCCATGCTCACAATTTATTTTCCCATCTTAAAATTCTCTTAGCTTACAATATTCTAGTGTTATGCATGAATCTATACTTCATATACTCTAATAAAAAAATTTCCAAGGACTTTTTTCCCCAAACCCAAAATGTATTCTTTTCTAAAGCCTGAGATCTTCTGCTGTACCTAGTTCTATGCTTGGTAAGTTTCAAATCCTCTTAACATTTCTATCAGGAGTCTTGGAGGCAACCGCACTCAAAATTGTTGGTTCGGTGTTTCCTCATGGGGAATCAAGGACTCTGAGAAAAAGAGATCTTGTTCAGATGAACTTTTAGAAAGAATTTGTCCTTTTCCCTCATATGTCCTGCTCACCTGTTTACCTGTCTCCACTAATGCACTGAGAGCTCTTCAAGAGCAGGGACCAGCAGGTGTATCCACCCCAGAGGGCTCACAGGCAAATCTAGGGTCTGGCACATTGTATCTGCTTGATAAATACTGGCTGAATATTAATTGTTTTTTTTTCAGAATAAGAAACTCTTTAAAATTTTCCACAACTCAATAAGTGTAGATGAAAAGAAGCAGAACCTGGAAAAGCGTTTTTGTGGCAAATGATTGGGTGCCACAGACCACCAGAAGGAAGGACTGCCAAACTCCTACCATGCAAATCCTGGAAAACAATATGGCTGAATGCTTCCCTATGCTGCAATGCAACAATTTAAAGCACCTGATTAGCTCAAACTAGAGTCTACCCTTATGAAGTGGTATAAGAAAGTAGATCTGCACCATCTGTATGGTTCCAAGGTCCCTCGTCTCCCATCACCCACGCTCTACAACAAGAGAGGAATTTCTTCTTGGAAAAGACCTTGTTGGATTAAAATAATAGAAGTGGCAGTAGTAGTAGTAGCAGCAACAGCAGCATTGGTGATGGTGGGATGGTAGAGACGATAGTAAAAATAACAATTTGAAGGCTGACTTGACATCAAATACCATGTGTTCACTTCCGCAGATGATCTTATTTGTATCTCAGAACTCTAGGAGGTATATGTGATTATTTCCTCCCATTTCACAGATAAGGAAACCAAGGTGGTAGAGGTTACAGTAGAGGTTACATGACATGTCTTAGATGTGTAAGAAGCCAAGCACCCTCTTAGCCTATGCACTGCCTCCCCTGCAAAATACAGCACAGACACGGAACACACAGACCTCTGTGAGGGGCCATGTGAGGCCATGAAGGATTCACTATAGCCAAGATCCCTGTATAACACAACCTAAGTCAACAGCACCAAAACCAATGCTTAAAAATAACAAACAAGTGGAAAACAAACAATATCTACTCTTGGCACAACACAGACCTGCAAAGAAAATACCAGGGAGAAGAAATGACAGGGAAGAGCAACAGGAAAGAAAATTATCAACATTCCTTTTCTCTGTGGTAGCCGCTCATAAATCCATTTCTTAGGAAGTAAAATAAGCTAAAGACACCTAATACTGCATGTTCTCACTTATATGTGGGAGCTCAACATTGGGTACACACAGACTCAAGGACGGGAATGATAGACACAGGGGATTTCAAAATGGGGAGGGAAGGAGAGGGACAAGGGTTGAAAAATGACTCATCAGGTACTGTGGTCACCACCTGGGTGATGGGACCGTTAGACATCCAGACCTCAGCATCAAGCAATATACCCATATAACAAATTTGCGTATGTACTCCATGAATCTAAATTAAATTTTTAAAAAATAAGTAAAATAAAGCTGAAATTAAAAAAAATATGATTCATGGGGCAAAGCCAAGAATCATTTCACTCCATGATGCAGCACTTCTGCCTCACCAGACAATTGCCATTCTGGCAATGCTTCCAATTTTAAGATTGTGACAATTTTTTTAGAGGAGGAAACATTAAAAATATCATTTTCAAGTATGGGTATTTTATAAAGGTCACTACAAGTAAATGTGACAATTACTCTGGAGGCATTCCTTACTATCATGTCATGATTCAATATTTGATCGTTCTGATTTCAGGTTTGTTCAGCGAGGCTCCACTCTGACTGATCTACTGACTCCTGCTGAGCTTGTGGTCTGAATCTTAATACTGAGGGCTATAAAACTGTCTGCTCTGAGGAAGGGTAAATTTAGGGGTCCCCTGGGACAGATCTTTCCAATGTTACACCATTATATTAGAGTGGATTCAAAAACCATTAGATACTTCAGAATTCAAATACTAGTACAGAAACACGTTGCAAAAAGAAACTTACATTTTGGTTTCTTAAAAAACATTTTAGATTCTTAGCCAAAAGAAACTCATTTAGTAATCACCTCGGGGACTGGGTATTTTATATGTTCAAGGATATTTGCATAATTAATCAAATTTTATGATACTGGTATCTAACATTCACGGACATGAAGATGAATTACACAATTAAATTGTTCAATGTTTTTCTGTACTTATGAAAAACATCACCCAATAAAGCCAAAAAAGGGAGAAGATAAAAAGGTACTTTTAAAACACACTAGTATAAAAAGTCTATCAGATAATATTTTTATGTCTGCTATAAGTACGAAGTATTGTTATTTAATCCTACCTTAAAAATCCCTTTACTTCAACCACTGTCACCAGTTGAAGAGAAACCAAGATCCAACACAAAGCATGCCCAAGACATTGCCTGCAAGTGAGTAAATAGCTAAAACAAGGACCTACAGCAATTAAAAGAGATATTCAAAAGCAACTTTTAAAGAAACAACGGAAGACACATGCCAAAAATATACCAAAGGGAAGAGGAGATACAACATTCAACATCTGCTTCTCTTAAGATGTTCCTGACTTCTTTAAGAATATATTTTTTGCCCAAGAAAAGATCTTTTTAAGGCTGAAATCTTTCAGTGCAATTAGAAATTTCCATTAGTGCAAAAGAATACTATGTATTTTAAGTTCTTAGCATTTCATGTGGTTGCTTGGACAGAAAAGGAAAAGATAGACTGTAATTCCGTGTGGTGTCTTTATGCAGAGACATAGGGGCACTGTTTTGTTTCATTTAAGAAATCTGGGCGGGCGCGGTGGCTCAAGCCTGTAATCCCAGCACTTTGGGAGGCCGAGACGGGCGGATCACGAGGTCAGGAGATCGAGACCATCCTGGCTAACCCGGTGAAACCCCGTCTCTACTAAAAATACAAAAAAAAAAACTAGCCGGGCGAGGTGGCGGGCGCCTGTAGTCCCAGCTACTCGGGAGGCTGAGGCAGGAGAATGGCGTAAACCCGGGAGGCGGAGCTTGCAGTGAGCTGAGATCTGGCCACTGCACTCCAGCCTGGGCGACAGAGCGAGACTCCGTCTCAAAAAAAAAAAAAAAAAAAAAAAAAAGAAATCTACTGGAGTACTTCACATAGTTTAATAAATATTTCTTCAAGGTAAGGATCATAATCAATACAGTTGATATTTGGCACTTTATTACAAAAGATGTCAATG
This sequence comes from Rhinopithecus roxellana, assembly GCF_007565055.1. Classification (NCBI taxonomy): domain Eukaryota; kingdom Metazoa; phylum Chordata; class Mammalia; order Primates; family Cercopithecidae; genus Rhinopithecus; species Rhinopithecus roxellana. The sequence goes on from NC_044562.1 coordinate 27,041,224, forward strand.
ATAATTTTTTAAGGTTCTCATATGGATCAATGGTAATAATCTTAGTAGCTAATATTCCTCAAAAGTACAAAATGTCTTCAGAATCTTTTTATAAAATGAAAATAATTGAACTCTTTCTAAACATAAAATTCCTACCTTCATATTGTAAACAATGCAGAGTACACAGAAAATTACAAGTAAGAAAATAAAAATGACGTTTAAACCCTCTGTGCCTAAGAACCACCACTGGAAACATTTGGTTCATCACTCCAGATCCTTTTGAAAAAATATATTCAAATATATGCTCTACAGTTTTAAAATGTGTACATTTAAACTTTATATTATAAACCCTACTTTTTAATCTGCTTTTTCTGGTTGAACAATAGATCATGAATGTGTTTCCATGTCTAGAAGTATATGGAATTTTAATTACTTTTATAATACCCTTTGGATATTGTGATTAAATTTTTCCCTTTGTAGAACACAGTTGAATAAACCTTTTAAAATTGGATATTTGACAAATACTTTCTGATGATGAAAACTACTTGTGGGAGAAGAACATAAATCTAACTATTAAACAAATGTAATGGTTCTACCACATGAGGAATGGCTATTGTTGACCTTGAGTCCAGGGAAATAAGCCACTGAACCATGAGTCAGCCTCCCTGCCAAAGCCCCAGGCCTCACCGTTGAGAATACAGTTTAAATACGGAGGAATCTACTTTTTATGTACATCAGAAGAGAATTAACTATTTTTAAAACTTTTCATTTAAAATTAGACAGCTACTCTCAATGAAATTACACATGGACAAAGTAATCCTCAAAAATGATCTCTTATGCTGAATACACTTTCCTGGTTTTATTTTCTTTTAGTTCACACTATACCAGCTAGAGCCGTGCAGCAGGCACAAAACGTGTGAAAAAGTAGAAGGGAGTGTAGATCTCAGATGGCTCTTTTAAGATGTTCTGTGGTTAAAGGAAGCAGAGAGTATCAGATTCCAGGGCTGCTAGGCTGAAAGCTGATGTTCTGCGGTGGGTGAAGAAGGGGATTAATGACTTGAAGAATGTTTGTAGACTGAAGAGGAAAAAAGGGCAACTGGAAGAGAGACTGAAGTCATCGTAATACGCAAATTTGATCTACTTGCAAACCAATTTAAAGTAGCTTAACAAAATGTTAAAAATCAGTATTTTAAAACACAAAAAACGGCTGGGCACAGTGGCTCACACCTGTAATCCCAGCACTTTGGGAAGCCAAGGTGGGCAGATCACAAGGTCAGGAGTCTGAGACCAGCCTGACCAATATGGTGAAACCCCATCTCTACTAAAAATACAAAAATTAGCCGGGCGTGTTGGTGGGCACCTGGAGTTCCAGCTACTCGGGAGGCTGAGGCAGGAGAATTGCTTGAACCCAGGAGGCAGAGGTTGCAGTGAGCTGAGGTTGCACCCTACACTCTGGCCTGTGTGACAGAGCGAGACTCCATCTCAAACAAAAACAAAAACACACAAAACATAAGGCTATAAAACAAGTCTATCAAAATAAAATTAAGGACAAATGTGCTTCTCTGACACTCAAACACTTCTCTGTGCTTTCCTTGGCACATAGAAGCAGTCAGTTAGCAGAAGGCTGACAGTCAAGCCCTGAAGCTCTGGAAACAATAGCATGGCAGGCTCAGAAGCCACCTTCTCCCGAATGCTATTGTACATTTCCTTGTGCAGAAATACAAATAATGCCTGTAGCAAAAGTTGTGAGAAAAATGGCAGAACCATTTTTTACAAGGCAGTATTGATTTTTTAAACTTTCTTTTGAGATAATTATAGATTCACAAGCAGTTGCAAAGGTAGTACAGCTGTGCAAGCTGCTCTGCCACTTGGGCCATATGACCCAGCAGATCCAATGGTGCTTGAGGTGTCAGTGGCAGATGCTGTTTGGAGCCTTTGGTAGGACCCTATAGGTGAATCACAGTGGGAGTCTCCAGGATTTTGGAGCAAGGCCCTACCATCTTCTGCAGATAACTACTCTCCCTTTGAGAGACAGCTCTTGGCCCGTTACTAGGCTTTGGTGGAAACTGAAGATTTGACTATGGGTTATCAAGTCACCATGTGACCTGAACTACCTATCAAGAACTGGATGCTTTCTGACCCATCTAGCTATAAAGTGGGTCATGAACAGCAGCATTCCATTATCAAATGGAAGTGGTCTATACATGATCGGGCTAGAGCAGGTCCCGAAGGCACAAGTAAGTTACATGAGGAAATGGCTCAAATGCCCTTGGTCTCCACTCCTGCCACCTGCCTTCTCTCCCCCAGCCTGCATTGAAGGCCTCATGGAGAGTTCGCTATGATCAGTTGACAGAGAAAGAGAAGACTAGGGCCTGGTTCACAGATGGTTCTGCACTATAGGCAGGCATTGCCTGAAAGTGGGCAGCTGTAGCACTACAGCCTCTTTCTAGGACATCCCTGAAGCACAGCAGTGAAGGGAAATCTTCCCAGTGGGGAGAACATCGAGAAGTGCACCAGTTGTGCACTTTGCATGGAAGGAGAAGTGGCCAGATGTGCAATTGTGTAGTGACTCATGGGCTGTAGCCAATGGTTTGACTGGATGGTCATGGACTTGGATGAAGCATGATTGGAAAATTGGTAACAAAGATATTTGGGGAAGAAGTATGTGGAAGGACCTCTCTGAGTGGTCAAAAATTGTGAAGACATTTGTATCCCATGTGAGTGCTCACCAGTGGGTGACCTCAGCAGAGGAGGATTTTAATAATCAAATGGATGGGATGACCCATTCTGTGGACACCACTCAGCCTCTTTCCCCAGCCACCCCTGTCATCACCCAATGGGCCCATGAAAAAACTGGCCGTGGTGTAAGGGATGGAGGTTATGCATGGGCTTAGGAACATGGACTTCCACCCATCAAGACTGACCTGGCTATGGCCACTGCTGAGTGCCCAATTTGGTAGCAGCAGAGACCAACACTGAGCCCTCGATATGACACCATTCTTCGGGTGATCAACCAGCTACCTGGTGGCAGGTTGATTGTATTGAACCTCTTCTATCATGGAAAGGGCAGAGGTTTGTCCTCACTGGAATAGACATTTACTCCAGATATTGGTTTGCCTCTCCTGCACACAATGCTTCTGCCAAGTCTATCATCCATGGACTCATGGAATGCCTTATCTACCATCATGGTATTCCACACAGCATTGCCTCTGACTAAGGTACTCACTTTACGCTTAAAGATGTGTGGCAGTGGGCTCATGCTCATGGAATTCACTGGTTGGACCATGTTCCCCATCATCCTGAAGCACCTGGATTGATAGAATGGTGGTATGGCCTTTTGAAGTCACAGTTACAATGCCAACAAGGTGACAGTACTTTGCAGGGTGGCAGCAAAGTTCTCCAGAAGGTTGTGTATGCTCTGAATCAGTGTCTCATATATGGTACTGTTTCTCCCATAGTCAAGATTCATGGGTCCAGGAATTAAGGGGTGGAAGTGGAAGTAGCACAACTTGCCATCACCCCTACTGATCCATTAGCAAAATTTTTGCTTCCTGTTCCTGTGACGTTATGTTCTGTTGGCCTAGAAGTCTTAGTTCCAGAGGGGGGAATGCTGCCACCAGGAGGCACCACGACAATTCCATTAAACTGGAAGTTAAGATTGCCACCTGGACACTTTGGGCTCCTCCTACCTTTAAGTTAACAGGCTAAGAAAGGACTTACAGTGCTGCCTGGGGTGACTGACCGGGACTATGAAGATGATACTTCACTACAGAGTTAAGGAAGAGGATGCATAGAATACAGAAGACCCATTAGGGCATCTCTTAGTATCACCATGCCCTGTGATTAAGGTCAATGGGAAACTACAACAGCCCAATCCAGGCAAGACCCCTCAGGAATGAAGGTTTGGATCGCTCCACAAGGAAAAAACCACAACCTGCTGAAGTGCTTGCTGAAGGCAAAGGGAATATAGAATGGGTAGTAGAAGGTAGTCATCAATACCAGCTATGACCACGTGACCAGCTACAGAACCCAGGACTGTAATTGTCATGAGTATTTCCTTATTTTTTTGTTAAAAACATGTTCGTACATGTATACACTTGTACTAAGAAAATATCTTCATTTTATTTCCTTTCTCCTTTATCATATGACATAAGATTTATTGACTTCACATCAGCATTTAAGTATTGTTAACTTTACGTAATAGTACTTGCATTGGGGCTTGGTGAGTTTCCTGTTGTACGAAGGATAGTTGTATTACGTTAGACATAATTATAACCTTATTGTTTTCTGTATATGAAGATTACGTATGATCTCAGGAGATGTGCATGGGTTCAAGTTGACAAAGGGTGGACTTGTGATGGTTAATACTGAGTGTCAACTTGATTGGATTGAAGGATACAAAGTATTGATCCTGGGTGTGTCTGTGAGGGTGTTGCCAAAGGAGATTAACATTTGAGTCAGTGGTGTGGGAAAGGCAGACCCACTCTTAATCTGAGTGGGCACAGTCTAATCAGCTGCCACCTCAGCTACAATATAAGCAGGCAGAAAAATGTAAAAAGAGAGACTGACCTAGCCACCCAGCCTACATCTTCTCCTGTGCTGGATGCTTCCTGCCCTCGAACATTGGACTCCAAGTTCTTCAGTTTTGGAATTCAGACTGGCTCTCCTTGCTCCTCAACCTGCAGAAGGCCTATTGTGGGACCTCATGATTGTGTGAGTTACTACTAAATAAACTCCCCATCTCTCTCTCTCTCTATATATATATCTCTATATATATATCTATATCTATATATATCCATTATATATATCTCCATTCCATTAGGTCTGTCCTCTAGAGAACCCTGACTAATACACAAACCGACTTCTAACAGAGGCTCCTTCCATTTGTCAAGCTTTAAACAAAATACTTGATGTTCTATTTCATAGTCACCCTTTAGTTATCTGTCACCTAAGCCCTTTTTCCACCAATTAAGGCCTGATCTTTTCTAGCTGCCGACACATTACCCCAGGAGCCTGTGCATTCACCACCACACCTCTTTCTCCTACCCACAGGAATCTTTGCTTTGATGGGCAGTTTTTCATAAAATTTTATGGAAACAAAATTTTTGCCATTTGGACAAATCAAAACATACCCTTAGATGACAGAAAGGGCATTTCTCATGAAGGCATTTACCAAATAAATGGTATTAACAAAGTACCAATGAGTCGGGTGCTTTGTTTTTTCATTAAACAATAGAGGTCTAGCACTGCCGATGAGCATTTGGGGGAGGAGGGAATAATATTTAAAATGGTTGAGGGAAACCACTGCCCCCTTTCCCAAGACTCCCAAGCCTTGACCTCAAGATCTTAGGTGATTGGTGCCTTCCCTTTTCATCTGCTCTGGCTCAAGCCTCAGGGACTTTTTGTTGTGACTGAAGTAAGATTGAGGGGACAAAAAACATGAGTCACACACCTACGCACTGAGACATCTCGCTGTGCCCTATAAACATATACAATTATTACGTGTCAATTATAAAATTAAAAATTACTTAATCAAAAATACACATCACAGTCTGGCCTTGATTTTTCAATATTTCACTTTCTCAGTATATGGAATGTATCTCACCAGGCAAGAAGAATAAGAAAGACCGGCGGATGCCCCAAATTTTAGTATTTTCATAGATTCCTAATATAGACAGGAACACTCTCGATGCGTTGCCTGGAAACCGTGACAGTGTTTTCTCACAAGAAAATCTCCTGCTAGATAAAATACAAGAATGCTTTTGTGCAGGACATAATTCTTATCGGGACCACAGAGGACTTAATCATTAACAGAAACTGTAACAAGAGGAAGTGAAAGTGCTTTTTGAAAAATGCAAATGTCTTGACATCTTAATTAGAAGTCAAAAAAGTTAAAATCACACCAGGGCCGCTGTCCACAGTCTTCCTAAAACATAGTAATTGAAATACTTTTTTTTTTTTTTTTTTTTTTTTTTTTTTTTTGAGACGGAGTCTCGCTCTCGCCCAGGCTGGAGTGCAGTGGCCGGATCTCAGCTCACTGCAACCTCCGCCTCCCGGGTTCACGCCATTCTCCTGCCTCAGCCTCCCAAGTAGCTGGGACCACAGGCGCCCGCCACCTCGCCCGGCTAATTTTTTGTATTTTTAATAGAGACGGGGTTTCACCGTGTTAGCCAGGATGGTCTCGATCTCCTGACCTCGTGATCCACCCGTCTCGGCCTCCCAAAGTGCTGGGATTACAGGCTTGAGCCACCGTACCCGGCCCTGAAATACATTTTTAAACTTGTCAGATGTTTCACCATCGACTAACTTTTTAGCAATACCTCCCTTCATGGCATCCATCAGGGGAAAGCAAAGCAATTAAAAAGTTATTCATTAATCAGAACCCTCTATCAGTTTCTTTTATGAAAAGGAAGAAGCCAACACAAGGAAAAAAGAAAATCATCAAGCTACAAGAAGACACAGCCAGGCCAAGTGCCCAGGGATAAGTTACCTCTGTTGTGAGAGGAAATTTCTTCCAAGTCAGAAAAAGGTGAGTTTAGCACACCCTTCAAGCTTCCATTCACCAGGTAGGATTAAGTACCTGGCTGTTCCAGGCATGTCAGGCCCTGAGGGTACACAGGTGAGTGGAGGGATCTAACTTCCTCTCCCTATTGTCCTTCCTCACCAGCCACCATTCCCAACTACAGTGAGAGAAATAATGACCTACTTGAAATTATGTGCAAATCCCTCAAAGTAGTAGGGATCAGCACATTCTGGTTGCACTGGGAGATCCCCACAAGCTCCCTCCACTGAGAGGGGTTTATAATATAATTCCTCAAGAATGAAGAAAACTGCAGCAGCCACACAGCCACCTTCTTTCCTAATGTCCTCTCTGAGCCATTCTATCCTGAAACACAACAGTTTCTCTAGCTTCTTAGGCTCAGTGGAGTCTGCCATACTCAAGTCTTAGCTTCTTTTCCACTCGGAAATTTTTCTTCTGCTTTGCTTTGCTTTGCCCCTCCCCTCCCCTCTCCTCCCTCCGCTCCCTCTCCCACTCTCTCCCTCTCTTTCTCTCTCTCTCTCTTTCTCTCTTTCTCTCTTTCTTTATTTCTTTATTTCTTTCCTTTTCAGAGTCTCACTCTTGTTGCCCAGGCTGGAGTGCAAAGGTATGATTTTGGTTCACCACAAACTCCACTCCCCGGGTTCAAGCAATTCTCCTGTCTCAGCCTCCCAAGTTGCTGGGATTACAGGCATGTGCCACCATACCCAGCTAATTTTGTTTTTTGTTTTTTGCTCCACAGGCACCCCAGGGTTTCTCCATGTTGGTCAGGCTGGCCTCGAACTCCTTACGTCAGGTGATCCACCCGCCTCGGCCTCCCAAAGTGTTGGGATTACAGTTGTGAGCCACTGTGTCCGGCCTATCTTTTCTACAGACTTTTCATTCCCTCCCCCCGCTCTGGCTTCTGAGTTCCTATTGTTTCCTGGGTGTTGGGGCTTCCGTTTCTTTACAACCTCCTTCTTTTATCTGAAGTTTATCAGAACTCCACCATTCATGTCTGGGTCTTGCATTCAGACTTGCTGAGGGAGCAATTCGATTGAGTCTGTTAGTCACCGCACAATATGTATGATCTTAATTGGATGATGTCCTCATGCCAAGCCATGTCATAAAATGCTGACCAGCCTATAGAAGGCTGCCTTTCACTCCAGGGCTGAGCCCTGGCTCAATCAGCTTGTAGTCATAATGATGGGATCTTATGATTCAAAACATGGCAACCTCTGTCTTAAGAAACCATTTGTACTTTTTCCTCCTAAAGCATCTGTGGGTGACAGTGACAATAGAAGTATCATGAAGAACCCAAAACAGACATTAAGGTTTGATTTCATGTGAGTCCTGCATTTGTTGCTGCTTGAATCTAACATCACTATTTCTTAAAAGGCTTCACCACTGGGCTCCCTCCATACTCCACAGGCACCCCCATCAATCCTGCACAGAGATACCCTGAGATCCCTTCTTAACACAGTGCTCTGAGTTGCCAATTCTGATTTGGCACACAGGATGAAATTGACTGCTATCTTCTTGTGTATAGGATAAAGTCCAAATTCTGCAGTAAGCCACATTAAGGCTTCAGCCTAAAACTCTGGCTGCAGCCCAAAACTGCAGCTGTATTATCACAGCAATTTATTCATGCAACTTGCGCTGGGTGGGTTCCATTTCTCCTCTCTGGTCCACTCTCTGCCTATCTGCAGGGGACTGACCTTGATGGACTGCTTCAACCACCTCCCGAGCTCTCTGACTGTGGGCTAAATTTGGTTAAAGGTGGGGCACTGGTAGGATATGAGAAAGAGGGCATATGGAGAATGAGCTTGAGATCTGATCCCCACCCCGCCAGCCTCTTCCTGCCTGGCTGTGGCTGCCTTTCTTTGCTAAGGGCCTCAGCTCTGGTCAGGGGATTCCCTCTGCCATCTAAGCTCTCAGTAGGTCTGGGTTACCTGAACCCTATTCCCTGTTCTTGCTTTTTTAGGCCCAAGTTGCTTGCTCCAAGATGCTTCATCCTCCCATGTTGGTTTTCTTCCAACCCTGCCCACATCTTTGTAAATAGTCCTTCAATTACCCCTACCTTGTACAATTTTTAAATAGACTTGGGGCGGGGGCGGGGGACAAGGTCTCTCTCTGCCACCTAGACTGGAGTGCAGTGGCATGATCTTGGCTCACTGCAATCTCTACCTCCCGGGTTCAAGCAATTCTAATGCCTCAGCTTCCCAAATAGCTGGTACATCAGATGTGTGCCACCACGCTTGGCTAATTTTCATATTTTTTGGTAGAGACAGGGTTTCACCATGTTGGCCAGGCTGGTCTTGAACTCCTGACCTCAAGTGATCCACCTGCCTTGGCCTCCCGAAGTGCTGTGATTACAGCTCCTGACCTCAAGAGAGCCACCATGCCTGGCCTAAATAGACTATTTCTTTTAAAGAAAAAATTTAAATTTATAAAAAGATTGAAAAGATAATACACAATTCCCATATACTCCCAGCCTTCCTTATACTCTGTAGCCAGTTACCCCTATGATTAACATCTTATGTTGGTATGACACATTTGTTACAATATTGATACATTATTATTAACTAAAGTCCATACTTTACACAGGCTTCCTTTTTTTTTTATTTTTTATTTTTTTTTGAGACGGAGTCTCGCTCTGCCGCCCAGGCTGGAGTGCAGTGGCCGGATCTCAGCTCACTGCAAGCTCTGCCTCCCGGGTTCACGCCATTCTCCTGCCTCAGCCTCCTGAGTAGCTGGGACTACAGGCGCCCGCCACCTCGCCCGGCTAGTTTTTTGTATTTTTTAGTAGAGACGGGGTTTCACCATGTTAGCCAGGATGGTCTCGATCTGCTGACCTCGTGATCCGCCCGTCTCGGCCTCCCAAAGTGCTGGGATTACAGGCTTGAGCCACCGTGCCCGGCCGCTTCCTTATTTTTTACCTAAAGATTTTATTTTTCTGTTCCATGACCTCATCCAGGATACTACATAACATTTAGTCACACCTCCTTAGACTCCTCTTGAGTTGTGACAGGTTCTCAGAATTTCCTTGTTTCTGATGACCTTGACAGTTTTGAAGAGCACTGGTCAGATATTTTACAAAATGTCCCTCAACATGTAACAAGAATACAAAATTTTAACATGCATCAAGAGAACATGATGTCAACATGACCTACCACTGGTGATGTTGACCTTGATCATCTGGACAAGGGAGTGTCTGACAAGTTTCCATACTGCAAAATTACTTTTATCCCCCTTCTCTTTCCATATGCCATATTCTTTGAAAGGAAGTCACTATGTACAGCCCATGTTAGGGAGGCTGGGTGTGGTGGCTGATGCCCGTAATCCCAGCACTTTGGGAGGCCGAGGCAGGCGGATCATGAGCTCAGGAGATCGAGACCATCCTGGCTAACATGGTGAAAATCTGTCTCTACTAAAAATACAAAAAATTAACCAGGCATGGTGGCAGGCGCCTGTAGTCCCAGTTACTCAGGAGGCTGAGGCAGGAGAATGGCGTGAACCCGGGAGGCGGAGCTTGCAGTGAGCTGAGATCGCGCCACTGCACTCCAGCCTGGGAGACAGCAAGACTTTGTCTCAAAAAATAAAAGAAAAAAAGAAAATTAAAGTAAAATATACATAAAATGTACCATTTTAATTATTTTTAAGGGTTTCAATCACCCTTTTTAAGTAGGCCAACCATTTCCTGCTGACACTCTGATGATACCCAGGCTGAACTTGTCATCATTCACCAAAAATGACGTGTGTCTTTATGTTCCAGCACACAAGAATCCAGGTATAGAAAGAGCTTCTCCCATTTTTGCCTGTTTGATTCCTACCCACTGTTTAAGCCCCAACTCAAGACTTCATGGGCTCCCCTGGGAAGGTGAGTTACTCCTGCTATTGTCTCCCTGTCCTTGTATTCATCCTTCTATTCTAGTATTTTCGTGTTTTTGCACTGCACCCTTTTATTTGGGCTTTCACAGGGAAGAAACTAAATTGTATTTATCTTTATGTCTGTAAGTCTGAGGACTGTCCCAGAAACATGGTATTGATCAATAGATGTTGATTGGAAATGAAGAAAGCAAAGGTGAGATAGAAGCCAAAGTGGTTTATTTTCTCCAAAGATTAAAGAGAGTATTAATAGCTAACATTGACCAGGCGCAGTGGCTCACGCCTGTAATCCCAGCACTTTGGGAGGCTGAGGCCGGTGGATCATAAGGTCAGGAGATCGAGACCATCCTGGCTAACACGGTGAAACCCCGTCTCTACTAAAAAATACACAAAATTAGCCAGACATGGTGGTGGGTGCCTCTAGTCCCAGCTACTCGGGAGGCTGAGGCAGGAGAATGGCGTGAATCCTGGAGGCGCAGCTTGCAGTGAGCCGAGATCACGCCACTGCACTCCAGACTGGGAGACAGAGCTAGACTCCATCTCAAAAAAAAAAAAAAAAAAAAAACCTAACATTGGTGAGTGTGTGAGAAAACCTTCCTTGTAGTGGTTTGCCCTAGTAGACCCTTCCTGTGGGACAATTTGGTAATAGCTACGAAGAGCAATAATATATGCATTTTTTCACTCAGCAATTTCAAGTCTCGACATTTTATTTAGAAGATAATCAAAGACAGGTGGAGAGATACTTGTACAAAGATGTTATCATTTTTAATGCAAAAACTGGAAACAACCCAAAGGCACAGTGCCTAGCTGACTAAATCACAGTACATTCATCCTGTGGAGGAACATGCAGCCATTACAAATTGGGCTGAACATTTACTAAGTGATTAGCAATGGGGGGTGATACAATGGGCATGAATTTAACTTTCTCTTTGTGTGTTTCCAAGTTTTCTCCTGCGAACAATGATATCTGTAACTAGAAAAAAAGATCAAATGTATACTTTCAAAATATCTCATTTTGTCATTTCACACGTAAGCATCCAATAAAGGATAATAAAAACTTGCAGTCTGATCTGTTGGCCAGTTTAGTTATGATGAAGCCAAAATGTCACAGCTGCCATGAACATTGCCTGCAGCCATCACTACTCTCCTACTGAATATACTAAGGGTGATGGGTCCCAGGAGAAGAGAACTCAGAGCTTCCCAACTTTGTTGGCCAGCGTCTCTGGACCCCTCTTCTAACCTGGATCTTGGACATTGGTTTATGTTTGTTTTGTTTTGAAAGCTTCTCTAACTGTACACTATACTCGAGACTATACTGTACAGCCATGGTTAGAAAACCATGATTCTTGGCCGGGCGCGGTGGCTCACGCCTGTAATCCCAACACTTTGGGAGGCAGAGGCGGGCAGATCACCTAAAGTCAGGAGTTCATGACCAGCCTGGCAAACATGGCAAAATCCCATCTCTACTAAAACTATAAAAATTAGCTGGACATGGAGGCTCATGCCTGTAATCCCAGCTACTTGGGAGGCTGAGGCAGGAGAATCGTTTGAATCCAAGAGGCAGAGGCTGCAGTGAATTGAGATGGAGCCACCGTACTCCAGCCTGGGTGACAGGGTAAGACTCTGTCTAAAAAAAAAAAAGAAAAGAAAAAAACCCCAGAAAACCATGGTTTTTTTTTTTTTTTCCACTCCGCTCATTCTGCAGATGAGACAAACGAGGTTCAGAGAAGTCCAAAATGACATGAAGGTAAAACTAGATCCTGGTCTCTTGGTTTTCTAGTGTTTGTATTTTAGCACACCAATGAAATCAAGGGTGGAATTTCATAGATTAACAGATTTAGAAGGCCTCAAATGTTTCAAGAGGAAAACTTGAAATGTTTCAAGAGTCTAAGATTTCTAGAAACAACTTATCTTTGAACCTCTCCCTAAGTCAATGTGAGAACTATGTCTGAGCAGTTATCAAAAAGTACTGGACACAGGGATATTAGAAAAGATGATCCTTAGTCTAATGGAATGCTGAGGAAGGCACTGCAGAGTCTAACTAAATACAGCCGTATTGAGTAAGCAAAAATGTTAGAAATCAAAATACCATTATATCCGAGGCTGGCTTTACCCCAGGACAAACAAATGAAATTCTCATCACACCTTTACCTTCCTGGACCAGTCCTAGAATCCTGCGTTTTGCTCAGGGCAGTGCCTCCCAAAGCAATAACCAAATATGGCTTCCTACAGTTACTCTTGCAAGTCAGATACCCTTGCAAACTGAAAGCAATACCACCTCTTTTCACACGATCTCCACCCTGTCCCAGCCGGTCCCAACAGGACACACCTCAGTGAATCAGATACAGTGACACCCTGGAATTTTCCCTGGAATCTGCACAGAGGAAAGCAGTTTAGACTTGGGAGTCAAAAGATCTGACTTCCCCTGACTGTGCGGATATCCTGGAGTCCTCACCAAATCACTTAACCCTTCAGGACTCAGACTTTCTGTGAAATTCATGACTACTGGGCAATCTCTTAAGGCCCTGTCCAATTTATTCAATGACAGGCTTGTGCAAGCCAAGCCCACTCCTGGTTCGTAAAAGATGCAGTTAATCTTTAAGCTAGCGGTGTGTGGTGTAATGAGAACTTGTAGAGGAAACTTTCAGTCACTTGAAAACAGGAAACACTTGTCATGTGTTCAAAATTAAAACAAATATAGAAAATGTGAAAGGTGGGAAGGTAAATTAGATTCATTAAGATCTCAAGTCACTCAAATGAAGAAGAAAACTTCTCTATTGTTTGAAGGGTCTTAAATCAATGTCCTGGTGCTACCTGCTAGGCTATGTGGAAAAATCACTTGATTTTCAATATTCACTCATTTTTTAAAAAAGAAAAACAAAACATCACCAGTCACAGTGACTGACATCTATAATTCCAGCACTCTGCAAGACTGAGGCAGAAGGATCACTTGAGGCCAAGAGTTTAAGACTAGTCTTGGCAACATAGTGAGACCCTGTCTCTACAAACAAACAAACAAACAAACAAACAAACCAGATGATGGTATGCATCCATAGTCTTAGCTACACAGGAGGCTGAGGCAGGAGAACTGCAGGAGCCCAGGAGGTGGAGGATACAGTGACTTATGATTGTGCCACTGCACCCCACCCTGGGTGATACAGCAAGACCCTGTCTCTTAAAAAAAAAAAGTTTAAAACTATAATTTTATATTGCAATCTACATGCATGTATTCATAAAAGTGACTAGCTCCTCCTATATGCCAGGCTATGGGAAGAAAATAAGGACCATAACAGACAAGTTTCCTGCATTCTTAGAGCTTATCCTCTGGAGGGGCTGGGAATTATCAGATATCCACACAAAGGCACATTTAGACAATGTGATAAATGCTGTAATGAAGAAACGCAGAAAGCAAAGAGAAACTATAGCAGGGGGAGCGAGGCTGGAAGGTCAGAGAGGGCACCCATGGAGGAACTGACCTTTGGAAATAGAAGGATGGGTGGGGAGGATATTTAGAGAAAGGACAGGCAGTTCAGGCAGGCCAAGGCCTGTACAAAGGCCTGCAGAGAAGGCAGCACACTTTTCACAACTGCCCCCTTAAAGTCCTATAAATTACCTGAGTGCAGGTATGCCATCATTTCTGAGGGGGAGACTGTGTGTGTGTGTGTGTAAAGGATTAATCTTCCCAAGTTATTTGAAACCAACCTACCTGTAAAAACATTTATTAACCTTTCATTTATCAAGCACTCTCAAGTATATGATTTCCCCCATTATATACCAACACAATGATTTCTTATCTTGGGCATTCGGCTTTCTTGCTTTTACATGATCTGTGAGCAGAAGTCCTGTGTTGGCTGGGTGGGTATGGGGAAACCCTCACCACTTCGCTCACTGAAGACCCAGGATTGTCAAGCAGTAAGAAGATAATGCTGTGTAAGAAATCTGCTTATCTTGCTTTTAAAGGTCAAGAGGATCCAACTCTGGAGTTTAAAGTTAAGTTACCAGAGGTGATGCTTAAAACAGTTTGAAAAGCACTGGTGGAACAATTCACTCTTTTTCAGCTTCCTGAATTACAGCAACAGGGTAGAAGCTTGTGAAGAGAGCAACAGAAAGCAACTCACTTCTCTACCTGTGGGTGTAAACGGTGTGTGCACCGAATATGTCACAGCACGTTTCAGCCATGGGACTGGTTTTTTGTTTGTTTGTTTTGGTCTTTTTTTTGTTTTTGTTTTTGTTTTTTTGAAAAAGAGTCACGCTCTGTCGCCTTGGCTGGAGTGCAGTGGTGCGATCTTGGCTCACTGCAGCCTCTGCCTCAAGCTATTCTCCTGCCTCAGCCTCCCAAGTAGCTGGGACTACAGGACGCGCCACCATGCCCAGCTGATTTCTTATCCCCTCTACCCTGCCCCCTTTTTAAGATAAGGCAAGAGAAAAGAGGGGGTTCTCATACTCATCTATAAGTTACCAGAATGTCACATGGGATAAAGAAGGGACAGTAAAGAGGAAAAAATACAGAGGGGGATTTCTCTGGAGTGGAACTCACAACCACCCTCACCCTCCCAAACTAATTGTATAATCCAATGCCGATAATATTCCATTCCACACAGAAGCCAGGTTCTTCATAATTCCTTAGTTACTACATCTAGAAATTTACACGTAAATAAAGGCCACCTTTCTTTCACCAAAACCTTCTAGGAAGAACAAAATGTGGCTGTGTACAAGGAATTCGAATTATTAATACGTTTGCTTCTGTTCTCCTGCGCCACACTTTTGACTTTGCTGAGGGAAAGGGCAGGTGCAGCCAGGGCTCCCGGTAGACATGCGTCCCCAGAAGCCAAGTGCAGCCCGTCTGGTGCCTCCTGCCTGGAGTCCCTGTGCACTGCGACGACGACGCACGCTGGTTCCCCCCAAGCCGCAGTGGGTTGTATAACCACGCTCTGAACGCCTAGCGGGGAGCATGGCGAGCTTGCCTCCCAGAAGCATCTGTTAGAAGTCACTGGTGTCGGTCTACAAAAGACCTACCAGGCAGGAGGGACCCCCAGACTCTAGGGGAGGAAAAGCGGGAGGTGCTGTTAAGACATCATCGCTGGGGGTAGTCCAGGGAGGTTGTAAATCTCTCTAGGAGCTGTGTGAGTCCCAAGTTCTGTCCCAAGAGCTGGCGGTGCAGCGCGGTGAGGAGCGCCCTGAGCCCGGCTGCACCCGCATTTGTGTGGATCAGGGAAGGGGGACGGGCGGAAATGCAAGAATACAAGGGGGAGTCTAAGAACATCTCCCCCGGGAAGTGTCAAGGGCATCCCCCGTTCCTCTGTTCCATTACGTAACTCTTACATACTGCTGGCATCTACGTGAATTTAACTACTTTTCAAAGTGGGAAGTCTCTAAATGGACTGCATTGAAAGCATCTGGGGATAGCTCAATAAACCCGGTTGCCCCTGGCAGCGTTGGAGGGTGGCATCCTGGTTACTGGAAGGCCAGGCCTCCCCGTCCGCTCGCAGCGGCGGGAGCCGGGTCGCTGCCGGGGACGGCGCCCTCTCGGCCCGGCCGGCCCCGCGTGGCTGAGTCGCCGGGACCCCCACGTCCGCAGCCGCCCCCTCCCCGTCCCCGGCGAACACCTGCCCGCGGTTACCTCCGGCGCCGCGGCTCTGCGCAGCCCGTTGGCCGGGGCCCCGCCGCCCTTGCAGTTGACAGCGGGGAGATGCTCGACCCCGAGGACCCGCGCTGCGCGCTCCGTGGGGTCCGCGCCATTCTCCCGGGGGCCTTCATCCGGAGCAGGGAAGAGCCCGCAGCGGCGCTGGAAGCGGGCGACGAGCTGGGAATCCTGCAGGCTCCGCAGCAGCTCGGCCATGGTGAGCCCGGGGCCGCGCTCCGCCGCCGCCGCCACGCCGGCCGGTGCCCTCCGCTGGCACCGCCACTCCCGCCTCGCCCCCGCCGGTCCCGCACTCCGGGAGGAGGCCGGGCAGGCGGAGCCCCGGGCCCAGCCAACAGGTGCGCCGCCCGGGTCCTAGCGCCCGCCCAGGTGTCCGCCTCCACCTTGCGCAAGGCGCGTGCCCCTTTCCCTCCGTCCCGGAGGGCTTGGGCGGCCCCGGACTGCCTGTAACCAGGTGGAGGAGTGCCGAGGTCCGAACTTCGCCTCTCTTCTCCCTGCTCCCCCAACCCCCGCATTTTCTCCCCCCGGCAGACGTGACACTAATGGGAGTGGCCGAGCGCGCGTGCACCTGCGCGAGCCCATCCTTTCGGGATCAGGTTGATCCCATAGTGACCTTCCTTGCAAGTCTGAACCCATGGTGAAGTCGGATTTCCTCGGACGCCAGCTCCCCACAGCCAGTCACGTACTCCCACCTTCCTGCAAGACTAGTTCCCAGTAAATACAGCGAGTCCCCTAGGGAAAATTCCCAGGTTCTTTCCAAACTGCGTGATGCAACGTCTCCCCAGAGGTCCGAACACCCTTGAGCTTGCTCAAGTACCCAGGAGGATCAAAGTGGGCCCTGAGTCATCTTCTGCGTCGCTGCCCCTGCCCTTCTGATTTGGCAACTGGGGAACAGTTTCAGGTGGGTGGGGAGGAAACTCCTTTCTGGGTTTTCCGCATTGAGAACAAAGATGCTTACCGCTCTCTCCTACTTCTTTCTTTCCGCTCTGCCTCGCTTTAAGCAATGACACTGGAAGGACCGCACCAGACCACTTAGGGAGTTTAAACGAGAAGAGAGCAAAGTACTGGAGGACTGGGGACAGGATTAAGTATCTCACTGCACCTGCACCTGCTTTAGAGCGCTCAGCAGAATACAGCAAAGGAAACATCTTGCAGGCTGGGTTTGGTTTTCCCTCCTCCCTCCTACATTTCCCTCCTGGGCTCAGAGATTCCTTGGGAGGCAACAGTCAAATTAGGCCCAGGTGATCGGTCTGCAACAAAAGTGCAATTCAATCCTGTCTTTCGTTTGCCGCAGAAATCTGCATGTTTCCTGATTGTCCATGCAAAAGCCTACTAAGAATTTGGTTGCACAAATGATTAATGAACACCTGTCACTGCCTTATTTATTTATTCAGTTGTCCTTATCGGTCTGAATGTCTTTGGGATGTGACTTTCCAGGATGATGTAGTCCCCTTCATGCTCTAGTTTCTACTTTTCTTGCTTCTCAGTCCTGTCTGGAAAGCAAAGTCAAGGGGACTGAGAGAATGCTGAAGCTCCTAAGGGAAACCATTTTCCTCTTACAGAAGACACGCAGAGTTATTGTCACGCCTGGCGGGATCACACAGAAATGCCCAGCCCAGGAGGTGGAAGCATCTCTCCCGAGTGCTGCTGGCTGTCATTGACAGGTGTGAGGCAAAACCCTGTGGTTGGGTTTTAGAAGCTGGAGCTGTGATCGTTGGGGCCCTGTTCTGCTTACGTGTTAAAGAAATATGTTTTCCTGTGAAGACACTGGCATTGTGTGTCTCCCAAATTTAGTGCTTCGATTTTTCTTTCTGCCAATTAGGAAAAAGAGGCAAAGCAAAACATGGCACACGTAGCATTAATTGTCAAAGAATTATAGTCGTAGACAGAGCATTTTATCTCCATGGAGGATCAGTTACTGATTCCACCTTCTAGTGCTTCACCAAGTCACCTGATGTAAGTCACTGTACGTCTCAGTTTATCCCTGTAATGAAATGATAATCCTCACTTCTTAGGCCGGGCGCGGTGGCTCAAGCCTGTAATCCCAGCACTTTGGGAGGCCGAGACGGGCGGATCATGAGGTCAGGAGATCGAGACCACCCTGGCTAACACAGTGAAACCCCGTCTCTACTAAAAAATACAAAAAACTAGCCGGGCGTGGTGGCGGGCGCTGAGATCCGGCCACTGCACTCCAGCCTGGGCGACAGAGCGAGACTCCGTCTTCAAAAAAAAAAAAAAAAAAAAAAAGAAATCCTCACTTCTTGTCTTTCTTATAAGGCTCTTGTAAAAGTAATCTTGAG
The DNA here is from genome assembly GCF_007565055.1 of Rhinopithecus roxellana. NCBI lineage: Eukaryota > Metazoa > Chordata > Mammalia > Primates > Cercopithecidae > Rhinopithecus > Rhinopithecus roxellana. Next base: position 27,059,549 of record NC_044562.1, read on the forward strand.
ACAATCTCTGTAAGGCCTAGTGAGATCATGATAACAAGGTGTATTGTGCTGGAGCCATTCAATCTAGGAATCATCAGGAGAACTTGGCTCTGAACATCTTGAGTGGGACCGAAGAGCCTCCTGGGCAGTGGTGAAGTACATTTCCCCAGAGCCTTTTTTTTCTAAGGCCCAGTCTGACATTTTGAACATGAATTTCTCAACCAACCTAACAAAAATCAACATCTTTGAGACGTGGTAGGGCTGAAAGACTGCCGTAATGGTGCAGAGATATTAAATAGTAGCTTGCAGTTATGTAAAAAAAATTTTCTTGATGCCAGAGAAATACCCTGTAGTTCTTTGATTGTTGAACACTAGTTATACCTGTGGGAAGTACATTTCGCATCCCGCCCCTACAATCCTTTTTTTTTTTCTTTTTTGCCAGGGCAGATATCCAGTTATTTGTACTTTGCTCAATTGTGTATATATATATATATAACAATTACAAAATGATACATTTAAAAGGAATTGATGATGGATATATTAATATTAGTTCAGATAAAGGTTAAGCTACTGTAACAAAGGGACCCCAAAATACAGTGGCTTAAGGAATACAGACATGCATTTCTCTTTCGTAGAATGGTTCTAAGGCAAGCAGTTGAGGTTAGTCGGAAACTCTGCTCCATGGCCCTACTCCGTGACTGTGGTTCTTTTAATCTTATTGCTCCACCATGGCCTGAAGTCATCGTCCTCTTTTGCATGGTTGAATCTATGTTAGGGCACATGTGAAGTTCAGCTCCTGAAAGGGTGAAAAAAGAGAATGTTCTGAGCAGCAATGTCTTATTAAGCAAGTGAGGCAGAAGTTCACGCATCACTTTCACTGATATTCTATCAGTGAGAAACAACTGGAAATGTTATCTCTAGCAGGGCAACCTTACATCCAGCTGAAGCTCTATTCCTGTGGAAGAAGTGGAGGACAGAATTCTTTTGTGGACAACCAGCAGTCTCCACCAGTGTTAGGAAACTAATATTGGTTAAAATGTTGTACAGTGAAAATCCATGTTATAATTCAACCATAATCTACACATTTTATCTAGGCAGCTTGTCATTCACTTGGCATGTTATAAATACTTATGTGCAGATACAATTTTTTAAAGAAGCCACACTAAAAATAAGTTATTCCAAAAGACAATTGCCCAGGCATGGTAGCACATGCCTGTAATCTCAGCACATTGGGAAGCTGAGGTGGGAGGATTGCTTGAGGCCAGGAATTCAAGACCAGCTTGAGCAACACAGGGAGACCCCATCACTACAAAAAATTTTAAAAAGTTAGCCAGGCATGGTAGCATGAACTTGTAGTGCTAGCTACTCAGGAGGCTGAGGCAGAAGGATTGCTTGAGACCAGGAGGTTGAGGCTGCAGTGAGCCATGACCACACCACTGCACTCCAGCCTGGATAACAGAGTGAGATCTTATCTCAAAAAAAAAAGAAAAAGAAAGAGAAAGAAAGAAAGAAAGAAAGAAAGAAAGAAAGAAAGAAAGAAAGAAAGAAAGAAAGAAAGAAAGAAAGAAAGAAAGAGAAGGAAAGAAAAAATGGGGGCAGGGACAACTGGTAACTTTTAACAAATTAAAGTAATTTTTCAAGTGTTGTTAAAATACCTTCACTTTAAATGAAAAATTTTGGTATTAATTACATTATTGGTTTTTAAGTTCTGATTTAGAGTTATTTCTCTGCAGAGCAGGTTACTTCCAAATTACAACTAGACTGTTCAGTTTTCAATTGGTCAATGTTTCCTGGATCAAGACAAGTATACAGAATTTGGGTTCTATATTGATTATCTATTGCTGCATAACAAATTATCACACAAAAATAGTAGCTTAAAACAACAGCATTTATCATCTCAAAGTTTTTGCAGAGCAGGAATCCAAGTGTATTTTAGCTGGGTCCCCTGGCTCTGGCTTTCTCACAAGGTCACAGCCATGGTGCTGGTTGAGGCTACATCATCTCAAGGCTCAACTGGAGGTGGATTTGTTTCCAGGATCACTCAGATGATGGTTGGCAGATTTCAATTAGCTGCAGACTGTTGGCCAGAGGCCATTCCCTCTTTGTCAACACATGGGCCATTTCATAGAATAGCTCATTATACAGCCACTTCATAGAATAGCTCATTATACAGCCCTTTGCTTCACCAAAATAAGCAAATGAGGAAATCAAGACATACAGACAGAGTCTGAACAGGACAAAATAGAAGTCTTTTATAGCCCAATCTTGGAGGTAACATTCCAATAGTTTTATCCTATTCTACTTCATAGAAGCAAGTCCCTAGATGTAGCCCACACTGAAGGATGACAGAGGGAGTGAGAGAAGAATAGGAGTACTAAGAGGTAGGGATTGTTGGGAGCCTTTTCAGAAGTTGCATACTACAAGTTCTTCATGTTTACATTAATTTTCTAATTTCATAGCCACAATATCAATATTTATCATCCCTAAGAAATACAATGTATAGTCTTGGCCTCAAGGAGCTTCCACCTGTTGCATACACATAAGATGCATACACAGAGAAAAACACATGCAATAACATAAAAAAATACTAAAAGGAAAAAAATGGAGCACCAGATGACAATTTCTAGTAAAAAAAACTACATGTATCACATCTGTAATTCTCAAATCTGGAATCAGAATTATTTCAAAAATCTGCCAAGATTACAGACCTCTTAAAAGAAAGTATAAATTCTTAAATTAGAAAAGAGAAAAACAATGAAACTAATAAATGCCAAATAGAGTTATTGGAAAAAATGCAACAAAGTAGACAAACCGTTAGCTAATATAATAAAGGAAGAACAAGAGGAAAAACAAAAGCACAAAATTTTAAATACTGAAGGAAAAATAATCATTAAAAGCAGAGAAAAAAATTTAAAAGCCTGAGAGCCTACTTTGTACACCTCTACGAAAATAAGTTTAAATAATAGATGAAATAGATTTTTTTTTAAGGAAAACACAACTTACTAAAATTGATCCCAGGAAAGAAAGTCTAACCAGACTAATTATCATAAAACAACTAGAGAAGGGGTGTTAAAATACTCCTCTATGAAAAGCACCAGGCCTAGCTGGCTTCACAAAAACATTCTATCCATCATTTAAAAAATGGGCAATCACAATGCTAATTAACGTATTCCAGATCATAGATGAAGACATTTTCAAATTTTCTTTTATGAAGCAATATATTCATCCTGAAACCTGAAATAGTACCAAAAGAAAATGACAGAATACTATCACTTGTGAAAATCATTCAAAAATCTTAAAATATCAGGAGTCAGACTTCAGCAGCTTATTAAAAAATACTTTTTAATTAAAGGAGTGAGATTTATTCTAGTAATGCAAGTAGGCTAAATATTAGAAATCCATCGATATTATCTATCATATTCATAAAACTAAAGAGAAAAATCATATGATCTGTTATGGACTGAGTTGTGTTCCCCGCCCTAAAAAAAGATATGTTGAAATCCTAATTCCTAATATTTCAGGATGTCATCTTATTTTGAGAGAGGGTCACCACAAATATAATTAGTCAACAAGAGGTCATACTGTACAGGTTGAGTATCCTAAATCTGAAAATCCAAAATTCAAAAATGGTCCAAAATTAACACTGTTTGAGCACTGACATGACACTCAAAGGAAATACTCAGTGGAGCGTTTCAGATTTTGGATTTTCAGATTAGGGATGCTGAACTGGTCAATGAAATGCAAATAGTCTAAAATCTGAAAAAAATATGAAGACTGAAACATTTGTGGCCCCAAGCATTTTGGATAAGGCATACTCAACTTGTAACAGAGTGGACCCCTGATCCGTTATGACTCAGGTGCTTACTCATTTAGACGACCGTATGAGGACAGAGACACACAGGGAGACCACCATGTGATGATGAAGGCAGAGACTGGAGTTTTACAGCTACAAACCAAGGGATGTCAGGGAATGCCAGCAAATCACCAGAAGCCAGAAGAGGCTAGGAAAGATTTCCTTACAGGTTTCAGAGGGAGCATGGCCCTTGATGTCTGGTCTCCAAAACTGTGAAACAATAAATTTCTATTGTTTTAAGCTACCCAGTTTGTGGTACTTTGTCACAGCACCCCTAGGACACTAATACATTGTCTTTTTGATAGATGTAGAAAAACCATTTGATAATATTTTACACTCACTCTTGTCAAGGCTCCTCAATAAAATAAAATGTTTAATGTGTCTGGGGTCCGTGACACATAATTTTGGTTGGATGGAGCGTTTCTGTATTTGAGTAATAGAATATAATGTGGGAGGGATAAATTGTGTCTTCTCAGTAGTAAGTCCTGAATGTCGGATTATGAGTTTTATAGTACATGTTTGAGGCAATGAGAAATCTTTGAAAGGCAGACCGGGTGCGATGGCTCACATCTGTAATCCCAGCACTTTGGAAGGCTGAGGCAGGCAGATCATTTGAAGTCAGGAGTTCAAGACCGGCCTGGCCAAAATGGTGAAACCCTGTCTCTACTAAAAATACAAAAATTAGCTGGACATGGTGGTAGGTGCCTGCAATCCCAGCTACTTGAAAGGCTGAGGCAGGAAAATTGCTTGAACCTGGGCGGTGGAGGTTGCAGTGAGTAGAGATCGTGCCATTGCACTCCAGCCTGGGCAACAGAGCGAGACTCTGTCTCGAAAAAAAAAAAAAAAAAGGAAAAGAAAAGAAAAAAAAAACTTTGGAAAGCAAATAAAGGACATGAGAAAAGCAGTGTTTCCAGAAAATTAAATGGGAAGTTTGCTATTTAGTAAATGGTGTCTGGAAGCAGGGAAATGCTGGAGATATGGATTTCCATTATAGGCCCCCATAATTCAAATTTAATAGGACTTTTTCAGATGGAAGAAATTTCACTCAATTGCATATTAAAGCAAATATGAATCTACTGACTTTTCTTTTTTCCCATACAAATGGTAGCATTTGTTACATGCTGTTCTCTGTCTTGCTTTGCCTATTATGATATACTTAGAGATTATTCCATGTCATTATTAAAAGACCTCATTCATTCATTTTTTTAACTGCAGCACATTCTACGTGTTGTAGTTTATTTTACCAGTCCTCTAGTAATGAACACTTTGGGTTGTTTTCAAACAGTGACACTACAAACAGCGCTGCAACAAATAACCATTGTTCCCACCTGAGATCCATACAACAGACTCCTGGCAATGGAATTGCTGGATCAAAAGGCCTGTGCATTTGTAATTGTTAGATTTGGCTTAATGGATCTCTAGAGAGTGATGTACCAACTTCCTCTTCAGTCAATAAAATTGCCTATTCCTCTACATTGTTGGCTACAAAGTATTACCAAACTTTTTAATTTTTGTCAATCTGATAGGCTAAATATGGTATCTCCTGGTAGTTTTACTTTGCATGTCTCTTATTATCAGTGAGACTGGCCATCTCTTTTCATGGAGTTGGAGAGAAATGTCCAGGTCTATTCCTGTCTCCAGATGACAGATCTGGGTAAGAACGTTGACTTATCCCAGTCAGTTGCAAGAAAAATATTAGCTCCCTAATCTCCCAGCTTGAAAGCGATGTTCACTCTGTTAAAGTCAGGAAGCTCCAGTTCAGTGTTTACCAAGGTGCCCGAGTTGGTGCTCATCCTGGAGTATCTTTGGGAGCCACAGGACTACTTTCAGAATTGAGAGAGGGATCAAACCTGGTCTGTAAAATATGCTCCAACCCAGGACTAAGTGGGTGGCTCTGATAGCAAGGCTGTAGGGAAGCCTCCTGCAGGAAAAGTAGTTATGGGGTGACTGCTTGCCTCATTCACAACTAGAAGTTAGGTTATTGCAGCAAAGGCTTAATTATTAATACAGATTATGTTAACTTTCATTGTCTAATTAAGTTTTATGATTTTCTTGGACTATAGTTACAAATTATCATATACCGAGTGGCTTAAAACAACAGAAATGTATTAACAGAACCCTCAAACTTCTGGAGGTCAGAAGTCCAAAATCCAGGTGTTGGCAGAGTTGCTGCATGCCTCTCTCCTAGCTTCTGGTGGTTGCGAGCAAGCCTTGGCATTCTGTGGCCTGTGGCAGTACCACTCCAGTATCTTCCTCTTTTGTCATATGGCATTCTCCTTATGTGGCTCTCTGTGTCCAACATTCCTTCTTCTTCTAAAGGCACTCGTCATTGGATTAGGGTCTACTCAAATCAGTTTGATCTTGTGAACCCCCAAAACTTGAGACAGGTATCAGTTTAGAAAGTTTATTTTGCCAAGGTTGAGGATACATGCTACAGCTTCAGGAGGTCCTAATGACATGTGCCCAAGGTGGTCAGAGCAGTTTGGTTTTATACATTTTAGGGAGACATGAGATATCAATCAACATGTAAGAGGAACATTGGTTTGGTTTGGAAAGGTGAAGCAACTTGAAATGGGGAGGGTGCTTCCAGGTCATAGGTAGATAAGAGACAAATGGTTACATTATTTTGAGTTTCTGGTTAGCCTCTCCAAAGGAGGCAATCGGATATGCATTTATCCCGTTGAATACAATGGGAGGCAGGTTTGCCCTAAGCAGTTCCCATCTTGACTCTTCCCTTTAGCTTAGTGATTTTGGGGGCCCGAAGATATCTTCCCTTCACAACATATCTTAATGTGATCACATTCACAAAAGCTCTGTTTCCAAATATGGTCACATTCACAGGTTCTGGGTAAACATAAGTTTGGGGGGGAACACTACTCAACCCAGAACATGCACTTCTTCTGTGCCAGGTGTATGCTCAGTACCTTGTACCATAACTTAAGTAATAATGGTTTACTCTTCTAGCAGCCCTGTGAGAAAGCCACTCATCAGGCATTTGACAATATGTGTGCACACTAGAGTCAGGCACTGTTTCAGGCTTGGGGACACATTAGTTAAAAGAACAGAGTCCTGGGATTATGTAGTTTATATTTTAGAAGAGGAGGCAGCTGTTAGTAATTCAAATAAATACATAGTTTTAGGGAGTGACAGGTGCTGTGGAGAGGAGCAAGGTGGGTGGGGTGGGACAAATACATTTTTAGGTAAGGTAGGTACCTCAGATGATGTGATATTTATGCAAAGTCCTGAAAAAAATGAAGGAGCCCACGCTGTCAAGACCAGGCGAAAGAGCATTCCAGACAGAGGGAACCACCATTCTTTTTTCTTTTTTTTTTTTTTTTGAGACGGAGTCTCGCTCTGTCGCCCAGGCTGGAGTGCAGTGGCCGGATCTCAGCTCACTGCAAGCTCCACCTCCCGGGTTTACGCCATTCTCCTGCCGAAGCCTCCCGAGTAGCTGGGACTACAGGCGCCTGCCACCTCGCCCGGCTAGTTTTTTGTATTTTTTTTTTTAGTAGAGACGGGGTTTCACCGTGTTAGCCAGGATGGTCTGGATCTCCTGACCTCATGATCCGCCCGTCTCGGCCTCCCAAAGTGCTGGGATTACAGGCTTGAGCCACCGCTCCCGGCCGGAACCACCATTCTTAAGAACTTGAGGCAGGTACAAGCTCTGCATACTGGAGCAACCACTGGGAAGCCTGGCTGGAGAGGCTTGAGTGCCATGGTTGACCCTGGGAGAGGCGTACAGAGGCTGAATCAAGTAGGGCTATAGAGGCTGTAATTAAGACTAATAGTCTCACTTTACAGGTGAGGAAACTGAGGCTCAGAGACAGAAAACTTGGCCAATGCTACACAACTGATAAGTGGTTACAAGGACAATTGAACCCAAATCTGTTTGACTCCAAAACCAGTGATCATTACTACTAAACTACTCCCTATTCCTTGGATTTATCTTTACTTTTCACTTTTGTATTGAAAAGTATTCTTCGTGAGTAATAAGTACGAAATAAATACTTAGTTGCTCTAGCTAAGAGTAAGACCTCACACTTTTTAGAGCTCTTGGAGTTCATGATTCATTTTCAAATTATTACATTTAAATTCTACAACAACCCTGGTGGGAAAGTGGTTTTAATCTCCATTTTATGGAAGAGAAAACTAAGGCTTGGTGATGTGGGGTGATTTCTCCCCAAGCTACAAAATGTATCTAGTACATTTTGAAGGGCTCACCATCTACCATTTCACAGTGCTTTATGAGAGAACTTCCTTCCTCTTCTACCCATAATCTACCCCTGGCAGGAGGAAGGAACGGGGAGAGGAGATTGGCTATCATGTTTGAGCCAGATGACCCAGGCCCTGGCCAGAGCTAATTGGCCTTGGGCTGGACACCTGGCCAAATTTGGGCTCATCACATGCTCCCTCTTTGGGAATTTGGATTCAGAGACCCCAATCAGTATCTACTGCACTGAAGAGAAGAAAATTTAAAAACTAGAGCAGGTAACTCTGTCATGTGGAAATGAGAGAAAAATAAAGCCGCCATACAGATAAGTCAAAGGTGAGCAAACAACCCCTGAAACGCAGCTCTCTGGTGCCTGGTTCCAGCCACTGTAAGGTTTTTCCTGCTTTTGGGTAGCTCAGGGAACCCAAAATTCACCTATTAGACCTGCCTGGGTAGGTAAATATTAGACCCTTGGAGACCTGAATGAGAGCAAGGTTCATATACAGCTTTAGTTTCCAAAGCATTTTCATACATTTACTCTCTTATGTGTACAAATCTTCACACCAACCTCATGAGGTAGGTGGGACTGATACTCCCCACCCGCAACTGAGCTTCAGACTCAAAGAGGTTAAATGAATTCTAAAGGCCTTTCCAACTAAAGGGAGAACCAGTATTCACACTTACACCTTCTGGCTGAAGGTACTGATCTTTAGACCCAAAACACAATGTGCTTTCTAGACATGCATGTTGTTCACTAAATCATATTGTATTCAGAGGCTGAATGTTTAATTCATCATCTGTATCATGAGTTTCTTTCACCTGAAATGTAGGTGCTGTGAAAGCAGGAATGATAACTCTAACCTGAAGCCCCAGAACCCAGGCAAAATCCAGCCTATGGAGACTGGGACTTTTTAAGCAGGTACACAGACCAGACCAGATCTGGCTTATTGTAGCGACTCTAATGATAGTTCTCACTCTTGAACTGAAGAGGTGTCCAGGATTGAATTAAGCTTTTCTAAGATGATGAGAGTTGCCATGGAAAGGGAGAAAAACCCTCCACTGTCATCCGTAGCTCTCCAGGCAACTCACTTGTTAACAAATTCCTTATTTCTGTTATTTGTTGCTTGAAGAGGGCTAGACAGCCAGGAACTGGCAGAAATGGAAAGAGAGGCTCTAGGACTGAAACCTGAGCTGCTTCCTACCTTCACTTCACAGTCACTAGATCACCAAAGCCCCACCCACCTCTCTGTGGAGTTCACTTGCTGCTGCCATGGAAACTACCAATTTCTATCCATGTCAGGGCCTTGGAATGTTGTAGAGGGCTGCAGGATCTGGGGCTCCTAAGAGATTCTGGAACTCAGTGATCTACTGATACTATTTCACCTCACGTATACATCAGATTGCCTCCTGGACTTTGCTGGAAATCTAGCCACTTTATTTGGGCAATGCATCTTGAAAGCCAAGCAAACGTTTGACACACAACCCTTTCAAAATTTGCAAACTCCTGTATATGAATTTGGTAACTGACAGTTTTCTTAAAAAAGAAAAAACACTAATTCATATCTTTGCATCTGTGCAAATGTGTAAATACTTGAGGATTAATAGCTTTTTCAGATTAGAGACATATCATTTGTTAATGAATTGGTCAAAGCCTCAGCTCCATGGACTATCCAGGTCCCTGGAATTTTGAAATATAAAGCATGGCACTCATCTTCTGTTGTTGAGGGCGAACCCCTTTCCTCTCTTTAATGAAAAATGTCTTTTTTTCTATTTGGACATGTTCAATAAATCATCAAACCTGACTTCTCCTTTTTAAAACTCTCAGACTGGGGGAAATTTCAGCTTAAAACCTCACTTTAACCAAAAACACTTAAATAGGCAACAAAAACAGAAATAAACCAGTGAGACTACATCAAACTAAAAAGTTGCTGCACAGCAAAACAATCAACAGTGAAAAGGTTGAGCTAGGCATGGGGTTTCATGCCTGTGGGCCGAGCTGCTTGGAAGGCTGAGGCAGGAGGATTGCTTGAAGCCCAGGAGTTTGAGTCCAGCCTGGGCAAATAGACCCTATCTCTCAAAAAAAAAAAAAAAAAAAAAAAAAAAAAGGGCAAGTGGGAGGTCAATGTAGAACATGTGGATACTAGGAGGGGAATGATAGGCACTGGGGCCTACTTGATGGTGGAGGATAAAAGGAGGGAGAGAATCCGAAAAAAAATACCTATTGGGTACTATGTTTATTACTTGGGTGATGAAATTATCCAAATCCCCATGACTTGCAATTTACCTATATAACAAAACTGCACCTGCACCCGTGAAACTAAAAGTTAAAAGAAAAGAAGAACTCAAATAATATGACATTTCTCCAAAAAGGCGTATTTTCCCTTCAGTTCCAAAAGGCACATCATTGAGATTGACAAATATAGAAAGTATGGCCCATTCATTAAATCTTTAGTATGAATAAATGTGAATCTGATATGTTTTAAATCTCAAAACAAATACATAAAAGTTTTTTTAAAAAAAGAAATCACTGTAGGATCCTTCCCAATAGTCCGCTTCCTGGACATTGTTATAACATCATTCAATTTGCAAATTCAGTTAACAGTACTTTCCAAGACCGTGTTTATTATGTAGATATGGGTACAGCTGTAGCACTTAGTTATCAAAAAATTTTAAAGCCTCTTGTAGCTCTGGATAAGCTTCCAAATCTAAGTGAATCACTTTTAGTTGTACTTTATACACATTCGACTTCCTAAAACCTAAAAGTTGTTTGGAAAACTTCACAGACAGTTAACTCAAAACACATTGTCTAATAAACAAAGCAAGTCCCAGAATAATGCAGCACATATATAACATGTTGCTATTTATGTCTAAAATATTAAAATACACATTTTTGTGTGTGTGTATATGTGTGTGTGTGCATACATGCAAAAGAATAGAAAAAGATCTAGAGGAAAAACACTCATTGGCTGACACTAGCTAACCGGTGGGAAGAGGTATGGAACAGGAGCCAAGGGAGACTTTTAATTTTGACTCAACGCGGCATTTGTTTGAATTTTTCACATACATGTATCACTTTAGTGATTTAAAAGATTTATTGTTCTTTTAAAACTGTCCTAACTGGTCAGGCTTGGTTAGTGAGAGAAGCAGGTTTCTAAGATGTTTACACAAAAGAGACTAATTATACTGAGAGATTACAATCATTTAAAGGTGGCTGTGAGCCACCAGGTATCTCAAGCATATCTTTCTTACAAAGTTAACAATATCTCTGTCAAACTCGCCTGATAAACAACAGAATTATTTTCATTTGTTTTTGTTTCCAACCAAGTGATCTACTAAGTCATCTTGTGGTGAGAAGGGCCCAGGGTAGGGAGGGGAGCAGTGTCAGATGCTGGACACGTGCTATAACCCCTCTGGGTCTCAGGGTTCTCCAACATCCACGGGTAGGTTAATCAAGGTCTATCTACTAAAACGCCTGTCTGCAGTGGGCAGATGATCAATCTTGTAAGTGGCCTGTGCACATAGGCCTGCAGTGCCTACTCTGTACAAAGGACCTGACCATCATGCCTGCCAATATAGATTCTCAGAACCAAAATGACCTGCAGGCTACGCCATGGCTTTGGTTGAGACATCAGCATTAATTCAGCAGAGTCTGTGGACAAATGTGAGAACTGTGAATACATAGGAACCAACATCTGAAGAAGAGGCTGGCCCACACTGTCATCTTAAAAAATGGAATTAATTGCCAGCCTTTAAAAATCTGAAGATTTCATAGGTGGGAAGGTAAATTAGTACAGAAATTACGGAAAATTGTATGGAGGTTCCTCAAAAAAAACGAAACTAGAACAACCGTATATGATCCAGCAATCCCATGAATGGGTATATACCAATATATCCAAAGGAAATGAAATTGATGTATCAAAGAGATGTCTGCACTTCCATGTTCATTGCAGCATTATTCACAACTGCCAAGATATGGATTCAACCCAAGTCTGTATTATGTATGAATGGGTAAAAAATGTGGTATATAACACAAAATGAGGTATGTCAGCCAGCCTTAAGGAGAAAATTCTGTTATTTGTGACAGCATAAAGGAATCTAGAGGACATTAAGTGAAATAAACCAGACACAGAAAGACAAATACTGTATGATCTCATTTATATGTGGAATCTGAAAAAATTGAACTGACAGAGGCAGAGAGTAAAATGGTGGTTACTAGGGCCTTAGGGGGTTGGGAGGGGTGTTGGTCAAAAGATACAGAATTTCAGCTAGACAGAAGGAATGTGGTCAAGAGATCTATTGTACATCATGGTGACTGCAGTTAATAAGAAAGCAGGTTTTAAGTGTTCTTACCACACAGAAATTAGCATGTGAGGTAATACACATGTTCATTAACTTGATTTAGTCATTCCACAACATAAACACATTTCAAAAGATCCTGCTGTATGCCATAAGTATATAGAATTTTTGTCAATTTGAAGAAAACAAAGAAGTAGAAAATAAAATATCAGACGATTTTATGTAAAATATAGATCTCTATCTTTATCTTAAAAAGCTGGAAGATCTGACATCCCTGGGCCAACATTCACTGTGAAGAATCTCGCAAGCTGATCATCTGCTGCTGTCTTTGGGCAAGGCATTACTGTGGGGTTTTGCACAGTTCTCGCCGTTTCATGTTATTTTATATCTTGCCCCATCACTCATTTTATTGCCAGCTTGCCCCCGGAAGTATTTGCATTTTCAACCACTACATTTAAAACAAGAAAGTTCAGTTAACAATGTTGTTCATTTGGAGGACGTATTAGTCCATTTTCACACGGCCGATAAAGATGTACCAGAAGCTAGGCAATTTATAAACAAAAAGAGGTTTAATGGACTTACAGTTCCACATGGCTGGGGAGGCTTCATAATCATGGTGGAAGGTGAAAGGCATGTCTTACATGGTGGCAGACAAAAGAGAATGAGAACCAAGTGAAAGGGGTTTCACCTTATAAAACCATCAGATCTTGTGAGACTTATTCACTACCACAAGAACAGTATGGGGGAACCACTCCCATGACTCAGTTATCTCCCACCAGGTCCGTCTCACAACATGCGGGAATTATGGGAGCTACAATTCAAGATTTGGGTGGGGACATAGCCAAAGTACATCAGAAAAGTCTCAACATTCAATCCAAAAAGAAATCAACAGTCCTCCACCTAGAATCTAAAATGCAGTGGAAGAGATTGCAGAGTCATCTGTATCATCTAATTTAGTCATATGTTTGGTCTCCAAATCTTCTTGCCTTTCTTAGTATAATTAGTGTCTGTTAGCAAACAATCCTGTATCTGAATTTCCTTATGTGTGTTTAAATTTTACCCATCTTGACATTTGCAGCAGTTTCTCTCAAGGGAAGTCAGTATGTTTACTGGAAACTTTAATAAGGTATGTTGTCTTACTTAAATAACAAATACTTATCTACTCAGAAGAATAATTAACAGAATACTACTTTGTAATTTTGTGCATAATGCTTTCTCATTGCTAATAACGGCCTTCTTTTTATTGTTAATAATGCCCTTTCTATTACTAATAATGCTGCGAGGCAAAATTAGCTGGTTGAGTGTGTTTGAGTCAGGCGCACTCGGATTCAAACCCAGGTCTCCCAGTCCTTGGGCATTTCCCTTTCATTCTCTGTGCCCCAGTTTAACTAACTAAACAATTAGGATACTTTTCTTGAAGGATCATTTTAGAAAGTTAATAGGATGCTTCTTTCTTCCTTACTTTAACTGTAATATGAATTTCTCCAGATCTCCAAACTTTTTCCTATCTGCACCATTGTAGAGATGGTTTCCCCTGCATCATCAGGCTAATTCATAGTTGTAGCCACTCTATTAGATGAAATTAACAGGTTTGTTTGCACGCCATAAAACCCTCCTTATCGCTAACCTCTGTGGTCAGCATGCAATGAAGGAGAGCCTTCATGATGAACAGTGACATGGTAGCAGGAGACCAACAGGACAATCAGACACACTCTCTGAGTTCTTTCTTTTTTTTTTGAGACGGGGTCTTGCTCTGTCGCCCAGGCTGGACTGCAGTGGCACCACCTCGGCTCACTGCAAGCTCCACCTCCCAAGTTCATGCCGTTCTCCTGCCTCAGCCTTCCGAGTAACTGGTACTACAGGTGCCCACCATCACGCCTGGCTAATTTTTTGTATTTTTAGTAGAGACGGGGTTTCACCACGTTAGCCAGCATAGTCTCGATCTCCTGATCTTGTGATCCGCCCGCCTCGGCCTCCCAAAGTGCTGGGATTACAGGTGGGAGCCACCGTGGCCAACCCACACTCTGATTTCTAAGTTGCATATGTTACCTACACATTCTAGGGGCTTGAATACTTAGAGCTTTTACAATGTGTTTTATTGTTGACATTATGCTGCATTAAAATACCAGTGTATTGCCTGGTTATAAACACTTATGGAGCTTTATACATCCACAGTCTCATCATGAACTGAGTTTATTAACTGTGGTAAACACCATTTGTCTATATGTAGTAATTGGTATGTGGATTTGTTGACCATATACCATATACTCTCCATGCTGGAGAGTTCTTTTAGTTGTTTTGCTGATTGCGTTGATAGACGTGAGCTATTTATTAATTTCGTAAGAACCAGCTTGTCCCACTTTTTAGTGAATGCAAAATCTTCTCCCTGGTCTGGCTTAGATTATCCATTTCTTTTTTTATACTTGGTTAACCTTCACTTTGGTGTCAGGGAAATGGTATAGCTGAATCTGTTCAAGTGTCACTGACATACACAGAAACAGTGAACATCTCCCAGTCCAAAGGCCTGAGAACCCAGAAGGCTGATGATGCCTTATGGACTTCCAGGAGAATGTGGCTTTGCTACTGAATTACAGTGCTGGGTTCTGGGTATCACTTCACAGAGTCAACAGGCAGGAGTCCCCACACCATCTGCTGTTGCCATCATAGTTAAAATGTGTGCCTTTGCTGTGCCTGACGAAGGAATAAATCTTGTTGATGTTGTTGTTATTCAGGTCAATGAGATTTCATCCTATCAATTTGTTTTTATTTTACTTTATATATATACACACACATATATATACATATATATACACACACATATATATATATTTAAAACTAGTCAAGTGTAGTAGTGAGAAGAAGGGAAAGAGTAGAACAAGGAGTTAAATGTATAACTGACTATGAACAATCAGTTGCCTTAACTCACTACCTTCGGACCCCAGGCTTTTTTTTTTTTTTTTTTTTTTTTAAGACTAGTCAAGTGCACTAGCGAGAAGAGGGGAAAGAGCAGAATAAAAATTTTTTATTCACTGATGTTTTATTCATGATTCTTCCAGCATCTTCCAATTATTATAGGCGCTGGAGGCCTAAAAACTACATTTCTCAAACTCTCTCTTATTGGCAGAGTTCCAGTTTAGATTCCTCCCTGGAAGATGCTGAGGTGATGTTTGAAGGGGAGAGAAAAACAGAAGCTGTTTTGCTCCCGTAGCCTGGGCAGCCTCACGTGAGAACCTCAGCAGATGACAAACATAGGGCTTGACCATCAGCTTCTGGGTGTCTTTCTGTGGAAAAGCCACTTCCTGTGAATCACCACAGGATCTTGTGATTCCTTTATTTTCTGATTACCTAAATGTCAGCAGTGGATTCCCTAATTAACATTCCCCCCAGTCTTTGCAATGGGTAATGAGCTTTTAATCCCTGTACTAAACCTCTTGCTACTTCAAATACCTAGAGTAGTGTATTAGTCAAGGTTCTCCAGAGAAACAGAACCAATAGGTTGTGGAGATTTATTATAAGGAACTGGTTCATGCAATTGTGGAAGCTGGCAAGTCCCAAGCTCTGCAGGGTGAGTTGGTAAACCAGAGACCCAGGAGAGCCAATGGTGTGGAACCAGTCCAAGTCCAAGGGCCCAAGGCTCAGGAGAGCCAACGATGCAGTTCCAGTCCGAAGGCCAGTGTACTTGAGGCCCAGGAAGAGGTGATGTTTCAGTTTGAGTCCAAAGACAGGAAAAGGCTGATGTTCCAGTTTAAAGGCAATTAGGCAGAAAAACTTCTCTTACTTGGGGGAGAGTTAGCCCTTTTGTTCTATTCAGGCCTTCAACTTATTGGATGAGGTCCACCCAACTTAGGGAGGGTAATCGGTTTATTCAGTCTACCCATTTAAATGTTAATCTCATCCCCCCTCCAAAAAAAAAAAAAAAAAAAAAAAAAAACCCACACAGAAACACCCAGAATAATGTGGGGTTTTTTTTGTTTTTTGTTTTTAACAATTTTAAATAGTTTTAGAGATAGGTTCTCACTATGTTGCTCAGGGTGGAGTACAGAGGCCATTCACAGGCACTACCATAGTACACCACAGCCTCAAACTCCTGGGCTTAAGCGATCCTCCTGCCTCAGCCTCCCAGGTAGCTGGGACTGCCGTTTTGTGCCACTGCGCCTGGCCCAGAATAATGTTTCACTGAATATTTGGGCACCCGATGGCCCAGTCAAGTTGACATATAAAATTTACCGTCACAAGTAGCTTCTGATTTGTGCCACCCATGTTTGATACATCCCTCATGTGTCATACACAAAAATGGTTGTCTTACCTAGAATCATTTTTTTTCCTCTTTACCCCAGGGTAATAAAATTTTATTCCTGAAAAATTTTTACAATTGGCCTCATGTATGGAAATGCAGGTGGGCAGGAAATAGTAAGTAGTAGTGAAAAGTTCACCTTGTCCCTCTAAAGGACCATATGACTCATTAAAAACCGTTATTCATACTCATCTCTCCTTTTCTTCACTGTTGTTTTTAACTCAGTAAGAGGTGAGCGTCTGTGCAGTGATCTAAATGGCAGACCTTACAACCCAAGGAAACGTCTGCCACACCAGTGGTCAGGTGGAGGCAGGGTCTATGGAGTTGTAGAGGCACGTTCTAAGCACCCATTTTGATATGGTATGGCTGTGTCCCCACCCAAATCTTATCTTGAATTGTATCTCCCATAATTCCCATTTGTTGTCGGAGGGACCTTGTGGGAGATAATTGAATCATGGGGTGGTTTCCCCCATACTGTTCTAGTGGTAGTGAATAAGTCTCACAAGATCTGATGATTTTATAAGGGGAAACCCCTTTTGCTTGACTCTTATTCTCTCTTGTCTGCCACCATGTAAAATGTGCCTTTACCTTTTGCCATGACTGTGAAGCTTCCCTGCCACATGAATCCATTAAATCTCTTTTTCTTTGTAAATTACCTAGTCTCAGGCACGTCTTTATCAGCAGTGTGAAAATGGGCTAATATACCTTTCTTCTTTTATTCATTTTTCCAAGATCATTTGTTTTGGAGAAGTCAAAGGTAAAGCATATATACTCCCTGTATACCAATCACAAGGTACCTTAGGGGTACCTTCACTTAGGGGTACCTTCACTTAGGGGTACCTTCTTTTATACTTTTTTAAATCTTAAAGTATGTTTTGAAAACAGTAATTCCCATCATATATCTCAGGACATTTCCAAACAGCTCCATTGGCCAGAGTGCCCTGGTCAATCTTTTGATGGTCTCTAGTACCAAGGAGTCTGCCACTGTACTCCTAATCCCAGAGTGGGGGATAATTCTCACACAGAAGGAAGTGTCTTAATTCTGGACAAGACTTTGCCTGACATACGTCAGACACAGTCTTCTAGAGAATTACTGAAGTCTACCAAACTATATAAATTTATTCCTAAGAATTTGGGGAGGCATGAATACTGGTCCCATCCCAGTGCAGACATTGTCTGTTAACTTCTTAGGATTGCAGTGGTTGCATGCTTATATATGTGGTTGACTCTCCAACAACACAGGAGTAAGGGGTGATGATCCCCACATAGTCAAAAATCCACATATAACTTTTAACTCCATTAAACTTAACTACCAATAGCCTACTGTTGACTGGAAGCCTTATAAATAACATAACAGTCGATTCACACATATTTTTATGTTACATGTATTATATACTGTATTCTTACAATAATGTAAGCTAGAGAAAAGAAACTATCAAGAAAATGATAATTAGGAGAAAGAGAGAAAATATATTAACTAGTCATTAAGTGGAAGCGGGTCAGTCATTATAAAGGTCTACGTTCTTGTTGTCTTCACATTAAGTAAACTAAGGAGGAAGAAAAAGAAGAGCAGTGGGTCTTGCTTCTTGAAGTGGAAGAGGCAGAAGAAAATCCACATATAAGTGGACCCATGCAGTTCAAACCTGTTTGTTCAAGGGTCAACTGTGTACACACACACACACACACACACACACATGAATTGGGAGGGGTTAAATAAGACGATCTCTAGGCTCTCCTCTAGCTCTAATTAATGTCTGACTTTACTATACTTACAGTTGGAAGTTATTTGGGCTACTGAAGCCCTAGTATCATCCAGTGAACATGCTTGGTGAACAAAATAATTTGTTCTGCCCTAGAACCTTGTTGTCCGATCCTGATAGAGCCATCTTGTTATTGTGTCTTCCCCCAGTCTCTGGGATAACTTCTTCCCTTTACATCACTCCCTGACTTTGACCTACACCATTTTCTGTTTCTGTTTTTCTTTGTGCAATGCATTCTGTCTTCTGTCTGTTGTATTCTTCCCTGAGCTCATTGGTCAGGGTTTTGCCTGCCACCAATAGGCCTTCAGATCCTACTTCCTCCATTATGCTTTCTTTGGTCTCCCAGTTATAATTAATTTCTCCCTCCTTTATTCCCCCATCATACCATCTGAGATAAGTTTGGCTGTTATAGTCATTACCATATCTACCTGTATACTCCCACAGACTACTCCTGGATGACAAGAACTATGTTGATTCCCTTTTCAACTTTCTACCCTTGAAGCATCAAAGCAATGCTTTTTATTTAGCTGGTGCTGAACAATTCAGCATTGAATTGAATCCTGTTTTCCCTTTTTTTTCCCTTTATCTTCTCTAACAGGGATTCAGGATTCCATGGAGTGGTTTTCATAGATCCTAGAATTAAAATGGCCTTTAAACAAGACTAGGAGAATGTCTTAACAGACCAGAGCAAGATTACTAAATGTGCAGAGACAGCCTCACATCCTGAATGATGTTGGAAACCAACTGGGGAGGAGAATAAACCAGACCATTCAACTAGACATCCCTTCAGAACAGATTCCTTTGATCCTGCCTTCCTCACTTTGTGCAAAAATTTACTCAGGACCAGCACATGATGTTGGCCTTCCCAATAATTTTATAGGTGATTATTAGATAAGGGAGTTAGATGGGAATTTTCCCCAATAGCTGCTTAAAGAAGAAAATGTCTTTTTTTGTCCTAAGGTACAAAATTTTTTAAAAAATGGTTAGGCTACTTATGAGTTGATAGTAGTTAATAATGGCTTAAAGTTATATGTTATAGCAAGTGACATAGCCGTTCCAAATCTCAGTTTTCTCATCTGTCAAACAGTGTAATAGTAACTTTTTCTAACTTTTCAGTTGCTGTGATTATTAGAGATAATATTTATAAAATGCCTGCATAGACTAGTACCTGGCCCACAGTAAGCTCTTAGTAAATGGTGGCCATAGACAGGCTTTATGAGAATGAGATTAAAATATCAACTCAGGGTCAGGTGTGGTGGCTCACGCCTGTAGTCTCAGCACTTTGGGAGGCTGAGGCGGGTGGATCATGAGGTCAGGAGATTGAGACCATCCTGGCTAACACAGTGAAACCCAGTCTCTACTAAAAATACAACAACAACAACAACAAAATTAGCCAGTGTGGCGGCAGGCGCCTGTAGTCCCAGCTACTCGGGAGTCTGAGGCAGGAGAATTGCTTGAACCCAGAAGGTGGAGGTTGCAGTGAGTTGAGATCACACTGCTGCACTCCTGTCTGGGCAACAGAGACAGATTCCATCTCAAACAACAACAACAACAACAACAACAACAACAACAACAAACAAAAATCATTAAAATTAAAATGTTTAAAAATCAACTCAGTTTGTTCTAGTAAATAGTTTGAATATTCTTCTAATTAGTAAGCTAAGTTATGAAGTATAGCTCTGATAACACTTTTCTAAGTATTAATTTACAGAAAATACTGTTATTCAACACTAGCATAATCACAAAATTACACATATTGATTTAAATAATGAAGTAAAACTAGTTATCAACTTAAGAACTAGGATTTCATGTACTAATTTACTATTTTATTTTATTTTATTTTATTTTGAGACGGAGTCTGGCTCTGTCGCCCAGGCTGGAGTGCGGTGGCCGGATCTCAGCTCACTGCAAGCTCCGCCTCCCAGGTTCACGCCATCCGCCTGCCAGGTTCACGCCATCCGCCTCCCAGGTTCACGCCATCCGCCTCCCAGGTTCACGCCATCCGCCTCCCAGGTTCACGCCATTCTCCTGCCTCCGCCTCCCAAGTAGCTGGGACTACAGGCGCCCGCGTCGTCGCCCGGCTAGTTTTTTGTATTCTTTAGTAGAGACGGGGTTTCACCGTATTAGCCAGGATGGTCTCGATCTCCTGACCTTGTGATCCGCCCGTCTCGGCCTCCCAAAGTGCTGGGATTACAGGCTTGAGCCACCGCGCCCGGCCTAATTTACTATTTTAAAGAAATATTTATTTTAGAAACGAGTGTCTCTATGTTGCCCAGGCTGGACTCAAACTCCTGGACCCCAGCAATCCTCCTGCCTCAGCCTCCCAAGTAGCTGGAACTACAGGTGTGCACAACCCACCTGGTTTAAGTGGGATATTTTTAACAAAATAATTACGTGCTTGGTTTATATGACACCATTAAAATGGATTCTGATTCATTTTTTTCTCAAACAGTTCAGATCTGAATATGTCAATCCCAAAATTAAAAAAAAAAGTTGTATTGTGCCAACTTCAATTAGATTAATAAAGATTATATAAGCGAAGCATTTACCTCAGGTATATTGTTTGGCAAAACTTGTGCTGCTCCAGGAAAGAATAGCTCCTCCTCTAAAAATTATCATAAGGAGAAAAACACATCTAATATCAGGAGCAGAGCTCATATGACAGCTGGTCAACTAATGGATCCTGTAATTGGCAAAGAGATGGGCTTCTGCAGATAAAGGAAGCAGCGTAATCATGTTGCTAAAAATACACATGAGTGTTTGGCTCTTAAGATAACAAATGGGCTGACATAGGACCATATGCATGAAGCTAAAAATACTGCAAAATAGCTGCAATGAGGTGCCCTGGGACACAGTTGTAATAATAAATGTCTGTATATTGACTGTCAGACCTCTATTTGGCAAAACTAAAATATCTTGTACTGCTTTTCTACTTACTGGGAACATTGGAAAAAAGAACACAAAATTGTCAATGTGGCAGTGAAAGAAAACGCTCACGGAAATGTAAGATCTGATAATCAGATAATGCAAATGATACTGTATACATAGCAGCAATTTCTATCGTCAGAATAGTTCACTATAACAGGGACCATTTGTTTTAAGACAGTAAGAGCCAATTCACCTGACTGTGTTCTGTGACTTAGGCCCACTAGATACTCAATTTTGAGTCACGATATCTTAGTAGCTGTATTACTTGGGGCAAGACTCCACATCAGTGTTCTGAGGCTTAGCTGTCTCATCTATAAAATGGGGTTGATAAAACCATTGGATACTGTGGAAATAGAATAATATA
This sequence comes from Rhinopithecus roxellana, assembly GCF_007565055.1. NCBI lineage: Eukaryota > Metazoa > Chordata > Mammalia > Primates > Cercopithecidae > Rhinopithecus > Rhinopithecus roxellana. The sequence continues at coordinate 27,081,233 of NC_044562.1, forward strand.
ACAAAACAGAATGTCTGGCAGAAACAAAGCTTGTCTTTTTTGTCTTGAATGTAGATTGAGTTAAACAAATAAAGAATTCATCCAAATAGTTGCTGAATGGTGGAAACATTATTTTTTTTTATTCTGAAATGAAATGGTTAATTATTCAGGGATAAGAAAAATCTTTTCATAACCAATCAGATGCCTTGGACTTTGTAACCTTGGTGATATTCTAAAGTGCTGCTGAGATTGCCGCTGCTGCTCTAATGAATCAAGTGTTTTGGTGGAACTGGGGTATCCAGGGTCCTACAGCAACAGAAGTGCTTTCCAGAGTGGTGGACATAATGGGCCCCTTCCTGAGCAACAAATCCTCCACTCATCTTTCCTAATCAGACCCTCAGTTTCCTAGCCATGTAATCTTGCTGTGGCTCCTGATTGGCCTCCAATAGCTGCATAATTCTACCTCTGTTGCCACAGAGATCAGTGCACTATGTAACCCAGGCCCAGCCAATCAACATGCAGCATTTTTCCAGCTTCAGTCATTCATTTTGGAATCGGCATGTGATCCCAGTGATTCATTCAGAGTGAAGTTTAATCCTTTTGTTTGGTGGTCAAGGTATGAAAATAGCTTTCTGCCCTGTGTATGAATAATAAAGTACATATCATCAATACACAAAAGCCAGTTACAGTTTCACAAACTTGCAACATTCAGAAAACTTATTTTAAACATATATATGTGTGTGCATATGCAAATGCAGTCAAAATATTTTCTCCTGGCTATGTAGGAGAAAAGTCTAACAAAATATGTGCATGACCTTTAATGAGAAATGTGAAAACTTCATTGAAAGATATTAAAGAAGTCATAAATGAAGAAATATGTCATATGGATAAATATGAAAACTCAGTGTTAAAAAATGTCACTTCTAACTTGTTCTATACTATCAATTCATTTGCTATGAAAATTCTAATAAGTTGTTTCAAGGGACTTGATAGGTTGTATACTCCAAAAGCAGATGTTGAGATGGAGTTTGGTGTGCTAGATATTTACTGGTATATTAGTCAGTTCTCACATTGCTATAAAGAAATACCTGAGACTGGGTAATTTATAAATAAAAGAGATTTAATTGGCTGACGGTTCCATAGGCTGTACAGGAAGCCTGATGCTGGCATCTTCTTGGCTTCGGACGAGGTGTCAGGAAACTTACCACTATCATGGCAGAAATGGGGGCAGGCACATCTTACATGGCAGGAGTAGGAGCAAGAGAGAGTGAAGGAGGAGTTGTCACACACTTTGAACCAGCTCTCAAGAGAACTCACTCACTATCATGACACAGTACCAAGGGGAAAATCCACCCCCATGATCCAATCTCCTCCCACTAGGCCCCACCTACAACATCAGGGATTACAATTTGACATGAGATTTGAGTGGGGACACAGATCCAAACCATATCAACTAGGAAGGTGTGAAAGGAACGGGGAGGAAGCAGGATTGGACAGAGGCAGACGTTAAACTCTGATGCAAACTTGACGAGTCTCAACCAACCCTAACCCTGTGGTGAACTCTGAGACAAGTACTGCCCTTTCAGAGCATCCTGCTTCAAGCCAAAATGTTCCTCATCCCACTTAATCACCAGATACAGGCTGCCCATGGAAAGGCCGAGTCTCTGCGTAGGTGGTTCTCTGAAGCTGAGGCTAATCTTAAAGAAAGAAAGTGATATTTGGGGGCTGTCTGCTGACTGCACTCCTTTCAGCCTGCCAGCAAATTCTTCCTTGAAGGAAGTCTGTGCAAGGCAAATCTATGTCTATCACATAAGCTGATTCTAAAACTGATGGAAAAAAAAAGCCAAGAATAGCTAAGATATTACTCCTAAAGACAAAGGAGGAAGAGGAGAGAGAGGAGGAATGATGGGGAGGGGAAGGAATAAAGGGATTTGTCCTATCAGAAACAAAACGTATTTTTATTTAACTACATGTTTATTATTTTCTGTGTTTTTCATTCCTTTGTGAAGATTCAGCTTTCCTCCTGGTAGGATTTCCCTTAAGCCTGAAAAACTTACAATGTGGGCCTTTTGAGATGAATTGTCTCAGCTTTCATTTACATTAAAAGGTCTTTATTTTGCTTTCCTTTTGCAATGTATTTTAGCTGGATATAGAATTCTGAGTTGATGCCAGGCGTAGTGGCTCATGCCTGTAATCCCAGTACTTTGGGAGGCCGAGGCGGAAGGATCACAAGGTCAGGAGATCAAGACCATCCTGGCCAACGTGGTGAAACTCCATCTCTACTAAAAATACAAAAATTAGCTGGGCGTGGTAGCGTGTGCCTATAGTCCCAGCTACTCAGAAGGCTGAGGCAGGATAATCACTTGAACCTGGGAAGCGGAGATTGCAGTGAGCCGAGATCATGCCACTTCATTCCAACCTGGGTGACAGAACTAGACTCTGTTAAAAAAAAAAAAATCTGAGTTGACAGGGATTTTTTTTTTTTTTTTTTTTGAGACAGAGTCTAGCTCTGTCACCCAGGCTGGAGTGCAGCGTTGCAATCTGAGCTCACTGCAAACTCCGCCTCCCGGGTTTACGCCATTCTCCTGCCTCAGTCTCCTGAGTAGCTGGGACTACAGGTGCCCACCACCACGCCCGGCTAATTTTTTGTATTTTTAGTAGAGACGGGGTTTCACCATGTTAGCCAGGATGGTCTCGATTTCCTGACCTCGTGATCCGCCCGCCTCGGCCTCCTAAAGTGCTGGGATTACGGGCGTTAACCACCGTGCCTGGCCGACAGGGATTTTTCCTTTTAATATTTTTAAGATGTCATCTTCTATGCTTAGGCCTCCATTTTTTTCTCATGAGAAGCCTGCGGTCATTCTTATGTTTATTTCCCTGATTGTAAAACCTTTTTGCTTTGTCTGCTTTCGAGACTCAGGAATTTGACTAAGATATATCTAGGTGTGGTTTTCTTTGGACTTGCCTGCTTGGCTTTTACTGAGCTTTCGGGTATCTTTCATCAAATTGGCAAATGTTCTGGTCATTACTTCTCCAAATATTTCCTGTCCTAATATTTGAATCATCTCATTCTGGGACTATATTTCTATATATTTTAGAATGCTTAATATTTGCCACAAGTTACTAGGATGCTTTTCTTTTTCTTTCTTTCCAGCTTTTTTCCCCTGTCTTTTATCTTCAGCTTCTTAGATAGTATTATGGGCTAAACTGTGCCCCTCCCTCAAATTCGTATTTTGAATTCCCAACCCTTAGTACCTCAGTGTGTAATCAAGTTTTGAGATAAAGTCTTAAAGAGGGGACTGAGTTAAAATGAAAATATGACAGCTGAGAAGCCTATAATTAAAATAAAACAAAATATAAATTATATTTATAAATAAAAATAATTTTATTTTATAAATAAAATAAAATAAAATGAGAATATCAGAGTTATCCAGTCTGCCTGATGTCCCTATAAGAAGAGAATGGAGACCAAGGATACATGTGCACAGCAGACACCCATGTGAAGAGATAGGAAGAGGGTGGTCATCTGCAGTTAGAGGCCTTAGAGAAAACTAACCCTGCTGACACCTTGATCTTGGACTTCCAGCTTCAGAATTCTCAAAATAAATTTGCCTCGTTTAAACCACCCAGTCTGTGGTGTTTTGCTATGTGTTACTAGCAGACTAATACAGATAGGTTCTATTGTTTTTTATTCAAGTGCATTGATCTTTTCCTCTGCAATTTTCAATCTGCTGTTAATTCCATCTATCATTTCCTGAAAATATAACTTTTTCATTTCAAATGTGGTATTAATTTTTAGAATCCCCTTTACTACATTAATACTCCCCATTTTTATTTCTCATTACATGCATCTTTTCTTTTACACCCATGAATATATTTATAATAGGTATTTTTAAGTCCTTGTCCATTAAATTCAACATCTGGTCATTGCCATTGAGGATGCAAAGATGGGAGAACTTTGCTAACTTTTTCTTTCCTGGTTATGGCACATTTTCCTGCTTCTTTGCATATCAAATATTTTTTTCATTGCATTCTGACCATTTTTTTCTTTAGAGATGAAGTCTCACTCTGTCACTGAGGCTGGAGTGCAGTGGCACAATCAAAGCTCACTGCAGTCTTGAACTTTCTGGTTCAAGTGATCCTCCCGCCTCAGCCTCCTGAGTAGCTAGGACTACAGTGTGAGCCACCACACCTAGCTTGTATGCTGGTCATTGTTAATACACATTGAATATCCCTTATCCGAAACGCTTAGACCAGAAGTATTTTGGATTTGGGATTTTTTTTTTTATAGATTTTGGAATATTTTCATATATATAATCAGATATCTTGGGGGTGGGACCCAAGTCTAAACACACTATTTATTTATGTTTCCTATACAGCTTATACATGTAGACTGAAAGCAGTTTCACAGTATTTTAAATAATTTTGTGCATGAAACAAAGTTTTTGTACATTGAGCCACCAGGAAGCAAAGCTGTCACTATCTTAGCCACCCATGTGGACAATCTGGTTGTTTGGCATCACGATCATCCCTGGTTCTAAGTTGATATGCTACTCATGAGCAATCATTTTCTTAAGCTTATTCACACATAAATACTTAACAGTAAAAAATATGATATGCCATTAATACAATGAAGAAATAATGTGTGTGGAATAACTAAGCAGCACAGCAGCATCACCAGAATACCTGTCTCAGCTGTTAGACACTGCAACAACAAACAGTGATAGGTTTCAACCTCCACCTGATGCTTTTCTTTGACTAAAAGGTTACTAGACAGTGTGTTTCTTTTTCTTTTCTTCTTCTTCTTCTTTTTTTTTTTGTTTGGTAAGAAGAAACACCAAAAGTAATTGAGGGACCAGGAAATAGTTCCTCTAGGAATGAAGAGGCATTCTGCAGGATGGCTTTTAAAGATGTTTTCTCCAGAATAATCTGCCTCATTAACAATGAGTTTTTTCTTAGACGTCTTTTTTGATTTTATAAACTGACATGATTTCTCGCCTTGTTATAAATATACACTGCTGTAGTCCTTCAAAAAGCCCATCACACATTTTCACCATGTTGTCAATAGATACTTTTTCTGCAGTATTAACATCATCTTCATCATCACTATTATCGTCATCTTGATTCGGAACTGTTTTGGCTTATTTCACCACTGGTCATTGAATAAACAAATGGAGCCTTGTTATCGATGTTAAAAACTTTTTCAATATCACTTTTTCAATTCACCTCCTTCCTGCTTATTGATGGATTTTAAGGATACATTTCTTGTATATGTCAGAAGGTCTGATGTCCCTGGCGATCCATGCCTTTTGTTAGCATAATACAGGACTGCTAAGAAATTCACTCCTTGAGAACAGCAAAGCTTTTGCCTATCACAGCAAATTTACACTCACACACACCTGCTATATTACTACATCCCAGCATAGTTATTCTGTCTTTGCATCCTTAATTCCTGTAGGGGCTTTCTCATCAGCTGTAGTCAGTGTCTTTCTGGAGCAATAAGGCCAAAAGTGATGATTCGTCAGTATTGTAGACTTGTTCTGGCATCAGATTTTCCTCAGCAATGACCTTGATGAACTCATCAGTGAATTTCTCTGCTGCTTTGGGTCAGCAGATGCTTAATCATCAGCAGTCTTTCAAATTTAAAGCAGTGGTTCAAATTTTCACAGGTTCTGTTCATTGTTAACCCCAAAGGATATATCCACCTCTCTTTTGGGTATCATTCTGGGACCATCAGTGAGCCATGTAGGTTTTGACCCCAGAGGCTCTGAAGTGAGTCCAAAGAAAACATTCATGAAATTAATGCCAAGGCCACAGTACACCTGGGGGTGAAAATGTACTCCTTCTTCCATTTACTGTCACAAGTTACATCTAGTCACTTAGTCCAATAGAGCTCATCAGAAATTACACAATGAGATCAAGTGATTATATTAAGATTTTCCAACAATAAAATACAAAAAAAGGCATTTCGATAAGATAAACTATAGAGAAACACATAGAAAAGTTTGTTACAAAAGTGTGGATGATAGTTGCAGATCTGTAAAGTGTTAATGGTGGGGGATATCCAGGTTCTTGGCATCTTGAACAAAGAATTAGACACAACGCACAAACAAAGTAAGGAAGGAATGAAGGGATTTATTGAAAATGAAAGTACACTCCATAGTGTGGGAGCGGGCCAAGCATAGGGGCTCAAAGGCCCTGTTACAGAGTTTTTGTGAGTTTAAATACCCTCTACTTGGGGTATGCCCTATGTAAATGAAGGGGATGAAGTAAAGTTACAAAGTCATTTACTTCGATGTACGCCCTGTGGAGATGATATTTCCTGTTACACCTGAAGTGTCAATGGGCCTTATGTTCCCTGCCCCCACACCCTATTTTCCTGCCTCAAAAGGAAAGGTCATAGAGGGAACTTCTCAGGTACTGCCAGTACCATTCCCAAACTGGGTGGTCTTCAGGTGGATGTTTGCTTTGACAGTGCTCTTCAAAATGCACATAGGTCCAGGTGCATTGGCCCACCTCTGTAATCCCAGCACTTTGGGAGGCCGAGGTAGGCAGATCACTTGAGTTCAGGAGTTCAAGACCCACCTGGGCAACATGGCCAAACCCTATCCCTACAAAAAATACAAAAATTAGCTGGGTGTGACGCCACATGCCTGTGGCCCAGCTGCTCAGGAGGCTGAGGTGGGAAGATTGCCTGAGCTCCGGAGGCAGAGGTTGCAGTGATCCTAGATCATACCACTGCACTCCAGCCTGGGCAATAAACCCAGACCTGTCTCAAAATAAAATAAAATAATTAAAACACAATAAATAAAAACCAAAATGCACGTATATATTTAATACACTTTCTGTATGTATAATTTTAATGATAATAAATTTCTTTTAGAAAAATAAACTTCATTAATGAAATGCCAACAATAAGATGTACTAAGAAAAATTAATGTGTCTCAAATTTCTGCAATCAGTTTGTTGAATATTTACAGTTCCTTTCAATTTTCAGTTCGTCATGATAGTTCTTTACTGGTTTTGTGATTAGCATACAATTAAGTCGCATGTACTCATTGTGACATAGACAGACCTACCTTTTCAATACATGATCAAGATCTTCATTTTTAGCTTCGTGTAGCATTTTCCCGTTTTTCACTTTCATTAATATCTGTTCATCACTTTTAGCACAGAACTGCTACAGTTTATCCTTCTGTTTCTTTAGGTCATGTATGCTGGTAATTCTACTACCATACTCTTCTGTAAGATGTTTTACACTTAAACCACTGACTAGTTTCTCCAACAACTGGACTTTCTGTGCTATGGATAAGCATAAATGCTTCCTCTTTTTCTCATCACTGTTACTTATAAGGATATCTGCAAGATTTTTTGACATTTGCAACAATATCTGTACCACAGTGCAGAGAATAAGCAAGAAAACACAGTGACTAACGCATGTAGGTCTTGGCCCCATGTGGGGCATGATAGGAACATGGATCCAGCCTGTACGTACATGTGTCATTTCATTACCCATCGTGGGCATGCTTGCAGGGAGAATCTGGGTGTGTGCCGAAAAGATGTATTACAGCTGAAGGGAGCTGGGAGGGTCATTTTCCCTTGGAGATGCTGAAGAAACTGTGCTGTGTGCCTTCATTTGACTGTGACCCATCACATAAGGTCAGGTGTGGAATTTTTCACTTGCGGAATCATGCTGGTGCTCAAAAAGTTTCCAATTTTGGAGCATTTTGGTTTTTGGAGTTTCAGATTTGGGATGCTCAATCTGTACTAAGTTGTTAGGACTTTGAATTTTGTTGTCTCCCTTCAAGAATGTTGAGCCTTGTTCTTGTAGGGAGTTAATTTGCTATAAGATCAATTTCATAAGCCCTCACTTTAAGGCTAAGGTGGCTTACTCATAAGAATAGTCCTCTAGAATCTCAACTCATTGCCACAGTGTTCGAATAGATCTCTCCACGCTAACTGGCTAGAACTTTAGTGATCTCAGCTCTGTGGAACCTTCAGAGATTGAGCTTAGTGTTCAACCAAACAGAAGCCTTTCTCTATTATCTCCCTTCTTTCCAACACCTACGTCACAACTTCCAGTTGCCTCAGCAGCCCCCAAATCTGATCTTTGTTCCTCCATCCAGTAAGAGCACAGCTTTTTTTGAAGCTCCATTTCTCAATGCCTTGGCTTAAATACCTGCAGGCAAAAAGAGAGCTGGATGTGGAGCTCCCCTTCTGTGTCCTACTCTTAAGGATCACAGTCCTGTGCTGTTGTCTCATGTCTTTGTCTTGTTTTATAGATGTTCACAGTGTTAGAAGTCAAAACTTATTTCAAAGCCAGAATCATTAAGTCTATTGGTTTTGGCTCAGGAAGAAAAAAATTGACTAATGAAACTGAACATAGAGCCCAGAAAGGGATGCACACACATAGGCAAACTTCAAATGTGACAAGATGGCATTGCAGATCATTGGGAAAAGCATGGGAGATTCAATATGGGTGCTGGCCTCTAATTATCCGTATGGAAAAAACTAAATCTGAACTCATACCTCACACCACTCACAAAAATAAATTTCAGGTGGATCATGATTTGCATACGAAATGTCAAGCTTAAAAATGTTTAGAAAGCAATGTAAGAAAATATATTTTCAGGATAGGATTTTTAAACATAAGGCAAAACTACTAATTATGAAAGGAAATATTGATACATTTGAGTCTATTAAAATTAAGAACTTATGCTCTGCAGAAGACATCATAAGAAAATGAAAAGAGAAGCCCAAAACTGGGAGAAGCTATTTACAAGCTATATAACTAACAACATATCATTTGCAAGTCAATAAGAAAAAGACAAACCATTTAGCAGAAAATAGATAAAAGACATAAACCACATAATTAGAGCAACTTTAATGATGGAAAGATGGTAAACACTGTTAGTAATCAGAGAAATGCAAAATAAGACTCTAATGAGACATTATTTTATGCCTATAAGATGGCAAAAATTAAGAGGTATGAAAATACCACAGGCTGGTGATTAGATAGACCCATGAGAGCACTTCGGCATTGCTGATATGAATGGAAATTCTTATCACTTGGGAGAACAATTTCACATTATCTTTAAAATAGAGCTCTTATACATGTGCACTAAGAGGCACATACAAATATGTGCGTAATAGCATGGTTCATAATTATAACAGAAAAAGAAAGTATTGTAAACATCCATCTGTAGTAGAATGGATGAATTGTGACATGGTCTCAGAATAGAATATATTTCAGCAGTGAAAATAAATGAACTGTAAGATCACATAACCATATGGATAAATATTAGAAACAAGATTGCTTGAGTTCAGTTTGAGACCAGCCTGGACAACATAGTGAGATCCTGTTTCTGTCTAAAAAAATTCTTTAAAAATAAATAAATACATAAAGTAATTTGTAGAAAACAACTTACAATACTATAATTTTCAAAAACAAGAACCTGCAATGTCTTCAGTAGTGATACATATAAAATAGAAATATAAATATTTATAATATTTATATTTATAGAACATAATATAAACATGCTATATATAACATAATATTAATATTAATATTATATAAATATAAGTATTATATCATATATAATATATAATTAATATATTATTATATATAACTATTAATTTATTATACTAATATATTGTATTAATATATAATAATATGGTTATATATAATAATATAAAATATACACTAATATATATTATTAATACATTATATCAATATAACATAATATATTATATATATATGTGAATCAAGATATCACCCACACCCTCAAAGGTGTGGGTGATAGGATCAGAGGAAGTACACAGAATGAGATTGGTAATGTTCTAGTTTGTTAATTGGTGGTGGGTTTATCTATCTAGCAGATATTATTTGATATTATCAGATATTACATGTATAAACATTAAAATTATTAAATATGTGAAAACAACTTTAAAAACAGAATTAAAATATTTGGGCCCTTTAGTTAAAATAATGTAAAGCGAGTTCATAGAACATTATAATTTGAAGCATTGGTTTGAGGACTATATTAATTTTCTGTTGGTGGCGTAACAAAGCATCATAAACTTAGTGGCTTAAATCATTATCCTGCAGCTCCAGACATTAGAAGTCCAAGATGGGTATTATGGGGGCTAAATCAAGGTATTGTCAGAGCTGAGTTCCTTCTGGGGTGAACCCATTCCTAGCTTTTTCCAGCTGCTAGAGGCTGCCTGCATTCTTCTCCACTTCCTCGTCTTCCCTCACTCTGATCCTCCTACCTCACTCTTATAAGGACCTTTGCAATGACACTGAGCCCTCTTGGATAATCTAAGATAATCACCCTATCTCAGGCTCTTTGACTTGATGACACCTGCAAAGCCCTTTTTGCCACAGAAGGTGATGTATTCACAGATTCTGCAGACTAGGATGTGGACATCTTAGAGAGCCACTATTCTGTCTACTTTAGTACTTTTGAAGTTGCCGAGAAAAAGCTGGGAAATTCTGAGTTGAGACACTTAATATACCTTATTTATGAAAGAAGAGGAAGGAAGGAAGGAAGGAAGGAAGGAAGGAAGGAAGGAAGGATGGAAGGAAGGAAGGAAGGAAGGAAGGGCAGACAGACGACTTAGCAGCTATTGACAGAAGCTTAACTTCCACAGCCAAAGTCATCCTGAGAGTGAAGCTGGAGGAGGACACAGTTTTAAGAATCAAAAACAAACAGGGCTAAAGACCTAATGATGTCCACATGAACCTCTGAGTCAAGGTAAATCTAAGACGTGATTATCTCTGGACTTACACAGTTAACCCTTGAACACCACAGGAGTTACAGGTGCTGACCCCTTGCACAGTCAAAAATCCCTGTATAATTTTTGACTCCCCTGAAACTTTACTAATAGCCTATTTTGCCTGGAAACCTTACCAATAATACAAACTGTTAACTAATACATATTTTGCATGTTATATGTATTATATACTATATTCATACAATAAAGTAAACTAGAGAAAAAATGTTATTAAAAAATCATAAGAGAAAATATATGTACTCTTCATTAAGTGGAAGAGGATCATTTTAGAGTTCGTCATCCTCATTGTCTTCACATTGAGTAGGCTGAGGAGGAGGAGGAGGAGGAAAGGTCAGTCTTGCTGTCTCAGGGTGGCAGAGACAAAAGAGAATCCACTTATAAATGGACGTATGTAGTTCAAGGATCAACTGTATTTTCCTTTTAGTTACATTTCTTTTATAAAATTTACCCCCAATTTACCCAACAGACTTTCAATTTCTTGGTAGAGATATTGCGTTGGTGAACCTACTTTAATCTCGGAAGGGCAGCAACTTGTGTTAGGTAACTCCATGGTTAATTAGACTTTGGGGACTGATTCACAGTAACCAGTAACTGGGGTGCTAGCTGCCTATACAACATCTCTCCTAATTTTTCCGTTAGTAATTAGAGCCTATTTTATTCAAGGTGGCAATGTGCTCAGCTGATAATTACCTTTTTTGGTCTTTCTCTCAGATATATGTGGGCATTGTCAAAGTTCTGGCCAATGGGGAGTATTGCATTATTCTTCTTCCTGCTTCCTGGAATACAGAGTTGAGTGCCGGAGCTTCAACAGCAATCTTGCATCAAGAGGTAACTATGAAGACAGAAATTAATCACTAGGTGGTGGGTGCTATAGACTGAATGTTTGTGTCTCTCTTCCCCCCACAAATTCATATGTTGAAATCCTAATTCTCACTGTGATGGTATTTGGAGGTGGGACCTTTGGGAGGTGATGAGGTCGTAAGGATGGAACTCTCATGAATGGGATTAGTGCTTTTATAAAAGAAACCCTAGAGAGCTGTCTTGCCCTTTCCTGTCATATGAGGACACAGCTAGAAGACAGCCATGTATGAACCAGAAAGCAGGTCCTCACCAGACACTAAATCTGCAGATGCCTAGATCTTGGACTCCCCAGTGTCTAGAACAATGAGAAACAAATGTTTGTTGGTTAACTCATCTAATATATACTATTTTTATTGTATCAGCTGAAACAGACTAATACCATGGAACAGATGGAAATAACCTAGGTCTCCACTGACTTTGTGAACCAACACCAATCCTGATCCACCTACTTGTGGTCTTCTTTTGCAGGTAAGCATAAACTCTGTGCATGTAAGCCACTCTTATTTTTGGATTCTCTTTATATACAGCTAAATGTATCCTTAACTCTTAGACTAAAATAATCATGTATATAAACAGGAATAGAAAATAATTCATTTACAATAAAAACATAATTATAAATTCCATATATATAAAAAAGAATCACAAATTATTCATTTAAAGAGAAAAGGTAACCATAAATCCCATGGGGCCAGACTATTTAATTGAGTCCATATATTCTCTCCTCTGGAAATCTATTTGGGAAGCAGAGAAAGGAAGGCAAAGGGTCTAGCAGATCAGATTTTAGGGCCAGCTTCATCAAGTCAGAGACCTTGAGGACTCACTATCTACATGGAGATAGATGGGCATCAGGGGCTGCATCTCTAGCTCTATGATCAGAGGATTTTCCTCCAGACAATAGTGGGTGAACATGGTTCAACCTTGCTTCTTCAACCACCAACATGGATTCCTTGCTCTGAATCTACAGTCCTTAGATGGGTCATCACCATCACTACGGTTCTAGTCAGACCTGCTACTACTGTTACTAACTTTAAACTGATCTTTTACATAATTTGTTGAGAATTTAGAACACATGCAGAAGCAGACAGCCTAGTGTAATGCATCTCCCATGTACCCTTCATCCCACCCCAGCAATCACCTTCCCATAGCTAATCCTGTCCTATCATACCCCATCTGTTTCCCTCTAGCCCAGATTATTTTGAAACACATCCCAGACGTCATATAATTTCACCTGAAAATATTTCAGAATGTATCTTCAAAAGATAAAAGTCAGGATGAGTGTGGTGGTTTACACCTGTAATCCCAGCACTTTGGGAGGTCAAGGAGGGAGGATTGCTTAAGTCCAGGAGTTCAAGACCAGCTTGGGCAACATAGTGAGACTCTGTCTCTAGAAAAAATAAAAAAATTAGCCAGGAATGGTGGCGCATACCTATAGTCTTGGCTACCCTGGAGGCTGAGGTGAGAGGATCCTTTGAGCCTGGGAGGTGGAGGTTGCAGTGAGCCAAGATCACTCCACTGCACTCCAGCCTGGGCAACAGAGCAAGACTACGGCTCAAAAGAGAGAGAAAAAAAGAATACCTTTGGCTGCAAAAATACAGAAAAACAACCTAATACTGTGTGTGTTGTCCCTCAACACAAGACGTGGGTATATTGTTGCAGAAACTGGTTCAGCAGCAAAATGATCTCAAAGCTCTGAGCTGGTTGAGGTTGCAGAGAGCTATGAACTCATTGCTGCAATCCACCTGGGCAACGGAGAGAGACCATGCCAAAACAAAAAAAAAAAAAAAAAAAGTAAAAGAAAAAATAAAGGTCTGAGAAATCAAAATCTATTAGCATACCCTCCAATTTTGAGAGTTAGTTAAAGGTCACTCTCCTAGTAGAGTGACATTATATTCAACCAGACATAACCCTAACTTGTATACCAAAATGCCAATGTCTATAAAGAAAGAATACCTAAGCATTCATTTACAATGAAAAAAAATAATTATAAACCCCATAGGAGCAGAAACCCAAGAGACACTTCCAGTCCCCTCAATCCTTGCTTGCCTTCTGCCAAAGATGCTTAGTTTCCCAGCTTCCCATGAAGCCCAGGTGGTCATGTGTCCCAATCCTGACCAATGGGATGTAAGAGGAAGTCTGCTCAGGTTCTCCTGGAAAAAATGTTGCTTCCTTAAAAAAGGAGAAATGGTGAGGGATCTGCTTCTCCTTAGCTGTATTGAATGCAATTTAAGAGCATGGTACTGTGAGGGGATGATCAAGACAATCACAGAGAACAGATAAACAAAATGTAGTATATCCATATAATGGAGTATTATACCACAATTAAAAGATGAAACAAAAATGATTCATGTACAACATGGGTGAACCTTGAAAACATTATGCTAAGTGAAAGAAGCCAGACAACAAACCCCACATATTATATGACTTCATTTATATGAAGTGTCCAGAATAGGCAAATCTATAGAGGTAGAGAGTAGATTAGTGGTTTTCTAGGGCTAGGAAAGGAGAAGGGGCTTGGGAATGACTGTTAATGGGTATGGCATTTCTTTGAGGGATGATGAAAATGTTCTAAAATTAGACTTTGGTAATGGTTGCTCCACTGTGTAAATATACTGTAAACTAACAAACCATATACTTGAAACAGGTAAACTTTATGATATATAAACTATATTTTAATAAACTTGATTTCTTAAAAAAATAATCACAGACACACCAGCTCAGAGCCTTGAGATCATTTTGCTGCTGAACCAGTTTCTGCAACAATATACCCACGTCTTGTGTTGAGGGACAACACACACAGTATTAGGTTGTTTTTCTGTATTTTTGCAGCCAAAAGTATTCCCTTTTTTGTTTTGTTTTTTGAGCCGTAGTCTTGCTCTGTTGCCCAGGCTGGAGTGCAGTGGAGTGATCTTGGCTCATTGCAACCTCCACCTCCCAAGTTCAAGTGATTCTCCTGCCCCAGCCTCCCGAGTAGCTGCAACTACAGGCACATGCCACCATGCCTGGCTAGTTTTTGTGTTTTTAGTAGAGATGGGGTTTCACCATATTGGTCAGGCTGGTCTCAAACTCCTGACCTCAGGTGATCCCCTGGCCTCGGCCTCGCATAATGCTGTTATTACAGGCTGAGCTACCGTGCCCGGCAGGTACTCTTAACATCTTATTTTGCCATTCGGCTAATATTTATTTCATGCATACTACATGGCAGGAATCAGAGAAACAAAAGGGCCAGCATTCATTGTGTTCCTATTACGTACCAGGTGATTTATATCCTTTTCATTATCAATGTCTCACAGCAGCCCTGGTAAGAACGCCCTCTGCCTTCAAGGCATTTACATTCATGGACCACCTGCCTCTTAACCTTTACATGGTACTGTTTAAAAATGTAAATTCTCCTTGGGAGGCTGAGGCGGGCGGATCACGAGGTCAGGAAATCGAGACCATCCTGGCTAACACGGTGAATCCCCGTCTCTACTAAAAATACAAAAATTAGCCGGGCGAGGTGGCGGGCGTCTGTAGCCCCAGCTACTCGGGAGGCTGAGGCGGAAGAATGGTGTGAACCCGGGAGGCGGAGCTTGCAGTGAGCCGAGATCGCGCCACTGCACTCCAGCATGGGTGACAGAGCAAGACTCCATCTCAAAAAAAATGTAAAATCTTGGCTTCACCTTGGATTTACTAAATCAGGTTCACTGTGAATAAATCATTGGCTAATACTCTACACAGGTGGCCCATAAACATATCTGAGTCTTATGAAGCTTTCAACATAAACCTGAAATGAACAAATACAAATAGAGCTTCTGACAGCAGAGCAAAAACATCACAAGGACAGTGTGGTAGGAAAGGCAGGAAGTTAAGAAATGTACATAAGGGCCCCAGTCCTCAAGAAGGTGTGATATAAGGCAGAATTTTAAGCTAGCCCCAGGATTCCCAGCCATGGTGGACCCCACACCTTCTCCCAATCGCTCAATCGAATGCTAATCTGGTACTGCTGTGAAGGAATTTTGCAGATGTGATTAAGTTTCTAAGTCAGTTGACCTTGAAATCAGGAGCTCATTCTGGTGGGTCTGACCTAATCACATGAACCCTTTACATCAGAATTGAGGGGCAGGGAAAGTCAGTGATTTGAAGCATGAAAGGTATGTGATGTGTGAAGCATTCTTTGCTGGCTTGGAGATGAAAGGGGTAAGGGATATTGATCATCTTTGGGAATTAAAGGAACCCCTGCTTATGACTAATGATAACATGGGGACTTCATAACAAAGTGAGATCCCATCTCAACAAAGAGTCAAAAAATTAACTGGGCGTGTGCCTGTGGGCCCACCTTTTGCCTTTCTTTATTGTGATCACAAAATGGCAACTGCCCCGCTGGGCTTCCCATGCATTCTAGTCAGGAAGAAAGGGGCGGACAAAGGGTTTGGCCAGCTGAGGCTGTCTTTTGTATTGAGAAAGCAAAAGATAGTCTAGAAGTCCTGCTCAGAAGACTCACTTACATCTCAATGGCCAGAACTGGATTACGGGGCCACCCTTGGGTCAATATTGGCCAAAGAGGATGAAATTGCTATGACTGGTTTAGACTGATCACAATTCATCACCTTGGGTTGGGGTGAAGATCCTAGTCACCAATTGAACAAATCCAGGTCTTCTTCACAGGAGTGGTAGAGGCAAGAATGGATATTGGCTAGATAGCAGATAGTGTCTCCATGGTTGAAAAGGACATTTCATCATCAATCCAACAAATATTTGTTGAGCACATTGTATTAGGGCATGGCTTAAGGTTTACAAAGGGGTTTGTGTATGTGTATGTGTGTGTATGTGTGTGTGTGTGTGTTGGAAAGGGAGAAGGGACACAGGCATTAAAATAATAATTATGAATGACTATGGCTTTAATTGCAAAACAAAAATTTTCTACTTTTATATTGACCATAATATAGTCCCTACCATAGATGCATTAGGTGAATCACAAACAGCAATAATTTGCACTAAGAAAGCATATATTGATTGGTGCTTTTGAAAGAGAGAACATGTTTTAATTGGTAAGGATTATATTCAGAGTAAATTTCTAAGAACCATTGAATTAAGTATTGATCCATATCTTGAACTAAATCTGGGCAAGAAACATAGTTATCATTTAAAATGCAAAAGTGGTGCAAATATAGACGTGATACTCTCCAAATGAAGTGATGCAATCTGTCTCTATTTTATGGGAATGGCAGCACTGTATTTCAGTATAATTTATACAAGATTCTCAGGTGCTCCACCCATTTTAATCTGCAGTTAAGTGGTTTGGATGCATACATATTTGAAAATATATATTTAGCCTTTGGTTCACCAACTTAATCTTTGTAAAATGTCTCAATGAAAACAATTATTTTTTCCAAATTCTAATTTGATGATATGGAATATGACTTGAGCTTATTCACACTACAGAAATTAACTCAGTAGTTAATTGCTCTAATGTAAACTTGCCTTTAAGCATGATAGCCAGTTTCACACTAGCATAATTAGCCAGAAGTTTGCTACCATGCGAAACAGATGCCAATAGGAACGGCTTGCGACTAATAACATAAAGAAGTTTACAGTGTTTATTTTAAGGTGTAAAGCTTAGGAAATGCTAAGAGACTTTTGTTCAGGTCCTATTCAAATATATGCATATTCCAACATAGAAGATAATAAATATGATCATATCTTCTCTAGTGAAAAGGTACTGAATTGGGCGATGAGTTATGTGGACTCTGACACCAGCCATGTTCCTAACTAGGATACATGGCTTAGAGTAGGGCCCCAGATAAATTTTGCTGTGACTTTTCAAGCCCCTATAGTTACTAAATATGTGGTGTAATAGGAATGCTTTTCTACTCAGTGCTTTAAAAATTTTTTTTTTTTTTAAATAGAACTCCTTATTAAAATAGCTGAATGTAATCATTGGATGGTGCTGTGTAGGTCTTAGTGATTTTCCACCTGAGCTATTTGCCTTCTCTCCACTGCGTTAAACCCTCCTTCACTCTCTAGGAAAAATCCTGACCCCCAGGAGAGGAATCAGCATTAGTATTGACTCAGTTTTGCTGCTGACACTTAAGGTTGTTCCCTGCGTTTGCTCTCAGAAACAAGACTGCAGTGAGCATTCAGCCGTGTTCATTTTGGTGCAGGCTTCTGTTAATGGCTCCGGATAAGCTCCTGGGAAAACGCTTGTTGTGTTAAAGGGTTGTACATTTTTAACCTTGAAAGATATTCAAAAATTGTCTTGCAGAGAAATGTCACCAATTTAAAGGCCTTCTAAGAAGATATGAAATCAGTTTACTACATGCTCAAAGATATTAAACATTATTAATATTGTAAATGTTTTCCTATCTAGTAGGTGAAAAATGCATCTTTCATCTTAATTTGCATTTTTATAATTCTAAAGGTTTATGGACTTTTTGTTTCTCTTTTGCTATGAACTCCGCAATTATTTTCTCATTTTCTTTTCTCCCTGCATTAAAAAAACTTGTTTATGGGTTCTTTGCATTGTCACAAAGAGACAAAAATTTTTGTCCATAATATGTGTGGCAATGCTTTCCAGTTTCCTTTTTTTTTTTTTTTTTTTTTTTTTTGAGACGGAGTCTGGCTGGAATGCAGTGGCGCGATCTCGGCTCACTGCAAGCTCCGCCTCCCGGGTTCACGCCATTCTCCCGCCTCAGCCTCCTGACTGGCTGGGACTACAGGCGCCTGCTACCTCGCCCGGTTAATTTTTTTGTATGTTTTTGTCGAAACGGGGTTGGCACTGTGGTCTCGATCTCCTGACCTTGTCATCCGCCCGCCTCGGCCTCCAAAGTGCTGGGATTACAGGCGTGAGCCACCGCGCCCGGCCCTTTTCTTTCTTTCTTTTTTTTTTATCTTGATGATGTCGTTTTTGCCAGGCAGAGTTTTAAAATTTTATAGTCAGTCATATTTAGCACTTTTTTTCCTCTGCGGAATTTGGATTTTGTAATACGCTTTTAAAGGTCTTTTATATGCCCGTATTATTTTGAAAAATCCACTCACACTTTCTTCCAATACCTTTATAATTTCAATTTTTAAGTTTAATGTTGATCTGAAATTTGTTTTGGCGTAGGGAGTGAGGTAGGAATTTAGCTCCTTCTATCCAATTTGGACTCATCTACCATCTATTTGTTATCACCTGTCAAGAGTGGGGTGCTTCTTATACGTTAACTACTGAAGGCAGAAACTAGGACTACTATAATTCAATTAAATGTGTTAAATCTCCACCTTAGCCATTTCCTTTTCCTCCTCCCGTTCCTTCATCTCTTCTTCATTCCCTTCCTTCTCCCTTTTTCTCTCTAACTCTCATCTGCTCTGGCCTGCTTTCCCTTCCAGCCCTCCCTCTCACGCCTTCCTCATCTCATCAGTGAGAACAGATTTGCTTTTATGCTGCTAATCAATGATTCTGTAACTGGAGAGAGATTGAAGGAAACACTTCATCTCTGAAAGACTATTAGATCTGGGAAAGGGAGGATCATATGTAGATTAAAAACAAAGTAGAGCTCTGACCACTTCATTTAACTTGCCTCAGTCATAAACAAAGACGGGATAAGAGCTTTCTGTATATAAAAGGGCAGATGAATTTCAGAAGATACAGACACACTGCTTTAAGTAATACCTACATCACGACATCTACCTGCTTGCTTAATCAATTGTCAACTGCATTCACATGGTTTCAGGGAAGTGCTAGTTTTTATATTCTCTTCCATTTCTGCAATATCTCCCTTTTTCTACCAGCTTTTGTCTTTCTGCCTTTAGGTTTTGAAATTTTTCATTCTCTTGGGGAAATAAGACAAACCAAAACGAAGTCTTTTTTTTTTTTTTCTAACCCTGCTGCCTCTCTGGATATCTTCCCAGTTTCTCCCACTGTCTACCTAATTTCTTTTTTTTTTTTTTTTTTTTGAGACGGAGTCTTGCTCTGCCGCCCAGGCTGCAGTGCAGTGGCCGGATCTCAGCTCACTGCAAGCTCCGCCTCCCGGGTTCACGCCATTCTCCTGTCTCAGCCTCCCGAGTAGCTGGGACTACAGGCGCCCGCCACCTCGCCCGGCTAGTTTTTTGTATTTTTTAGTAGAGACGGGGTTTCACCGTATTAGCCAGGATGGTCTCGATCTCCTGACCTCGTGATCCGCCCGCCTCGGCCTCCCAAAGTGCTGGGATTACAGGCTTGAGCCACCGCGCCCGGCCTGCCTAATTTCTTAAGTCAATGTTCACCATTATTGCTGCCTTTTTGACTCAACCCATTCTCTCCTTAACACCCTGTAATCTGACCTCAGTGTACACTGCTGTATTGATGTGGTTTCTTCTTTTTTGTAAGCATTCTCCATTACCTCTTTATTGTTTCTGATATCGTACTTCATTATCTCTTTTTAAAGATTCACTTTCTTTTTTTGCTTCCTGAAGTCCAAGTGGTTCTTTAAAAATTTTTTAAATTTGTGTGGGTACATAATAGGGATACATATTTATGGGCTACATGAGATATTTTGATACAGGTATGCAATACATAATAATCACATCGGGGTAAACGGGATATCCATCACCTCAGCATTTATCCTTTGTGTTACAAACAATTCAGTTATACTCTTTCGGTTATTAAAAAATGTACAATTAAATTATTATTGACTATAGTCACCCTGTTATGCTAGCAAATACGAGGTCTTATTCACTCTTTCTATTTTTCTTTGTACCCATTACTATCTCCATTTCTCCCTGAACCCCACACTACCCTTCACAGCCTCTGGTAATCATCCTTGTATTCTCTACCTCCATGAGTTCAATTATTTTAATTTTTAGCTTCCACAAATAAGTAAGAATATAAATAAATAAGAATATGCAAAATTTGTATTTTTGTGCCTGGCTCGTTTCACTTAACATAATGACCTCCAGTTCCATCCATGTTGTTGCAAGTGACAGGATCTTATTCTTTTTTATAGCTGAATAGTACTCCATTGTGTATATGTTCTTCATCCGTCAATCTATTGATGGACAGTTAGGTTGCTTCCAAATCTTGCCTTGTTGACAGTGCTGCAATAAATATGGGAATGCAGATATCTCTTCGATATTCCTTTCTTTTGGGCATATCCTAGGAGTGGGATTGCTGGATCACATGGTAGCTCTAGTTTTTTGAGGAACTTCCAAATTGTTCTCCACAGTGGTTGTACTAATTTACATTCCCACCAACCGTGTCTGAGGGTTCTCTTTTCTTCCTATCCTTGCCAGCATTTGTTATTGCCTAACTTTTGGATAAAAGTCATTTTAACTGGGGTGAGATGATATCTTATTGTAGTTTTGATTTGCATTCTTCTGATGATCAGTGATGTTGAGCACCTTGTCACATGCCTGTTTGCCATTTGTATGTCTTCTTTTGAGAAATGTCTATTCAGATCTTTTGCCCATTTTTCAGTTGGGTTATTATCTTTCTTTCCCATAGAACTGTTTGAGCTCCTTATGTATTTTGGTTATTAATCCCTTGTCAGACAGGTAGTTTGCAAATATTTTCTGCCATTCTGTGGTTTGTACCTTCACTTTGTTGATAGTTTCCTTTGCTGTACAGAAGTTTTTGAGCTTGATGTGATCCCATTTGTCCATGTTTGCTTTGGTCACCTGTACTTGTAGGGCATATCTTAGATTTAAAGACGTTAATCCATTTTTATTTAATTTTTGCATATGGTGAAAGATAAAGGGTCTGGTTTCATTTTTCTGTATATGGATCCAGTTTTCCCAGCACCATTTATTGAAGAGACTATTCTTTTACCAATGTATGTCCTTGACACCTTTGTCAAAAATGAGTTCACCATGGATGTGTAGATTTATCTCTAGCTTCTCTATTCTGTGCCACTGATATATGTGTCTGATTTTATGCCAGTTCCATGCCATTTTGATTACTATAGCTCTGCAGTATAATTTAAAGTTAGGTAATGTGATTCCTCCTGCTTTGTTCTTTTTGCTTAGATAGCTTGGCAATTCTAGGTCTTTTATGGTCCCGTGTAGATTTTAGGATTGTTTTTTCTATTTCCTTGAGATTTGTCATTGGTGTTTTGATAGAGATTGCATTTTATTTGTAGATTGCTTTGAGTGGTATGGACATTTTAACAATATTGATTCTTCCAATACATGAACATGGAATATCTTTCCATTTTTTGGTATCCTCTTCAACTTCTTGCATCAGTGTTTTATAGTTTTCAGTGTAGAGATCTTTCACTTCTTAGTTAAGTTAATTCCTAGGTATTTTATTTTATTTGTAGCTATTGTAAATGAAATTACCTTCTCGATTTATTTGGGTTTCTTTTTTTTTTATTGTTCACTGTTGGCATACAGAAATGCTACTGATTTTTATATGTTGATTTTGTATCCTTCAAAGTTATTGAATTTGTTGATCAGTTCTAATAGTTTTTTGGTGGAGTTTTCAGGTTTTCCAAATATAAGATGAGATCATCTGGAAACAAGGATAATTTGATTTCTTCCTTTTCAAATTGGATGCCCTTTCTTTCTCTTGTCTGGTTGCTCTAGCTAGGACTTATGGCACTATGTTAAATAACAGTGGTGAAAGTGTTCCTGATCTCATAAGAAAGGCTTTCAGTCTTTCTCTATTTAGTATGATACTAGCTTTGTATATGGCATTCATTATATTGAGGTATATTTCTTCCACATCATTTTTGACAGTTTTTTATCATGAAGGGATGTTGAATTTTATCAAATGCCTTTCCAGCACCAATTCCTATGATTATATGGTTTTTGTCTTTTATTCTGTTGATATCAGGTATCATACTGATGGATTTGCACATATAGAAACATCCCTTCATACCTGGGATAAATACCACTTGTTCATGATGAATTATCTTTTTAATGTGTTGTTGAATTCAGTTTGCTAGATTTGGATGAGGGGTTTTGCATCAGTGTTCATCAGAAATAATGGTTTATAGTTTTCTTTTTTGATTTTTTTTTTTTTTTGTGGTTTTTGTATGAGAGTAATACTGGTCTCATAGGATTAGTCTGGAAGTTTTTCTTCCTCCTGTATATTTTTAAAATAGTTAGAATAGAATTGGTATTAGTTCTTTAAATATTTGGTAAAATTCAGCAGTAAAATCATCAGGTCATAGAATTTTCTTTGGTGGGGGACTTTATGTTATGTCTTCAGTCTCATTATTTGTTATTAGTCTGTTCAGGTTTTGGATTTCTTCATGGTATGATATTGGTAGGTTGTATGTGTCTAGGACTTTATCCATTTCTTCTAGGTCTCATAGTAGCCTCTAATGATGCTTTGAATTTCTGTGGTATTGATTGTAATATCTCCTTTTCATTCCCTAATTTTATTTATTGGAGGTTTCTCTTTTTTTTCTTAGTCTGGCTAAAGGTTTGTCAATTTTGTTTATCTTATCAAAAAAACCCACAACTTTTCATTAATCTTTTGTGGTGTTGCTTTTTGTTTCAATTTCACTTATTTTTGGTGCGATCTTTATCATGTCTTTTCTTCTACTAATTTTGGGTTTGGTTTGCCCTTGCTTTTCTAGTTTCTTAAAATACATTGTTAGGTTGTTTATTTAATTGACGTTTTTCTACATCTTCGATGTAGGTACTGATTGGTATAAACTTTCCTATTAGTCCTGCTTTTGCTGTATCCCATGGGTTTTGGTATGTTGTTTCTATTTTTGTTTATTACAATTTTTTTTTTAATTTTATTAATTTCTTCATTAACCCATGGCCACTCAGGAACATATTGTTTAACTTCCACATGTTTGTATGGTTTTCAAAATTCCTCTTGTTATTGATTTCTAATTTTATTCCATTGTGGTCAGAGAAGATACTTGACATAATTTCCATTTTTTAAATTTTTTAAGACTTGTTTGCTGGCCTAACATATGGTCTGTCCTTGAGAATGATCCATGTGCTGAGGAGAACAATGTGTATTCTGCAGCCATTGGATACAATGCTCTGTAAATATTAGGTCCATTTGGTCTATAGTGTAGATTAAGTCCATGTTTTTTTGTTGACATTCTGTCTGGATGATCTATCCAATGCTGAAAGTAGAGTGTTGAAGCCTCCAGCTATTATTGTATTGGGGTCTATCTCTTTCTTTGGTTCTAATAACATACGCTTTATATATCTGGTTGCTTTAGTGTTGGTGCATATATATTTACAATTATTATATCCTGTTGCTGAATTGACCCCTTTATCATTATATAATGACTTAGTCTCTTCTTACATTTTTTGTCTTGCAATTTATTTTGTATTACATAAGAATAGCCACTCTTGTTCTTTTTTGGTTTTCATTGGCATAGAATATCTTTTTCCATCCCCTTTGTTTTCAGTCTGTGTGTGTGTCTTCATAGATGAAGTGTGTTTCTTGTAGGCAATAGATTATTAGATCTTGTTTTTTTTTTTTTTTTTTTTTTTTTTAATCCATTCAACTTTTCTACATCTTTTGACTGGAGAGTTTAGTCCATTACATTCAATGTTATTATGATAACATTAATTATTAAGGACTTACTGCTGTCATTTTATTTGTTTCTGGTTGCTTTGCACTCTTCTCTTCCTTTTTTCCTTCCTTTCTGTCTTCATTTTAGTGAAGGTGATTTTCTCTGATGGTAGGATTTAATTTCTTGCTTTTTATTTTTTGTGTATCCGTTGTATGTTTTTTCACTTGAAGTTACCATGAGGCTTGCGAATACTATCTTATAACCCATTACTTTTAGCTGATAACTACTTAGCACTGTTTGCATTAACAAACAAACAAGCAAAAAGAAAATTAATAAAAACTCTACACTTTATCCCCTGGCTTTTTAACTTTTTGTTGTTTCTATTTATATTTTATTGTACTGTCTATGTTTTGAAAAATTGTTGTAGTTATATTTTGATTGGTTCACCTTTTAGCCTTTCTACTTAAGTTAAGAGTAGTTAACACATCACAATTAGAGCGTTATAATATTCTGGGTTTTTCCCCTAGAAGAAAACCTAGGCAATACCATTCAGGACATAGGCATGGGCAAAGACTTCATGACTAAAACACCAAAAGGAATGGCAACAAAAGCCACAATGACAAATAGGATCTAATTAAACTGAAGAGCTTCTGCACAGCAAAAGAAACTATTATCAGAGTGAACAGACAACCTACAGAATGGGAGAAAATTTTTGCAGTCTATCCATCTGACAAAGGGCTAATATCCAGAATCTACAAGGAACTTAAACAAATTTACAAGAAAAAAATAAGCAACACCATCAAAAAGTGGGTGAAGAATATGAACAGACATTTCTCAGAAGAAGACATTTATGTGGCCAACAAACATATGAAAAAAAGCTCATCATCACTGGTCAGAGAAATGCAAATCAAAAATTTAAAAGTCAGGAAACAGCAGATGCTGGATAAGATGTGGAGAAATAGGAACACTTTTACACTGTTGGTGGGAGTGTAAATTAGTTCAACCATTGTGGAAGACAGTGTGGCGATTCCTCAAGGATCTAGAACCAGAAATACCATTTGACCCAGCAATCCCATTACTGGGTATATACCCAAAGGATTATAAATCATGCTACTATGAAGACACATGCACATTTATGTTTAATGTAGCACTGTTCACAATAACAAAGACTTGGAACCAACCCAAATGTCCACCAATGATAGACTGGATTCAGAAAATGTGGCATATATACACCATGGAATACTATGCAGCCGTAAAAAAGGATGAGTTCATGCCCTTTGTAGGGAATGGATGCAGCTGGAAACCATCATTCTCAGCAAACTAACACAGGAACAGAAAACCAAACACTGCATGTTCTCACTCATAGGTGGGAATTGAACAATGAGATCACTTGGACACAGGGAGTGAAACATTACACACCGGAGCGTGTCACGGAGTGAGGGGCTACGGGAGGGATAGTGTTAGGAGAAATACCTAATGTAAATGATGAGTTGATGGGTGCAGCAAACCAACATGGCACATGTATACCTATGTATCAAACCTGCACGTTGTGCACATGTACCCCAGAATTTAAAGTATTAAAAAAAAAAAAAAAAAAGAACACTATGGATCTCTTCTCTCCGAAAAAGAGCCTGTCTTTTCCTGGCATTTGGTTCTTTTAGGTTCTTTGCAACCTCCACTCTCTCTTAAGTTTTAAAAAATATGATTTGTACCTTTTCTAGCTTGATTTGGTTATTAGGATGACAATTATGGTCTATTGTGCCTTTGTTTGCCCAATAGAAAGTGAACATTGAACTGGAATTATCATTGAGGCTCCTTTCTCTTCATCTCTGGCCCTCAATAGTCTAACAATTTTTCTCTTCAACATGAGTCTTATGACTCTTGGAATGAATCCTCATTATATCAGAGTAAGGATTAGAGTATTAACTTGGCTGATAGTCTATCTCTAGTCAATCTCTCCCTCCTTCAATCCCTCTATCAAGTAATCTAATCCCTCCATGATTTGGGTTCCTCAACTGCATCACATCTAAATGAGCCAGTCTATAGGCTAGCCCCACCTCTTTTATATCATCTTTTTTTTTTTTTTGAATAATGTCCTAATTTTATTCCAGTGATATTGAATGGTTCATATATATTTGGGAGGGTGGAAGAACCAGGTTGATGTTACGTAGCCAAGAAAATGTTCCAAATCCCACTGTAGTGATCTGGTGGAAATATCATGATTGCCATCACCAGGCTCTGGACAACGCATCTTGGGCCTCCAATATCAACTCTGAAAACAAACTCACTATGGCTGCCCTCACTGCCTCCTATTGCCACAATTGAGTCTGCATAGTATTCATTTATTCATGCAATAAATATTTACTGATTGTCTACCATATGACAGGCCCTCTACTAGGGGCGGTGGAAACATGAATAAATAACCAAGACTTCTGCCTTCGTAGAGTATGTATTCTACTCAAGCAACCAATTTATCCAGTTTGGGACTTTCCCAGTTTTAGAACCAAAAGGCTTGCATCCTGTGAAACCCCTAAGTTAAACAGAAATTTGGAAGAAGAGTATTCCAGGTAAAAGAAACAACAATGAACTTGAGATGAGTGAGGCCCTGTTATTAGGGGAACAGCAAGGACCACAGTGTGGCTCTCATGAATTGAGAGAGATTTAGGCAGGTTAATAACATCTCTAAGTTTGTGTTTCTTCGTTAATAATTTTGGGAAAAAACCAGACAATCTTTTGCTAGTAACTGGGAATGGTAAAAAAAAAAGTCAGTGTATTCGGCCAGGCGTGGTGGCTCATGCCCTTAATCCAAGCACTTTGGGAGGCTGAGATGGGCAGATCACCTGAGGTTGGGAGTTTGAGACCAGCCTGACCAACATGGAGAAACCTCGTCTCTACTTAAAAAAAAAAAGCTACAAAAGTAGCCTGGCATGGTGGTGCGGGGCTGTAATCCCAGCTACTCAGGAGGCTGAGGCAGGAGAATTGCTTGAACCTGGAGGTGGAGGTTGCAGTGAGCTGAGATCATGCCACTGCACTCCAGCCTGGGCAACAAGAGTGCAACTCTGTCTCAAAAAAAAAAAAAAAAAAAAAAAGAAGAAGTCAGTCTATTCAATCACACAAAGGACTTTGAAGAGTAAGCATATGACTCAAGGATCCCTTTGGCCATCTCAGCAAAGCCAAGAACAGAGATAGGATTTCCCAGGAAGGAACTGCGGAGGAATCTCTTGTCTAATGGACAGACTCTCTTGTAACATACTTAGAAGACCCATGATGTTCTTGAGAATGTTTTGCCATCAGAAACACTGCAAGGTGGGTCTGAAAGGGACTGCAAGGTGGGTCTGAAAGGGACAGCAAGGGGACAGAATGAAAGAAGGCTGTCAGACTCCCCACATTTTACAGGCTGATAAACTACTGAGTTGAAAAACTACTAAGACTGATATACTGGCTGATAAAACCGCTAAGCTACAAACATGTGTTACCCTTCATGAAAAAGGAAGGATGACTCAGCACAGAACAATAGGCCCAAACTGTGGAGTCATTTCTCAGAGGAAATTACACCAGGGAAATATGTAAGTTGTAAAAAGTTTTATTAAAAAATAAAACAAGACTTAAATACAGCTTTGAAGACAGGGAAACACTTTTAAAATTAATTAGAATAGATAGATTATATTCTATATTGCAAAGAACAGGTAGATTACATTCTACATTGCAAAGTCTTAAAACTAAAGTTATCAATTTCAATAATATCTCAATAAAATACACTCTGCCTTATAAAAAACCTTTTATTTCCCTTTCATAGTACACTATGTGATATATATTTGACAAAGTGTAACAAGATGTCTACTTAATGTCTATTCTTTTTTTTTTTTTTTTTCTGAGACAGAGTCTCGCTCTGTTGCCCAGGCTGGAGTCCAGTGATGCGATTTCGGTTCACTGCAAGCTCCGCCTCCCGGGTTCGCGCCATTCTCCTGCCTCAGCTTCCCAAGTAGCTGGGACTACAGGCGCCCGCCACCACGCCCGGCTAATTTTTGTATTTTTGGTAGAGACGGGGTTTCGCTGTGTTAGCCAGGATGGTCTCGATTTCCTGACCTCGTGATCCGCCCGCCTCAACCTCCCAAAGTGCTGGGATTACAGGCGTGAGCCACCGCACCATGCCTATTCTATTCTTCTTCTATTTTTTTTTTGTTTGTTTGTTTGTTTGTTTGATGGAGTTTTTCTCTTGTTGCCCAAGCTGGAGTGCAATGGCCCCATCACAGTTCACTGCTACCTCTGCCTCCCATGTTCAAGTGATTCTCCTGTCTCAGCCTCCCAAGCAGCTAGGATTATAGGCACCCACCACTACGCCCGGCTAATTTTTGTATTTTTAGTAGAGAAGGGGTTTCACCATGTTGGCCAGGTGGTCTCGAACTCCTGACCTCAAGCGATCTGCCTGCCTCAGTCTCCCAAAGTGCTGGGATGACAGGCGTGAGCCACCGCACCTGGACTATTTTTATTTAATAAGCAAAGTATTTATTTTTTATTTTATTAAAAGGACAAATACTTTTCAGGTTTCAATGGAACATTGTTTTTCTGCTATCTTTAGTTTAACTGGGTAGAGCATGAGCCTTGCTTGTAGGAATTAATACTTTCTAAAATCTATGAAACGGGCTCCAGAACCGAGCAAACTGACAAGATCCACTTTCAATTATTGCCTTAGGCTGAATGATTTTAAAGTAGCTTTAAACTGATTCCTAAAATGTATTCTACAGAAAGAAACACACTCAGGGTTCATCAGAGAGAAGCAAGCAAGAAAACTCTAATTTTAAATATAATTTTTGGCAGTTGGATCTGAAATCAATTGGCTCTCTTTTAGTTATTTTTATGGACTTAATAAGCCAACCTAAAAAATACTAAATTAATTTAAAGTAATTCATGTTTATAATACAAATGGACATAAATAAACCTAATTTTCTAATACTGATAACAACAACCAAGGCTGCTTCTCATCATAGAAAAATAAAACCAACATCCTCCCTGTATTAGTCTGTTCTCACACTGCTATGAAGAAATATCCAAGACTGGGTAATTTAATAAAAAAGAGGTTTAATTGGCTAACAGTTCTGCAGGGTTGGGGAAACCTCAGGAAATATACAATCATGATGGAAGGGGAGGCAAACCTGTCCTTCTTCACATCACTGCAGCAAGGAGAAGTGCCGAGCAAAGGTGGGAAAGCCCCCTATAAAACCATCAGATCTTGTGAGAACTCACTACCACGAGAACAGCATAGAGGTAACTGCCCCCTTGATTCAATTACCTCCCATTAGGCCCCTCCTACAACACATGGGGATAATGGGAACTCCAATTCAAGATGAGATTTGGGTGGGGATGCAGCCAAACCATATCACTCCCAAAGAAAATTCTGGAATATGCACCTTGACTCCTCTATAAAAGGAAACCATCTTGATCATTAATAAACTTTGAGAAACCTGAAACAATGTGTTATTCCAACCCACAGTATTACCATCCAAAGAGGCTGAGGCCTTATGCTACACAAAATATGTTAACGAGGGAGAGAAGTATAATGAAAATAAAATAAAGAATTCCAAATATACTTTTCAAAGACTAAAATAAAACAGTACTTCTCCAAAAGATGGAAAGTATTTCTCTATCTCATGGAAAGGCAGTGGTCTGTGGCATTGGCTACTTTATGAGGTTGAGGAAATAACTCTAGTTTATTTTAATGTACCATGTAATCTGGCTCATTTCCCATATTGTTCTGTGATCTTAACTGGGGAATTCAAAGGAAAACTTGGACCAGTGTTTCAAATGTCATCTTGATATGACCATATGCATTTCCAAGCTCACTTCAGTAATTTGCTTTTCTTTTTCTCTCCTTTTGTCTATAAAGTCGAGCCAATGATAATAAAATCAGTAAAAATGCACAAAAGTATAAGAAACAAGTTACTACAGGGCCCAAAAAGCATTGACTCATTAGAGTTGGAGACAGATTTTTGATTTTGGAAAGCATGAATTCCAGGATGCTTACATAGGTGGTGTTTTATTTGGACTATTTCTTGTTGGTAAATGCCTCACTTTCAATTACTTCTTTTATTTTGTTTCTCCCTAAATTGTCCAGACATTCTGTACCCCTCCTGTATTTGATTGGGATTCTGTCTGTCTCTCTCTTTTCCCAGCCCCCACAATGATTTTCACTGTAAAGGCTCTGGTGTCAAGGTTACAACTGACACAGCTCTGGCTTTCACAGAAGGTCATTTTCAACAAAGGATTTCTGGTTTGTGTTTGTGTATAACATACTTCTGCTTAAGAACATGCCAAGTTGACAAGAGTCACGTGGTGCCTCCTGCCTGCACAGTGCTGTGTTCAGGTACAATAAACTTTGACAGAAGGGCACCACAAAATCAAAAGTGACTTCTAGGAATGGAGTCCATAGCTCTGACAGGCTGTGACCTTGGTGACAGCTATGTCTTTAGGGGAAGAACTGAGATGATTTCTAAAGCCTTCTACTGGATGTTTCTATCTATTTTAGAGGCCTACCTCAGGTATAAGACCTGTCTAAAGAAAAATAAGAAATGATGCTTCTATAGTATGAAGATCATGACTGTGCCTAATCCTTACCAAACCTTTGCATCAATACTTGCCACAGTTAAGTCAAAGTCTTTTTGACATCAATGATTTGTCTGTTATAACTTGATTGCTAGACGGGTGTCTTTATGGGAGTGGTCAGGTGATCTGACAAAATTTCCAAACTTACTTTCAGTAGCTTAAAAACTAATTGACTTCTGATCTCTAAACTAGCAATGCATAGGATACGGTCTTGTAGACACTTAATAGTAAAATGGGTATTCCCATAAGTTTTTGCTGGAAAAGAATATTATTAAAAGATCATTTCTACCATTTCCTGGCATTAGGAGGATCTGCTATATCCAGGCTGAAAATTTTTGAATGTACTTGAATTAAATGCAAAAGAATTTTATTTTAAAGAAAAGAATCTGCCTCACATATTCTGTCTCTTCAGCAACATAAAATGCAGCCCCAAATCATTTCCCATATTCAATTACAAGAGTCAGGACTTGGTCCAGCTCTAATTGACTCCAGGAACATTTTATTTTTTCATTTGAAAGATAATTTAATTCACTGCCATATGTTTACTGGGGTAGTTCTCTGATCTTGGCCCTAATGGTCCCTCTCTCCTCACTACCA
The DNA here is from genome assembly GCF_007565055.1 of Rhinopithecus roxellana. Taxonomy (NCBI): domain Eukaryota; kingdom Metazoa; phylum Chordata; class Mammalia; order Primates; family Cercopithecidae; genus Rhinopithecus; species Rhinopithecus roxellana. The sequence continues at coordinate 27,112,492 of NC_044562.1, forward strand.
GGTGTGGTTTCCAAAGGACCCAGAGGCTCACCCTTCACTCTCATTTCCACAGTTTTTACTAGCTTAATCTTCTGTTCTGAACAGCATTTATTCTTCTGTGGCTTTCCCTCCAGTGTCTTTCTCTTCTTGTAATCATTGAAGTATTCACGCTTGAATTGAAATAGTGAAGTCAGCTTTTAATGCTAGATCAAAAATATCAGAGGAGCTACCAATTTCATGGTTCACCAAGTAATGGTATCAATCTGGACTGTTTAAGAGATACCAGAATCTTCTGACCCAAATGCAAATCCCAATGGCCTTGAAATAATTTGGCTCATATCTGATGACTGAGGAGCCATATTAAGGTTTTGCTTAGAGTTTTCCAGGCCAGTGACTGTCACCACTGACTTTTACTCTTAAAAAAGTAGGACTTGGAGGATTGAAGAGTGTACTCATTTGAATGTCAGAAGACTCAGAAATATATTTTCTAGGAAAACAAAATGCCTTCATGCAACTTATACGAGTTCATGGAGCTCACTTTTGTGCAGAAATGTAATGACTATTAATTTAAATACGAAATTCATCTTTCCCACTGTATAGTCAACTATAGCTTGTGTAACAAACTCTCCCAAAACATAATGTCTTCAGGCAACAGCCATTTATTTCTTTTCTTGGGGCTATGAATCTGTTTAGTAGTTCTGCTGACCTGGGCTGGGTTTGCTTGTGTGTCTGTGGTCAGCTGGCTGGCTGGCCAGGGAGCCGGCTGATCTAGGGTGGCCTTAGCTGATGACTCAGTCTGTCTGCACAGGTCACGCATATTCCTCCAGCAGGCTAGCTCAGGTCTGTCCTCGAGGTGATGGCACTAGTCCAAGAAAGGGGACCCAGCTGTGCAAGAGAGCAAACAGAAATATGCACACATTTTTCAAGTTTGATTTGTGAAATCTGCTGTTTTCTCACTGGCCAAAGCAAGACCATGGCCAAGCCCAAGAGCAGTATGGGAGGGCACTGCCAAAGGGCATAGACACAGGGAGGTATGAAAAGTTGGGGCTTTTAATGCAAGCAACCTGTCATCCTTACTCAGGTATAACTAGGGCATGGCAACAGGCAAGCTGGAGAAAAGGGCCACTTTCTTGTGCTACTCATATGTGGGGAGGAGGGGCAGTGGAAGTGGAGGCCAAGGTTGCCAAATTAAAAACGTGGAAGTCCACATCCAAATCCTGTCGTCAAACAGGAAACTAAGGTATGCCTTAATAAAGGGGAGGGGGTGTCAAAGAAACAGAAAAGCCTAGAGTGGGGGCATGAAATGTAGATGGCCATGAAGTCATTTTACCCTGGAATTGTACCCATGTTTGGGAAAACCTGTTGCAAAATCTTTGCATATTTAAGAACATACAGGATATCAACTATATCAAACTGTCATGAAAAGATTCGAATGCCTACAGGGCAGTGGAGGTTTTGAAATTTCTACAGAAGAAAGGTTTGGTTTTGCTTAGAAGAAGTAGTTACTGCTAAACAATTCTTATACATCCTTAGTATGTATGAGCCCCAGGAAAAATTTCCCTCAGAACCCAGGGTCGGTAAAACCATTTGCTTCTGTGTGAATGAAGAGGCTTTCTTTTGCTAGCCTACTCACAGAATTTCTGTAACCCAGTAGATTTTCTTCTTCGCTTTGGTTGCTAGGAAGGTCAGAGTTAAGTTTCACAGGCCACTAAGAAGACTTTTTAGGCAAAATCTTTGGACATAATTTTCCTTCCCCTGTTTTATCTTCTCCTTTGTCTTTCCTTCGTGTTACGTGCAGTCTTATGATACCCTGGTATTTACAGAGAGGGCTTTGAGGAAATTGCAATTTTCTTTCCAGAATCTCTTGGGATTCTGGCCACTGTGACTCCTGTTTCCCAAAGAGAAAGGGCAGAACAGGCACATTCTCATATTCCACTCAGGTTTGGCAGGGTCCTCACAGACTCAGCCTGGGGGAGTTGATGTGTAGAAATAGGAAACCAGACTTCCTGAGCAACCAGCTGGAGAACGCCACAGGTGGGCGACTGTTCCCACATTGTACAAGTAGGGTCAGGAGGTTGACAGTGCAATACTCCTTCCCCAGCACTATATCTCCTCCTCAGATCACCTGCACTTTACTATAGTAGAGATTTTGTCCATGGGTTGCTAGATTTAGCAAATTAACATACAAGATGCCCAGTTAAGTTTGAATTTCAGACAAATAATGAATAGTTTTTAGTGTAAGTATATCCCAAATATTGCATGAGATATTCTTGTGCTAAGAACACTTATTTGTTGCTTATCTGAAGTTTAAATTTATCTGGGTATCCTATATTGTTTTCTGGCAATCCAACCATATTAAGTAAATGGGAATAGAGTCAAAATATCCATATTTTCAAATTTCAAAGACTGCTTTTATTCTTTGCTGACTTTCCTATTGTTTTTGAATTCATACAATGGTGTTCCCTTACAAGGTACACAACTGAGAGTATTCTTACCTTAGTTACATTCCTTACGAGCACTGTTTCAAATATTTTTCAAAAATTCAAATACTCCATAAACTTTCTTTTTCATTCCAAATAACACTTATTCAGAAAAGGGAATGCAATTTATTATATCTAATTAGTCTGCTGCTCATTAAACCAATATCTTCTAAAATAACTCCATTATGGTCTTTTGCTCATAGTTATCATTGATAGGGGTTTCATATTTTGGAGACTTTTAGGCAGGCCAATATTATGGAATCACAAGTAAAACCCTCTTTTTTTCTTTTTAAAAATATGTGTTCAGCCAAATCCACAATGCGCGGTATTCTACGGTACATTTGACTAGGTTTCTTCAAGAAGTCAGTGGCCCAGAAATAAACTAATGAAAGTAAGGAGAGAATGTTCCAAATTGAGGGTTAAGACAGGGATAAGATTATTAACAGCTGAATATGATGAGCAGACCTGTCTGGGTCTTGATATGTACAAGCCAATTTTTCAAAAAATTTTTTAGTATAGAGGGGAAATTTGATTATGGCCTGAGTATTAGATGGAATTAGGAACTTTTGTTAGTTTTATTATGCGTGGTAATGCATTATGATTGTTTAAGAAATATCATCCTTCTTTTGAGATTTGTCTTATTCTGTTTTGTACTGCTATAAAACAATACCATGGGCTGCATAACTTACAATATACAGAAATTTATTGATTCATGGTTCCAGAGGCTAGAAAGCCCAAGATGAAGGGAGCAACATCCAGTGAGGGCCTTCTTTCTTCGCCATCCCGTTTCACAAGGGCAAAAAGAAGGCGAGAGAGAAAGGCAAAAGGAGGCTGCACTCATCCTTTTATAAGGAACTTACTTTCCCAATAATGGCACGAATCCCTCATGACCATTAGGTGATTACACCTCTTAACAGGCCCTAGCTCCCAACACTATTTCATTGGGGATTAAGTTTTCAAAACATTCAAGCCGTAACAAAATGTGTGCTGTAGTACATTTAGGGCTAAAATAATGTGATGTCTGGAGTTTGCTTTAAGAACTAAAAAAAGAAAGAGCGAGAAAGCCTAGGGGAAATTAGTGTGGTAAATTGGTGACAATTGCTGAAGCCCTATGATAAATTCATGAGGGCTTGTGATATTCTCTGCTTTTGCACATTTTAAAGAAATTATATAATACAGCATAAAATTCAATCTTATTTTAAAATACTACAGAGAAGAAGGTTATGAGGATACCATACTTTCTTTTGTTGTAAGACATTTTCTAAATGTCTTATTAACTTCATTTACAATTTTGTTCCTAATTATAAAAGTAGTATATACTAAGTATTTTAAAAACTAAAGAAACACAACAAAGATCAAAGAGAACACAAAAATCACATGAAATTACCTGTAGATAAGTTGAGGACAAAGAAAAAAGATCACCTGAAAGAATAATTATAAATTTCCTTCCAGTCTCTTTTTATTGTTATTACATATGCTTGTTTTAAATAAATACATTTGGGTTCAGTTATTTGTTTCAATTTTTTTTTGTTCCAGAGTGGGTTCTGTTCAATGACAAATAAATGGATGGAGTTTGATAAGAACCTCAAATGTTGAATTATTTAAGTAGTGTTGCCTTCCTGCCATAGCAAATGGGAAGATTTCCCACAGGGGCAGGGCATTGTAGATGATCAACACAAATGCTTTGTTTTTCCTTCTTCTCTTGCATTTCTATAACTTTTAAAATTTGATTTCATCTTCTGATCAAAACAATGCCATAATTTTGTAATTTCTTCACCTTTCTGGTGGTACTGAGAGGAAACTCTTCTTTTATTCTTGTATTAAATGGCTAACTACTTATTTTAAATGCTCAAGAATGCAATAGTTATAGATTTGGCCATCTTAAGTTATCTGCTTGATTGTGTCAAATAAAAAAGGAATAGGCACAACCCCAAAACTGGGTAGAACAAAGTCCTTAGAATTATATTAATCAGCATGACTTTAGAATAATATTATATGTGGCTATGACCTGATGAAATAATGTCCTCCTCTTGACAAATGCTGCGGCTATCTTTGGGCATAGATCATTCTGAACATCAGGGAGGAACATCTCCACCTGTCCCTGTTAGTGCCCCACAAGCCCTGATGGCTAAAAGATGACCAGATAGTACTAAAACCCAGGAGAGATGCTAACTTGAGGAATGACTATGTAGATGTTTGTCTCCCTTAATCCACATTTACCCAGGTTCAAAAGTAAACCTTCTTTTAACATTATGAGTCTTCTGATGTGCTAGAAGCACACAGATCATCTATGAAGTATTCCTGCTAAAACATTTAATCAAGCCTCTAGATGTGCATCAATTGCTCTTGTTGCAAAACTGATCATCCCGGAACTTGGTGGCTTAGAGCAGTAACAATGTATTATTTTATACTATTCTGTGGGTCAGATAAATGATTCTCTGGTTCAAGCCATCTGGTTGAGAATGGCTTCACTCCTGATGTCATTTGAGAAGATGGGGATGACTTGGCCACATGTTTCTCATTAAGCAGTAGACTTGAGAGCCACAGGGCAAAAAAAGATGAGCAAACCCAGCACACAAGCATGTAGCAAGCCTCTGCTGGGCCACATTTGCCACTGTCCCATTGGCCAAACCAAGCCATATGGCCAGGCCCAGAGTCTAGCGGAGGAGAAACAGACTGCACCACTTAATAGGAAAAATATTGTCAGTTTTGCAGTCTAGCCACATCTAACTTCTGGTTTATATAAACATAGTATAGAGAGGAAAATGCATGATATCATAAAGAAATAATTAGTCAAATTCAAAATGTGCAACATTCTATAGATACCTCATCCTGGGTTTTCAGAAAGTCAATGTCATAGAAAAAAAAAGATGAGCTATAGGAATGGGGAGACTCTTCCAGATTTAAAATGACTAAAAAGACATAACACCCAAAGCCAATGTATGAATTTTATTGGGTAATTACGCAGGAAAATAAAAACAGCCATAAAAAATTATTTGGACAACTGAATATGGATTAATACAAATTTAAATTTTCCTCCATGTGATAATGGCATTAAAGTTATGTAGGAGATCATCCTTATTGTTAAATGATGCAAGGTGACATGTTTAGGAGTGAGATGTCATAATGTCTATAATATGTCTTCTAATGGATTATCAAATCAATATGCCTGTATATTATAGAAAGAAAGAGATAAAGCAAATATAATGTTATGGGTTGAACTGTGTCAACCCCCCAAATTTGTATGTTAAATAATAACCCCCAGTACTTCAGAATGTGACTATATTTGGCGTGGCTCTTTAAAGAGGTGATTAAATTGAAATGAGGTGGTTAGGGTGGGCCCTACTCCAATATATCTGACGTCTTATAAGAAGAGAAGAGAAAGCACAGACAGCCTCACAGAGAGGATACTGTGAAGACACAGCAGGAGGATGGCCAGCTACAAGCCAAGGAAAGAAGCTTCAGAACCAACCCTGCCGACACCTTGATCTCAGACTTTCAGCCTCCAGAACTGTCAGAAAGTAAATTTCTGTTGTATAAGCCACCAGGTTTCTGGTACTTGGTTCTAGCAGCCCAAGCTGACTAATACACATGTCAAAATGCTGCTCATTGTTAGGCTGGGTGCTTTGGCTCACGCCTGTAATCCCAGCATTTTGGGAGGCTGAGGTGGGTGGATGACCTGAGGTCAGGAGTTCAAGACCAACCTGGCTAACATGGCGAAACCCCGTCTCTACTAAAAATACAAAAATTTGCTGGGCGTGGTGGTGCATGTCTGCAATCCTAGCTACTCGGGAGTCTGAGGCACGAGAATCGCTTGAACCCAGGAGGTGGAGGTTGCAGTGAGCCAAGATCACGCCACTGCACTCCAGCCTGGGCGACAGAGAGAGATTCTGTCACACACACACACAAAAATACTGTTCATTGTTAGGTGAGGCTGTGCAGGTATTCATTGTGGTTTTTTTTTTTTTTTTCCCCAACTTTTGTGCATGTTTGACATTTTACATATTAAAAAAATGGGAAGATGCTATGGACTAAATGTTGTGTCCCCACAAAATTCATATGCTGAAACTTAATTCTCAGTGTGGTGGTATTAGGAGTTAGAGTTTCTGGGAGGTGATTAGGCCATGAGGGTGGAACCTTCACAAATGGGATTAGTGCCCTTTGATGGAACTGAAGAGATCAGAGTTTTATTCTTCCACCTAGTGAGGACACAGTGAGAAGGCACTAACTATGAGCCAGGAAGTGGATTCTTACCAAACTCTGAATCAGCCAGTGCCTTGACATTGGACTTCCAGCCTGCAGTGCTGCGAGAAATAGATTTCTGTTGCTTATAAACCACCAGTCTATGGTATTTTGTTAGAGCAGCCTGAACAGATGAAGACAGAGGACAAGGCCTTCTAGAACACCTTCTTTAGTCAAGCAGCTCTTAAGAAACAATATTTTCAATCAATTATAATTGAATTTTGAAATAAAGATTTGGCCGCAACCTTGCTTAGAGAATAAATGAGTAGTTGGAAGCTTGACAAATTAAATGAGAAAACCATTTCTCACCGTATCAGCAGTTCCCTTGTTTCAAATTATAAGCCATTAGATCTAGAGAGAGACTTAGTGACATGATTAATTTGGAAAATTATTTTGTGCAACAGAATAAAAGGACAGTGTGGCCATTGTCTTGAGTTTCAGCTCCAAGTTATTTCAAAACAGCAGCAGTGGCAGCTGGCCAACTTTGGAATACAGTGACATGAATAAGGGACATCGATGGTGGAATTATTCAAACAGTACATTAACTCTGTTAGTCTGCCAACAACTCAAACAAATATTTCCTGACAAAGTTGTGTTGCATTTTTAGTAAACAATGTAAAGGGGTTAATCACAGGATTTGATTCAAGCAAAAAAGCAGTTTATTTTGTGTATGTTGCCTGTCTTTTTTCTTTTCTTCTGCTCTTCTCAGCAACTGTCCACACACCCAAGTAACCGGGCTATTTCTCTTCTCCCTAGCATCAATGACGTGTAAGAAGAAATGATCACATATCCAAGTATTACTATTTACAATGGTGTTTGCATTTTTTTAATGCTATCAAGACTCTAAGGGAGTGGTTTTCAACACTAGCAGCACATTAGAATCAACTAGGAAGATGTGAGAAAAACAAAATAAAAACCAAAACAATGATTCTGGGATATATTTTAAAAAATTCTGATTTAATTTATTCTGAGGTAGGACCTTGGTATCAGTATTTCAGTTTCCCAGGTGAGAGTGTGAAGCTAGGTGAGAATAACTGCTCTAACCACAACAAGTTCATGCCCTTCTTGGTGGTCAATGGAGAGCCTGTAAAGTGTTCTTTAAATTATCTCTAAAAATCTTTTCTAAAATATCTTTTTAAATGTATTATAAAAAAGTCTAATAATGCTATTAAAGTATCATTTCACTTCAAATTTTTTTGAAAAGTGTTTTCTGGCATGAGATATGCTATTGTGCATAATAGGATGAAGTATAATTATTGTAGTTGCCAGGGTGTGACATCTAAAATAATTTTCCCCATTGACAATACCATAAGAACTCCGGGAGTCCCAAGACTATGATTTCTAAATAATATTTTCTACTGAAAGGATCTAGTGCTTCTTGAAGAATGAACAGTTTGAGGTCTGGAGCACAAAAAGTACATTATGAGCCTAAGAGAGCTGTTTGCCCTAGAGCAAGGATGCTCAAAGTCTAATGGGATATTTCAAAATGACTCAAAAGCCAGAATGAAGACACCCCCATTGGCTACAATTTGAACATCTGAAGGAATAATGACTATAAAGTGATTGTAATAAAATAAATAAAAACCCCAGTTCATACTGACACTCAAAACTAAAAAAACAGAACAGAAAAAAAGAAACTCATTTACCACCACTGGAGGCAAGTATTACAACTCCTTATTCTGAAAAGAGAAAGAGAGTTAGACATAAATTTGCCCCTGTAGAAGGAATAAAACTCATCTCCAGTTGATGGAGGAAAGCTCTTCTTTGCAGATAGATGCTACCTAACTTTCTTAAAAGGTAGATATTTTTAAAAATCCCCAAACCTCAATGACATAATTGATGAGAGCAGCAATCATTAATAGAGATTAGCAACATTAGGTAAAAAGCTAATGGAACTTCTGTTTTTATTAAAGGTGAAATAACAGGGATAAGATATATCCTTCCACCTGACACAAGCAAAGCACTAGACAAAATATGTAATGATAATATTCAGCATTGGATATGAGGCGACAAAGGACAGCAATCCCTGAGAGGTGGAAAACGAATGAGGTAGCCCTCTGAGTGTACCAGCCTATTGCTTGGAGTTAGTTTTCAGGTTGCAATACGGTGAAGGGGAATCCAGGCAGAGCTCAGTGGTATCCCTGGATTGACAGTATTGAGCTGGCAATCCAGGGAAGCCAAGACGCCCAGAGTTCAATAGCGACCAAAACTCTATCAAAATTGGTATTTGCTCCAGCACAAAATCTCATCTCTTCAAGCTTGTTTACCACATGCCTGAATGAAAAGAAAATTACCCACATACAATTGCACAGATCTTCTGAAGCCATATACCCTGGAAATAGCCAAGCTGGCTTGTGGCTTGAAGCAGAGGAAGAAAACGGAAGTGATTCATTAATGAAAGAATGCTGTCAACTCCAGAATTACTGCCATTTCTTCCAATATTTTCAAAAAGATTACACAGGGATTGTCAGTTCTGCCCATAGTACCGTCTACCAAAGGAATCACATCTTGGTTTTCCTTCCTTGTGCTGCACTAACACCATCAAAGAATCCCTGTTATATCATTTTGGACATACAAAGACCATCAACAACGTTAGAGTGGAATTTGCAATGTAAGACTTCCACTAAAAGAACAATCTTAATACTGCTGTAGAGATGGGGCCCTGTGATGCCTGACAGCACATCAATACTTGCAGCTTTGGAAAAGACATGTGTATTTTGTGGCTTTCTATCTAAGCAAACATTGATGGCAAAAAAAAAAAAAAAGCCCCAAAAATAAACAAACAACAACAAAACCCCCTGCCAAACTTTCTGCAATAAATCTTGTCCATTTCCATGGAACACAGCAACTTCATCAGACTCAGGACCTCAAATCAGTACTTCTTTCAAGATTTTTTTTAAAAAAGAAAAACAAGAAAATGCAGTAGAAAATAAAGTATATTTTATGCTTTCTTTTTTGTCTTTCTTTTTTCTTTTCTTTTTTTTTTTTTTTTTTTTTTTTTTGAGAGTCTCACTCTGTCACCCAGGCTGGAGTGCAGTGGTGCAATCTCAGCTCACTGCAACTTCTACCTTCCAGGCTCAAGCGATTCTCCTGCCTCATCCTCCCAAGTAGCTGGGATTATAGACGCCCACCACCACGTCTAGCTAATTTTTGTATTTTTAGTAGAGGTGGGGTTTCACCATGTTGGCCAGGCTAGTCGCGAACTCCTTACCTGAAATGATCCACCCACCTTGGCCTCCCAAAGTGCTGGGATTACAGGCATGAACCACACCATGCCCAGCCTAAAGTACGTTTTCTATAGACAGGAATTTGCTGGCTTTCTACAAGATGGCCTTGAGCATTTGAATGACCTTCAGGCAAAAAAGGAAAAGAAAATAGGGACAGGGGAAGGGAATGTTGAAAGTAAAGGAACATTTACTTAGGACAATTGGACACGGATGAGTTTATTCATGGCTTGACTTATTGGGTGGATATTTTTGATGAAATTAGTGAAGTATTTTTTTTCCATTCAAAGCCTTACATGCTATTAGTAAAGCTGCAGAGCCACTATGAGCTATTCCGTCCAAACTGCTGCTCTGGAAAAGGAAATGGGAGCAGGCACTCCTGTTAATTTTCAATGCTAGGAAAAAATGTTTCTTTAGGGTGAAGTAGAGAGTGATATTTTTTTCCAGTTTTCTGCAGGCAAAAATCTGTGGGCACCTGGAACCTTGCAGAATCCTTTTGTTGCTTATTTCTGCTCCAGCGATCTTGAAATTAAACGTGTATTTATGATCCTTAACTTGCTGACATCAAACATGCAGATTCTGCCAACAATGACCTCACAAAAGAATTGATGCTACATGGTTTAACCCAAGCAGAGTCTTGAAGAAATCTGATGCTGCTTGACTCAGGCCTGTCCTTGTCTTAAAAAATAAACTATGGGAGCTCTGAATCCATTATTATGTTTATGAACTATGCGAACAACAGTTTTTCATCACTTATCAGTCGAAACGAAAGATGAAATCCAGTGACAAAGATGACATTGGCATTTCATCAGATAGCATGCTACAGTTTCATCCTCTCATTCAAGCTAAACAACAGTACCTTTGCTGTTAGATTAACTTTTGAGCAGATTAAAATGTACCTTTTGTTTTACTTGTTTGTTTAGAAAATTTTGTATGTCTTTGCGTATCTTTGCAACTATTTTGCATATTTTCCAAGAATGAACATGAATTTCTGCCTGAAAAAATGGGAGTGAAGCATAAGCACAAAATATTATTTTTATATTCTGTACAAGTAGAAAAATGTGTGTTCTTTATTCCAAATGGTATAAAAGCATTCTGAGTTGATGTCTGTGTGTTTTTTCCTGGGATGACTACCATTGCTTCCTTTGGCTTCTCAAAGTAGTACTATATCATAAAAATGTAAGAAATTGCAAAAAAAAAGAAAAAGAAAAAAGAAAAAAACTCAAACAGTGGAATTTCAAGCATCCGTCAGTAGCTGGAGCAGGATTTATAAAGCATCCAGCTCTTTCTAGTGCCCTAACACCTCACCAATGAGACATTATCTCTGCCTACGCTCATTCTTGCAGTCTAGCTCGGTAAGTAAAATAAATCAGATATTGCCCAACTTTTACAAATTTATCTTTTTTGACCAATGCTTTTGCCACTTTTTTATGTTCCCTGGCTTTACTCAGCTGGCATGCTTCTCTGAGTTTACTTAATACAGAAGCTTTGAATCTGACTCCATGTATAAGAAACTGTAGGAGAGAAGCTAAGGGACATCATCGCATTTTTTTTATTTGAGGCTAATAATCTCTTAGACTGTGTGCTGTAGTTTAAACATAATTTCCCAGACTTCTTTTTCCTATTAGCATTGAAAAATAAGTCTGCTACTGAAAATATTTCAACCATTACAGGGTTAATCCAGGACTAGAAACAGAAACAGTAAAGTGCAAATAGAAGGTAAGGACCATTGGTTATACCATTGGTGCTGTATCATCACATACAATGTTGTATCTGCTTTCCCTTGATATTTGATCTGTAATATATAACAGAGACGAGTGAGATATAAAGGTGCAAATTTCTTGAACTGTATCAAATACCTGTTAATTAACAAAGTATCTTGAAAACTATAATGAACTGTAAAAATGCAAAACTATCATCAAATGTAATTCTATTTTGTTTCATTTACATATAGAAGCCATAATTCTCTCACTCAACCTTATTTGCAGACATCATATTATAGTAACTACAATCTATTCCTCTTTACCACATTTTTCATTAAAATGGGAAATTTCAGCCAGGCTCAGTGGCTCCTGCCTGTAATCCCAGCTCCATGGGAGGCTGAGGCAAGAGGATGACTTGAGCCCAAAAGTTTGAGGCTGCAGTATGCTATGATCAATCACATCTCTGAATAACTACTGTAATCCAGCCTGGGAAACAAAGTGGGACCCTGTCTCTGATTTTAAAAAGAAAAATGAGGGTAGAGGGGGTATTTCCCCTTCAGAATACAATTTATCTCCAAATCTACAAGTTTCAGTGTAGATTTTGAAACAAATTAATAATCTTTATGGCATTAGCCTAAGTACAATTCAAGCATTTGTCAAGTAGAAAGCGTAATGTGATTTTTTTCTATTAGATATAGAACAAAAATAGGAGAACCAAAATCTGTCCAAATAATTTATTATATAAAAATGCTACCCTTTAAGGTTGCTCTTGTATTTTACCTTCTATGAGGTAAGATTTTATAAACTAAGTAAGATTTCTAAAAAGTTACAAAGTCCCTCAAGAATGTTTTCTAAATAAATACACAAAAGGAATAATCCTAAATATTTAAAAAGCTATATTAAAATGTTTATTGCAATTAAAATTATGATTTCTAAAAGTTTAGTTTCTTATTCATAAATATAATTCAACTTTAAGATATCTATCAAATTAGTTTATTAAACAATACACTAAAAGATAAAAGATCACATTATTATATCAATATTCAGTTATTTTCAACAAAAAGTCCTAGTAGCATGGGATAAAAAGAAATATATTAATATGGTAAAGACCACACATAAAAATCCTGTGACAATCATAACAATCAATAATTAAGATGTTACTAGAAAATAACATCTTGAAGTCATTTCCAATAAAATTAGGATCAAGGAGTACTCCCATGGCTGGAGGCAGTGGCTCACGCCTGTAATCGCAGCACTTTAGGAGGCCGGGCTCTGCAGATCAGCCGAGTTCCAGGAATGTGAGACCAGCATGGCCAGTATGGTGAAACCCCAGCTCTACTAAAACTACAAAGCTTAGCCCGGCATGGTGGTGCACACCTGTAATCCCAGCTACTCGGGAGGTTGAGGCAGGAGAATCACTTGAACCCGGGAGATGGAGGTTGCAGTGAGCTGAGATCACACCACTGCACTTCAGCCTGGGTAACAAAGTAAGACTCTGCCTCAAAAAAAAAAAAAAAAAAAAAAGTATGCCCACAATTATAATATCCAGTTTTAACTGAAACAATGAGAGAAGGAAAAATCATTATAAATATTGAAAAATTAGAGACAAAAATGACTATATTACTATGTTTTCTTTTTTAAATTATTATATATTCAGAAAAACTAAGAAGATAATAAACTTTCAAAAAATAATAAATTGATCATGTAATTAGGCACAAGATATATGTACAAAAATACTCACAATAATCTTATTTTATAATAGCAATAATATGTTAGAAGTAGAAAAGGAAAAAAAAATTCCATTCATATTAGCCAAACCAAAAGCAAACACACAAACAAAAAAACCTGCAACCTAAAATGGGCAAAGGCCCTTTATTTAGAAAACTGTGATTTTTATCGAGGGATGTAAAATGAAATTTGAGCTAAGAGAGAAAGATTTTCTAATCCTGTGTGGAAATGGATGCAACAATTTAATGCAACCCCAGTTATAATATCAATGTTTTAAAGTAGGTGAAATGAATATAAACTTTATGTGGAGGGATTAATGTCTGAGAAAAGCCAGTAATTTTTGAGGAAGATGTGTATATGTGCACGTGAACATAAACACAAGTGCAGGGAATACATACTATCCTACTTTCCCAACTATTCAATTTCATGACAAACCTGCTATGATAAGATAGCATTCCTGTACGTTAGCCTAAAACATTTTACATTTTAGTGTCTATGAAGTAATACTGAAAGAATCTAAGAACACTGTGTTTATAGTTAACAAGGCAACATAATTTTATTTTATTTTATCATTTTTGAGGCAGGCTCTGGCTCTGTTGCCTAGGCTGGAGTGCAATGGTGTAACAGTCATGGCTCACTGCAGCCTCCACGTCCTGGGCTCAAGTGATCCTCTCACCTCAGCCTCTGGAATAGCTGGGATCAGAGGTGCGCCACCATGCCCGGCTAATTTTTGTATTTTGAGTAGAGGTGAGATTTTGCTATGCTGCCCAGGCTGGTCTCAAACTCCTGAGCTCAAGTGATTTGCTGGCCTCGGCCTCCAATTGTGCTAGAATTATGCCAGGATTGTGCCAGGCATGAGCTGCTGTGCGAGGCGCATAATAATTTTAATTATTTATTTACTCCAATATAGAACAGTCTACCATGGTATATCATAGTGGAGATGTTAATAGAACAATGCAATAAAATAGAGAGAACACAACAAATCTGAGGATATATGGTAGTTTGATATATAACCAAGTTGGCATTTCAATTCAGGGTAATGAATAATTGAATACATGGTAGCAGCATAATTTACTCTCCATCTGAAATGCACTCCCAAACAATAGAATTCCATACTTTTTAAAAAAAATTATGTGGGGAACGATGTAGTGTATAAAATTGAAGAGCAAATGGTAGATTGGAGCAAAATAATTGCATTATATGTGACAGACCAAGTATCATTTCCTCCTACTACAAATTCCCCTTACTAAGCCTTAAGAAAAAGACAAAAAAAGAATGAAAGTATAGGGAATTTATAGAAGAAAAACTTCAGATTATAAAGAAACACTTGAAAATATTAATAGCTCCATTTGTAGCATGGCAATGCAAGTAAAGCAAGATAATTTTTTAACCTCAGATTGTCTATTAAGAGCAACAGGATCTAATGTTGAGGGTGGGGCTGAAACTAGCAATCTAACACATAGCTGATGAGAATGTCAATTGCTGAAGTCTTTTGTCAAATTAATATGAAAATGTCTACTAAAAATTAGAATATTCATGCTTCAAGGATTCCACTTGGAATTATGTATCCTATAGAAATAAAAACCAATAGGTAATAATATGTGTTTAAGGATTTTTATTATGACATTATCTACAAGGGCAAAAAAAAAAAAAAAAAAAAGTCCACCTCTAAACAACGCACTGTTCATAAGAAATGACTGAATAAATTATGGCACATCAATACCACATACTATAATGCAGCTATTTTTGTTTGTTTGTTTGTTTGGTTTTGTTTTGAGACAGAGTCTCTCTCTTGTTGCCCAGGCTGGAATGCAATGGTGCCCTCTCGGCTCACTGCAACCTCCACCTCCCGGTTCAAGCAATTCTCTTGCCTCAGCTTCCCGAGTAGCTGGGATTATAGGCACGTGCTACCACGCCTGGCTAATTTTTGTATTTTTAGTAGAGACAGGGTTTCACCATGTTGGCCAGGCTGGTCTCGAACTCCTGACCTCAGGTCATCCGCCGGTCTCAGCCTCCCAAAGTGCTGGGATTACAGGCGTGAGCTACCGCGCCCAGTCTAATGCAGCTATTAAAAAGGATGTTAGGTGTATATTTTGGCGCTGGAGATGCCCATGATATATTACTACATGAAAAAGACATTGTAGAACAAAGTATGTGATGTAATCCCATTTTCAAAAACAAATTCAATGTATATACATACATATATTTATGATATATATTAACATGAGCATTGAGAAAGAAACTTGTGCAGGAAAATGTTAACATCCATTATCTTGGGGAGTGGCAAGTGGGATTCAACATGAGTAGAGGGCAGATTATTAGATTTTCTTAAGTGTTTCTATGTTGTTTGACTTGTTAAAGCATGTCACTCTTGTTATTACAAACTCTAACAAAGTTTAAACAAAGCATCAATAGGGAAAATATTTCAAATATTGGTAATAGATTACTTTCCTCAGTTCTAGAAGGACAGCCTCAAAAAACCAAAGTACTGTTAGCAATAGGGACTGGGTCTCCAAGACTGATCACAGCCTCAGTATAGTCACTTATTAGCATTTTTTAGTAAGTTCCATTGCATCTTAAGTGGAAATATCTAAATCTCATATGAATTTAAAAGATTTATAGCAAGTAACTATTTAAAACAACTAAGCAGATTTAAAGGAGTAAAATATAGATACTAGGAAGATACTCCTACATTCTAATGAAGACTCACTAAAAATACTCAAAGAAAAAGCTAAAAACTTATTTAGAAAGAAAAATGTACAGTTAGAAATGATAGATGTAATGTGCTACAATCATACAATGAAATTCAGTTGACCTTTGAACAACACAAGAGTTGGGGATGCCCACCCCTGGCACAGCTGAAAATTCATATACCTTTCGACTCCCCCAAAACTTAACTATTAATAGCCTGCTGTTGACCTGAAGCCTAACCAATAACATCAACAGTTGATTCACATGTATTTCGTATGTTACATGTATTATATACTATACTTTTACAATAAAGTAAGCCAGAGGAAAGAAAATGTTATTAAGACAATCATAAGGAAGAGAAAATATATTTACTCTTCATTAAGTGGAAATGGATGGATATGGTTTGGCTTTGTGTCCCCACCCAAATCTCACCTTGAATTGTAATAATCTCCACGTGTAGTGGGAGGGAATTGGTGGAAGGTAATTGACTCATGAGGGTGGGGTTTTCCCATCCTGTTCTTGTGATAGTTAATAGGTCTCATGAGATTTGATGGTTTTATAAAGGGAAGTTCCCCTGCACATGCTCTCTTGCCTGCTACCATGTGAGACATGACTTTGCTCCTCCTTTGCTTTCCACCATGATTGTGGGGCCTCCCCAGCCATGTGGAACTGTGAGTTCATTAAACCTCTTTCCTTTATAAATTACCCAGTCTCGGGTATGTCTTGATTAGCAGTGTGAGAACAGACTAATACATGGATCATCATAAAGTTCTTCATTCTCACTGTCTTCACATTGAGGAGACTGAAAAGGAGGAGGAAGAAGAGGAGGGGTTGGTCTTGCTCTCTCAAGGGTGGCATAGGTGGAAGAGAGTCTGTGTATCAGTTAGTAGACCTGCATAGTTCCAATCCATGTTGTCCAAGGGTCAACTGTATTGTACTATGATTAAAAATTATGAAGATTTTATTTTAAAAACTTGGAAAATACTATAGTTATAACATTATCTTTAAAAAGCAGGATGCAAAACTCTGTATGCTTTTGGTAACAACCAAAGAAAATGACAACAACAGCACAACTTCTGTGTAAAAAAAAGACCAAAAGGAAATAGACTAAAATATGAACAAGAGAAGGGGAATAAAGGGATTTTTGTCTTTTTTCTGTTTCCTGAACTTTCCAAATATTTTGAAATAATTGCTATATAATCTAAAATGGAGTAGAACTTTATTTGATTATATGGATAACAAATATTTGAATTGTTATACATGGTACTTTATAATAATAAAATTCTATGTAATATGCATAAATAATGACCTTTAATAGTTATTACATATAATATTTTATCCCTTAATGATAGTAATATTTAGTAAACAATAGTAACTATTGAGGAATAAATAAAGTGTCAGATATTTTAAGGCAATAAATAATATCTGGATAGTTAATCTCACCTTGTAATTGCATAAAATATTTATTTTCTACAGCTCAATGCTGAAACTTCATAGATAATTTGCTGAAACTCTTAAATATCATGCTTCATGAGCAATGTGGAATTTCAACCTCCATTAACTAACTAACCCCTGCAGTTCTGTGCTGGCATTCCTGTGCATTAGCCTAAAACAGTGTCTGTTTACAGTGTCCAGGATTTTTTAAAAAGATGTATTAGTAACATGAATGGAGCTGGAGGCCATTATCCTTAGCAAACTAATGTAGAATCAGAAAACCAAATATCGATGCATTTTCTCACTTTTAAGTAGGAGCTAAATGATGAAAACACATAGACACATAGAGGGGAACAACTCCCACTGGGCCTATCAGAGGGTGGAGAGTGGAAGGAGGAAGAGGATCAGGAAACATAACTAATGAGTAGTAGGCTTAATACATGAATGATGAAATAATCTGTACAACAAACCCCTATGACACAAATTTACCTATGTAATAAACCTGCACATGTACCCCCAAATTTAAAAGTTAAGAAAAAGTCATATTAATTGTCAGTAAAAAGATATGATTATGTTAATCCAGCATAGTATAATCTACCACGATATATCATGGTAGAAAGTTTAAATAACTACCATATAACTGATGTAACACACAAAGTCAGAGTGGAAACATGAATATTGTCTTATACCATCTTACTGAACCATCACTACCCATCTCTTCATTTTCCAAACTGTAAACAGATATCATGTATCTGAATGATCTTGTTATTTAGATAAATAATGACAAGCAGGTAAAGTACCTAGTTGAATGTTGGTGCCATTTTCGTCATGTCCATTTGCCAACCAGCAAACTCAACAAGGAGACAGGAAAACTAATGATACCAAAAGTCAAGTTCCTTACCAGTACCTCTTCCATGTTTTTTTTGATCCTTTTAACTCACTAGAATGAGAAACCTTTATATTATTAGGATGTATCCAAGAAAGGGATTTCACCTTGAGTCAAAAGGAACCCCAATAAAGGTATCAGGTCCAAAGGACACATTTTATAGTATCTACTGTGTACCGGGTTCTTTCAGTCATAAGGCAAAGAAGCCCCCTCACAAACTAAAGTAGGCAAAATGGGGAGGGATGTGGCAATAATTTAGAGCATCAGGGAAATCTCCCAGAATCTTAGGTCATCACAGTGCATGGGTGTAGAAACAGAAACATTTCTAAGCCAAGGCCTTGTCCCCATCTCTCAGGGCCTTGCTAACCTCATCTCCATGTGGCTCTGTTTCTTGCTTTCATTGGCTCTTATTCTCACTCTTGCCCTCTCTTCTCAAGCATCCTCTGCTTTTTCATCTCCTACTGGGCCCAATTTAGCCATGTTAGCCTCGATCTAAATGATATTTCAGCTCAAGTGCCTCCCACAGACTAGAATTTCCCTCTGGGTTTCTTGGTTCAGATTTCAGATAGAGGGAATATGACTGTTGAATTCATGAATGAATATAGGTATGAATGAGTCAATCAATAAATAAATGAATTCAGCATTATTCTCCTTTGAGTAAGAACTTTTATTGAAAATAACCATTGAACTAATCTATTTGTCAAACAACGTTCATAGGTAAAAATTTATTGGGCCGTCTGTTTCCTTGTGAAGGAAATTTTCTATGTAATATTTTAAGGGTTCTTTTTATGCTCCCAAACTATATCTACTAAATTTGTGTCATGTTGAAATAACTTTTTAAAGGATATTACTTATTCATTTTTAATTTTATGAGTACATGGTATATATATACATATCTTTGGGGCACATGAGATATTTTGATACAGGCATAAAGTGTGTAACAATCACATCAGGGTAAATAGGGTATCTCACCTCAAGCACGTATCATTTCTTTATGTTACAAACATTCCAATTCCACTATTGTAGTCATTTTTAAATATACAATAAAGTGTTTACTGTAGTCATCCTGTTGTGCTATCAAATGCTAGATCTTACTTATTCTATCTAACTATATTTTCGTACCCACTAACCATTCCTACTTCATCTCTCCCCTAACCACTACCCTTCCCAGTCTCTGGTAGCCATCATTCTATCCTCTATCTCCATGAGTTCAATTGTTTTACTTTTTAGCTTCCACAAATGAATGAATACACGAGAAATTTGTGTTTCTGTGCCTGGCTTATTTCATTTAACATAATGTCCTCCACTTCTATCCACTCATCAAAATTTAATAAAACTGTCAACCTAAATAACAGACAGAGATCTCTAAAAGAAAATAATATGTATTCAGGAATAGGATCACAATGGGAATTTGTGCATGGTTTACTATGGCATGCTTATTCCCATTGCAATGTTTATTCCTGAATAAACATCATTTTCTTTTAGAGTATCTCTCTCTGTTGTTTAGGTTGTCAAAAGAAAACAAAATTTACATCCTATGGGTTAGGCACTTGTTAAGTACTTTTTTTTATTTAGTCTTTATAATATCTACAGAGTATGAAGAAATTTAGGCTTAGAGGGTTTAGGAATCATTTTCACAGTGACACTGTGAAGGAAGGACTCCTACAGGTTTCTCTGGATCCATAGTTCACAAGCTTAGCTATAAAGTATATAAGTATATATACCGAGGTATATTTAAGTATTTAAGTAAAGTATATAAGCTTAACTATATACCCTACTTTGTACTCCTTGGTGAAATAAGACATTTAAGCCCTGTGACATGGAGTTCTGGTTAGCACAACATTTTGCTGAAGTTTTAGCAGTTAACATTGTGACTGGTTAACAGTTATTGTAGAGTTGGCAAAAGGGAGAGAGAATATTTGTCATCTTTAAAGTTCCTTTTAAGCACTTTAGATTTTTTAAACACTTGAAATTGATTGAGAGCTCTACATTTTGCAAGGAAGTGTTCATATCAGCCCAATGCCAATAGGAATTACAGTGTTAACAGGGCAGAGTTTAAGTGATGATCTTCCTTATCAGAGTGAAATCAACCTGTGGATTTGTTTCTGACTTGCAAATCTTAAATATGGCATTTCTGAATTTCAATTCTAATTGCCATATCATTTAAAAAATTTAGCCACTACTTTAAATATCTATAAATTCAAAGCAAAATCTAATTTATCATTTTAATGTATACTTTCCTTTGGATTATTTGTGATTATTTTTATTTTGATGCTCTTGAGTATAATACTTCGTTAATTATCACAAATAAAATACTGTATCATTGAATGTTCACTTATATTTTACTATAAAATGTGACTCCCTTGGCCTTTTGATGTGACATCACAGTAGTTATCTTTTTGTGCATCCTCTTGTCTCCACATAGCACTTTTATCCCTCCCAGTCTAAAAATTATCTTCATAGTCTATATCTGCAGTAAAGAAAGATACGTCTTCATTATCCACATAATGGGTTCATTTCTCCATTTCCCTTTGGATATAAATGTGAGTCTGAAACTGCATTACATTATTTATAATTTCATGCTGCATCTCTTAAGTGAGCTAAGCTCTAACTTCAACACAGGCAATTTACAGTTTTTACTAAATCATGGTTTAGTTTTGTTTTTGTTTTTTCCTTCTTTTTCTTCTATTCTGCAAGGTTCTTAACTCTAACAGGCAGAGTTCAGGTACAGCATTTTATAACATCATAGTATCTTACATCACTGAGGTTTTCTATGCCACAAAAAAATATTTCTTTGGCCAATATCATCTGGTATGAATCTAACTCTAATACCTTCCTTGGGCCTATAGTTTCTTTTACTGACCTTGCTTAAATTTCAAGTGTACCCTGAGTTTGTAGATGTATTCAGAGAAAAATCAAAGATGAAAGTGACTTTAATATTTGAGTGTTGGGCAGAAATTTTGCAAAATTTATACCTCGCTGTTATTTTATTTTTCAAATTAGGCTGAACTTTGCTAGAATTCATCCGAATTTATCACTCAAGTTTTTCCTTCCCAACTAACTGTAACAAAAATATTCTTTTTTTCCCCCAAGAGTGTTCAAAATACCAATTCTCAGTCTATGAAGTACAAAAAGTGAAAGCTTCTTAAAGGCTTAATGGAAAAAGATTCATTGAGGAAAATAATACTAGCTCAAAAAATATTTCTTAGGTTAGGTGTTTTATCAACCCATAGAACTATCAGACTAGTGTTCTGAGCTCTTCGTAAGCTCTCTGTGTTTCCTTATTGCTATGCTTATATTGAGGTTTCTAGAGATAGCAATTTCACTTCCAGCAATAAATTGAGTCAATAATTAAAATAACAAAACAAAGTGTATCGATGTTTCTCACTCCCCTGAAAACTGTACTATCTGAAGCAGGGGCTCTTTGCTTCTGCCTAAATGTGTTTTGACTCCCCCATATTTGTCAGTTATCTTGTAGGTTAGAAACCAGCAATAACCACTTAACAGCTACATTACTATTCCTTATTTTGATTAATGTCTCTTCCCCCAGGGTACCTATCTAGATGATGGCATCTGTTCTGAATAGCTTCCATCTGGAGAGCTACAGCTCTAATTTTTCCACTTGTATATGTAAGATTCATTGTCATGAAGTCGTTTTAAAAACAGTAATAAATATTTGACTTAGTTATCCTACAGAAAATTTCAGCCTTTTAAAACTGCAAGCTGAGGAAAGGAAACATGACATTGGTGTAAGTAAAGCAGTTCTCTTTTTTTAGAGTCACATAACTAATGTTATTTGTCAGTATGGTTTAGACTTGTTGTAATAATTGATTAATAAATTGCCCATTTACTGCCATCCCCATAGTAGAATCCAACATGTACTGTGACTGTTCAATAATGTACATTTTAATTAATGATTTCTTTTCTCTGAAACTGAAATGTCAATATGATTATAAGCGTGTATGCTGAGGACAGAGTTCAACAGAGCCTCTTAATAACAAAGCTAAAAGGGAAGGTAACAGCTTGCTTGCCACATGAGGCTGTGGATCAATTAAACCAGCTCCCTCAAGTGTTCAATGTTGTGGAGAAAGAACTGTCAAGAATCCCATATACTCACAAATAAGTTCCTCATCACTTTGTGTTGTACGTGTTGACTATTGCTATAATCCATTTAATAGATACTTGGGTCTTTATTTTATGCTCAGAACTTGCCTCTGTGGGCATCACTCATATTTTGTAACAGCTTTGCCCCAGTAGGCAACATGTGTGGTTAGATCAGATGGTACTATGTTTGATACTGAATTACTCTTTATTATAATAGATCTAAGACCTTGTGTAAATTGCTTAACTGAGCCTCAGTTTCTTCATCTATAAAATGGGTATTTAATGAGGCAATATCTTAAAGTACCAAGCACAAAAAGGTATTCAACAAATGAACTATTATTTTATCTTTGGGTATCAACATCCAACCTGGTTCAATATCTGGATTATGTTATATTTATTTATTTATTTTTAGAGATAAGGGTCTCACTCTGTTGCCGAAGCTGGAGTGCTGTGGCATGATCATAGCTCACTAAAGCCTCAAACTCCTGGGCTCAAGTGATCCTCTTGCCTCAAGCCTCTTGAGTAGCTGGGATTATAGGCATGAGCCACCACATCCGACTGGATTATGTTACGTTTAAAGGAGATACAAGTTTATTCTTGTGTGGTCCTTTGGGAAAATTGTGTCATAAAACTCCAGATTTTTTTATAATGAGTCTTTGTAAGTTTTTAAATTAAGGGCAGGGTAGGAAATCCTTACTTTTAAAAAATTCAATATGGCATCCACATATAGAGCATACATTTTTCACTCCCTTCCCTTCAGAAATCCCATTAAAATTATAGCACAGGAATAAAAAGGGAATAAAAGCTAAGCTATTCAGAGGGGGACCTTCACAGATGAGAGAGTTCAATAAATTTTTGGAAGACAACAGCATATGGAAGCTGATAGTTAAAAAAAAATAGCTAGGGAAACTGCTATGGGAGTTTCATAGGAGAGGTGAGTTTCTCACAGGTAGCATATAACTGGGTCATGTTATTTTTATCTAGTTAGTCTGCATCTTCTTAATGAAAAGCTTAATAATTACCATGTTTACACTCATGGTAATTATTGATATGGGAGGGCTCATTCCTGTAATTTTGTTAATTGGTTTCTGGTTGTTTTGTGTATCCTTTGTTCTTTTCTTTCTCTCTTATTGTTTATCATTATGATATGTTGACTTTCTGTAGTGGTAACATTTGAGTCCTTTCTCTTCATTTGTGTGTTTGCTCTACCAGTGGGCTTTATACTTCTGTGTTTTTTCATGATGGTAGATACCGTTCCTTTGCTTCCACATGTAGGACTCCCTTAAGCATTTTTTTAAGGCCAGTCTAGTGGTGATGAATTCCCTCAGCTTTTGCTTTTCTGGGAAAGACTTTATATATCCTTCATTTATGAAGGATAACTGTGCTAGGTATAGTAACTTTGGCTGGCATTTTATTTTTCTTTCAGCACTTTGAATATATTATTCCATTTTCTCCAGGTCTTAAGATTTCTGCTGAGAAATCTGCTGTTAGTCTGATGGTGGTTCCCTTATAAGTGACTAGACACATTTCTCTTGCTGTTTCTAGAATTATCTTTTTGTCTTTGTCTTTTGACAGTTTGACTATAATGTACCATGAAGAAGACCTTTTTGAATCGTATCTATTTGAGGACCTCTGAGCTTCCTGAATCTGGATGTCTAAATCTCTTGCTAGACTAAAAATTTTCAGCTATTATTTCATTAAATAGGTTTTATATTCTTCTAGTTTTCTCTTTGCCTTCTGAAATACTGAAAATGCAAATATATGGTTGCTTTATGTTGTCTCATATGTCACGTAGGCTTTGTTCATTTGTTTTTATTAATTTTTCTTTGTTTTTGTCCAACTGGGTTTTTTCAAAATTTCAATCTTCAAGTTCTGAAATTTGTTTATCTTTTTGGTCTAGTCTATTGTTAAAGCATTTTAATGTATTTTGTGTTTCATTTAATGAGTTCTTCAGTTCCAGAATTTTTTTTTTTTTATGATATCTGTCCCTTTGGTAAATTTATTATTCATATCCTGAATTGTTTTTCTGATTTCTGTATATTGTTTTTCTGACTTCTCTTAAGTCACTGAACTTCTTTAATGTCATAATATCATTGTTTTTCATAAATTTCTTTTTCATTGAAATCTGTTGGTGGAAAGTTAATTTGTTCCTTTGGAGGTGTCATATTTCCTTGTTTTTGTTTGTTTTTTCATGTTTCTTGTGTCCTTACATTGATATCTGTGCAGCTGGCATAATAGTCACTTCTTCCAGCTTTTAAAATTTGCTTTCACAGGGGAGAAATTTTTTCTGAAGGTATATCTATGATATTGGTTGGTTAGGACACTTAGGCTTTGATTCTAGGTTTGAGCAGTAGTGTGGTCTCCATATGATTTCTTTGGCTATAAACAGTGTCAGTAGTGTCTACGATTTCTTTAGCGACTTGGGGGCTATTATTAGTGGCGGCTGTGGTAAAGTTTTGCTGTGAACAGGCATGTCAAGTGAGCCAATCCTCAGGTTCCAGTGGTGACAGCAGCAGTCCAAGCATCCCTGTCCTTGGGCCCCATAGTAGTATACATTGGCACTGGTGTTAGTGGGTTCATGTCAGCTGATTATTGGTACCAGGAGGATTCCTTGGGTGTCTGCAGTAACAGCAGTGAGCCATGTGGATGGGAGCGTCCTTGGGCCCCTGGGCATCAAGTATGGCATGGGTGATGGCAGTAGCAGTGGCAGGACAATCTCTGGTTGTGCTGGTGTTGGTGCTGACTGTGTTGGGCAGGGTAGGCTAGTCCCTAGGCCTGCAGGTGGGGCATACAAGTGGGTGGCAGCTGTGGCAGTAGTGGCAGGTTGGTGGGCCTTTCCTCAGGCCCCTGAGAGGGGTGGTTAGGTGCCAACAGTCATAGATGAAGTTGGGAAATCCCAAAGCACCCAGACATCATGCTCAGGCAATAGGAGAAGGGGGATGGAGCTGGGTCAGGTGGACCTATCTTCAGGCCCCCTTAGTGGTGCATGTGGGTGCTGGCTGTGGTAGGCAGGAATGTAGTGATCCCCAGGCCATTGGCAGAATGCCTGGGTGGGAGCAGCTGTGCTATGACCCTCCTGCTAGAGAGGGCAGTGTTGCTTTCAGTGGCAACAGTAAGGTGGCTGGGTAGCACACATTTTGGCCTCAGGTGGCTGCTATAAGTGAGGTAGCCTTTTTTGGGGGATGCCTTTAAATG
Source organism: Rhinopithecus roxellana (assembly GCF_007565055.1). Lineage (NCBI taxonomy): Eukaryota > Metazoa > Chordata > Mammalia > Primates > Cercopithecidae > Rhinopithecus > Rhinopithecus roxellana. Next base: position 27,138,158 of record NC_044562.1, read on the forward strand.
CACAGTGGCCCTGCTGCTGGAGGCAGCTGGGTTGCTGCCAAAGGCTTGCATTTTGGCCTTGGCAGCAAAGCCAGAGGTGGTGGTGAATAAAGGTGGAGAATGTCAATGGGGCTCCAGGGATGTGAAGATATAGGGGCTACTGGGCCCTCCAGCAGAATACAGTATGATAGGGGCTGTGTTCTCAAAATGGTGCCTTCCTGCAGCTGCTTAGGATTTAGGAGCTGTACAGCCCTGTGGTGAGCTTCCTCTCAGAAGGAATACTGTGGTATTGTCTCCAGGCAGCTCCTTATGTTAGTCTCAGGGCCTGCTTGAGTTGAATGGCTCAGGGTCCGGGCTAGGATTTCAGGAGTCCATGGTAAGAAGGTGGACCTGTTGGGGTTTCTCATTCACCCTTTTCCCACACTGAAGAACTACTCCAGGCTCCTAGCAGGTCCCTGCTGAGAGGCCTACTCGCTTCCCCCTCCTTCCTTGTCTTACGTGTTTTCTGTCACTTCTCTGTTAAATTCCAGCATATTCTCTCTCTCTCTCTCTCTCTCTCTCTGATCTATTTGAAGTGTAATTATGTAGCCACTATTTTGGTTCTTCATGGAGAAGGCAGCTCCAGATGCCTCTGGTCAGCCATCTTGAAGGCCCTCCTTGGTTTATTAGATTAATAATCTGGCCAGCTGGGATACAGTCGTGTACCTGTCTTTCATATATTTGCATAGTTTCAACATATTCTGTCCCTTTAGTTCAATATGCAAATGTGCATTCTTTCAAAAGAAACAATAGCAACTCTGGTGAAGAAAATTTGAGTTTAAACTGGAAGTGGATTTACCGTGAAACTAATGAAGCTTAAGTTTCAAGGCCCCTCATTTGAACTTGAAGTGTTCGTATGTCCGTATGTTCTCATAAAATTCACAGGAATATATTTTAACTGCAAATCTTTGAGACCATTGTTTCTTTCCACTTTCCACTTCAACTTCCCCTTGTTAAGGTTAGGTAGCATCGAAGAAGCCATGGGCATTTTTGGACCATGTCTAAGGAAGTTGATCTTTGATTTTGGTTTAGTGAAATATTTATAAAGTTCACAGATTCTTCCATGTAGAGGTTAGCTGTCCCAGTGCAAAAAACAATTTTCAGTCCTAATCTTACCACTCCCTATATCTGTGCATCTAACTTTGTAAAAGGAATGTGAAGGGCCCCATATAACCCTCATAATATGCCACAATATTAGGGACACCAAAGAGAAGCTGGTCAGTGAGTGTCGTCAGTTCAGAGTACTTAAAATTACTCCCTGCAACAAGCAAATCCCTAAAATGCCTTGAAATTTTATAGCTCATATATGAAATTAACTTGAGAGAAGTGTTTCTAAAATTAATAATAATCCTAAAAATGTATGCACCAATACCAACAAGTTGTGAAGCCAAAAGGAACCTTTCCATACTATTAATTGTTTAAAAATATGTTGTTTGATCCACCATGCTAGAAGAAAGACTGATTTCTTCTTCTAGTCTCCCACAGAAAGTATGACAAAATTCTTGTGGCATGAATAGACAATCAAATAGTATGCAGACAAATAATTTTATTGAGGGGTATGTCAGACAGCTAATTAGTTAAAAAAAAATTTTTTTTTCTTGTCTTTGAGATCTTTCCTGAATTTGTCAACTTTAAATGTTTTGTTGTGGCAGTGGTTTATTTTGTAATTCTAAATAAATACTTAACTTCTTACCAAGTAGTTTTAATTATTTTTCTTAAAAAGGACCTCCAAAATGGTATAAGCTTTAGGTCCACAGGCTTGCACCTGGTTGAAGTGAGTACCTCACCCACACACTCTGATAGTGGATGGGAAAGAACCTAATGGATCTGCCCTTTACAGCTGCCTCAGTCTCCTGAAAACCAAATCTGCTTATTATTAAGTCAGCAAATGCACAGTTGATGGACTGTAATGACTCTGAAGGAAACTGTGTGGCCAGAAAGATAAATAATACATTGTTTAAAGGTTTTTGAACTCTTATAATGTTTTGGAAGAAGACATTCTTTAAAATACAAAAGAAATTAAGAGGGAGGATGTATCATGGTCAGAGAGAAAAATACATAAACAACCAATTATGATTAACCATGCTAGAAGAAAGGTGATTTGTCTCTTATTTCCATCTATGGGAAATACTACAAAAACATCATCATGTGAAGAGTCAACTAAGCAGATACCATCTAACAGAGGCAGTCTATCTTGACTGAATATATCCTTAGAATCTATTTGTTTCTTTTCAGCAAGGGTACTGCTTCACATAGGATGGTACATGGCTTCATATAGATGATGCAAATGGCATATGGAAGAAATTACCTGTTTCTTTATTGTTAACACATCCGGTTCTCCATACATGTCGAATCTCACTCCCAGCTTTAGCCCTTTATAGGTATAAAGGGAGAAGTTGATTCCTGTGTTGGTAGATGTGCTCCTTTGTCTTATGCACTTTCTCTCCTGCACCACTTTGAAACATCTCAATAGTTATAATGCAGCATCTGAATCTGTTTCTTTAAAATTCTCTTCTCTTAAGGCTTTTAGTCATACCTTAGATACAGGTTTACTAAAAAAATTTTTTTGAGGCTGTAAAAGTTTGATAAACACTTGTTTATACCACATCGAACTGATTTATTTACATCTTTGTAACAGTACTTCTCAGAGCCTTTAATAATCATTCTCTGAGTAGAAAATATAGAATGTAGTTTGGAATACTTCCCAAATTATTTGATGACAAAACCTTATTTTTTGAGGAACTAATATTTTAGAGACCATAATTTTAGGAAATTCTGCTTTAGATTATAATGAAATAAGACAATGGAATTTAAATGCTTTGTTTAACGTAAAAACCAAAAAAAAAGATACTATGATAATAACTATTATTATTAATATTATTATTACTATTATTATTATTAAGACTACCATGTTCAAAGGAATCAATTGGTTCTCTCATTCTTTTCTAATAGGAGTCATTTAAGCTGTGTATAGATCTGAAAAGAAGATGCACTAAGACAAACGTATTCACTTGCATAATTTTCTTTTTTTTTTTTTTTTTTTTTGAGACAAGAGTCTTGCTCTGTCGCCCAGGCTGGAGTGCAGTGGCCGGATCTCAGCTCACTGCAAGCTCCGCCTCCCGGGTTCACGCCATTCTCCTGCCTCAGCCTCCCGAGTAGCTGGGACTACAGGCGCCCGCCATCACACCCGGCTAGTTTTTTGTATTTTTTTAGTAGAGATGGGGTTTCACCGTGTTAGCCAGGATGGTCTCGATCTCCTGACCTCGTGATCCGCCCGTCTCGGCCTCCCAAAGTGCTGGGATTACAGGCTTGAGCCACCGCGCCCGGCCCATAATTTTCTACTGTAATAGTTTTGTTTTACAAAGAGATTGAGAAAAATTATACAAGCTTCTAGCTATCGAGATTTTTCCCATGGCCTCAGCAGTTTTCACTATGTTTTTAAGATTCTTCACTGAATTTATCAAAGAACAGTGACTATCAAAGCAATCCCTATCAGAATTCCAATACTTTTTTTGCAAATGTAGAAAAATTCATTCTAAAGTTCGTATGGAATCTCAAGGGGCCCTGAATAGCCAAAACAAATCTGGAAAAGAAAAACAAAGTTGGAGCACTCACGTGTCCTGATTTGAAAACATATTACAGAGCTACAGAAATCAAAACAATATGGCACTGTCACAAACACAGACAAATAGACCAACGAAATAAAATAGAGAGCCCAAGCTGGGCATAGTGGCTCACGCCTGTAATCTCAGCACTTTGGGAGGCCGAGAGGGGCAGATCACCCTAGGTCAGGAGTTCCAGAGCAGCCTGGTCAACATGGTGAAACCCCTTCTCTACTAAAAATACAAAAATTAGCTGGGTATGGTGGCACACACCTGTAATCCTAGCTACTCGGGAGGCTAAAGCAGGAGAATCACTTGAACCCAGGAGCTGGAGGTTGCAGTGAGCCAAGATTGTGCTAGCACACTCCAGAGTGAGACTTTTTATCAAAAAAAAAAAAAAAAAAAAAAAATAGAGGGCCCAGAAATAAACCCATGTGTATAATCAAACAATCTTTGATTGGGGTGCCAAGATCACTCAAGGGGGAAAGAACAGAGAAATGGATAAATGATACTGAGAAAACTGGATATACATTTGCAAAAGGATGAATTTGGCTTTCATTTTATACCATATACAAAAATTAAATCAAAATGAATTAAAGACATAAAAGTAAGACATAAAATTATAAAACTTGCAGAAGAAAATATAGAGGTGAAGCTTCATGACACTAGACTTGGCAATGAGTTCTTGGATACAATATCAAAAGCACTGGCAATAAAAGCAAAATAGATAAATGGGACTGCATCAAACCTAAAATCTTCTCCACATTGAAGGACACAATCAACATAATGAAAAGGCAGCCTACAGGATGGGAGACAGTATTTGCCAATCGTATATTTGTAGGGGGTTAATATCCAGAATATGTCAGGAATTTCTACAATGACTCAATAACAAACAAATTAAATAACCTAATTAGAAAATGGGCCAAGGCATTGAATAGACATTTCTCCAAAGATGATACACAAATGGCTAACAGGCATACGAAAAGTTGCTCAGTATCACTAATCATCAGAGAAATGCAAATCAAAACCACAATGAAATTTCACCTGAGACCCATTAGCACAGCTATCAACAACAACAATAAAAACAAAAACTCAAAAAAACAAAATAGTAAGTGTTGGCAAGGATGTGGAAAAACTGGAGTACTTACATACTACTGGTGGAATTGTAAAATGATGCAACTGCTATGGAAAACAGTATGAAACTTTCTCAAAAAAATTAAAAATAGAACTGCCCTATGATCCAGCAATCTCACTTCTGGGTATATGTCCAAAAGAACTGAAATCAGTATATCAAAGAGATATCAGCACTCCCATGTTCAAAGCAGCATTATTCACAATAGCCAACAGGTGGAAGCCACCCAAAGTGTCCACTGATGGCTGAATGGATAAACAAAATGTGACATACACATACAATGGAATATCATTCTGCCTTAAAAAGGAAGGAAATGCTAACACATGCTACAACATGAATAAGCCTTGAGGAGATTATGCTAAGAAAAATAAGCCAGTAACGAAAAGACGAAAAGCATATAATTCCACTTATATGAGATATCTAAGTGGTGAAGTTTACTTTTAATGGCAAGAACTGCAATTACTTTTACACCAACCTAATAGAAACAGAAAGTAAAATGATGGTTACCAAGGGCTGAGGGGAGCAGGGAAAAGGCATTTGTTCTTTAGTGGGTATAGAGTTTCTGATTTGAAAGATAAAAAGCTCTGGATATCTGTTTCATAGCAATGTGAATACACTTAGCATTACTGGACTATACACTTAAAAATGGTTACGATGATCAATTTTATGTTATGTGTTTTACACACACACACATGACAACCATAAATAAAACAGTGACTATCTGGTAGCTACTCAAAGATGAATGAAGGTCATTTATAACTAGACTTTCTAGAAGAATTGACTTTTTTTTTTTTTTTTTTTTTGTGACACAGTCTCACTCCATCACCGAGGCTGGAGTGCAGTGGCACCATCTTGGCTCACTGCAACTTTCGCTTTCCAGGTTCAACTGATTCTCCTTCCTCAGCCTCCCAAGTAGGTGGGATTACAGGCACCCACCACCATACCTGGCTGAGTTTTGTATTTTTAGTAGAGACGGAGTTTTGCCATGTTGGTCAGGCTGGTCTCAAACTCCTGGCCTCAAGTGATCCACTCACTTTGGCCTCCCAAAGTGCTGGGATTACAGGCGTGAGCCACTGTGCCTGGTCTACAGTTAACTCTTGAACAATTCAGAGGTTAGGGGAACCAGCCCCCTGTTCAGTCAAAAATCTGCATATAACTCTTGAGTCCCCAAAAACTTAACTACTAAAAGCCTACCATTGACTGGCAGCCTTATAGATAATATAAATACTTGATTCACACATATTTGGTATATGTTTTATATACTGTATTCTTATAATAAAGCAAGCCAGAGAAAAGAATATTATTAAGAAAATCATGAGGAAGAGAAAATATATTTACTATTGATTAAGTGGAAGTAAATCATCATAAAGGTCTTCATCCTTGTCATCTTCACATTGAGTAGACTGAGGAGGAGGAGGAAGAAGGGTTGGTCTTACTGTCTCAGGTGTGGCAAAGGAGGAAGAAAATCCATGTATAAATGGACCCATGCAATTCAAACTCATGTTGTTCAACTGTACTTCTCTTTCTGTGTACCTTTGTTCACTTTTGTTCTAATCAAATGAGTTATTTTAATAAATTCCCCTTGGAGCCAGGATACTTAAGAGATTATAAATAGATGGCATACGTATATAAAGGGTGTTAAAGAGTGAGAAATTGATACCAAGTCTGAAGTGTTTTCATTTGATGTTTCTTTTCAAATTTTGCAACTGGTGATCCTACACCTCAGGGACTGTTTGGCCATACAGTCTGTGATGGCTTTTACTACTTAGATCTTTGCGAAGTATCAAAGAGACTAGAGTCTCAGAAGCTGGGCCATCTCCTCACCTCCTACAGTCCATGGGAACCTGCAATACCGCTTCTTTCAGTCAAAGACTTGATTAGACTTAACACCATCTTTGGCTTTTATTCTCCCTCAAGGTCAAGACGATCCCTGGTGTCAGGTTGGGAACTTGAGTGCCTTTAGCATTTCACAGCACTAGGGCAGCCTTTTGAGTTTTGAGAATCATTGCTTTGAGAGAAGTTCCAGGACAAATAAAGGTAAGAAATGCAATACAGTTGCAGCTTCATTTACTCCTATTTGCGGCATCCAAGAAGGTGTATTTCTTTATATTAAAAGTGCTGTATTTTACTTTTATTTCTCAAAGAGAATATTCATAGCTCAAAGAGAAAAAGCTTTTGCAACTTCAACACACATTTTTGACCTGATAAAGTGTTTTTATATTAATAGCATCAAATAAAAGGGTAGAATTATAAGAGGGAAAAATTTTTCTGGCAACAATGCAGACTTGATTGAAAGAGTCACAGGCTGCAGAATGACCTTTCAGAAACAAAGTGCATTGCGTGCATTTCCATTTGATCTTGCCTTTGGCATACAAAGTGTAGCAAATATTAGAAGGGAAAAAGCTATTTTAGAATTGAGCCTGTAGCTGGTTGGCATAGAAGGCATAAGTTCATGAATGGCTTCCACAGATTGAGGTAGGGCAATCATTTTCCCAGGTGAGGAGATGGCCCAGCTTCCTAGACCTGCATCTTTTAAGACTTTGAAAAGATCTGAAAAGCAAAAATCTTCAGAGACCATGTATAGATTAGAAACAGGTATTTAAACAGGTATTTCTTCCACAGTGGATTTAGTAATTCTTACAAAATCCACTGTGGAAGAAGCTCCTATTTTTCCATTCTGCCATTTTCCCATTATTCGTTTTATTATATAGCATTGATAAGCTCCCATATTTCTTCTTCATCTGCTTTGGTCCATGCAGTCTGAGTTTTGGAGCAATGATATCACCAATGTCTTGAGTGATAAGGGCAGTGGTCTGAGGCCTGAGCAGTGCCTGTGGAGAATGGAGAGAGGAAGAGAAGGACTCCTAGGACTCGTGCTGGGCAGTGAGCTCAACCTTAATTTTCCTCCCTGTTTCAAAAAGGGGACATCTGGGCTCCCATCCCGCTTCAGCGCTTCCTTTAATTCTTTCCATTTTGTTTTTGTTTTGAGATAGAATCTTGCTCTGTCACACAGGCTAGGTACAATGGTGCAGATGTGGCTCACTGTAGCCTTGAACTCCTGTACCCAAGGGATCCTCCCTCTCCAGCTTCCCTTTGTAGCTGGGACCAGATGTGCACACCACCATACTTGGCTAATTTTTATCTATTATTATATTTTGTAGAGATAGGAGCTGGCCATATTTCCTAGGTTGGTCTTGAACTCCTGGCCTCAAGTGATTCTCCCACCTCTGCCTCCCAAAGTGCTGAAATTAAAGGTGTGAACCACCACCATTAGCCTTCCTTGATTTATTTTTCCTTCCTTCCTTCCCTCCTTCCTTCCTTCCTTCCTTCCTCCCTCCCTCCCTCCCTCCCTCCCTTCCCTTCCCTTCCCTTTCTTTCTTTCTTTCTCCTTCCTACCTTCCATTCCCTTCCTTTTCTCTTCCTTCTCTCTCTCTCTCTCTCTCTCTCTCTCTCTCTCTCTCTCTCTCTCTCTCTCTCTCTCTCTCTCTCTCTCTCTCTCTCTCTCTTTCTGTCTTCTTGGCTGCCCAGGCTGGAGTGCAGTGGTGCACTGCAGCCTCAAACTCTATAGCTCAAGGGATCCTACTGCCTCAGCCTCCCGAGTAGCTAGGACTACAGGCATGTGCCATCACACCTGGCTAATATTTCAGTTTTTTTTTTTTTTTTTTTTGAGACGGAGTCTCACTCTGTCGCCCAGGCTGGAGTGCAGTGGCCGGATCTCAGCTCACTGCAAGCTCCGCCTCCCGGGTTTACGCCATTCTCCTGCCTCAGCCTCCGGAGTAGCTGGGACTACAGGCGCCCGCCACCTCGCCCGGCTAGTTTTTTGTTTCTTTTAGTAGAGACGGGGTTTCACCGTGTTAGTAAGGATGGTCTCGATCTCCTGACCTTGTGATCCGCCCGTCTCGGCCTCCCAAAGTGCTGGGATTACAGGCTTGAGCCACCGCGCCCGGCCTATTTCAGTTTTTTATAAACCTCTCCGTGTTGCCCAGGCTAGTCTTGAACTTCTGTCTTCAAGTGGTCCTCCTGCCTCTGCCTCCCAAAGTGCTGGGATTACAGGTGTGAGACACTGCACCCAGCTGTAGACTTCTTGAAGATGGCAGAGAACAAAAAAAGACCAAAGGAAAAAAAGGGAACAAAAGAACTAGATTCCAGATCATTTTCTCCAGTCCCTCAAAACTAATGTGCTTAGTGAGGTCTTCAAAAATGTAGGCATTATTTGTGCTATTTTTGTACAGATGATCCCAATTTTGAGTGTGTCTCTAAGATTGATGACTATTAGGAACATTTTTAGATATCATGGAAGATAGTAGAATAATGACCTTCTTTATCCCCATCATCTAGCTTTTCCCATTTTCATACATTATGACAGTCTGATTGCTGATTCACTGCTGTTTACTAAAGTCCACGCTTTAGTCAGATCTCCTTAACTTTTCCCTAATGCTCTTTTTCTGCTCTAGGATTCCCTCTAGGATATTACTACATCACGTATAACCGTCTTGCCTCCTCAGGCTCCTCTTGACTCATCTATTAAATTACTGGGTCCAGGAGGTCAGGTATTTTATCACTAGCACCAGTGGCTTCTGGAATAGGACCTCAATAAATGTTGATTGAATCGACCTTGTTTCTATTTTAAAATGTCATGGCTTTGATTGAATCATCTAGTAACTGCTTCTGAGTGGCATGATCTGCCTATATATATTTTCCTCCAATACCTATAGTGAGATTTCACTTTGTCCTGATGTTTTATGCAGGGCTTTATTTATTGCAACTAGTAGATCAATAATGTGTGATTAAATTCATAGGACAGGCATCTACCTGGTCTTCTTGACTGAACTACTACCTGTATCTCTATCTCTGAAATAACAGAAGAGATGCATGAGAACTACTTTGCTCTAATTGGCTGTGTCATCTTGAGCTGATTACATAAACTTTCTGAGCCTCTCTCACACTGCTTCATATAAATTACTGAGATCAGGTGTAGGAACCGCTGACATAGATAATACTGAGTGTTAACAGCAGCCCAGGAGCCTTTGTGTGTTATGTGTACAGCATATTCAATCTTCACAACAGACTTATGCAGTAACCACCCTTATCCTCATTTTACAGTTTGGGAAACTAAAGCACAGAGAAACTAAATAGCACATCTAATACTACACAAATGATGAGCAGCAGAACTAGGATGTGGACTCAGGACTGTCAACTCACACTCTGTGTGAATGCTTTCTCCCCACTAAGTCCTTTGTGAGACAGTAATCCCAAAACTAAAGCATTCTCTCTCTTTAGGTGGTCAGTAGAGGGAATCTATGTAAGAGATTGCCTGAGACCATGGCTGTCTCCCATTTATAAGCAAATATTCAAAAATAAACAATTCAGCAAATAGTGGATATCTAATATGTTCAAGCATGAACAGGATTCTTGCAAAGCCAGTTCAAATACTGACACGAATTCAGGATGAATATCCTTATCTGAAATGCTTGGGAACAAAACCGTTTCAGATGTCAGATTTTGGAATGTTTCCATATACATAATGAGACAGCTGGGGGATGGGACCCTAAACACGAAATTCATTTGTGTTTTGTATACACCTTATACCTATAGCCTGAAGGTAATTTTATACTCTCTCGTTCTCTCTCTCTATATATATACACACACATACATATGTGTAACATGTGTGTGTATATATATATACACACACTACAGAGATATATATTTTTTGAGACAGAGTCTCGCTCTGTATCTATGTGTATGTGTATATATAATATATAAATATACAAATATATAATAATATATAAATATATAATATATAAAGATGTAATATAATATATATAAATATATAATATATAAAGATGTAATATATATAAATATATAATATATAAGGATATAATACATAATATATACACATACAATATATATCAAGATATACAATATAGTATGTATAAATATAACAATTTATATACAATATATTATAATAAATATAAAATATAAATGTATCATATATATATAACTATATAATATAATATAATACATAAATATAATATATAAATATACAATAGATAATATATCATGTACAAATATATTAGATAATATAAAATATATGATATATTTATAGACTATATAAGATGTAAATATTAATATAAAAATATATCAAGAAAATAGATATATATATAATATGTACTATATTATATAATATATAATATGTAATATATTATATATTATATAATATAAATATGTAATATATTATATTATATAATATATAAATATGCAATATATAACATATAATATATTATAGTATACAAATATATAATATATATATAATATATAATCTACAACATATTATAATATATAAATATGTAATATATAGTATATATTATATAATATGTAATATATAGTATATATTATATAATATATACTATATAAATGTGTAATATATAAATATAGTATATAATACATAATATTATATAAATGCCATGGGGCTTTTAATATATAATATATTTCTATTACATAATATATTTATATTACATATATATTATGCAATATATTATATATACATATTCATATAATTATAATATATTATATATGTAATATATTGTATAAATAATTATATAATATATTATAATTGTGTAATATATAAATATATAATATATAAATATATTATATATTCATAAATAAATTATTATGTAATATACAATATATTATATATAATATATAGATATATACTAGATATAGATATAAAAATATAATATAAATATAAAATATATAATAAATAATAATATATCATATATTATATAAATGTCATGTGGGGCTTTTAATATATAATATATATATATATAATATAAATATAAATAAAAAAATATATTGTATTTGTATTATATATAAATAAGTTTATATTATATAGATATATTATATATAAATATATAATTAATATAATATATAGATATACATATAATATAGAGATATAAATAAGATATAATATAAATATACAATATATTATACATAAATATAATTATAATATAATAATATATATTATAATATAATAATATATTATATATAAATATATTATATATAAATATATATATATATAATATATTATGTTAATGCCATGTGGGGCTTTTATATTACTATAAATAATTAAAATATAAAAATATAAATATAATAATATATATTGTATTTTATATATATAACATATATTTATATTATATATCAAATATATTATAAAAATATATAAAATATATAATATAAAACATATTATATTAATATATTATATATAAATATATATTTATAATATTTAATATTTAAATATTATATAAATATATTATATATATATATTTTTGAGACAGAATCTCTCTCTGTTGCCCAGGCTGGAGTGCAATGGTGTGATCTTGGCTCACTGCAACCTCAGCCTCCCGGGTTCAAGGGATTTTCCTGCTTCAGTGTCCCAAGCAGCTGGGATGACAGGCGCCCATCACCACACCCGGCTAATTTTTGTATTTTTTCATAGATACAGGGTTTTACCACACTAGCCAGGCTGGTCTCAAACTCCTGACCTCAAGTGATCCACCCCCCTCAGCCTCCTAAAGTGCTGGGATTATGGAATTGTGCCACTGTACCCGGCCTATATAATATTTTAATATTATAAAATATTAATTTATATATTCATCACATGAGGTCAGGTGTAGAATTTTTCACTTGTGGCATCGTATTGGTGCTCAAAAAGCTTTGGATTTTAGATTTTCAAATTAGGGATGCTCAACTTACGCTGAGTTCCTTGTTTCTGATCCCTTTCAATACATCTTCCTCTAAAGTGGAACTCTAATTCCTACATGAATGACCAGGCTTTACTACTTAAACCTTCAGGTGACACTGGCACTGGCCTTACATTCTATTAAGGCAGGTGCCTATGGCCTGTGTCACACAAACTCACACTCTTTAGCAACGTCATGCTTCCTCCCTGTACCTACAGAAGCCCCACATCACATATTTGTAAGTCCTAAAAATGAATGATTGACTCTAGGATGTAAAATAATTGAAGATTCAGGCTCCTCTGAAAAACCTATCCAAACTCAGACAGTAAATTTTAGCATTGTTTACTAAATTCTGGCAATTGTTTACGACTCCATCAACAGGATGTATTATTGACAAAAACTGTACTGCACCTCTCAAAGAGAGTTCAGTGGTATCTAAATGACCATGAGCTATGGAAGAAACGTCTGTTGTCGCTAAATTCTTTGAGAATGCTGTCTTACACTAGTTAGGAGCTGTAAGATATTACCTGGTTTTTGGTTTCGCTTTAACCAAATCTGTGACTTTGTGGTAGCTCCATGGTCCTCAACCAGAGACATTTTTGGTTGTCACAACTGGAGAGAGGTGTTACTGACATCAAGTGTATAGAGGCCAGAGATGCTGCTAAGCATTGAATAATGCCCAGAACAGCCCTGCATCAAAGACTTATCCAGCTCCAAATGTCAATTATGCTGAGCTCGAGAAACCCCGGTGTCATCCGACATTCTGTTCCTCAAGTCTGTCATTCAATGGTGAGAATGCGTAAAAACGTGAAGCTTCAAAATCTTAAATGTTGTGCCCATATGCACACCACATTCAAACATATAGACCTTCGGAACTTTTTTTTAGTCATTTGGCATGGAGGCCACACTAGCCCTCCTGTTCATGTGCTTCTCTTCTCCCAGATACTCTGTTTTAAATATGTGCTACACCAGCATTATGTCTCTTCTCGGTACACAGCTACTCAAGTTTTAAAGCACAAGAACCCAGTTTAACACTGTGCATAAATGCACATTTTCAGACTTTTCACAGTCATACAACTAAATGAGGGAAGGAGGACAGAAAACCACTTCCTACAGTTAGGTTAGTGTCACTTTGCAATATTCCAAGGCCAGACTAAGGCCTTCTCAGGATGTCCCCTCAACTCGCCCTCTCTGATCACCATCCCACCACAAAGTGAAATGCTTAAAAAATTGAAAGAATATTATTATCCCAAGTAATAATTACAAAATTAAAAACTAGGAAATGGAAAGTAGTGGGTTTTAATGAGCTTCACTTAAAGCCCTTCAAACTGAAGACATCACATTCACTATTAGCATAGAGTAAAAAATTTATTTTCAAATGTCATAGAAACTATATTTATAAGTCATCTTCTCCATCTCTTGTCTGTACATTGGTGATTTACTGATATCTCTCTTTCTTCTTTTTCTCCAGCTTGCTTCCCATTCAATCATCCTTTTCACAAACATTCCCTGGGGGCATCTTGCTGTCTTCTGCAGAGAATCTGCAAAAAACAGTAAGAACATTCCCAACTGTGGGAATCCAGAATATTCCAAAGCCATCTTTTCTTGTGTTGAGGGGGAAGGTGGGTTCCCTGCTCATAGAGTGAGGCCCAACCTGGAGAAATCAGGGCACAGACTTTCTGGTTAGGAATATCTGAACACCACACTTCAGATGGTCCTCAAGCCCACCACTCCTGTCACCTACTCAGTGCTTTTTAAACAAGCCCTAGTTCTTGCTACCGGGTCCAACTGATCTTCTGTTTTCATTAAATCAAGAAGACCTGTCCCATGTTACTCCTGGAGTTTCAGCTCTCTACATGTGTCTGTTAAAAGTTTAAGTGGACGAAGCCAGTGAGGGGAGCCCAGGAACTCGGTTTAAGCCGCACTTTGACAATCTGTGAACCTGTTTGACAACTTTCTCCCCTCTCTGCCTCTGTGAACGCCTGTGCACCAACGAAATAGCTACCTCGATCCGCTGTGGTCTGCGTCAGGAAAACAGCAAGACCCAGCTATGAATCTGTGTCTTCGTCCTCCTTTAAATTTCAGCAATATTTCTGAGAGAGAGGGAGAAAAAAATACTGTTCAGCTCAAAAATTTCCTCTGAATGATAAAAGAAAAACGCTGCCGCTCCATTTGCACACTAGATGTGGGCTGCAGGGCTGCCTGGGCTCTGCTAACAAAAGCACAAAGTGTGAATGGCCTGGTGATGGCTGTTTTTCGCCCTTGGACTGAGAGATGAGATCACGATTTTCACGAAGAGAAGGAACCGCCGCTGCCAGGCCGTTCAGGCTGCCGCTTCCCCTCCCCGCGCGGGTCCCGCATTACATCACTGGTGAGCTCTGGCTTGGGGGTGGGTGGGTGAAAAGGAGGCTTCGCCAGGGACCCAGCCCCAGGGCGAGGAGGATAAACAGAACCACACTGGTGGGGAAGTCGTGTTGAGGAAGAAAAAGAAGGAAAACTCAGGACTCGGTTTCCTGCCACGACTCCGCGTAGGGGGCGGGGGGGCTGCTGGGGTGAAAGGCAACATCTTTATAGAGCAGCCGCACCCCAAATCTCCTTCCCACGCGCCTCCAGGCCGCCCTCAACTCCCAATTTCAAGTCCAACAAAAACCGATATCCTAATCTGCTAGGAAAGCTGCGTTAAGGGGGCCGAGGGGGACTGCAGAGGAGCCCAGGGACGGGGAGGGACCGCGGTGCACGCGCCGGGGGCGGGGGGCGGGGAGGCGAGAGGGGGAGGCGGTCGCTGCTGCGCCCCCGCCTGGCCCCGCCAGCGGTGCCTCCCCCGCCAGGCGACAGCAGTCAGAGGGGGGAGGCAGAAGCGACTCCTCCCCGCCCGGAGCCCAGGCGACGGTGCAGGGGGAGGAAGGCACCTCACCTTGCCCCCGATGAGGGGCGGATCATGCCATGGCAGCGCCGGCGAGCGACAACGGCGGCAGCCAGCAGAGCCCGAGCAGCAGCCCCGGGAGCCGGGAGGGAACTGGGGTCGCCGCGAAGGGAGCCCCGGACTGCGGAGACGCAGGAGCCCGGGATGCAGCGGAGACGGTCTCCGGCCTCGCTCCGCTCGAGGACTACGAGTGCAAAATCTGCTACAACTACTTCGACGCGGACCGGCGCGCGCCCAAGCTGCTGGCGTGTTTGCACACCTTCTGCCAGGAGTGCCTGAGCCAGCTGCAGCTCCGCGCCGCCGCCGCCGCCGCCGCCGCCGCCGCCGCGCCTGAGCGCCCGCCGCGCCCGCCGCCCTGGCTCTGCCCGCCCGGCGCCATCGCGTGCCCGGTGTGCCGCCACCGCACGCCGCTGCCTGACAGCCGCGTGCACGGCCTGCCCAACAACACCAAGCTCGCCGAGGCCTTCCCGCTGGCTTTGCGCGCCGCGCACGACCCGCTGCCCCAGGACCGCCTCCCGCCGCTGCCCGCGCGCCGGCCCGCGCCCGCTGCTGCCCCTCCGCCTACCCCGGCACCGCCACCGCCGCCCTCCCCGGCCCCGCCGCAGCCGCCGCCGCCTGCCGAGGACCCGGCCCCCGGGCCTCGCGCCCGCCCCGGCCTGCGCGCCCCGGGCTCCTACGACAGCTGCCAGAACTGCAAGCGCGCGGCGCTCACCGCCGGCTGCGTGTGCGTGGTCTTCTCCTTCCTCTCCATGGTGGTGCTGCTCTTCACCGGCCTCATCTTCGTCAACCACTACGGCGGCGGGGGACCCCCCGGAGGAGGAGCGCCCCCTGGCGAGGCACCTGCCGCTGGGTCGCCCTCACCCTCGCCCGTGGGGCCCATCTGCTTGTCGGTGGCCAGCATCCTGGCACTCTTCTCAGTCGTTGTCACCTGGGTCATCTGCTGGCTCAAGTATCGGCCCGAGGGTGCGGCCGCGGGCTCGACGGGGGGCAGCGGCGGCGGCGTCTCGAGGGCACGGGCGGCGGCGGGCGGTGCGCGGAGGAGCGACACATAGCCGGGCCGCACCGCGGACCTGGCGTCTGCGCCTCCAGCTCCGCGCGGCGGGAGAAGAGGGGGCTTCTGGCTCTGTGCGCTCGACCTTCTGCGCCCTCTCCCTGCGGCCCTCGGGCTCTCCCGGACTCACACCCTCTCCCAACTCGGCCACTGAGGGGCCTCGGTCTTCTGTCCCTCGGGCTTCTGTCGCCCCTCGCCCTTCGCGCTGGGCCAGAGAGGGAAACTGAACAGGCGGGGATGCTGGTGGGAGGTCTCTCTTGCCCGGACTATGCAAAATTGACCTCCGCGTTATGCACCACCTTCGTCCTCGTCAGAGTGTGCGGCCATCCCTCCCTAGAGCACAAGGATCTTCAGAGAGGAGGCAAGGGGAGGGGGAGCCCCGCCGCCCCGCCCGAAAGCTGGTTTTCTGGCGGCCAGGACTTGAGAGTTTCTTTAAAAGTGCAGCTGCGCGCGCGCACACGTGCATCTGTGGCGGCTGTGAATGGACTTAAATTGCCCGGAGGAAGAATGAATGGGATGTAAACGTGACAGGAAAAGGGTTTCCTGCTTCGTAGCGGTCCTGGAAAGGGAGAGATCCTGAGCGCTGAGAGTGACGAACACTCCCCGCCGGGAGCTGCTGGAAGAACCCGCAGGCAGCAGCTGGACGCGATGGGGCAGGTGCACGGCGCGCGTGCGCGCTCGGGGCAGACTCCGAGCGGCGGAGGTGGCGGTGTGCCCAGGGCGGGAGGCCCTGTTGCTCATGGCCGGGTGTCGTCTGGAGCAGAGCCCAGAAGTCTCATCTCCTGGAAGCTTGTGGTTGTTTTATTCACGGTGTTACTGCCAGGAGGTCATTTCATCTGTAACTGGACTCAGGGAGCTTAAAGAGCCTGTTCTCCCTTCTCTCAAAAGTGACTTACTGTTGCCCCCACCTGGAAGATATTGAAAGCTATTCACACCGAATATAAACTACATTTTCTCCTTTCCCTCGCCTTTTTTTCTTAATTTCATTTAAGATATAATTTATTTTTGAATATATAAATCCTGAAATGTTTGTGCATTAAGATTTCCAGAAAATTGTTTGATAAGCAGTGACATTAGTCCCATACCTCGAGTCCAAATACATTTCGAAATTAGGAGCAGAAAATAAAGGCCTGTTGGTAATTGATTCAATATTTTATACTGTGAAATAACTAATGACTTTTAATTATCTGATAAAATATAAACTAGTGCCCAAAGATGAAATCAACTAACTGAAGGTCTTTCTGCCTTTGACTACAAAGATATATATCGTATACATTTATTAGAAAGTATTATATGATTTTGAATTTAGCTGTTTGATATTGTTGGAATTACTGAAATGTTCACATACAGTCACATGAGATGAAAAAGAGTATATATCTATCTGATTTTGTAACTACAAAGATGAATGACCAGTGTATGTTGCAAGTGGGTTAGATGCCTTTTTCTTAAGAAGGAAAACTGTTCCAAATGTACTTTATATGAAAACATTCTTTATTCCATCTTTTGAAATTTGGAATAAGACAAAGTTTTCATGCTTAAAAATCACAGAAGCTACTGAAGGTATGCTATTATTCCTCGAGTATTTATGCAAGCTGTCTGCATGATATCCTGACACTATTCTATTAATTGAACTTGAATCGAGCATTTGTATCTATCATAGGAGTGAAGTAATTTATTGGCCATTGATAAGTGGTTTGGCTGCAATGTAGAAACTACAGTATGAAGTGTTTTATGTCTGCATTGTCTTAATAATAAAAACAAGAGGTCTTTATAGAAATATCTATTTTTACGACATTGATTTCATGGTAAAATTGCTCCGTTATTTGTGTGGCACTTCTCTTCCTTAAATACATGTCCCCATCTAAATCCAAATTTCAGATTTTTAAATGGGGCTGAGAGAGAAATAACTTACACATTGAAATGTGCTTTGCTAAGATGGGCATTTTGTGGGATTCTTTCTAGGAATAATGACCCTGGAAGGCCCAGTGAGATCTGTTGTATTCTGAAGAGAGAAGTAACTTACATATTTACTACCACAACTTCTACTAAAACTAAACTCTGTTGTTAGACTTTGTTCTTGCTTTGTATGAAATGTTTTTAGGTTTCTATTACTAAAAATCACTTTTCAGAGCTTAGTTTTAATTTATTTATACCCCCATGTCTTGTGTTTTACTTCTATATCCATTTTTACCTTTTATTCATTCTTTATTTACCTCCATTGCTAAGATTGTTTGCACTAAAAACTATTGAGTTGCAGAAGTGCAGCTACACATGTATATATGTATGTATTAGGTATCTGTTTAAATATATATTATGTATAAAATATATGAATACTGGTAACAACTTGGCTTTGTGGCTGTGAGAATGTGTACATGTGTACACACACATGAGTTTTTTATGTGAGCTAAACTGGCAACCTGGAAGTCTGTCTAAAGTTACTTTGGGCACCAAGTTTCCTCTTAGAGTTTATTTGTGTTCCAGAGAATTATGCCAATAATGTAACCTAAAAGATTCCTCATAACTGAGAAATACATTCTTGAATCACCTCAATGACAACAAAAGCCACATTTTGCTTCTCTTATGAATTGCATGCGTAAATTTCATGTAATTAAAATTTGAGTTAGAATACTTTTAAATCAAAGAGACACACTTAGCAGCTCAGTATCTAAACATAGAGAGATATTTTCTGTGGCTTACCATGCTTTACTGCTGATTTCTGATTTTGTTATCAGGAACTGAGTGGCAGGATATGGTCATGGAATATATCTGTCTGGTTTCTAGTGGTTATCTGACATTCAGGTCTCTCTCCCCTCTCTCCATTTGGCAGATTGGATTTAATCATTTATATTCACATGGAAAGACCTGCACACCAGCACCTTAGACAAAGCAGGAATTTAAGAAGTAATTGTTGAAATATCAAGTGAGTTGTCAGGAGGGCTCTGTGAAAATGAAGTATTTTTCTCTCTTCCAGTGGCAAATCTCTTCATCTCGGAAAAGCTTGATTTAATCCTGGACACCTCTTCACCTTATGAGTGAGAACTACCAGTAGAGTCACTACAAAAAGCCAGACCTGGTCTGGTCTTTGTACCTGATTGGAAATTCCTGGTCCCCATGGGCTGCATTCTGCCTAGGTTCTGGGGCTACAGGTTAGACTTATCATCATGCTTTCATAGGATCTACATTTCAGGTGAAAGAAACTCATGATGCAGGTGGTGAATTAAACATTCAGCCTCTGAATACAATATGATTTAGTGAACAACATACACATCTAAAAAGCACATTGGATTTGGGGTCAGCATCTGCAGCCAGGAGGTGTAAGCCTGAACATTGGTTCTCTCTTTAGTCGGAAAGGCCATTAAAAATCATTTAACCTCTTTTGAGTCTCAGGTTCCCCATCTATAAAATTAGGGGTGGGGAGTATCAGCGCCCCCTACCTCATGGAGTTGCTGTGAAGATTTGTACACATAAGAGGATAAATTCATGAAAATTATTTGGAAACTAAAGCCCTATATGGACCTTGCTTTTATTTAGGTCTCCAAGTGTCTAATATTACCTCCCCAGAGAGGTCCGCCTTGGCAGCTCTATTCCCAGTGGATATCTATCCCAGTTTTACTTTCTTAATGAGATTTACTTTGTATAATATGTGTTATACTGTTTGCAGTAGTCTTACTTATCAGTTGCATTTTTCATCACTCTCCTGCAACCAGAATGTAAAGATATGAACAGGAACTTTGTCTATCCGGTCATCCATTTGATCCACAAAGCCTTAACCAGTTCTGGGCACGTAGTGAGTGACTGATAAATGTTCTGTTGAGTCTGCTGAAGGGACACTCTGGAATGAATCTTAAGTGACTTGGTTTTCCAGACTTACATTGACCGTAACTCCTGAGATCCTGGGAGGCTTAGGTAAACAGTTTCCTTCTTTCCTTCATAAGAATTTTTGAAAGGCGAAGAAAATACTTATGTCAAGCATTTTGAGTTTTGAGAAAAATTAGCACTATAATAGTGGAACTCTTACATTTTATATTCAGTGACAGGAACTGCCAGAGAAACTAAAGGACATTTGGCCTCCATTTTTTAATCAGTTCTGCATTGTGTGACATTTCAAGGTATCTTTGTGAACATGTAACATGTCTACCCTGTTGCCTCCAAGGCTAGCAGCACCTGCATAACTGGGAAAAAAGCACATTGCAGTGGAATTTCCAACATGAGAACAAGATCTATTAAATTTCTTACTATTTGTTACTCCCTGTTTTATTAAGTATTCAATCTTTGCCATTTTAATAAATCATTCTTCATAGAATTGCTCATTTTATGGTCTTAATAACTAAGCAATTTCCTAGTAACTATGATCTTAATAACTAACTAATTCCCCAGTTATTCTGTGATTCAACTCTTACCCTCTTTAATCATTTAATTCCTGTTAGCTAATATTTGTATTTAACATTTCTGCTATTACACAAAGATGATGAAATTCACATTATGGACAATGAACTGCATGCTTGCTAAATGTGCATTACACTTCTTCCTTTGAAATCATGTTTTTTATTGTATTTGTTATAGTGCAAGTTTGTTTGAGTAGCTAATAATTACTGTAGTATCTATTTCTGAAACGAGTGTTAGAAATGACTGCAGCCAGATCTTAGTTTGAAGTTATGTGAATGAGGAAAGTGTAAGAAATTGAATTTATCCTCTGCTAGAGATCTCTTGATTTTCCATATAAGATAAGCTTTGTAATATATATCAGCATTATTTCCTTCAATCAATTTTGATTCTAAGTCTTCTATACTCTTATGCAGACTAAAATATGCCAAAGAAAAACAAGTTTGTTTCTGTGATGAATTCACAATAATTTCTGATTATAAAATATACTTGGAGAAGTAAGAATGTTCAATGCCTAATTTCCAAGAATATTCCTAGGAGCTGAGGAAGAATGTGAACACTTCCTTTTTTTTTTTTTTTTAAGTTGTCTTTGCATGTAAAATTGGATTATCTTTGGTTTAGAAATACCATATCTCCATGGGGTTGAGTGGGGAATACTGAAGTAGGAAAAGAGTGGAGAAAATATGCAAAAAAGTTCTTTTAGCTTTTAATCTTACAAAACATACCACACAATAAACAGAAGAGAGCATGTTTAATTACTACAAAAATAGAACAATTTTATTTCAACAACTATGATTTCAAGAACTGTGGTACTATATGGTCCACTCAACTATCTCATAGCACATAAAACAGTATTCTCCATTATATATAAATAACACATTTGTGTCACTACTGTGTGACTTTAAAAATATTTTGTAGTCAAATTTGAGAGGTAGAGAGCAAGTTCTATCTGATGCAAAGTTTGGGGAAGAATTAACTTTCAGTGAGAATTAGTCTTGGCTTGGAAAAAATGGAGGGCCAAGCTCTGCAAGGCAAATGATTTGTCCCTAGAAGCTGATTTCCTGTTAAATTCACACATAGCAAATTTATCCACCATGTGAGCTTTATGGAGGTTCTCAACCCTATTAGCACATTAGAATTACCTGGAGAGCTTTAAAAAAAAATTGCAGACCCACTCTTCCTGCCCCCAGAGACACATATTTAATAGGTCGGGTCAGCGGAGAAGAAGATGCATCGGTATTCTTTTAAAGGCACCCCAAGTGAGACTATTGTGCAGCCAAATTTGGGAGTCATTATATTTAACGTAGTTACTGAAAGGCAAGTCTTCCTAATGTCACTTTAATGAACTAAACAGCACGAGGTGCCCTGTCTTAGAAACCGATTGGGAGATCCTGAGGCAATGCTTGCATTTTGGATTTTGGAAGTGGTCTTGAATCACCAAAGGAGGGTTATTTAATCGTTGCTTCTCTCTCTCTCTCTCTCTCTCTCTCTCTCTCTCTCTCTCTCTCTCCTCTCTCTCCCCCCCTCCTTCCCTCCCTCCTTCCCTCTCTCTCTCTCTCCCTCCCTCCCTCTCACACACACACGCTCCTGTTGTTACCTTTGCGTTCAAAGGAAGGTTGACTAAATACTTGCATCCGCATTTGGCTACTGAGATCTTTTCTCACGTGGGCGGAGTGGCGGTTGCTCCTTCCCCCATCAGGGGGCTTTTCTGTGGGCTTCCCCATCCCCCACAAAATAGGTGCTTTCCAAGTCCCCTGAGTCATCAAAATGCAGTGACAACGAGGGGATTTGAGGACGGATTGTGTGGATAATCAGGGAAGTCTCGAGGTTAAATGAACAAAACATCGCCAGTGATAGATGTGGGTGTCATCGCCAGTGACAGCTGAAAGGGGAATCTCAGCTAGTCTGCTGGTCGCTGACAGGTGCCAACGGGCGGGCGAGTTGATCTAGCGCAGAGTCGTTTTTTAAAATACTCGCCAGGAGAGCTGTTAAAAAGACCCTTTTAAATAGTAGCCATTCAGCGTGTAAATTAGTTCCACTCTCTTAGGTGCAGGTATACTTGGGTGTCCACAGAGGCCGAGCTTCCGGCAGTCAGTGGGTTACCTCCGTTTCTCTCCTTGTGGGTGCGCACGCCAGCAGTGGCTCCCAGCTGAGCCCAAGGACTCTCAGGGGAAGGGCAGGGCGCGCGGGCCGAGAACTGGAGCCCCTGCTTACTCTGCGACCGTGGCCGGCGGCAGCCACTGCCCCTGGGACACCGGGGGTGGGAGGGGCAGAATCCCGCACCCTGGGGCTAGCGGGGTCTTCCTTGCCCCCTGCAGCCTCTCCGGCTGGAAAGGACCCAACGCCCCGCGGGGTGCCAGGCGCTGAGCCCCTCTCGGTCGGGTCAACGACGCTTTAGGCTGTCCCGTTCGCCCCAGTTCCCAGCTCCATTACAGGTGAGTTTGAGATCGAAAAGGCAGAGGAGGGCTCGGGGACAAATCGAAGGCACAAGGACGCTGTCATGAGCCCATTTGTCACACGTGGAGGAAACCAGCGGCCGCACTATCTTGCCAACCCCATCACTCGGCATCCCTGCTGAGTTTGGTTTGCCTTTGGGCGAACCTGGTATTCAGCCCTTACCTGTAACGTCCGGATTTCAGGGACTGGGGAGTAGGTTATTTACAACCGGATGACGTTTTTAATATTCCTAGATGCCCACGGGCCGCTCCTAGAGCCCGCCCGAAAGCTGCGCGTTCGCATTTATTTGTAAAAATAGCAGAGGTGCCCAGAAAAGTAAATTAAGAAAAAAACAGACGCCGGGTACGGTGCCTGCGCCCTGCGGAGAGTCGCCTTCGTTTAGTCCCAGGTTTCTCCTTCGCTTTTGGCAGCAGAGGTTCGAGAATCTCAGCCCCGAACGGCTCCCGAAAACCTGCTCCCCGCCGAAAGTCCCCTATTTCCCTTCGGCTTCCAAAGATGCGAAGAGCATCTTGACACACCCTCTCATTACCCGAGGGCAGGGCAGTGTGACCTGGACACAAAAGTTGGAGGGGGGACTTGGAAACACCTTAGGAGTCTTGAGGCGCGTTTGTAAATTTCTCCCCAGGGGCCGAACCTGCGTCCTCATGCCCAGTAGCCCAAGACCTGGCCTCTGCAACGACACAGTCCTTATCTCAGACCTTCTACGATGTCTCCATTATCAGACTTGGCGGTCGGGAAGAAGGCGAGGATCGCTGCGGGGCTTGCCGCGGAGTAGGAAGGACTCAGAACGCCCGCAAAGACGCCTCATTCCAAGTGCAGAGCAGATTGGCTGTAACAGGAAGGCGAGAAGGTTGGAATTCGTACTGTGTATCTTCACCTTCCGCCCGCCGTTGTCCCGACCGAATAAGAGGCTAAAGTGTCTCAAGTTGTTTTCTGCATGGAAATTAGGTTAATAAATTTTCCCCGGGAGGAAAAAAAAAAAAGTTGTTTAAAATAAGCGAACACTTTAGGCAGGGCACAGTGGCTCACACCTGTAAACCCAACACTTTGGGAGGCCGAGTTCAGACGGTCGTTTGAGGCCAGGAGTTCCTGACCAGCCTAGTCAATACAGCGAGATCCCTGTCTCTAACAAAAAATACAGAAATTAGCCGGGCATGGTGGCACATGCCTGTAGTACCAGCTACCTGGAAGGCTGAGGCGGGAGGATCGCTTGAGCCCAGGAGTTGGAGGCTGTAGTGAGCTGTGATCTGGCCACTGCACTCCAGCCTGGGTGACAAAGCAAGACCCCGTCTCAATCAATCAATCATATAAGCAAGCACTTTAAAGTGGGATTATTGGATGTATTTTAAAAGGGAAATGAGGTGAAGTAAATTTCTAAATTATTTTCAGTCGAGATAAGTTACTTTGGTGTCTCCTGAAGGCATTAAAGGTAACTTTTGTTGACATTTACTTACTGACAGAACAAGGCAAACGATGAAGGATGAAGTATTGGCCGGGCGCGGTGGCTCAAGCCTGTAATCCCTTTGGGAGGCCGAGGTGCACAGATCACGAAGTCAGGAGATTGAGAACATCCTGGCTAACACGGTGAAACCCCGTCTCTACTAAAAAAAAAATACAAAAAATTAGCCGGGCGAGGTGGCGGCGCCTGTAGTCCCAGCTACTCGGGAGGCTGAGGCAGGAGAGTGGCGTGAACCTGGGAGGCGGAGCTTGCAGTGAGTCGAGATCGCGCCACTGCACTTCAGCCTGGGCGACTGAGCGAGACTCCGAGACTCTGTCTCAAAAAAAAAAAAAAAAAAAAAGTATTTAGGTAGCTTCCAGACCTCATGCTTTCCGGGGCTGATCAAAGTAGCAGAAAACCAGTACCTTCTAACGGACCAGGAATGGCAATATAACCTTGTCCTGATTTAAACCCTAACACAGCAGGCGGCTTAGCTGTGTGACCTTAGGCAAGTTAATTAACCTCTGTGTACCTCCTTTTTTCATTTTAACTAGATATAACCTAATTGATTTGAGCAGAAAGTAGATGAATCTTTGTAACACACTGAGAACAATGTCATTATATACTAAGCACTCAATAAACATATACTATTACGATTCACCATTATCAAGTACTGTTGTCACCACATGTGGATTTCCTTAGTTCTCCTGAGATATCTTATTCAGATTATTTCGATGGGGAACCCTGGCAGCAGGACCAAGAAACAGCAGGCCCTCCAAGCTCTCATGTTGCCAGCCTCAAGACACTAAATATGTCCTCCAAGAAATCTCAAGAAGAGTGTCGTCTGATTCCCAGAACAGAGACTGAGACAGGTGAAAGATTGCTGAGCAGTTTGTAATGCTAGGCAGGGCATAGTGGCATCCTCTTCCCTGATCCCCCCATCCTGGCACTTCAGTGACTTCTACTTTAAAAGGGTTTATTCCAAGTATTTGTTTTATTTACCTTCACCTTTTCTCCAATCTTTCTGCACTTTTGCAAGGTTTGAGCAGGCAAAGTCCAAACTCGATTTATTTTAAAACCTTGGGAGCAAACTAAATAGGATTTTTCTTAAGTCAGTACTAAGTAAGGCGTATGTAATTTGTCTAGCCCATGATAGGATCATAAATATTGCATTTTCCTTTCTAATATCTTTTTCCCTATCTCAACCACCTATATTCTGCTACCCCCAAATATACAAGAATCTCCCATATTATGGAAGACTGAATTGGGGATGCAGATCAGTTCTCCCAACGCAAATGTGCCCTTCAAATTGGAAATGATCATTCATTGTTGCCTAATGTAATATACCACCAGGATTCCATGCAGAATATCAGTTAGGATTCATTTTGTCAGATATATCTTAGTAATTATATTCTGATATTTGATGCCTCCCTCTATTTCTCTCTCTCTTCCTCCATGGTTCTTTTCAGTTTGGAGCAATCCTCTCTTTTTGCAGGAGTTTTTCCTTTTTTCTGTCTCTAATATTATCCATTCCTAGGACTTTCCTGCTTTCTGAGCTTGGAAAGCTTCTCTGATTTTTCCTGCCACCCTGCTTTTGAATGTCCCGTGATCTGGCTCCTGCCCTCCTGAGTCATTCTCCTCCAGTGAAACCCACACAGTTTGCTCTTCTGAAAGTCAAACTACTTCACCAAGCAGAAGAGTGGAGCAAAGCCCCCATCATGTGAGCTTGTACTGAGAGACCAGAAATTATCCTCTATTACAGGCATGATTCTCATGTGCCCATTATGACAGAGGTGTCTGGTCTTTCTCAGGACCTCTATGGATTGCTTTGGAGATATGAAGATTAGGTTTGGAGATGCCACGAAGATTCCCTTTCAACAATGGGCCTTCTCACCTCTTCCACCCGTACATGTTTCTGTTTACTTCCCTGATGAGCAGCTCTAAGTTATTTATTGGTAGGTTTTACTTTATCAGTGGTTCTGTGATAAGTAAGAACTGCTCTCTTTGACTGTGAAGCACTTCTGCATATTGCTCTGAGAAATCTGTAGTGTTCACAGTGGCTTTGGAAGTCCAAGGTGGGAGAATGGCTTGAGACCAAGAGTTCAAGACCAGCCTTGAGGCTCCATCTCAAGAAAGAAAGGCAGTGAGAAGAGAGAAAGAGAGAGGGAAAGAGGGAGAGAGAGAGAGAGAGAAAGGAGAAGTAGTAGAAGAAGAACAGCAACAAGAAGAACAACAAGAAAACAAAAGAAAGAAGGAAAGAGAAAGAAAGAGAAAGAAAGACAGAAAGAACAAAAGAAGGAAAGAAAGAAAGAGAAAGAAAAGAAAAAGAAAAGAAAAGAAAAGAAAAGAAAAGAAAAGAAAATCTGTGGTCTCTTTTCAAGTCTTTACTGCAGGGCCACAAGCTGTTGCCTCCACTTCATCTGTTGCATTCCTTGGTCCCAAACTTCTTAGGCTTTCAAAGATGTGTTCAAAGACTTTGTAATAACTTATGAAACCTTGTGAAAGTATTTCCTCCCGAATTCTTCCTGCTGGTTTATTTTCCATTTATCTCACAGAAATACCAGCCAAGGAATGATGACTGGTTTTTTAGGGTCTTGGGCTCCTCTGGATTATCTGGAAAGAGGAGTCTTCCACACCCCTCCCACTGCCAAAGTGGTAGTAGCTCCTCTGAATCACCCAGGAGGAAAACACAGACTTGCCCCCACGATGTGGAGCAGGGCACTCCTAGCTTTGCCAACATCTCCCCTGCCTTGGAGAGAGTTTCCTTCTGTATGGGAAATGGGAGTGACAGGTTCTGTAGAGTGAGGATGTGGACACCAAGAAGGTGTGCTGTCATTTTCTATCAAATAAAAATGCAATTTTCAGCAGATGGGAGTTAGATGAAGAGGCCCAGGTCCATCTTGGATTTTTGAGCCACAATCACTGGAAGGGAGGAGTCCCATACCTCTGGCATGTCAACGGTGACAGCTACCCTAACCCTGGAGGTGGTTGGAGGGACAGAGCTAAAGGGAGCCTCAGTTGGTCCATCAGAAGGTTCAGTCCTCCTGTCACCCAGCCTCCCACAGCCATTTTGAAATATCTTTCCAAAGAAGACAGTGGGAAACATCTAGATAGATGCTGGGCCCCCAGAGGAGGCAAGCACTACCTCTTTTGGAGGGAAGCACATCTGCAGGTTTGGCAGCCCAGGCCCTGCCGGGAGTTTTACAGGACCTCAGCCTACCACAGCACAGTAGGCATTCACTAAAGTGTTGTGGACTACATGGTTTCATCACTTTCCTTTATCCTTGCCTTTCCTTCAGCCAACACTCCTTCCTCCTCTTCCTTCTCTGCAGGGAGCTACAGCTCCTTCGAGCCTTCCCAGACCACTCCTGCTGAAATATCAACTGTACCCCAGCTTTTCATACCCGTTCACTCACTACCCCACACTTGGTCCTTCAAACTTCTCCTGAGCTGAGCCTCAGTCTTACAACCAATCTCCTGGCAGGGTGCATATATATATATTGCTGTTTTCTAGACCATCAGCTCTGCCAGGGCAAAGACTTTGGTCTGTTTCGTTGCTGTGGCGCCAGCACTAGGAAAGGCGCATAGTAGAAGCTCAATAAGTATATGTGGAATAAATGAAAGGCCAAGGGTCCCAGAATGCGATCGACTCCAGGAGAAGCCGGAAGACTAGCCGGGCCAACGATTCAGTGGGAGAAGAGGGGGACAATCAAATAATCTGGTGATCCGCAAGGTTCGCAGATGCCTCAGGTCCAGGAAATGACCTGTGATCAAAGGAGCCTGAGAACTTTCAGAGGGAGAATGAATGATTGAATGTGAGAATGCAGACACCGGAGTGTGCCCAGCTCTCGCACGAAGGAAACAGCAAGGAAGAGGGCGGTGCTCCAGGCGCTGCTAAACTCTAGCGGGTGGTGCTCGCGGGCCACTGCCACACGCACTCTCGTCTCCGCTAGTGCGGCCCAAGCAGCGCAGTGGGGTAGGTTCCTTAGCAGGCCACCGGGTGCCCAAGGCTGCGCGCTAGGGCTCAGTAGCTCCCGGCCGCGCGCTCGAAGGAAAGGCTCAGTGTGCGGTGCGACTTTCTGCTTCCCGGGGAGGCCCCGAAAGGTCCTCGAGCCAAGGGTGCCCGAGGACGCGAGGGTGGGTAGGCCAGTCCTTCAGGGTGGGGACCAGCTGAAGGCCAGACCTCCGACGCCAAGCTTGATCCAGCTTTTATAATTTTTCTTTATCCAGCAGAATCTCTTGAAGGGACGACGGTCCAGGCTCAAAGCGCAGAAAGGTTAGGACCTACTAGTATAGGGTGGGACTGGGGAGCAAGGTCAGGCCAAGAGGCCACACCCTGCTTTGCTGAGAGAGGTGGTCTCACAGGACACCCCGCCCCAAGGCGTTCTCCCGTGAAAGCCCAGGGTCCCTGCCTTCAGAGGACGAGACTGCTCCGGGGCTGCCCGGAAATAATCTGAGTTTGCACCCACCCCCTCTAACCCCAATCTCCAGCCAGCTTTCCCACTTGGAGGCTGCGAGCTTTCCCGGTTCTCTATGCCAATAATTGGAGGATCCCTCCCTCTCCCCAGAACTCACTCCTGAGCAGTGTGCTGGTCGTACAGCAACCTGGTCACCTGGGAGGAGTTGGTCGCCCAGACGACTTCTAAGGTCTTCCCCGCCCCATCCCCCAGAGTAGTTTTTCGGGGCGTCCTGGGGCAACAGGAGGTTTTCTGCCTCCCCTGTCACTTCGCCCCAGGCTCCTTTTTAGAGGGTCCTAGGGAAGAGGAGGACTGAGAACCGCGTGGTCCCCACTGAGCCTGGGGTTAAGGGGACGGAGGAAATGGGCCATGAAGTGTCCGCGCGAGTCCCTGTGCGAGTTTCTGAGCGCGTGCCCAAATAGTGAGTGGGAGGTATTTCCCGGCCTGTCCAGGGATCTAGAGCGGTCCTGCTAGCGCGCAACCAGTCCGTGTTTCCGGAAAGGCCTCCCTGCGCGCCGGGTGAGCAGCCAGCGCCAGGCGAGCCCAGAAAGGTGGAAGTCACGGTGGAACCGCCGGCCACGCTGCTGCTTCTCCAAACGCGCTCTGGGAAGGGATTAGGCGCCCCCTGCACTTTCGCTTTGGGCGTGATTGATGCGAACGGCGAGCTAAGGGCTGCGTAATTAATAAAGATTATGCCTGTTTTGTGGAAACGTTCCTCTTAATTAATAAAGGAGGGGGGTTCTAAGGGTGTTTGATTTGCATTTGGAAAATTCCCTCGGCGGCTCGGGCTCCGTGGTGAAGCGGCCGCTGGGACCCGGGACTAATTGGCAACCGCCCGGCCGCGGCGTTCTTGTTCCGGATCAAGTGTACCCCATCTTGTTCCCCTCGCCCCGAGGTCTACCGGACCGCACTCCCTGGGGCTCAGGGCCCCACTCAACTCTGTCTGCATTCACCCCTCCTCGAATGGTTCTCCTTGCCTTCTGCGGACATTGGCGGGCACCCCCGCCCCCAGCCCCGCACGTTTCCCGCAGAGCCTCTTGATCCTTCTCCATCTAGAGGGTACCTCCAGGAGCCCAGATCGCCGATCCTTGGGCTCTGCCAGGGCTTCTGTCGCTGTCCCCTGGGAGGGGGCCGAGGGATGGAAAGAAGCATTTATTCCGTGTCTCTAAGGCCAAAGGGCGCTCAGGGAACGCTGAGAACCCTCCCTGTCCTGAGTGATTGTGTGTGTGTGTGTGTGTGTGTGTGTGTGTGTGTGTGTGTGTGTATGTACGTGTGTGGCTGTTTGTGTCCCTGTGTGGGTCGTATATGTGTGTTTCTAAATATCTGGGAGTGGTGCGTTTTGTTAAAATACTACCTTTTCTCGGGCTTTACTGTTCACCTGCTGCAGCCCAGGAAAAAAAAGTCTCCTCTCCCTAGCGTTGCCGCAGTGAAACACACTTTCGTTTTAACCGTAGACTCCTCCTGGTCCCGGGTTGGAGGGGGAAGCAAGTGCTCCCTGCCCAGAAGGAGCTGGGGGTGGGGAGGTGGGAGAGACCCAGTGTCCGCGTGGAGGGCCTGAGAGCCGAAAAGTGGCTTCAAAGGTTTCGGTAACGACTCTTCGGCCTTTATTTATGCCCTTATTAATACAATATCCATCATTTAGATATCGATCTTTATCCTTTAAACTGATACGCTGAGAATCAATTAGCCATGCAGATTACATTTCCTACCTATCCAAATGTTAATCTCTTAGGCTCAGAGCCGGTGACAATATATTTTTGCAGCCAGATAGTATTAGATTTCGTTCAGAAAAAAAGAAGACGAAGAAGAACAGGAAGAAAGACTCTCTGAGGCTCCTTCCTCTTGGGGCTACTTGTCTTAACTCTTGGCCAGGCTGGGGCTGGGGTGCCCCTCACAGAGTTTTCCCGGGCCAAGAAGCGAGACCCCGAGGATGGTGCGCGCGCAGGCCCACGGCGGGGAGCCGGGCAGCATTCTGCAAGAGGGCTCTGGGAGGTTGGCGGGTTATCGAGGCGTCTGCCCTTCTGCCGCGTGCTCCCTCCAAGCTAATCAACGCGTCTCGGTGGCCCCTTTCGATGGGTTTCCGTGTCGGAGATGGTCAGGTTTCATCTTTTTAGAATTTTTCCACCTGGTTCTCCAATCTCCAAGGTTCTGCATCAAAATTATTCTCCTGCCCCTCTCCCCCAAACCTACGACTTGTTGAAAGGTTCATCTCCAGAAAAAGAAGCTTTATTTGAAAAAGGAAATGGGTGCTTTCTTGGGTGATGGGAGATGAACAAGTTTAAGGTCTAGGAAGGAACTTAAGGAAAGTCTTATGTAGAAATTCAGGAAGCGGAGGCATCCTGCTTTGGTTGTGGTGATAAGAGTTTCTCCCCTCTTCCCTCTCCCACGCCTTCCCTCCATTCTTCCCTCCCTTCAATATTTTTTTTTTAATTTCTTTCCTTCTTTCTCTCTTTCCTTCTCTCTCTCTTTCTTCTTTTTCATCCCCTCAGCCTCTTCCCCAGTTTTGAAAGAGTGAGGGGTCGAGAGAGGACGTGTTCTAGGGCGGGCAGCCCTCCCGGGGTCTGTGGACTGCGAGACCTCAGGAGACGCCCGGGTGGAGCCGAATATCTCCTAGAGGCAGGTGCGCGCAGCAAGCTTCAAAACGCCTCTCTGCAGTCCCAGGTCCGCGATCCCCAAGACTCTGGGCAGATCGCGCCCGGCTTGGCCCCTGACAACTCTGCCTCCTCCACCTGTCGCGTTTACTCCGTTTAGTTGGCTATGCAGTCTCTGGCCCCAGATGTGCTTTTAAAACCCGAGGAACGCGGGTGCTGGACTCATTCTCAGCCTCTTCCCTCGGGGTCCCATGATCCTACTGTGGCGAGCTTCCAGGCTTAGCGAGGAGAAGTGGGTTTGAACATTCGTCTCCCATGTTTCTCTTTTCTTGCTCCTCACGTCACCGGCCCCTCTACCCTACCGCTGAAATCCATCTCGAGGAGAAATTTTCTCCGAGGGTTCAAGAGACTCAGGCTGAGAAGCGGCCGCGGCTCACTGCGCTGGTTCAGGAGCTGGGGCCGCGTGGAGTCGGAAGTCCAGTACGGATCTGAGCGAAATAAAGACCTGTTAGTTCCCCCTGCCTGGTACCCTCCTCCCCCGAGGGCAGGACACACAGCCCCAGCTCTTTGTGTACAGGCGCCCCGAGGCAAGAGTTCCTGGATTGGTCACTCGCCTACTTTTTTGCTCCGGGAATCAAGGAAACCAACGGACCCCAAGGTTTCTTTTATTCACTTCTTCCAACTCTGTTCCCGCCCCGACCTCACTCACAGCCTTCGCCTGACTCTGCAGAGGTCAGACTTTCTGGTCTTTCCAAGGCCCAGGCTGCCTGCCCCCAATATAAGACGGTCCCTCAGCTAAGTAAGGTCCTTCAACTCTTACCCCTTTCACACATGCCAGGTTCTTTCACACACACACATACACACAACTCGAATACACACACTCCCCGAATACACACACCAAAGAGCAGTTACCGAATTTCTCTTCTAAATATCACCCCCACCCCACCATGAACTTTTACCTAATTGAGCAGAACGTTTTTTGGAAGGTTAGACAGACTTACTCTAAGTTTTTAAAAGACACCTCCCCGCCCCCCGGAGAATCTGGCTCTGGAATCTTGTCTTCCTTGTTTACCTAAAAATAATTTTCTCAGACCCAAATGGACTAGACCAGCTGCTATGAGATGTATTCTCTCCCTCCCTCACTGCCTTTAAAAACCGCTCTCTTCTTTCCCTCTTTTCTTTTTTCCTTTCCTATTTTCCTTCTTCCTTTCCTATTTTCCGTCTTCCTTCCTTTCTTCCCACAAACCACATGTTCTTTATTGTAAACCCGCTCACAAGTTCCCTGGGGGCTTCCCCAGCTTCAGAAACAAACCCACTTCGGCTGGCCTACACCACGTTTCAATGCGATGTCCACATCCTCATCCAGTCCCTTAATCCGAACTCATCCCGACTGATTTTTCGATGGGGAGAAGAGCGGCGCCAATGCTTTTGACAAATAACTGCGGGGGGCCTAATGGCGGTCACTGAGGCAGCGGCTGCGAAGGACCACGGGTTTAACCCGGGCATTCATCAATCCTGTATCATCACATCCGGACCGGAAGCTCATGATCAGGAACCTGGCGTTTTGATATCCTCCCCGTGAGCCCCCGGCAACCTTTCTGTGGGATTGAGGGTTTCTCGGCGCTTGCCCAAATTTTACTGCATCCTAAGAGTCACGCCTGGGGCTGGGCGGGTGGCCAGGAGCTTCTCTGCGCGACCGTGTGAGCCTGCTAGAGCTTGGCCCTTCAGACAGGAAGAAAAAGGCCTGGCTGGCAGACGCCAACCCCGCTCCTCACTAGGTCAGGGACATTATTTTGAATAGATCATAATTTCCTCTTAAGACCTGTGTTTGGCTGAGTATGAACTCATCCCTCAGAGGCCCCGAGAAGTTCATGGGCCGTGAAACCCTTGTGCCAGTGTCCCCAAGTGCGGAGGCTGTGCGCTGAAGGTTGCTTCGCAGCCCAGACGGAACTCACCCAAGTACGACTAGGCTGTAGATCCACGCATCCAAACGGGCTGCAAGGGAGAACCTTCAAGTCAACAAGGGCAAGCTCCACCCAGGCCTGGACAGCCAGCCCACTGTTAATTTCACCTGTAGCGTCTCTGAAACTGGAGGTGGAGGCAGAGGGGGCAACAGAAGCTATGCCTCCCGCCCCTGTTTTTTTGTTTTTTTGTTTTTTGTTTTTTTTGGTCAAATTATCCAAATACTGTCTTCAAGGCTCCAGTTTCATTTCGAACGTGCACAGAGCGTGAGTGGAGGCTACGCTCGTTCACAACACCGAGAGTCCCCCTGATGAGTTCTGGGTAATTTGTTAGCCCGGGGAAACTCCACTGCCTCCCAAACCTGGGTTCAAGGATGCAGCGCGCGGGCCCTCGCCTTCCAAGCCCCACCGCTGGGGCATTCTTTTACCAATTAGCACCTGTACCGCGGCCAAATTTGGCACCAGGACTCCTTGACTCACCGGCTCCGGATAGGGAAGTGACCTGGACTCCCACCAAGCTTCAGGGATTGGGAGTGCGGTGGCTTGGGCCCCGGAGAGACTTCAGAAAGAAATAAAGGGGAGGCCCAAGCCTCGGAGATAGAAAAAGAGTGGCTGGAATCACCCGGCTTTCCTGAGACCTGTTGCGCCCGGTTCTGCGGAGTCCCCGGCTCTGAGCCGGGTTTAGTTTGGCGGAGTGCGGGCGCCCTAGGCCGGGAAGCCTCAGCCAACCTTGCCGTCCTGACCATCCCAGGTCGGACTTCTGGGACACAGGCCACAAGAAATTTAGATTCCCGAAGTCTTTGGATGTGGCCCAGCTGTCCAGAGCCTAAGGGTGCGCATCCACCCCTCTCCGAGTCTCCGGGCACCTCTGGCCACTGCCCGGTGGAGAAGGGCCGAGCTGATCATCTGGATACATATGAACCTCAGAGCGCTTGGCAGAAGAGAAAGAGGCCGGAAGGGAGAGAAAGTGAGTCGCCTCCTGATTCCAGAGTCACATCCTCGTGGCCTCCATTTGTACGATTTTATAGCAAGTGGAGGCTAGTTTATGAACCAGTCCCCCATGGACACTTAAGACCCGGCTCATCCGGAGGTACCTCCGTTCAACGGTCTCGCGGACTCTGCAGTCTAAGGGACCGGGAGAAGGAAGCTTGAAGCAAGCGCCTCCCTCCAGCATCAGCCGGCTCTCAGGAGAGAAAACTGCCGGCAGGAGAGAGACGGGTGGAGTCTGGGAGGGGCTGGCCAAGCCCCCGGCTCAAAAACAAATGAGACTCAGTCCTAGATGTTCTTTAACTGCTCGCGGGGTGCCAGAGTTTATTTTAGCTGAGAGTTGAGCCTACACTTGCCTTCTTCAAATTACACTTCGGGTACCTCCTTCACCCAACAATTACCGCTGACCCCAGAAAGTGCTCTGTCGGCTCTGCTCAACCTTTGGGAAGAAGAAAACTTGGAAAAGTCTAATTCTCAAAATGCTGTCTCTGAGAAGTGGCTTAAAAAATAAGGACACGGGCTTTGGTGACCCCAACTCCTTAAAAAGAAAATAAGAAAATTTTCCCCTTGAAAAAATGGAATCATTATTTGTAAAACCAAGTTAAACAAGGCACATGCCTCCCTCATGGGTCCAGACATTTTTGGGAGTCTCCTGAGACCTGTCCCCGTGGCTCTGAGGGTCAACCAAGCCTTCTGGCATCAGGCAGGCTGAAAGCTTGTCTGTTTTCCCCTATGGTGGGTGGGTTTTTAAAGGACCAACTTGTGGACTGCTGAGCAGCTATACCCCAACCCTCCCGCCCCCCCATCTTGCCTTCTGAGTTTGCCTTAATTAGGGAACGGTGAAGTAGGGTTGGGGGCCCGAGTTCTCCTCAAAACTGTCAAAGGAGGTGGGGGAGGAGAACAGAGAGAGAGGAGTGGAGAACTCCTGGCGTAGGAAAAATTCAAAAATCGTAAAAGGAAAAGGGGGAACTTGAAGCCCAGAAGTCATTGTTTCCTTTATTTCAAAGGGAAAAACCTGCCCGATTCTCATCCTTTTGATTGATTAAGGCCCTGAATACCTCGCGGACCCGGAGTGACAGTCCCTGAATAGACTCGAGCGAATAAAGCGCAGTGCAGAGCGCGGGGCTGGCACTCGGGGGTGTAAAGGAGGCGAGTTCGCTGGCACTTACCAAGTTATAAATAAAAGGCTATGCACAATGGTACCTTCTCTAAGGACAGACAGCCTTTACAACACTCCTGGCGTCATATCCTGCTGGGGACACTTCAGCTCCTAGCCAAGACTTCGTTCCTTTTATTTTTCCAGCAGTTTAGTCTGAATGCCATAATAAATTCCTGAGAACAAACGCTGCAGCCGGGCAAAACTTTAACATATAGACACATCTCTGTCGACGCATCGGGGATCAACACGTGGAGATTTAGAGCTGCAACTTGCCAGAGCTGTTTTTAAATCAAGGAGAGGAGCTGGTTTTTTTTCTGCACCCTCCCCCCATACCCCCAGCCTTCAACTAACAAGTGCTTGGGCCTAGCGACGGCTGCCTGTGCTTCACACTAGCCCAGCTTGCAAACGGAGAAGACAAAAGAACATCAGCGCACCCTGGACTCACTCCCGGGAGAAACCCCATCGGGAGGACCCCTTAACAAGCCTAGGCCAAGGGGCACTGACCATAGGAAGGAAAGCTAAATATGTCTGGGGCCCCAGATGCCTTCTTATTGGAATTGTGCCCCCTCCAGTGGCAGTAAGCCAAGAGAAATGAGAGCGAGACCTACAGGTAGAAAAAATGAGACATAGAGAGACACAGGAAATCACAAGAGGAATAGAGGCAGAGCGAGACACACACAGAGAGACACAGAAAGAGACAGAGAGACAGAGAAATAGAAAGTCAAGGAAAGAGAGATCAGAGAAACACACACACACACACACACACACACACACACACACACGGAGTGACAGAGACAGAGAGACAGACTCTTCTCCACCCTCAGCTACTGCCATTTCCCTAGGGCTGTCTCTCTCAGTTTCCACCGGGCCACCATTCTCTCCTGGGCAAGGGGCGCAGCGCGGGTCCCCCTCGGGGCCGGCAGAGGCCTCGGCACCACCAGAGATGGGAAGAGAAAGTGGCCGCTGTCGCCCAATCAGCGCGTGTCTCCGCCACCCGGGACGGTCTCCCCATCGGCCAATCGCAGCT
The DNA here is from genome assembly GCF_007565055.1 of Rhinopithecus roxellana. Lineage (NCBI taxonomy): Eukaryota > Metazoa > Chordata > Mammalia > Primates > Cercopithecidae > Rhinopithecus > Rhinopithecus roxellana. The sequence continues at coordinate 27,175,083 of NC_044562.1, forward strand.
CAGGGCTCCTGACCAAGCTTTGGGTAAAAGAACTAATAAATGCTCCCGAGCCCGGATCCCCGCACTCGGTGTCACCACAGGAGGAGACTCAGGCAGGCCGCGCTCCCGCCTCACCCGACTCCCCGGCTCGCTGTGGCTCTCTGAGCCCCTTTTCAGGGACCCCAGTCGCGGGAGCATTTGCCCGGACTCGCACCAAACTTTTCCGCCCTGGGCTCGGGATCCTGGACTCCGGGGCCTCCCCGCCCTCCCCTTTCCCGGGTTCCAGCTCCGGCCTCTGGACTAGGAACCGACAGCCCCCCTCCCCGCGTCCTTCCCTCTCTCTCCAGCCGTTTTGGGGAGGGGCTCTCCACGCTCCGGATAGTTCCCGAGGGTCACTCGCGCCTCACTCGCCTTTCCGTTTCGCCTTCACCTGGATATAATTTCCGAGCGAAGCTGCCCCCAGGATGACCACGCTGGCCGGCGCTGTGCCCAGGATGATGCGGCCGGGCCCGGGGCAGAACTACCCGCGCAGCGGGTTCCCTCTGGAAGGTAAGGGAGGGCCTCAGGGCGCCGCCTGGATCCCGGGGCCTGGGATCGGCTGCTTCACCCCATCCCCAGGCTCCACAGGCTCCTTTGGTGCTTCCAGTAAGCCCATTCCCCGGGCACCCCACACCCCAAGAAGCACCAGTCGGGGGCGAGGACCTACTCGATTTCCTTTCTGCAAATGGAGCGCGCTGCTCTCTTCAAATCCTGACGGAGCTGGGCGGCCAGGCCTGCAGCGGGCCGGGGCGACTTGCCCCTGTTGTTTTGGAAATGCCGCGGCGGAGAAGGAGGTGAAACAGCTCCTGAGCTGCAGAAACAACTTCTCCGCAATTTGTCCACTCGAAATTATCTCGAAATTGCGCCCACACTTGTGAAACATATGTCAGTTCGGGAAGCATTTTTTTGCCCTGCAAAATTGTAGTGGCTAAAGCCGCGCCATTGTGATTGGAATTTTTAGAATAATTAAATAAATTAGAATTCTATTTGTGTCAAATAGCGTCTAGAACTTTCTGTAACTTGTTTAGGAATCGCTTTTCAGTCCACTTGAAGATTCTGGGAATCCCGAGGAGACAGGAAGCCTTGCAAGCCTGAGCCGTTTCCAATGGTTTTCGAGGTTAGGGTGCCCCAGCAGAGATACTCATCGCCCCCACCCCCACCCCCTTCACACTCAGCCTAGAGTAGAATGTAACACCCACAGCAAGAATGGGGACTAGGGGACCCAGGAGCAGTCCAGCCGCTGCTGTGGTCTCTGTCCCAAGATGTAACAGGTGACACAGGCACTGCTGCTTGGGCCTCCTTTCTGGACCCGCTTTGACTCTTGGCTGCTGCACTTTTGGCTAGAAACTCCAAGGGCTATCAGCTTGCCCAAGTCCCTTAGAAAGGGAGCGATCCCAATTGGACAGGGATCGGCGGGATCAGAGTTCATCAAGGCCAGCGCCTGGGCGAACTTCTCTTCGCCAGGCGGCTGTTTCTAGAGCAAGCTAGACAGTCTGCCAGCTACAGGTTCTCCTAAGTTGCTACTCCTCCCGGGCCCGAAGGGGAAGATGCTTTCTCTGGGGAGAATTATTTTGCCCCACTTGCTGTCTTTACACAAGGTTACACGCGCTATATTGCTGAATAATTTGAACAAATGTGATTGAAAGGAGGCCGTGGTCTGGGAGTCCGATGTCGAGCAGTTTCAGTGTCGGTGCTGTAACATGAGGATGGGCCAGAAGACTGTGAAATTATATGCTGCTGTTCTTTGCTTTTTATTTTCCTCCAGTGACTTTTCCCTTGCCCCTCTTTTTCACCTTCCCACAGTGTCCACTCCCCTCGGCCAGGGCCGCGTCAACCAGCTCGGCGGCGTTTTTATCAACGGCAGGCCGCTGCCCAACCACATCCGCCACAAGATCGTGGAGATGGCCCACCACGGCATCCGGCCCTGCGTCATCTCGCGCCAGCTGCGCGTGTCCCACGGCTGCGTCTCCAAGATCCTGTGCAGGTACCAGGAGACCGGCTCCATACGTCCTGGTGCCATCGGCGGCAGCAAGCCCAAGGTGAGAGGGCGGGCCTTGCCCTCCTGGCTCCCAGACTGTGGTCCCCTGTTTTGGGGAAGAGTGGGCAGGGGGGAACGGCTGGCATCTGGGGCTCTCCAATGAGTTATTTTTGAAGTTTGTGAAGGTGTGTAAAGGGGTGTGTGTGTGTATGTATGCGCGCACCCTGGACACTTCTTGATGAACACTTAGGGAAAGCTCTCTCCTTTCTGCAAAGGAGAAATCACATTTGTTTTTTAAAGCCCATAAGCCTTGCAATCCTCATCAAATTATTTTAATAGATGAACACTTAAAGCAGGCAAGCTGTATGTGCCCACCTGTTGCCGATTTCTTCCTTAAGTGTCTTCCCAGCTCCCACCCATGGCACTGTCCTTTCCAAAAAGAATGTAAGGAACCTCTTCAGGTTTCATACTGGTTTGTTTCCGAAACCCCGCCCTCAGTCTCCCCCAGTGCAAACTGTTTTCAATGAGTCAAAAACTAGGATGATTAGTTTTCTTTGTAATAAGCCAATGACTCCATTAAAAAATATAAGCAGTTTGGTGCTATCCTCAAATTATTTTGGTTCCCTTCTTAAAAAGAAAGAGTCAAGCCAACTAGGGTTGAGTGGGAGGAAATTACACAAGGTCTGTCTTTTCTTCCAGTTGCCACGGGGCAAAATCAAGAGGGTTATGGTAAACCGAAGACCTCCAAACACCCTCCTCTTCCTTCTCATCTACTGAAACCCTTTCACAGCCTTTCTGAGAATCTTTGGAACCTTCTTCTTCTTCTTTAAAAAAGTATATATACTGGGGGTGGAGAGAAGAGTCAGTCTCTCTTATTTATATTTGTCATCGACTCAAAGTTTTAAAAACCTAAATAGGTACCTTTACATTTCAGTCTTCACTTTAGCATAAATATCCCTTTGGAAAAGCACAAGTGGAAGATTTAACTTAATTTTTCAGCTCCTTTTTCAAGCATTGCTTTTTTAGTTTCGTTTTCATGTTGGTTCTGTGTAAGGAGTTGCCTTATTTCCAGTGATGAGAAAGTACAACCCCACCCCACCCCCATCAAGATGTTATAATTCTTTTGAATTTATCCCGGTTGTCTGGGGCCTGTCTCCGGGAGGTAGAGGCTTCCCAGGCTGCTCCGCCATGGGATGTGTTCTTGTCTGTCTCTTTCTAAAGTGCTTCAGAGAGTTGGGGTCTTTTTGCTAACAAAGGGGGACCATCCCAGAGGATTCAGGGAGGAGCATCCCGACAGGCCCAGAGGCGGTGGGGCCGCCGCCACCTGGCCCAAGATACCGGGTACCAACGCCTGCCCGCCTGTTCTCTTAAAGCAGGTGACAACGCCTGACGTGGAGAAGAAAATTGAGGAATACAAAAGAGAAAACCCGGGCATGTTCAGCTGGGAAATCCGAGACAAATTACTTAAGGACGCGGTCTGTGATCGAAACACCGTGCCCTCAGGTACTAGGCCCATTAACGTCTCCCGGAGGCGCGATAGTCAGTCGCTATTACCCCGGCAGGTAGAACAAGACGTAATCACCCCAATTATCGGTCTCAGCTATTGGAAGGTGGCCTCTCCCGAGGCCCTGAAATATTTAACAACCAGGCGTTCTTGGCAGTTTATGGAGGGAGGGGTGAAATGCTTGTCTTGGGGGCGGAGGGTGGCGAGACCACCGCTGAGGACTCCCCAAAGAAGATTTCTGACTAGGAGGCAGGGCAGGAAACTTCAGGCGGAGGCAGAGCGTTTATTAATATTGATGTTCCCTTTTAAAGAGAAACAAATGTTTTGGTAACCCCAACCGAAGGGAGATGGGGCCCGCGCCGGGAGGGACTTTGCCGTGTGCGCAAGGCCGTGGAGGCTTTCACAACGGCCCCGATTGCCCCCGAGAGTCTCAGGGACGGTCAGGAGCCCCCTGCCAGGGCAGCCTGGGGGAGGCGGAGGGAGAAGAGGGGCGAGCACGGGGCCAGCGCGAGGGCGCACGGGAGGGTTTGTTTTTAATTAAAAGGAAACTCCCTTTTTCCCTCTGCGAGAAACATATATTTCAGAACATGGATTTGTTTACCAGACTGGAATCTGGAAAAAATAAGTGGGAGAGAGTGCATTTTCTTTTGATTTTTACAATAGGAAACGATTCTACAGTTGAAATTTAAACCCTTTATAGCCTTAAAAAAAAAAAAAAAAAAAAGGAAGAAAAGAAAAAAAGAAACTTGATTTACGGGGGTGGGGGCAGGGGGGTGGACAGGTCGGCTTTGGTTCTTCCTCCCTTAAGGCGAACCGCAGGATCCATGCATTTAGGTGGGGAGGAAGGAGGATACCCAGTGGGCTGGTGGGAGAATTCTCTTAGATTGGAGAACAGAGCCCGGTCTTTGGAGTCCAAGAAGGGAAATGCTTCCTGCCCAGAATCGAGGGACAAAGATGGCATCCGGCCCTAACCTGGAGGCACGGTTTTCCCAGGCTCCGTCTTTCAGTACCGAGATACAGATAATAGGGAGGGGGATTTGAGTGGCAGGGTGAGAGGGCTGGAGAAGGATGTGGACGCCCAGGGATGCAGGAGGGGACACCCGAGCAGTGCAGGGCAGCGGCTCCAGGGCCCTGGCTGGGGGTTAGAGGGGGGCGCTCCTTCCCGCACAGTCCCTCTTTTCTCAGCTATGTGCACTCCCTTGCTTCCTTCCTCCTCCCGCCCCCAGTGAGTTCCATCAGCCGCATCCTGAGGAGTAAATTCGGGAAAGGTGAAGAGGAGGAGGCCGACTTGGAGAGGAAGGAGGCAGAGGAAAGCGAGAAGAAGGCCAAACACAGCATCGACGGCATCCTGAGCGAGCGAGGTAAGAGGTGGCGCCTTGGGCGGCGCACTCGCTGGAGACCTTGGCGGGCATCGGCTCCCTGACATTGCGGATCTAAAGGCAGCCAAGCCCAGCTCGGATCAAAGCCCCTTCATGCTCAGTGTCTCTGCGCCTGAGTAAGGGCATAGAAGTGGAAGACCAGAGGGGCACTAGGAATTAAAACAAACATTTCTATTCTGCCTAGTTTTTCCGTTTTGTAAATCTTTCTTTCTTACCACTGTCAGCCCCTGGGATTCTAGAACTGTGAATTGCGCTCTATTGGAGGGGGCAGGGGAAGCTGTTACTCTCTTGCCATTAAACATGAGACTGGGCATCTCTGAGCAATTGCAGGGCCGGGGATGGAGGGTACTTGAATCTTCAGAAGTTGAAGTAGCTTTTATGCTCTCAGGAAAGGCCCTGGTCTCCGGAGTTTCCCTGCAGTAAAGGAGAGAGAGACAGATAACTCTTTTGGGCAATGGCCCTCCAAAAGTTGCCCCCACATTGGCTGCCTTATAAATGTGTGTGTGTGTTGACTGGCTTGATTTGTTTGAAATTAATTTTCAAATGTGACGGGGTTTAACCCCGTGTGTGTCTGGGAATTGAAAGGAACCCAAGCTCTGGGTTACAAATGGAAGGGATCTGGGTTCTTAGAGTGCGGGCACCCTCTGTCTTCTAGGGGTACGGACCCCCGATTCCTTTTTGGCTGTGCACTGTCAGCACTAAGAAAAAAAATCTCCCTCATGGGAGACAGAAGTGCAGCTTGCTTCCCCTTCACTGGCTACAAGTCATCCTCAAACTTTAAGGGTACACACGCTAAAAGAAAAAAAGAAAAGAAAAGAAAAGAAATGCCATCAGAGTTGAACCAGGAAGGGATCATTGCAGTGGGAGATGGGGGGATTGTGTCTCAGTGGCTTTGGCCTTGGAGATGGTTGCCCCTTTTCAAATGCACAAATGGTCAACAGTGGCCAGGGGCCCCACTCGCGCCTGAAGTTTCCTCACCTGGGACCTGGAGTTCACTTGGCAAAGTTAGTTTTGGAGTTGCCAGAGGGACAGACGGCTTTCCAGGTGGGCTCAGAGCCGTTGCCGACTGCGACTAGCTGGGTCTGAGCCCTTCCTAGGGTGGCATCCAAGTGGGACTTCTTTTATCTTCATTGCCCAACTCTAGGGCAGCCACTGGCTCTCCTGAGCAGCTGCTTTACAAAGAAATGCAAGATCTGTACACAACCTGGAAGGAACGTTTAGATTTAGAAGTTACAGACCCAAATGGCTGATTTGAGGGAAAAACAAATGTAGATACTCTGATGCACACAAGAAATCAAAGACGTGTTCAACTACAGCAGGTTGGGCGGGGAGATGCTTCCTTTGCTTTATGACAGAGGCCTCCTACGAACTCAGCCTAAATCCTGTTTTTGGAGAGTGCATTTTTCTGCCCTGGTCTCTGAGAAGATACCTTGGCTTTTATAGCAGGCCTAGCTGCAGCATAGAGGTGCTGAGAAGGGAGGAAGGTAGGGAGTCAGACAACCCCAAACCAAATGTGTTCCTGTGGGCAATGGGGAGAAGAGCCCAGAGCAGTCACAGAGGCTGGGGACTCACGGCTTTGCTACTTGTTGCTGGAGGCACCGGCATGGCAGGCTGGCTGCTCTCTCGCAGTACAGGCGACTGAGGCCCAGGAGACAAAACGTCCCAAATGAGCTGGTCAAACATTTGTACAACTTTTCCAGCTTTTACAAAGAAGGCCTTCTCTACACAATCTACACTTGGAGATGAACTTGGGAGACAAAGCCTGGAGAGTCCATTGAAACTCACACTTTAGCTCAGCCCAGACAAAGCTCCAGCTCGGAGCAGCTTGATGTGAACAAAGGAAGGCAACCTTTTTATAATTCAAGGAGAAAAGAAGAGAAAACAGCACCACAAAAGGCTGAGAATAGACATTATGGGCTTGCAATGAGGGATGAATTATTCAATGAGCCCCAATAGCTGCTGCGCCAGGAAGTTTTATGGACTCTCCAGCGTGGAAAAAGTGGCCATTTCACCTACAAAATGTTTCTAGTCTTTTGGGCTGTCTAGCTGGGCCAGCTGCTATTCAAGGGCAATTGCTACCATTTTTAAAATCAGAGCATTCTCCCCAGTGGGGGCTGTGCTGTTGGAAACACACACACACACACACACACACACACACACACACACACACACACCTTGGAGACTGAAGCCTAATTTAATTTGGGGTTGTCAAGGAAGATGCAGTGTCAGTCTCTTCAGCACCTCTAGCTCCTTTTTAGATGAGCCCTGGAGGGCAAGAGGGGCCCAGAGAAAGGACAGAGTGAGGTGTAGTTTGAAGTCTAGAAACTTCAAACCTTCTTTCTGTTGTTTGGGCATCAAAAATCCCAGGCTGGCCGCTTGTAAAATAGAATGAATGTTGATAAAGCGCTCCTAGCGCCCTGGCAGAGAGGGAGGAGAAATCTGAGAGAGGAGGGACTTTGGGGTCCCCTGACCAGTGTGATGTATTCTTGCCTCTTTCCAGTTAGTGGGTCTGGTGGGTGCTGCTGAGTCTTGCTTTTCAAGGGACATCTTTGGCCTGAGGTCTGCTTGGCAGACACTGGGACAAAAGGATTGAGCCACCTTGAATGAGGTCAGAATCACCCTCATTCTTCTCTCCAGTGTCTTTCTCTCAGATGGTCCTCTTAACTTTCCCAACTTTCCCTTTTCCCTCGCTCAATCCAAGAGCTGAGTAGCTTGCGGAGCTAGTGCGCTCAGGCCCGCTCTCCCTAACGGGGGCGCACTAAGAATGATGCACCCTTGCTGCATCCATCCTTCCAGCTTCATACCTCAGGAGAAAGGAGAGGAGGGCTGGGCCGCTCACGAACACTACCCCCGCCCGCTATCGCCAATCCCTCTAGCCCCTGGCCAGCACTGAGACTGGAGCAGGGGTAGCCGGGGGAGCCAAGTCGTGGCCGAGGCATCCGGGGCTGTGGGCACGGCCCTGCGCAGCGGCCGCTCAATGGGCGCCTCTGTTCCTCCCCCGGCTCGGCCGAGCGGGCCCGCGGGCGCCGCCACAATGGGCTGGGCCCCCACTCCTGCGCTCTGCGCCAAAGCGCCGCGCCGCGCCGCCCCCTCCCCTACTCTCTGGACGGCTCGAAGCTTAGCTCGCCGGGCTGCAGCCGACTCAATTGCCTCCTTTATGTCCTTCTCACTTTCATCTAGACACAGCCCGCCTCCCCCCTTCTTCTCCTCTTTTTTTTTTTCCTCCCTTGCCTGAGGCTCACATTAGTGAAATTTCTGCAACCTCCCCCCATTTTTTTTTCTTATTTTAAAGAAAGCCCTTAACACAAAAGCGGTGACTAATCAATAGAAACTGCCCCTTCATCATCTCCTCCTCCTCCTCCACCCCTCCTTCTTCTCCTCCAGCAGGGTGACGCTTTTCCTGTTTGTGAGTTTTGGGAAACATTTTTGCTTTGTGCAGTAATGGAATTAGAGGACAGTTGAGGACTGTAAATGGACACGCGACTGCAAGACTCTCGCTTAAATATTTAGATGCAACGTTACAATTACTGACTTGTTGTAGTGGCTTTGAAGTGGCAGCTCCGGAGTGCAGGGGGAGAGAGGCCAGATTGCCAAATTGATGTTTTGATTGGGGACTGGCGATACACTCTCATAAGACTTTCTTCCCTTTTAAAATCACAAGTGAGCGTGGGAGGTTTGCGACAATTTAAAAGATACCGCTAAGAGATCTCAAGCATAGGTCGGTTGGGGGCTTGTATTCCTTTTCTATCTGTCCCCTCCTATTTGACGTTTACAAAAAAGAGTGCTTTCTTAAAAAATTGGAGAAAGGAAAAGTGACAAAAGTTTTGCTCAAGTTTCCATTTTATTTGTAAGCTTGTCAGCTTTTGTAAAGTTCACGAGGACGACTTCAGCTTTTTTGGGGGGAGGTAGGGGAAGATAAATCAGTTTAAAACGTAGAAAAGCATTAAAGGTCTTTGGAGTATTTTATTTCCAGTGAAATCATGAAAAGAGCACTCTTATCATTAAGGGACTGCTGAAATCAAGGAAAACGAAGGGTCATTTCTTTTCCCGTTACTGAGCAGGAAGGGACGTTTTGGTTCAAGGTTGGGAGGAAGGGAAGGCGGGGGACGAACTTTCCCATAGATTAAAATCATTGGGTGTAGGATCACAGGTTTATGGCCTCGGATCCTTTATTCAAGTGGACGGACCAGCCCGCTCTCCAAGTCCATTTGTTAGGATCACGAATTTGACCTCAACGTCGTCTCGATTCTTTAGAGTAAACTTCATATTTTCTGAAGTCCTTGCAAAACTCAACAAAGAAATACCACCCATTTAAAAAAGTGTTGGAAGTATCAGAAGTTGAATTCTATTAGAACACCACGCCGTGTTCTATTTGTTAATGTCGCGGTAACAATTTTCCTGCTGCAACGACTTGAAAGGAAACACCAGAGTTCAGCTCCTAGCTTTTTCTTTTCTCTTATTTGGTTTGGTTGACTGCTGTGTGCTTACCTTCTAGCCTTATTGAAAACATGCAGATTTTCTAATTAATGCTTGAAATCGTATGTTTATTTTGGGGTTTGATTTGATTGTTGATAGCACCGGAACCAGGACGTAGGGGCTTCTACTGCGTAATAATTACTGAAGGGTCATTTAAAAGTCCCCAGGGCTGAGCAGTAAAACCCACCCGGGCGATGAGGCGGAACCAGTCAGCGCGCAGCGGTTCAGGCGAGTGGAATATACAGAAATCGATCACGTGAATAGGAGCGTGGCCGCTAAATCCGAACGGCTTCAGCGTCCATGAATGCATATATTTTGAGAACAACAACAAAAAATTCTTCCTACTATAAGACTAAATGTTTAAGTTGTACATAAGTAGATGGCCAATGAAAATGAAAAGCTGCAACAGTAACAACAAACAAACGCTGAGAAATAGAGTTTGGCTTGGGCTGGAGCAGAACATGTTTTAAGTTCGATTGGATTCTGTATGACAGGTAACTTATCCATGAGGGTATATAAAGATTAAAGAACAGTTTAGAATGTACATATATAACTAACAAGACACTAAAAGGCAATTAAGCAGTCAGTTTAATGTCTTATCTCACTGGCTGCTCTGGGGTTGTTCTACAAGTAGGAATTAAAATCTGAAAAGGAAGTTTTCAGCAGCTCTGGCCAAATATTGATTAAGTAGCTGTTTGTGATACCATTGTTACGCATTAAAAGGCCGGGAGCGCGGCCCCTCAGTGGTCATCTTCCATTGTGCGGGGTTCTTAACCACAGAGATCAAAGCAGGATCATTTCAATTTATCTGTCCTGGAAAATCCTTCTTTTCCTCTGAAATCTCTAAGGAGGAATTGACCAAATTCTCTTTAAGAAATAGGAACTGAAACCAGTTACATATTGTAGGTTTGTAGAGAAGACTCATGGGGTGTTTTTAATTATCCTATCGTGATTTCTTACTTAGAACTGAGGCTATGATGGTGAATTTATCATCAAATAGATTCTCATTTTGTCGGGGGGCGGGTGGTAGAAAGCATGGCAGCTACTACCTGTCTGTTGCTAAATTTCTAAATACAAAAGTTTCCCTAAAGTTGTCTTCCAAGCTGGAATTTAATGAAAACATAGCAGGTTTTTATGTAAAATTAGGTGGGGAATAATTAAATACACAGGAATCTGAGAGTTATATTGACTACATCTCTCTACCCGTGTTTCCATAATTTCTGTGTTTATAGATGGTTAGGTGATTCTCATGTATATTTCTAATCCTCTATAATTTAGGAATAGATATTTGTTTATGTGTACAGTATGTGCATTGTTAGAGTTTAATTATTACACTAAGAATTATGCTGGCACTAAACTATATTTAGTTGCACAAAATGAAGATATGTTTGTCCTATGGATTGCACTTTCTAAAGTCATCAGAAACTGAGGTAACAGCACAACCTCCCAGTTGTTGAATGCCAGGAGAAATATTTCCTTGAATCATTTTACGACTTTTTTAAACTGTTGATTCTGAGATGAACTATTGGACTTTTGTTTAAGAACTCAATGTATTTGCATAGGTTTTTCTTTTATTATGAAAGCAAAACTTCTGCAAAGGAATCTTTTGGAAATACCATCTCTGTGCTTAATTTGCAAATTCCAACAAATAGCACTAACTGAGGTTGTACAATTCATGCCAGATTTAGGCTTTGGATATATAACTGTGCATCATGGATGTGCCTGTGTGTGAGGTTTTCAAATCTCATTCTTTGTGCTCATTTGAGTACTAAAAAATTGTGCATGAGGCTTTATTATGTTATTTTTTACTCTTGTTTGCTCTTGAGCAAGATGAATCTTGGCATAGAGAGCAGAATTTTGGTGGGTATTATCTAATATTTTCTATTATAATCCTCCTATTAATTAATAATCTATCTGTGCTTAAATGCTCTCTGATGTAAAATATTTACTACCAAACATTGCAGTGTAGAACAACTGCCTGAAATAGATTAAGCCAGAAGTTACAGTTAGCTCAGATTTGTTATGGTTCCCATGTCCTGGGTCCAGATATAGCATTAAATAGTTTTTTGTCATGTATTTCAAATGTATATTTCATATACATACAGAGTTCAAGAACTTTTCTTCCTTGTGTATTAGGCTGTGTATTCATACACTGCCCCAGGGACAGCAGCTTCCAGCTCTAAATTGGGCTTCACCTCAGTACCAACTCAAAATTGCTGACCCAAGAACCGGCTGCCTTTCGTTGGGGAATTGTGAAAAGGAATTTCAGATATTTCTGAGAAAATTCAGATATTGCCATCTTTCTGGAAGATAAACACCAAAGCAGCAATAGGTATTATAATTCTATAATAGATGAATAATAGGTGTTATAATTTCTTACCTTCAATACCTATTTTATTTCTTTCCTTCCTAATAAAGGTTAGTGAGAAGACTAATCCCCTAATGGCTATCCTCTGCCCTATTGGGAAAGATATTTTTGTCCCATTCACACCAGTCTTCGGTAGAGCAAGACACAACTCAGCTTTTAGCTCTACCCTACAGTGTTGGGAAGTACTGAGCTCCAATAGCATTGTGAGATTTTGCTGGAAGCAGAGTACTTCTTCTTTAGGAAAGCTTTCTTCAAATTATCTAAGCTGAGATTATGCTCCAAAATGAACAGAATACATATATTTTCAATTTTTAGTTGGAATATGCACAGTTATCAAAATGCCTATTTAACGTTATAAAACATCGATTCAAGAGAGAATAATTAGAAAGTTTCACCGTTGTCAAAGGGAGATATGAAAATCGTGAAATATAGTTATTGAGGACAGTTGAAGAATAATAGGTGTTATAAATTCTTATCTTCTTCTTTTCCTTCTTTCCTTCCTGATAAATCTTTTTAAAAACCACCAACAGGTAATTTCTGCTGTAGAAGTGGCCACTTGTCTTTGAAAATGAAATTGTATTGAATAAAGGGCAACAGTGTTAAGAATTTGATTTGATGCACGTTTCTTTTAGGAGAAAGGAAAATCTTGAGAAAGCATTTTGCCTTGCACATTGCATACAGCAAAATTCATAGCATTTTACATTTTGCTGCAGGATTTTAAGCGAAACAAAACAAAACACCTCCACTTTGTGGTATAGTAAGTTGATCAAAGTAGTCTGAGTTTTTGTGTCCACCTCTTACTGAGGTGATTGATAAATTACCATCCCTAGCAAAACAGATTAAAACTCAAGGTAGGCAACTATTAAACTAGCTGTATGTTTGGCTCCTTAAACTCATTCAGTGATTCCTCGACTACACTTTCTTATGTACTTTTATTTGGCCATATTTACTGTATCTGTAATAGTATGTGAATATCAACTCTGAATTCTAGAAGCCAATTCCCCATGCATCTTGGGCCTAATCCAATATATTCTGTTTAAAAATAGCTGATCAAGCCGCCGGGCGCAGTGGCTCACGCCTGTAATCCCAGCACTTTGGGAAGCTGAGGGAGGTAGATCACCTGAGGTTAGGAGTTTGAGACCAGCCTGGCCAAATGATGAAACCTCGTCTCTACTAAAAATATAAAAATTAGACGGGTGTGATGGCACACGTCTGTAACCCCAGCTACTTTGGAGGCTGAGGCAGGAGAATTGCTTGAACCTGGGAGACGGAGGTTGCAGTGAGCTGAGATCGTGTTACTGCACTTCAGCCTGGATGACAGAGCGAGACTCTGTTTCAGAAAAAAAAAAAAAAAAAAAAAAAAAAATAGGTGATCAAAATGCTTTGTGACAGGGATAGGAGACTTCTTGATTGAACAACATAGGATTGACAGAGAGGAAACACCACTGATTTTTAGCACTTAAAAATTTATAGGATCATATGGATAATTCAAGTAGTATAGTTTTATCAAGACTTAAATGTAAATTTTCAAAATTTTTATAATTGAAAAGTAGGCATATTTATGGAGACAATGGTGGAATTAAATACATTTGGTCTTGTGTTAATGGTTGGAAATAATAAGTAAGTTAGGGTAGAATATTAAGAAAGAAAAGTTAACTGCTGTGAAATTTGTGTTGCACCGTGGAATTATTGTGTACTCTTATAATAAATGCTGATATGCTCACATACACATTTGCATTTTAATAGAAAGTCTGCATTTGCATTTTGTGATTTTTACAGGTACACAGATATGCTAAATGTATATATATACATAAAGTGAAAGTGACTTTTAAATATATCCCTCTTCTCCCCCCACCCTTTTTGTGGCAAACTCTAGTGTAGGCATAACTTACGCAGTTCACAGGCTCTTGGTTCTTGCCCAGTTCATTGGCCCTTGCCTTTGAGTACTAACTTCCTAGTTACCTTTATACTACCTCTTTCTTTCAAAAAGCATTTCATTTTTAAATGATTATAGATTCATACAATCTGTCTCCAAACATATATTTAAATTCTTTCAATATTCAAATGTAATATCATGATTAAGAAAATCTTGGCCAAAGCATGTGTGCATGTGGGTGTCTTAATCATCATGGTTGAGCTTAACCTGAACTAAAGAAAATTAATTGGTCCAATTCATTTTATTATAAGAAAAGCAATAGGTTTCTTCTTTATGAATCCCCACTTGGCCAGTTTCCCAATTGAGGTTCACTAAAGCAACTGAATGCTTTTTGTCTCGTTTGATTTAAACACACTCCAAAGTACCTTTTCAGATCTTTCTTGCATTGTGAAAGCACAGTACCCAAGGTGAAAGTGGTCTGTTCTTGCATCACCAATTTTGCTCTAAAATTGAGACCAAGCACATTTTAGTTGTGACCTCTTGAACTTCAGTTTTGACATCTCTAAGATAGGGAACTGCATACCAGCTTTCCAGGATTCTGTGAGAACGAAATGAGAAGGTGCATATTATGTGCAAATTACACTCAGCAGTAAAACTCAAAAGTCTTGTTCGGAGGAAAAAAATCTCTGAACACGCAGAAAGTGACCAGCCTACAAACTAGCAGATGGGCTCTGCCCAAGGGCAGATAAAGCCTAATTCAGGGCTTAGAAACAACAATGAAGACCAAACACACACACACACACAGACACACACACACACACACACACACACCCACACCACAAAGTCCGCTTTCGCCAAGTCAAAAAATTGAGTTTATGAGCAACTATTTAATATAAATAACTTCAATTTAATGGGTATAAAAAATAAAATTCTAAAACCATTAGCTGAGATGTCAAAACATGCTTCTTAATTAGTTTTCCTCCCAGTTTAAAAGGTTACTTTGCTCTTTTAGATTAACTTGGCTTTTTTTGAAACTCCAACTCAAACTTTTTTTTGTATTTGGCACAAGTTTTTTCAGCAGAGCAGGAATTGACAAACACGTTGCTTTTTGAAAATGAGTCTCATATATCCATTCTTATTCCTAAAATGCTGTTACAGTGTTTCATTTTGTGGAATTGCTTTTGCACAGTTTCTCATTATATCCCCTCTTCAGCTTGCTTCATTGTTCTTAAAGGTCTTTATGGCTCTGCACGTGAGGTTGTGTGCATTCTTTTTTCTTTGTGCATGATTCTTCTTAATTCCCTCTCCTTTAAAATTGAAGCTCAGGAGTTTTAAGGATACCTTCCAAAGTAGCATTCTTCAAGCTGAAGGATACATTTTAATGACCTTTCTGTTTCATTTTCCTCCATTTAGTCCCAAAATGTTGGAGGCTTCTGTGTTATTGGGGTGCAGTGTGAGTGAAAAAGAAAGTAGCCTGGCTGGTAAGGCTCCTAGGAGCTGGAGAGCTCCTGCCCCCATGTTTCTCCTTCTGGCGCAGCTTGGCAGTGCAGCCAGTGGCTGCAAGGAAGGTTGTTTTCTTATCCCCGCATGCACTGGTCTGACCTGTCTCCAAAATAGGTCAGGCTGGGGCACAGCCAGTTTATGCAGCTGTTGCGGCTTAGGCTTCGCAGCAGGCAGCCGAGCTCCTTGGCCAGCCGGGCCCCCAGTGAACTGATAAAAATTCGCTGGCGAGCCATGGGGCCTTCCTTCTGGACGGTCCCGGCCCCCTGAAGGCTTTTAGATGCAAGGGGACTCCTGGATTATGGGGGCCAACTCTTAGCCTCCAAAGGGAAATGTTCTTTTATTCTGAAGATTGCACTCTTGTTGACCCAAACACTCAAGTGAAACATATACTTTGTCAGATTAAAAAAAAATATCGTATTTATTTTTGACTGGGTAAAACGTTCACTTTGCACAAAATTCAAAAGATATAAATGGATGTCCGGTGACTAGTTTTCCTCCCACCTCTGTCTGCTAGTGACCAGTATCTTGTCTATTTTTCCAGACATTCTATGCCAACCAAACAATTATATTTCTCTCTCTTTTTAAAAATATTATCTTACCCCTTTGGCAGAAATGATAGTCTACCTGCAGTATAAACTTTTCTGCACCTTGATTTGTTTTTCTACTTTAGAATATATCTCAGGAATTATTATGCATAATGTCTTGTTTGTATAGCTGCATAGTACTCCATCATATTGGCAAAGGACAACTTATTTAACAACATGCAGATTGTTTTCAATCTGACAGCACCATTTGGCACCTGTGTGAGTTTATTTGTAAAATAATTCCTCCCCGGTAAGGACAAAAGGAATGACATTTGTAATTCTGGTAGCTTTGGTGGAATTTGGGTTCTGCATTGAGAACAAATGGTGGGGGAAGTTCTTAGAAAGCATGGTGCAGGAGTGTGTTTGCTTTTGGGCACTTGCACAAGAAAAATGATACGTTTTCTCCTATCACTATATGTGAGTAGGAACATAGGTTTCAAAATTGCTGCTTAGAGTTGTTCTGCTATCAGTGACTACCCTCTGGACATTCCTCCAATATTCTATTGCTTCTTCAAATGGAACATTCTCTAAATACAAGGGAAACTTTTTTCTTTGACTTATTGGTTCTTTTTTAAAAATTCTTCTTTTTCCTTATTTGCTGTTCATTTAAGTTTGGCACCATCAAAAGTAGTCTCTTTATGTTAAGCATTCTTATTTTTCTTTGTAAGCCAGAAAAATTGTGGGTAGTTTTATAATGACTTAGAGGCAACTTATGATAATTGTTTACTTACAAAAGAAAAGTTGTCTCCAAGGTCACCAAATTAGGTTTGAACTAGTAAGAGAGTGGTTTATGAATAAGAAAATATGGTCTTGTATTTATTTTTCAGAAGTGCTGCCGGATGCTCTAGGGGTTTCTTGAGTTTGGGAATGGCTGACTTTTAATTTGTGAATTTTTAGAGAGCATGTATCCATGCCCATCTCTGCACAAAAGACTTTTTATGTTTTTTCTGAAAACCTTGCTTCCCCCAAATCATTTCAGTCTATTTTCCCTTAAATCTGATGCTACGGAATTCCGTTGTTACCCTGCTGAATACCTGGTCTACCTAAGCTAGACGTTTCAGTCCGTGAAATGAGCCAGAAGGGACTCTGCTCCAAGCATATGAGAAAAACAACCCCCTCAAAACCCTCCCAAGAAAACTGGAGCTATGAATGCCAATGAATATTATAGAGCAAATGTTTCCAGTCATTTCTTCTTAGGAATGGGCCTTTCAGATATAGGAGAACAAGTTAGGGTTGAAGGATATTTCTGGAAATCAAAATCTTGATTTTGTTTTTAAAAAAATTACAAAAAAAACAAAAACACGTCTTCTTTCTTGACTGTTCTCGTGGCCAGGCTCAGAATGTGCAGGACATAGTCTGCCGGTAAGGCAGGAGAATGTGTTTTCTTAATTCTAGAACTTTTGTTTGTGCTTACATGGAAGACGGCTAGCAAGGTACCCTCAATTTCCTTCTTGCTTTCTCTCTGACTTGCCTATGGAAATCTAAAGGAGTCAGTTAGGGGATGGAAACAGGCCTGCATTAAGAGTGTCTACGAAGAGCTAAGAAAAATCAAAAGCAGCTTTTTAAAAACTCCCTGCTCTGCATAATTTGGGTTGAATCAGGCTCATAGTTTGTGGCATCTGATTACTACCTGTAAAAGTATGCAGCTCTCCACACAGGAAGGAAAGTCTATGGAGGATTAATATCAACATGGAAAATGTTTATTTGTTCATGAAGTTGCTGTGATGTTCTCAACAAACATTTAGATCATATAAAATAATTTGCTTCTAGGCCCATAGTGGTCAAGCTTTAGGTTACTGACAGATCATCACACTGCTTTTATCCATACAGGTGAAGGGAAGTGGCAGGCAGAGCCATCCTCCAGGGAACTTAAAACTCCAGGCTTAATGTCAGAGAGCAGGTGTTTTGTGGGGAGAGCAGTCCTTTGCTTCTGATTTATAAACTTGCAAGTTTTAAAAAATAGGAAGTGGATCATTAATTCATCTGAGGAAAATGTTTCAAATTTCCATTTCACGATTCCCAAGTAGATGGGAATGGTTGGTTACATTTTGGGAAGTTCTGGGTCGTCTAAAACACCCTCTCAGACCATTTCTAAAGAAGGCTGAAAGTCCATTTCAAGTTGAGCAAATAAATGGTCTCCTTGAGGTGCCCCCGGTGGACTAGCAGTATGCCAGAGCAGAATATAATTTGGGAATTGATCCAGTGTGGAAACTTTCCAGGTGGTAGATGTGCTTGGCTTTTGTGCAGACAGGGCACATCTGGGGCACGTGTGTACACGACACACATTTATCAGTGGGCAACAGAAAGGCAACTTTTACAGTTTCTCACTAGAAGCCAGTGTCTGTTTGTGGTCACTGGCCCTGCTAAACTCCAAATACTTGCTGAATTTTTGTCGGAGAGCAGAAGTTGAATGGAAGACTGGAGATGTAGCATCATGTCAGAAACTATAAAGAGCTTAAGAGTGCAGGGGTTAGAGGAATGCCTGGGTATTGGGCAAGTCCCCATTACACAGGGAATTGGCTCCAAGTAGGAGGCCAGGATGGAAACTCAAGGCCTGTTCTACTTTGGACTCAGTTTCTGGGCTTCTCAGTAAACTTTTTGGGCCTTGGCTCCTCTGGGTCTTCTCCTTGTCTATGGAAAGTATCAGCTGGTCTTTCTTGGGGCATTCCTGAACATAAAACCAATGGATAAGTGGGATGACCGTTTCATCTTGCTTTTGTAAGAGGCTCAATGTGTTGTCAGTAAAAAGTAGGGAAATACAACTCTTGTGGAGGTCAAAGCAAGTACTCACTCATTTCCTGGCATACCTTTGTCTTATATTATTTGCCCTTTTTAGAAAAATTGAAGCTAAACCATTGCACAGGACTCTTTCTTTCTCTTTCCTTCTCTCCTCACCTCTCCTCTCTCCTTCCTTCCTTCCTTCCCCCTCTCCCCCTCTCTCTCCCTCTCTTTCTCCTTTTCTCTCTTTCTCTCTCTCTCTCTTCCCTCCCCCCTCCCCTTCCCCTCCCCCTCCCTCTTCTTCCCTTCCTCCTTCCCTCCCTCTCTCTCTCCCTCTCTTTCTCTTTTTCTCTTTCTCTCTTTCTTTCTCTTTCTTTCTTCTTTCTTTTCTCCCTTCCCTTCCCTTTCCTTCTTTCCTTCCTTTCTTCCCTCCCTCCCTTCCCCTTCCCCCCTCCCCTCTGCCTCCCCCTCCCTGTCTCTCCCTTGCTCCTTCCCTCCCTCTCTCCCTCTCTCTCTCCCTCTCTCTCTCTCTCTCTCTTTCTCTTTCTTTTCCTTCCTTCCTTCCTTCCTTCCTTCCTTCCTTCCTTCCTTCCTTCCTTCCTTCCTTCCTTCCTTCCTTCCTGCCTTCCTTCCTTCCCTCCTTTCTCTCTCTCTCTCTTTCTTTCTCTCTTTCTCTCTTTCCTTCCTTTTCTTTTCTTTTCTTTTCTTTTCTTCCTGACAGAGTTTTGCTCTTGTTGCCCTGACTGCAGTGCAACAGCACAATCTCAGCTCATTGCAACCTCCACCTCCTATGTTCAAGCAATTCTCCTGTCTCAGCCTCCCGAGTAGTTGGGATTACAGGCACGCACCACCATGTCTGGCTAATTTTTG
Organism: Rhinopithecus roxellana; assembly: GCF_007565055.1. NCBI lineage: Eukaryota > Metazoa > Chordata > Mammalia > Primates > Cercopithecidae > Rhinopithecus > Rhinopithecus roxellana. The sequence goes on from NC_044562.1 coordinate 27,194,357, forward strand.
TATTTTTAGTGGAGATGGGGTTTCACCATGTTGGCCAGGCTGGTCTCGAACTCCTGACCTCAGGTGATCCACCCACCTCAGCCTCCCAAAGTGCTGGGATTACAGGTGTGAGCCACCATGCCCGACCTTGGACTCTATTTCTAATGGGGTGCTAGCATATACCTTGGTCAGATAAGGAGACCAACCATTTCTTTATTATAAAATACAAATGACACAGAGAGCCAATTTTTTTCTGAATCTTTGTTGGCTAACTTTCATCATCTTATTGAATTACTATAATTTAATGTTACTAGTTTAAATGAATAGTTTTTCCCCGAAATGAATCCTTTCAGTTTTTTTGTAACATGAAAACCCAAATTAAATTCATTAGGTAAGACAATAACTGTCTTTCACATTGAAATTTCTGGTACTTGGAAAATTCTTATGGAAAAACTTCAGGAACAATAAAAGGAACTGTCACTCAAACTACAATTTACAGGAAATGATGTTACCAGAACAAGTGTAGGCTTTTCACAGGCATACTTGAAAATTCCCCTACCTCCTAACCCTCCTCTCCCAAAGTCTTTGAAAATGTTTTTCCCTACTTTCCTTCCATAAAGGGCCCTGTGGGCTGACCTTAGGTGAAAAGAATGAAGTCAGTCTTGGGTGCTCTTCCCTCTCCTTTCCTGAATCCCTGTCCCTGCCTTTTGCCTTGTACATTCCTACTACTACTACTACCACTACTAATAAAACACACACACACACACACACACAGGCTTGCACCCAGCTCTACCTCATTCATATAGAAACTCAACTGGTTGGCTGGGTGCGGTGGCTCATGCCTGTAATCCCAGCACTTCAGGAGGCTGAGGAGGTCGGATCACTTGAGATCAGGAGGTTGAGACCAGCCTGGCCAACATGGTGAAACCCCGTTTCTACTAAAAATACAAAAATCAGCCAGGCGTGGTGGCAGGTGCCTGTAGTCCCAGCTACTTGGGAGGCTGAGGCAGGAGAATTGTTTGAACCTGGGAGGCGGAGGTTGCAGTGAGCCAAGATCACGCCACTGCACTCCAGCCTGGGCAACAGAGTGAGACTCCATCTCAAAAACAAACAAAAACAAACAAACAAACAAACAAACAAAACAAAAGAAACTCAACTGGGTAAGCTTTTAACTGGTTAAATGGAAAGTATTTGTTCTTTTCTAAAGGACGCTGAGAGCTGACAACTTAGCATGAAGGAATTAATCCCTAAAGGTAGAATCTCAGGTGTCCATGTTTGGTGGGGGCAGGAGATAGGTTCCTGATGCCCTTAAAATCACACCTCAGCAGATCCTGTCTTCACTGAGAAAGGACAGGATTAGCTCTGCTATGAGGGAGTTCCGTGCTGGTGGGCAGGACCTGCTAGGGCACAATTCCCCATTGAGCTGTCCAGGAGGAGACAGAACCAGGTTGGACCAAGAACACCCCTCCACCACAAGTGGATTTCCCTCACTTCCTCAGTGCCGGGGAAGGGCCTTGGCTTGTGTCCTTTGGGCTCCCTGGCAAAAAGCAGAAGGACAGGAAGGGTCTCTTCAGCCGAGAAAAATAGACTGGGAAGGAACTGTGGAGCTCATCTCACCTTAAAACTCACAGCCCTCCCCAAGGAGCAGAGGTCTGGGCTGAGCTCTCACCTCCCTAGTGGCTCCTGGACACTTGTCAGAGGTCTGAAGAAATGAGACTCCCCTCCTCTACAGGAGTGGGGTACAAAGGATGTCTGTCATGGATCCACTAGCTGTGGCTGGGGATGGAGGAAGCTTCTGGCCGGGGGGGGGGCAGAGACTTAAATCTCCAGATACTGCTAGCATCTCAGTTTTGGGACTCTTGAGATCCTCAGAAACAAATCACTTTGGAGCATATAAGCCAAAAGGGTCTCAGTGGAACAACTGGGATTGAGTTCACCAACGATATCTGGGATTCAGAAACTGCCAGTGTATTCATGGACCATTTTCATCAAGGTGTCCAATCTTTTGGGTTCCCTGGGCCACACTGGAACAAGAAGAATTGTCTTGAGTCACACATAAAATACACTAACACTAACAAGATAGCTGATGAGCTAAAAAAATAAATCACAAAAATCTCAATTTTTTCTTTTTTGTTTTTTTTTTGAGATGGCGTCTCACTCTGATGCCAGGCTGGAGTGCAGTGGCACGATCTCAGCTCACTGCAACCTCTGCCTCCCAGGTTCAAGCGATTCTCCTGCCTCAGGCTCCCGAGTAGCTGGGACTACAGGCACATGCCACCATGCCCGGCTAATTGTTGTATTTTTGGTAGAGATGGGGTTTCACCATGTTGGCCAGGCTGGTCTCGATCTCTTGACCTCGTGATCTGCCTACCTCGGCCTCCCAAAGTGCTGGGGTTACAGGTGTGAGCTACCACACGGGGCCAAAACTCGTATTTTAAGGCAGTTTATGAATTTGTTTTGGGCTGTGTTCAAAAGCATCCAGGGCTGCATGTGGCCCATGAGCCACAGGTTGAATAAACTTGATTTAAATGATCTTGGGTTCCTATTGAATGGTCAAAGCTGGCACTCAGGCTTGATTTGTGTTTTATAAATATTAGGTAATGACAGGGAGTATGAGCATCTAGAAAAACAGTCCACGTCTCCCCAGCAGGGGTTCCTGTAAGAGGTGGGTTCGGCACAGAGCTAAGGAACCTTTGTAGGTCCCTTCCAGGCACTGGGAGGAGCCCTAATGACATCTTTATGTCATTAGATTTTTGTAAATATTGTAAAATTAAGATATATTGTATTTATTTCTCAAGAGGAGTCCCCTAAATTGTAAAAGCTTCAGGTCCCACAAAACCACATCTACCCTTGTCCTTGTTCAGCAGAGGTGGGGAGAGATGGTACGCTTCTGTGTGTAAAGTGTGAGTCAGCACACCACGTAAGAGCCAAATACTAACAGTGCCAACTTGTGTTTTGCACTTTAGAATATGCAGGGTGCTTCTTCATTTCCTGTGCCTTATCTTGTTTGCTTTAAGAAGTCAAAGTCTGGATTTGACTAACAATTTACCCATATGGTTCTTACTCTACACAGCATCCTCTGTCTCTGTAGGAAGTCTCTTTGGGGGGATCTTGGACCGACTTGTCACGAGAAGATGAGAAACATTCACTCACTGCATAGGGGCAGGTGGGAAAAACCCTTAATTGGAGGATGCAGGGAGGCTTAGTTCCCTTAGCTGTAAAGGTTGGGTTAGGCAGTTTCTAGATGTTTCTTGGAGGTCTCCGAAACTATTACTGCAACCAGGTTGCTTTCCCTTTCTGGACCTCATTCTCCCCTCCTCTGACAAATGGAAGCTCTGGGCGAGGTGAAGGCCACGGTCTCTCCCACTCTAGCAGGTGGTGGCAGCTGTGGCCCTGTCCACCTCTCAGCCGACTTGTAGAAGGTACAGGCAGCCACTCGAGGAAACCGTGGGGCCCGCAGGCAGCCGGAGAATCAGGGCAAGGATGTAGAGGACCAGGACCCTTGATATCTTAGAAGGTGAGCAGCTCCTACCTTGCCTTGACTTTGGGGGGGAAAGCTGCCTTTAGGTGCTGGAAGGAGGTGGGAAACGAAGCCTTCTGGGAAGAAGCACTTCTGTGCAGTATCACAGGTGAACGCACTGGTTCTTCTCCATCCACGCGGGGAGATGCGTGTTTTCTTGCACCTCTTCTCAAAGCTGTGGCTTCCAGAAGAGGCTGGAAAGGCCTCCGGGTATTGTTTCAAGGGCTGCACAGGATTCTGCCGGGAAGTTAGAATTGCTTACACAGGAGGGTGACACTCTCTCTTTCGTCTATGCCTGGACGATTTCTTCCTGTGTCCAGAGAGGGACACACAGGATTTCTGGTTACTGACCACAAAGTTAGAAGCTGTCTGGACTTGAAGAGAAGGAGACTCAGACAATAGTGCATTCATTTCAGATGATTCTAAGTCATATCGTAAATTAACGCCCTAATGGCTCACACTTAGCGGTTGTCCCAACTGATTGGGGCAAACAAGATTTTTTTGCTCTTAACTAAAACACACACATATACACTCACGTATTTAAAAATCTTATTTGAATAAATCAAAAATTTCAGTGCCAAACAGAGTTTCAGAGAAAACTTGTAAAGATTAAACAGGAGAGCATTTCAAATCTGAAAACTTTTGTTGTTTTTGTAAGGACATTGAAGCATTTAAAAACTTGGAAAGAATGTAAGAAATATTTTTTTGTTATATTGAAAACAATCCAAAGCAAAATGTCATAGCCTATCAAGAGGAGATTTTACGAAGTTTCATCCTCCCACTTTTTTACTAGTTTACTTTTGTGGAGGAAAATTATTTCAAAAATCATCTACACAACATATTGACTTTTCAGCTATATATTCTGAAGGTAGACAATGATTCATTCAAATATTACACTTTTTAATTGCAAAGACTGAATGGTAAAATTAACAACATAAAATGCACTTTGAAAATTTGGTGATTTTTTTTTTTGTTAGAGAAAAGTTTAGAGCATATAAAATATCCAAACTAAAATTTGCAAGCCTATTTTTTTGTATGTACCTGATATCTATGGCTCAAACTTTATTGTAGTTTATCTTAAATAGGTTTGTGGAAACATATGTAAGCAAATATTGTCATAAAATATTTACTAATCTTTTAAAATAGAAGCCAAACATTATAAAATGAGAATGTTAGGAAGAGGAACTATACCCCTTTGTACATTCAGAATAATAAGCACTGCTGTTTACTATATGAAAGAGTTTGTCTCTATTTTTCTTAGTGATTATCCTGTACTCAGATGAAATATATTGCAATTTTGAACTTTGAATTGAAATTAAAATTTTTCTTTAATAAGAGAGAAAGTCACTACTTGACCTTTACATTAAAGAAGAAATCTGATCTTAGCCACTTCACTTCTAGCTAACATTAGAATTTTTCTTGAGTAATTCCATACAAATCAAAACAATTCAAATTATTGACTCCCTTTTCCGTATCCACAGACAAAACTCTGACGGATTCTGCCACATGAATTGGGTCCTAGCAGGTTTGAAGAAGTTGAATTTGTGAGAGATATGGCATGAATTTGTTTAATATAGTTTGAATAGCAAGATAACTGTATAGCTTTTAAAATGGCAGGCATTCACGATGCTTTGCCAAGCTTGGGGTGGTGAGCAGTACTCCATCTGAGTATTGATTTCCTCTACTTATTTTTTTTCCATGTTTTCTTAGGGAAGTGCTAGTTGAGATTCGAAGAAGAGTTGTTATTCTGTTTAACTATAGAAAAACATTAAAACATTTTAGGGAATGCAAAAATACATATGCTTCAAGTTAAAATATTGAGACATCTTGGATATTTTAATAACATTTCCACTCTAAAGTAGCAAAAGCAGACTTTTTCTTCTTTTTTTTAAAAGCTTCCTTTATAGAGATGATTATGTTTGCTGGTAAAAATAATTTGAACATTTAGAAAGAACGTAACTGTTCAGTGTTGAGACATTTACTATTTTCCATTCTCTTCAAGAGATTTTTAAAAATTTAAAGTACAAAGATGATTATTTTTACAGTTGGTCAGAGGGATTGTAATGTTAATATAAATATAAATTTATACTCATTAAGGAAACTGAGATCAAAAAAATGCTAAAATGAAACTATAGAATGATTTCTATGAAAGAAGATAAATACATAGTTTGTCAAAATTACTTATATTAATAATGTGTAACAGGGCTTAAAGACTGTTGTACAATTCATTTTGGATGTTTGAGATTAAAAATATCCTTTTAGAATTTGGAGAAAATGAAATTGTTGCATTTGAGGGGAGAGGGAGCTGCAAAACAGAGCACAGTGGAGAGAGCACATTAAGGATTCTGTATATTTTATTTCACAAGTGCTTTGTAAAGTGAATTTCTCACATTAGGATTAAAAAACTAATTTTTCTAGGAACCAAATAAGTACCAAACTCCGAATTTACTTGCAGGACAGTTTACAATTTATTCCTGCTTTTATTCAAATGATGGCCATTTTCTAATGAAGAGAGTGAATTGAGGAGCAAATTTTAAAAATTATAACACCTAATTTGCCATGTTTTAGTTGAAATTTTATTAGATTATAGTTCCAAGAGCTGTCAAATTACCTAAAGGAAGCAATGAGTTTCTCAATAGGAAAAAAAAAAAAAAAAAAAAAAAGAGAAGAAAAAGAAAGGCAAATTATCCAAAAATGCTGCAACTAAATAACAATTGTTCCTGCTAAGCTTTGTGCAGCTTTAAGTACAATTGAACATTAATTCTTTCAGACATAGTTGACTTAAAAGCTAGGATGGATCAGGAGCTGATTTTTGGCATTCCTTCATTTTTCCACTCTTTTGTTCACTTGACACACAGCTTTTATACATTGGCTTTGCAGGAACCACTGGCATGATCTCTGAACAATCTGTTTGAGGAGGAAGGGGTCCTTCCAACCAGCAGCCAGAGTTTTAATTAAATACTGCCCATCCTGTCTACTTTAAACAGTAGAAGAAACAGCTGTTTGCATAAAGGTACCAATGAACTTATGTTTCCTGGTGTTAATAGAGCAAAGAACCTTCTTGGTGTTTAAACACACACGAGTGTGCACATACACACACACCCCGGAAAATCATGTGGTTATATTTTTTAGTTAAGAAGAGTCACAATGAAGCCACAACCCTGTTCCATACTGCTAGATTCAGTATCATGTTGTTAGGAACATGCTGGTTGAAGAAATGATTTTGTTTATTAATTCAGGTTACACGTCCTGCCAGGCTGGCTGGAAGAGAAAGGAAAGAAAGGTGTAACTTTAAGCACACACTGATTTGTTCTTATTACATAACAAAAGTCTATTTCTTTATCATGTTATCATTCAGTTAATAAAAATTAGCTACAATAACAGCATCAACTTAAAAACCCCTCAAAGTCCAGGGGATTTTCTTTCACAATGAACATGAATACTGTTCAGAAATACAAACAGTCAAAGGATAACTTTAGGTCTGAAAGAGAAACCTGGCAAGGGTAATTGAATAAGCCTGGGTCCCCTGACTGTGTCATGGTGAGGGCAGTCAACATGTCATAATTAGGTTTATTGAGGGCCATTCCAACAATCTGCTTCTATTCTTCCTGCCTTATTGTCCACAGCTAGGCAAATAGCCAAGGGACAAAAGGAATCAAGTGCTGACAAAACATGAAAGAGGAAAAAGATTTAGCTGCTTTTATCAAAGAAACTGAGAAGGACTTTGTGTAAATAAAATAAGTGACTGGCCATCCTGCATTTAGGCAATGCCGTTTTCATTAGAATTAATTCTTGACATATTGGAAGAGTTCCAAGGGAAGGATTTCTACTTCTGACAAGTTTAATTTGTAAATTAAAAACAGTTGGTTAAACATGAGCCTCCATCAACAAAACTTAACCAAAGCCATACACGGTAAAGGCCTAAGCAGGTGAAAAAGAGAATGACTTTGAAAACAAAGTCTTCCCCAAAATTATGCATATTCTTATTACTTCATAACAAATGTTACCCATTGAAGCCTACAGCAGGATGTCTGGTCCTAGAGGTTTGTTTAGATCACATTTTCTTCCCCTTTAAGCCTCTTTAGTTGACATAACACTTACTCCATGCTTGGGAAACATGCTGGTGCTTGGGAGAAGTGGCAGCAAGATTAGAAGAGGTATAATGACATTTTTAAAGAACTAAAGCTAATGCAGCTTTTGTAACTTTACAAATTTCAGAACGGCTTGCTTCACTTTTTTTCCTTTTTTCCGTTGAAGACGAGAGCTTATTCTAAGTGTGCCTCTGATTCCTAACTGGGATAAACAGTGGAGGCTACTATGCAGTGTCTCCTGAACTAAACATTCATCAGATTCCAGGTCAATGTTATCTGGTAGGACAGTTTCATGCAACACGGTCAGCTTTGTGGTCATGACATGGTGATGCGAAGAAAGTGAAACCTTCAGGAGAGACGTCCAGCAGGCATCTGGACGGACAAGGCTTTCATTTCAAGTCCAGGAAAATTCTTTCATAAAACAGCTTCTTGTGAAGTTGGCACACCTTTCTTGTTGCATTTTTGCAGCTTTCAGGTTAAGTCTTAGAAGGCTTCTTTCATGTGGGACTTAATTTCAGAAGCATCTTTTTGAAATTGCCAATGGGAAGGTAGCTAGGAGGAGGAAGCTGTCACGAATGATTTGTCCCTTGGGAATGTAAATTTCACTTGGGTATCAAATACCCCTCAGCTTTATTGAGAATTACATAGGAAATAAGAAACCCATTACTTAGGTAGCTTCAATGACTAGGTTATTTAGGTTTAAAAACTTCAAAATGCTTTACTTCCCTTGACGTCAAGGCACATTGCCTTATTCCTTGACACTTAAAGTGAAAAAAAGGTTTTTCCCTTAACTCAAAGAATTATATAGTTACACCAAATAGTGAGTGTAAAAATACTTTAGGAAGTGCAGAGCCCTAGATAACGGCAAGATATAATCGTTACTGTCACCAGCACCATCATCATCAGCATCACCATTATTGCTATGTTTGGGATGGAACTTGTCACAGTTATATTTACATGACCATAGCATCCTGAGGAAGCGTTGCAATATGTGTTCCAAACATTTTTCTTGTGTCTTGTTAAGCTGGATTTGCAGAGGTCTTGAAGTTTATTCCACTTAATGGATTTTGGTAAAGAATCCATAGGACATCAGGCTGCCCAGGTCTAGTTCTGCACCAGATATGACCGTGGCTTTATGAAAAGCTTTGGGGTTAAGAGATTTTGGGTTTTGTCCTGGTTCACCCTCTGAATAGTTGTGATCATGGAAAAGTCACTGTCTGTTCTGAGCTGTTCTTACCTTTTCAATGTAGGTGATAATATTTGCTCCACTACCTCAAAGGATTGTTGTGTGAGTGACCATGAATACATCAGAAGTCCTCAGCAAATATAAAGTATTATTTACTTAGAATCTGCTGATTGCTTTTGTATTCAGCAACAAGGTTTGGTGGCTGATTGATTTGCCTTCTTGCTGTCTCAGAGTACAGTTTAGCAAGGATTAAGTGGATCTTCCTGTGGTCAGTCTAAAATACATAGAACTAATTCTACATCTAGGACATAAGGGACCTAGTTGCTGGGATAACATTGCTTTATTGCAAAGCAGCACGCCGCTGCATATCTAGTGAAAAACTCGTATGGGGGAAACTGCTTTTAAGGGTTTGGATTTGGACAAAATAAGTCTTTTGATTTTCACATTGTTCTGATGGCTGTTGGCTCATGTCACAAGATTGGAAGGCCCAGCACGCCAGGAAGGAGTTTCTCTGGAAGGAGTTGGAGATTTATGCAGATTGGCTGACTCTCTGACATTTATTTGCTGCCCTTTTTCACTCTATTTTGGCAACTCTGAACCAGATGGATAAGCTCATGGAAAATAAGGCCAGTGAGGAGAAGATGCTTTTGATTTCCCTGAAGATAAGGCAAAGCTCTCTCTTTTTCTCTTTCTTTTAACATAGCAGTGACAATTTTATGTGCACGAATGTAAAATTGGCAACTCACTTTTGGAGACTGATGGAAACATCTGAACAAGGACCTCCCTTGTACGTCATTGAGGGTAACATAAACTCTGTTTACCAAAGCATCCAGTGAGGGGAGAGAAGCCCCGACAATGGTCCGAATGTTATGTCTACCAGGAGGCCAACTGTTCAGTTTGTAGCTGGGCACCAAGGATGCTAGTTGGAGCTTGAGCTAAGATGATAATTCACCAGGACTGAAATCCTTCTTTAATCATCAACCTCTCTACAAGGAGAATGATGAAGAGGGGAAACAGGGCTTACTATTTCACTCTGTAATCATTTATGATTTGAGCTGTATTTTACCTTATGTTGACCTCTGGTGCTGTTGGTTTGCTCATTCTATAGCCGTGGCTACAGTGTTGCAAGGGGACACTGTAGACAGTGGTCACTGCATGGTGATTTCTCTGTAAGAAATGGAAAAATATTGTCTAAATGTGTAGATAGAGAGATACAATTTTACTATTTTAGGCTCGAACCTCACAAATGTTCATATCAAAGGTAATTCTGTCTTGAGCTCACTAGGACATTTTTTGTGAAAGTGGCATTTTTTTCCCGCTATTTTAAAGTCATCACATTTTCCCTCTGTGCTACCCATGGCACACAATTTCAAACTGAAAGTACTTTTCTCAGGCATATTGTTGAACTTTGCCCTTGGAATTTAAGTGTTGAAATATGGTATTTAAAAATGGTGAAGGGATTTGCTGATTAAGTATGACTTTTTTTTTTGAAAACATGGAAGGGTGGGAGGGAAATGGAAGGGTGGGAGGGAAATGTGCAGCTGGAGAATTTAGCCTTATTATTTATTTTATGTTGTCGTTGTTTGTAGGCTTCTTCTTTTTTTTTTTATTTGTTTACTCTTGTTTGTTTGCACTAATCACTACTTAGGGGGAGAAGTCCTCACAGGCCAGCCTCCTCTTCACGAAGCCTTTAGCCATGGTGACCGTTCAGGCATAAAAACGTGCTTATCTGCAAATGAATGGCAGCTCTTTGCTTCATTAAAGCCCCTTTCTCTTTTGGCACTCGCATTGTGACCCTTTGATAGTAATTCAAAGGGCAATTAAAGAATGCGGGCCATCTTTGAAGTAAGGCATTCGGGGCAAGGGTAGGGACGAACCTGGGCCTCTGATGGACTGTGCGCATTCAACAGGCCTTTTCAAGGCAGTTTGAAGTGAGTCAAAGAAAATGGGCAGGAGAAGGTCAAAGAGAAAAAAGGGGCTAAAGAAACAGTCTGTATTTGTTCGGAGTATTAGCCAAGAAAACTGCAAATAGCAACAAAATGAAACAGTTAATAGAGCAGCCAGACAGAGCCATGTCAATCACTTAACTTGAACAGCCTTAGGCTTACCAAGGCTCCTCCACTGAGTTACCTAATTATCTTGGGAAAAGCAGTAACTGGAAGTAATGGTATTGTATTTCTTTCTGCTTACTGCCCAGAAAAGGTGATAAATACTCACTGCTCCATAATTATGCAACATATATACATAAAGGAGTAGGAGGCGGTGGAAGGGAGCTGGGGGCTCGGAGGCTGCCTTGAAGTCGAGTTCCTAGTAAAACGTCCGAATATGGCACAAATATGGCATTTTCAAACATTAGCATACTGGAGAATCGCTTAACTCGTTTCATCTGGAGCTGGCTGAAATATGCATGATCTCTCCTGGAACAACTCTTAAAGACAAACATGTTTACTCATCTAGGAAAGTTCTCTTTGAGAAAAAAAAAAATAGCCTGCAAGAGCTGTGATCAAATAATATGAAGGATTTGGCGAACACTCCCCTCTGCCCGCCAACCCCCCGTGGAAACGAGGAGATTCAGAGTGAGGTAGGAAACTCAGCTCTTGGCTTTCCCCATTGTGCCTGGTTATTGAAACACCCTTGGGGAGAGACAGCCGGAAAGCCCTCCTTGGTAACCGCATAGCCACAGCGAGTTGCATGGGTTACCTAGAGAGCAGGCAGATAGTAGGTAGGCCTGGGGGGTTGATTGGATATTTGATCGCTTTCTGTTAGTGTGGTTAGGATGGATATTTTTGGATTCCACTTTTATTAGTCATGATAAAAAACAAAACAACAGAAGCCAAGCACTTCTTAGAAAGTGTGAGCTAACCAGTTGAAAAAATATTTCCAGATTCCCCCAGGGGTGTGTGGGTAAGGGAGGAGGAACCCAGGCACGCCCATAAATGTCTGCAGATAGGTCGAATATGTGTCTGTAATCGCAAAACTTGACCAGCCTTTAAAGAGGCCCCCGAGGACTCTGCTCAGATTATTTGCAACATGGGCTGCTACAGATTGTTGTTTGATGTTGCATTTATGCATAATGGGTTTTGTTTAGAGGGACAGTAATAGATCTGAAGGATCTGTTATGCAGCTTTTGGACATACTGTTCCAGAATGTAGCTATTAATATAAAAGTTATGGCCTTTGTAAAAAGTCCATTATTGAACTAAGTACTCAGTTGCTCTGCATTTTAACAAAGCAGTCATATACTGGTGCTCGAAAACTTTCCTTTTCTTCAAAAAATTCCAATTTGGGAGACACCCAGGGTAAGTTGTATATAAAACTGTGAATCACAAATTATATGATTTTTAAAAAACATATTAGTAACTTCTGCTACTCAGTAGGATCAGCCAATAAATTATGCCTTCTGTCTCATTAAATGGTACAACAGAACAATGTTTGAAGGGTTAGGGGGTGTCACTATCTCAGACAGTCAATAGAGCAGTAGCTGCTTAACTAAACAGGAATCAAGTTGGTGGCATTGCAAATTTCCTTCGGTGTCTTAGGAAAAAAGTACCACAAAATGTCCCAAATAATAATAAAAATGTAATATAAAGTAAATTATAAAATAAGGGGAAACTCAAGTAATGGAATAAGCTAGGATACTTTTACTAATAGTAAGCAGTAACTCTCTTCCACTTACAGAAAGAATAGATTTCTTTTTTCACAATAATTTTGAAAAAGTGTTTTATTTTAAAAAATACGTAACTTATTTTGGTGTCCTTTGAAAGGGTGACTAAAAGTCATATATCTGGAAAGATTGGGAAATGTCCATTGTCTTATAATACTGAAAATATTAATGTACCTTGTAAGCTCACAATCAGTGACGTGCGAAGGGAAATATGGGGTACTTTTTAATTGTATTCCCCCTCACACCTCCTAGGTGACTTGCACATTTCCATCAACTTTTGCCCTTCTAGTCTCTTTTTTCTTACTCCTTTTCCATGCAACTCAAAAATGTGTGTTACAAGGAGTGAAGGCTGGGCAACAGTGGTGAGAAGGAACACTTGGAGTTACTTTTTGTCTACCATTTTAACTTTTCCCACCTCCTTGGACTATCAGTTAGAATCATGTGCAATCTCTGGGTAAGAGTGTGGCTCTGAATAAATTTATCAAGATAAAATTGATCACTTGTTCTGCCTATGCTTTGGTGAATTTGAATTGAAGTGGCTCTATCTAACTTACAGAGCAGACTTACAGTTATTGCACTTGTAGTGCCTGCTGTATACAGGTTCAATGCTACGTGATTTCATTGGTTGCAAATGCGACAAACTGATTCTGTTATTTCTTAAGCTGCTTCCTAGAAGTACACGAGGAATTCCTGGGATCTGTATGATCTTTGGGATCTCGTGGTTTCAGTGGCTCTCTGAAATCATAGAGGAAGAGAATTTTCTCTCCCACATCCTTTGGACATACATTTCTTCTTGGATCTGACAGGCATCCCCCTTCAAGGGCCAGGCAGACAGCCACAAAGCAGAAATAATAATGTACTAATTGTAAAGCTAAGGAAGCAGAAGTTTAGAGAGATTGTGTAGCAGCTATTAAGGGGCAGAACTGGGCTCAGAATCAGGTTTGCACAACTCTAGAACCGGCACTTTTAACTGCCATACTATGTGACTGGCTTGTGCCTTCTGGGAAGACAAATGGTATTAAGAAAGAACTGAGGAGGGGGGCTACTCTCAGGGTGTGGGTCTAGTGCCTCTGCAGCGGGTAGCTCTATAAAGTGGGGCCAATAAAAGTATTTGCCTTATAAAATTGTGATAAAGACTGTATGAGAATATACAGGGATGCCAAGTTCCCCTCAGTAAGCATCAGTTATTGTTCTTGTTAATCTCATTTGTAGGGCCTGGCCCAGAGGGGGCTTTCCCAGGAAGCTAACACAGCCTAAATTTCGGGACTCTTGCACATATGAATTCCTGATTGTGCTGAGGGTTTATTGAGTGCTGTCATGTTTTAAGTGAGGAGGGGAAACCAGGATGCAATCAGGATGTGTTTCCGTGTAGACATGCCTGGTAAATTGCCTCGAGAGATACATATAAAAGGAAGCTCCAGTAATTTGTTGTGATTTTTTTCCCATTCTAAACAAATATTCACTTTTTGAGCCAGATTTTGCACGTGTAAATCTACATTCTTTTTAAAAGAAAGTCTCCCAAATTTTACAAGCGTCAAACTCTGCAAAACCTGGATCAACTGGCTGTCCCCACACTATTGGATTGGCCCTGCCTTCAAACCCTTCTACAGGTGTCCCTGGGCCAGATTCTGGCAGGATGTAGGAGTTTGGTCATTTTGTTGGTTGGTTGATTAAGAGTTTGATTCACCCACAGGTATGAACAAGAATTCTAGCTGTTCTGTCAGATTCTGTGTGTATATGCATAAACTGAAGAAGTCAAAGTCATCATCGTATTCTGGAATTGTTAAAAGTCTGACTTGCTAAATATTCTAACTCTCAGTGTCCTGAAAAGGTTAGAGGAAACATCAAAATCAATCTTTTCCCCCCTCCCTCCCTCCCTTCCTCTCTCTCTCTCTCTCTCTCTCTCTTTTTCTTTTCATGGAGTCTTGCTCTGTCGCCCAGGCTGGAGTGCAGTGGCATGATCTCGGCTCCCTGCAAGCTCTGCCTTCCTGGGTTCACACCATTCTCCTGCCTCAGCCTCCTGAGTAGCTGGGACTACAGGTGCCCACCACCATGCCCGGCTAATTTTGTATTTTTAGTAGAGACGGGGTTTCACTGTGTTAGCCAGGATGTCTCGATCTCCTGACCTCGTAATCCACCTGCCTTGGCCTTCCAAAGTGCTGGGATTATAGGCCTGGCCTATAAGAAAAATCTTGCTCCAAGTTTTAAGGATCCACAAGAGGCTAACAGAACTACTGGGAAAGCATAGAACCTAGGGAATAATAATTTATTTTAAAGTAAGGGTAACGAGAAACTAGGCATTGCCCAGAAACCAATTTAGAGCCTTTTATGAGACATGTACAGCAAAATCCACACAAACAAGCCACTCTTGAATGCCTACTCTATGCTAGATACTGGAGAGAATAGTGATTAGTAAGATATATTCTCTCTTTTCCAGAACCTATAGCCTGGAGGGGAATATGGTCACATGAGCAGATCACAACAATCTTATGTGTTTAAGTACTTTTTAGAGTCCAAGGCACTGTGGGAATGCAGGGGATGGTCGTCTGGCCATTCCCAAGTTCAGGAAATTCTTCGTTGAAAAGAAGATCTCAGAACTGAGTGTTAGAGGATGACTAATGAGCTGAAGAAGCAAAAAATAAATGGTATTACTAGCAGAGTGAATAGCATGGGCAAAGGTTTGGAATGGTCACATAGTGTATGTGAGAATGGCAAGAAGTTGAAGACAAGAGGTCCTGTCACCAGAATGCTTCAGTCTTCCAAGGCAAAAGCTGTGAGTGACCATTTTGTAGGAGCATTTTGGGAAAGAACAGAGCCTGATACATTGAAATGGGAAGTCCTTTGGAATTTAACAACTTAACTCTTCCTTTGTGCTTTGTTCAAGGAAGTAATCTAAGCATGAAGTTATAAATTATTATTAATTTTTTTCTAGTTTCTTTCTTTTTATGATTTTATTTATTTATTTATTTATTTATTTATTTATTTTTTATTTTTTTATTTTTTTTTGAGACGGAGTCTCGCCCTGTCGTCCAGGCTGGAGTGCAGTGGCCAGATCTCAGCTCACTGCAAGCTCCGCTTCCCCGGTTTATGCCATTCTCCTGCCTCAGCCTCCAGAGTAGCTGGGACTACAGGCGCCCGCCACCTTGCCCGGCTAGTTTTTTGTATTTTTTAGTAGAGACGGGGTTTCACCATGTTAGCCAGGATGGTCTGGATCTCCTGACCTCGTGATCCGCCTGTCTCGGCCTCCCAAAGTGCTGGGATTACAGGCTTGAGCCACCGCGCCCAGCCCTCTTTTTATGATTTTAAATTTATTTTTTGAAATTATCGTGATGAAATAGACTTTTTTGGATTACTTTGTGTTGGGGTGAAATTTGCATAACACAAAATTAACTATTTTAAAGTGAACAATTCGGTGGCATTTGGTATATTCACAACATATTGCAATCACCAGATCTATCTAATTCTAAAACATTTTAATCACCCAAAAAGAAAACCTGGGACCTATTAAGCAATTGCTTCCCAATCCCCCATCCATCTCCTGGCAATCATCAATCTGCATTTTATCGCTATGGATTTAACCATTCCGGTTATTTCACAAAAATAGACTCCTACAGTGTGCGATCCTTTGTGTCTGGCTTATTTCACTTAGCATTATGTCTTAGAGGTTCATATATATTGTAGCATGCATCAGTATTTCATTACTTTTTATGGTTGAATAATATTCTATTGTATTATATATCCTAATTTGGTGATCCATTCATGTACTGATGGACATTTGGGCTTCTACCTTTTTTTGACTGTTATCAACAGTGCTGCTACGAACATGTATTTCATCTTTTTTTGGAGTCATAACACATGCTAATTTATGCAATCATCATCACTGCTAGGATACAGCACAGTTCCACCACCCTAAAAACCTCACTTTGAAATTGTATTCTCTACTGCTCTTAGTCCCTGGAAGCTGCTGATCTGTTCCCTATCAATGTAGTTTTGTTCTTCAAGAATATCTTGTAAGTGGGATCATATAGTGTGTGATATTTTGAGACTGGCTTCTTTCAATTAGTGTAATTACTTTGAGATTCACCCAAGTCATTGCATGTGTCAATATTTCATCCCTTTGTATTGCTGAGTAGTATTCTACTGATTGGGTATGTCACAATTTGTTTATCCATCCACCTGTTGAGAAACAACAACCAGTTGAGGGTTTTGGTTATTTCCTAGTTTTGGTCATTATGAATAGAATTGCCATAAACATTTGTCTAGAGGTTTTGTGTGGACACAAGTTTTCATTTCCCTAAATACCTAGAAGTGTGATTTCTGGATGATATGTTAACTGTATACTAACTTTATAAGAAACTGCCAGATTGTTTTACAGAGTAGCTCTATCCTTCTGCATTCCATCAGCAATACACAAAAGTCCCAGGTGCTCTGCATCTGTGCCAACCCTTGGTATTGTCAATATTTTTTATTTTGCCATTATAATATATTCTTAGTGATATTTAACAATGGTTTTAATTCATTTTTCTCTAATGCCTAATGATGTTGGACAACTTTTCATGTCCTTATTTGCTAACCATATATCCTCTTCGGTGAAGTGTCTATTCAACTCTTTTGCTCATTTTTAAAAATTGTTAAATATTTTGTTTTCATATTGTTGAGTTTTGAAAGTTCTTCTTATATTCTCAATACAGGTCTTTTGTCAGATATATGATTTGCAAATATTTCCTCTCAATCTCTACATTGTCTTTTTATCCTTTTAACAGTGTCTTTTGCAGAACCAAAATTTTATTTTGGTGAAGTCCAATTTTTCAATTTTTTTATTTTATCAGTTGTCCTTTAAAGCATCACATCTAAAAACTATTTGACTAGCCTTGGTCCTGAAAATATTCTGAAAAATATAGATTTTACATTTAGTTCTATGACCCATTTTGAGTTAATTTTTGTATGTGGTGGTGTTAGGTTTAGGGCAAGGTTTGTTAATGTATTTTTTGCATCTGTGTGTCTAATTGTTTCAACACTATTTGTCGAAAAGGAGTTCCTTTCTCCATTCAGTTGCATTTGCACCTTTGTCAAAAATTGACTGTCCATATTTTTGTGGTTGTTTCTGAATTATCTGTTCTGTTCCATATATATATCTGTGTCTTTCCTTATACCACAGTCTTGATCACTGTGGCTTCAAAGTAATTCTTAAAATAAAAAAATGTGATTCCTCTAACTTTATTCTTCTTTTTAAAATTGTTTTTAGCTATTCTAGTCCTCTGTTTATCCACATAAATTTGTGAATTAGTTTGTCTGTATCTACAAAAAATAACCTTCTGAGAACAATTTACTTTCAAAAGTTATTTTATATTGGTTTTAAAGAGTTTTGGAAATCAAAGGGTGATGAAAAAAATGAATCTATTTCTATTACATACCCAATTAATAAAATTATCTGCCAAACTGAGGATGTCATTTTATTATAAAGTTTTCCTCTATACAAGTGCTCAGTTTTAGTAAAATAGTGAGAGGGTTGAGTAATGTCATGATATCTACACCAGAAAAAAATTGAATTGTCATGCATTTTTTTGGTTTGTTTGTTCTGTTGTTTTTTTTAAAAGAATGGTCATAGTAGCTTTATTTGTTATAGTCCAAATGGGAAATAATCCCTAAGTCCACCAACATAAGAATTGATAAAATGGATAAATAAATTGTGCTATATACACTATATTGGAGTACTGTTCAGTAATAAAATAAGAATGAACTACTCACATATGCAACAGCATGCATGAATCTGAAAAACGTTATGTTGAGCAAAAGAAGCCAAATGTATGAGTCTACATATACTGTCTGATTCTACTTATCTGGCATTCCAACACATGCAAAACCAATGGATTGTGGTAGAAATTAGAACGGTAACTGCCTCTTAGATGAACTGACCAAAGGGGCACAAAAAAACTATTTGGGGTGCTGGGAAAGTTCTACTTGGGGAACCCATTGGGATATTGGTTACCTGTCATGCTTGTTTAACCTGCTTTACTAATTTGTCATGCAACACTCAAAATTATTTTCAGAGAATAGGAAGGCATACATGAAACATTTAATGTATATTCATAAAGAAAAGGTCAATCTCCTCATGGCTTTTATATCATTTATTTAATTTACATAGTTGTAAGCATTTGGGTCTTCTCAAAAGCATTTGCAAATGTGCAATATTATAAGGTTTGCAGGCCACTGTTATGACTCATGCATTAAAAACTACAATATCAGGACCTTGGGAAGGGAAGTAGAAGGTAAGAAGTTGGTGTTTCTTTTTCTTTTTCTTTTTCTTTTTGTTGTTGTTTGTTTCTGCTTGAGTGAAGACAGAAACCCACCCTCTGTTCTGCCTCAGAAGAGGACAATTAGAGAAATATTACAATCTTCTTGGTATCTTTTCCTCCTAATGTAGAATTTCATTGCATAGTTCCAGTGAACTTTGAACACTGTGTTGTAATGTTCCATACAAATTGACATGTGTGCTAGGTATTTAGTATTTTTTTTCCTAGCCATTTGCTAACGTTTCAAATAGGATTAAAATTTAACACTTACAAAGTCAATGTGAGCATTATGAAAATGAGCTTAAATATAATTAAGGATTCAACAAGTGAGTCTCAAATTTGGCTGAGGCTGCTTGTGAAACTCTTGGCTTTTTGAGAGAGGCTGTTATCAGTCGGTAGCTGTGGATATCCTGGCAGTCCACTGCGTGCATGCCAGCTGTGGCAAAATTGTTGTTTGCTGATATAATTTTGGAACTTCAGGTTAGATGAAGTCTGCATTTCAGGTTACTTAGAAAAAACTGTATATTGAGATGAGTATCTAAGGACAAAACTTAACAGTAAAGTAATTTTAAGAATTTTCTATTGAGGCTGTACTCACTGCATTGAAGGATGTGATGCTGAGTGCTTCCGGCCACAGCCTGAGTCCATTTTAACTACTTGTAAAAAGTCTAAGTGACTCCAGGTGATTATTCAATGGTTCTAAGGAAAGCATTATTTTTAAATCTTGTGTTGCGGCATGGTGCGGTGGCTTATGCCTATAATTCCAGCACTTTGGGAGGCCGAGGCAGATCACTTGAGGTCAGGAGTTCGAGACCAGCCTGTCCAACATGGCGAAATCCCGTCTCTACTAAAAATACAAAACTTAGCCAGGTATGGAGGTTCACACCTGTAATTCCAGCTACTTAGGAAGCTGAGGAGGAGAATTGCTTGAACCTGGAGGGTGGAGGTTGCGGTGAGCTGAGATCATGTCGCTGCACTCCAACCTGGGCAACAGAGAGAGACTTCACCTCAAAAAAAAAAAAAAAAAAAAAAAAAAAAAATCTTGTGTTGCTTGAAATAGTGTTTTCATTCCTCAACCATAACCTTATGGTATTGAAATACAGACATGTGTAAATGAAAGGGAGTTTGATTTCTCAAAGAACAAATAGAAAAATAGCACAGCAGGCCGGGCGCGATGGCTCAAGCCTGTAATCCCAGCACTTTGGGAGGCCGAGAAGGGTGAATCACGAGGTCAGGAGATCGAGACCATCCTGGCTAACACGGTGAAACCTCGTCTCTACTAAAAAATACAAAAAACTAGCCGGGCGAGGTGGTGGGCGCCTGTAGTCCCAGCTACTCCGGAGGCTGAGGCAGGAGAATGGTGTAAACCCGGAAGGCGGAGCTTGCAGTGAGCCGAGATCCGGTCACTGCACTCCAGCCTGGGCGATGGAGCGAGACACTGTCTCAAAAAACAAAAAAAAAAAACAAAAAAAAAACAAAAAAAAACCAAAACAAAACAAAAAATAGCACAGCAAAACTATGATAATCCAGCAGTGATCATTAAGAAATTTTCTTTTCCTATTGTTTTCTTTTTGAGAAAAGTCTTGCTCTGTTGCCCAGGCTGAATGCAGTGGCATGATCATGGCTCACTGTAGCCTTTACCTCCCAGGCTCAAGTATTTCTTATTTTTCTATAGTTTTTTTTTTTACATGTAGTCTTAATTTGCCACTTCAATCTTGTGATGTACAACAGAAGAGCATTAAGTTCCCCATCTTAAAGATAAACAGACCAGGCATAGTGGCTCATGCCTATAATCCCAGCACTTTGGGAGACTGAGGCAGGAGAATTGCCTGAGGCCAGGAGTTCCAGGCTAGCCTGGGCAAGAAAGCTAGACCTCATTTCTACAAATTTTATTTTTTAAAAAATTATCCCAGCCCGGTGGTGTGTGCCTGTAGCCCCAGCTCCTCTGGAGGATTGCTTGAGTCCAGGAGCTGGAGGATGCAGTGAGCCATGATTGTGCCACTGCACTCCAGCCTGGGTGACAGAGAGACATCCTATCTCTTAAAAAAAAAAAAAAAAAAAAAGAAAGAAAGAAAGAAAAGAAAATGAGGATCGGAAAAGTTAAAGGAAGCTAACTTCACTAGTAAGTAACTGCTAGTAAGTAGCAGAATCAAGATGATAACCTCATTCTCACACCAATCTGAAATGGCATTTTACTTTTAGGTAAAGCAAATTCCTATCTATATCTATTAGAAAAGAGAAAGTATGACTTCAAAGTCCTGAATTTCTGATCCTGAGGCAAAAGTTATTAGGGTTTAAATTTTTTTTTCCTTTAAGACAAGACGAAAAAAAGGTAAGAATGCTAAGTTTTGTAGCATCAACTCTGGCTTTGAAATGTTGAAAAAATATGAATACTTGCGTTTTTCTTTCTTTAAACACAGTCAGTGTTATTTCCCAATGCCACTTCTCTGTTTAGTTATAAACTCCTTTTATTCTGATGTTCTTAATAGATGTTGATTGGTATAATGCCATGCCTAGTCTTTATATTTGATATATTTCATGTATTACCCACAGAGTGCTTATTTGTTTTGTACAATCTCTTGGCCTTACCTTTTGATCTAGATATAAAACAGGCAGAAGCAATGCGATTCCTGCCTTTAATGTCATATGATTCTAGGAATTAATAATTTCCATCTCAGAATGTATCAGGAAGTGGAGAATGGGCTTGTTCAAACAATGATGTTCTGTTGGAGAAGTTGTGTTAGTTGCTTCCGTGTGTGTGTGTGTGTGTGTGTGCGCGCGCGCGTTCATTTTGAGGTTATGTGTTCATTTCAAGGTAGTAAAAGTAGGTTTTCCCTTTCACAGGAAAGCACTCTTGGAAAGTAGATCTCAGCTGCTGCAGATGCAGCAAAATACAGAATAAATTTAGTTGAGGAAACTTGAAATGTTAAGATTATTTTTTTGAAAAAAAAAAAACTCTTCAGGAAGGAGTTTCCTAATTCTAGTCCTCTTGTTGATGCTGGCTTAGTAGCTCACTCCACAGTATGCCTCAGGGTTTGAGATTCGTATAAAGTGTTTTAAATCAGCACCGCACAGTCAACCCCAGATTTGGCTCTAGAGAACAAGACTCAGGAAAAAAAGAAGTCTCAGCATCACCAATAAGAGACTTTTTGTTGTTGTTAAGAACTGAATTTCAGATCCACCCATTAGAACATTAGAAAGATATAATCCATACACAATAAAACTCAGATTAAAAAAATCCTCCATGTATGCCATATATTCTGTAATTGCAAACAGTATGCAAGATTGGGAAATCAAGTCCCAAGCTTAAAGGTTCTTCCTGGGGAGCTGCAGAGGAAGGGGAGAAGCATAATGATGTAGGTCAGTTTCCAGACTCTGGGATCAAGCTGTTGTTCTTAAAAGGAACAAGGCATCTTCAGAAAAAGTGTGATTATCAAACAACAGGTCAAAGTTTATCTCTAGGTCAACAAAAAGGCAGGGGCAGGATGGTGGTGGTGGTGATGGTGTCATCGTTCTGGCTGTGAATATAAGCTCCATATTTAAATAAATTTGTGGTAGTGTATTCAGATGTTTTTTCAGATTACCTCTATTAGATTTACTAAGTATTATTTAATAATGAAATCAGAAAATTGTTCTTACTTATAATAATCTAATAATGGGTAATAATAATAAAGTTTCACACACATTACATAATTTAATCCTCACAGCAATGCTATGAGGTAAATATTATTCCCACTTTCCAGATGAAATAATTGAGGCTTAAAAACATGATTGCTTCCTTTAGGCACACAAATATATTGTTTTTTCCACCACTATAGTTCCCTCTGAAAAAGCTGGATGATGTAATATGAATTCATCGTTTTTGGGTTTGCTTTTGTTTTTACTTGTTTCCACTAGGGTTGGAGGATTCATCTTAATTTGATTTAATTTAAAATATACATGCACTTGAAAGCACTCTAGAAAACTAAGTTTTAGAATGGAAGGGTGTCTCTTGAATAGAATATTCCTCTTTCTTGGAGCTGTTCTTTTTTCCTTCCCTTTTCCCCAGAAGGGTTTGCCATCCATCCCTATTACAAAGCTCCTCTGTGCCCTGCCTGGATGTTCTCACAGAGGTGGTGTGGGAACTCCCCAAGCCAGGACCGATGCAGTCAGCAGCATGGGGTCGACCGTGGGGAGGCCCTGGTAGGCACAAAACAGCCCCATTTCCTGCCCAGCCATGCGCTGCCTTGAGCCTCAGGAGGCCCCGACTTCTAACTTCTGCCCTGCTGTCAGATGCGAAGGGCCCTCTAGTCTTTATCACTCTTTATTGTTTTATTTTTTAAGCATAATTCTGTGGGAGAACATATCGTACAGTGACCGGTGCTTGCATTCTTACTGGCATTTGAAATGATGAATCGAGACAGGTAGTCAATTTAGATGACTTTTTCAACACAAAAGGAAGGATATGTTTAAAACAACATCTGAAAAATAGACACTATCTC
Organism: Rhinopithecus roxellana; assembly: GCF_007565055.1. NCBI lineage: Eukaryota > Metazoa > Chordata > Mammalia > Primates > Cercopithecidae > Rhinopithecus > Rhinopithecus roxellana. The sequence continues at coordinate 27,217,570 of NC_044562.1, forward strand.
AGTGAAAGTACCTGAGAACAAGTCTCAATAATTAGCATGGCAAAACAGCAATAATTAATTATTTTTTGAGCATTAACTAGCTATGAGTTTCAAATTTTTTGTAGCTGCTGAGGTAGAAAAATAATTATTCCAGCATAGTACTATGCTTAAAACATACAAGTACATTATTAATTGGCCCTTTATACCTGGCTTTATGAGTTAAAAGACATGAAAGCAACATACATCTTGAATTGTTATAGCATGAAAACTTAACAGTAAATTTCAATAGTAAGTGAGTGTGAAGGAACAAAAACTCATCTGAAGGTCAAAAAAAAAAAAAAAAATGCTGAGCCATTTATACAGCTGATGTTTACTGTGTCCCTGTTAAGAGCAAGGCACCTGGAGACATTTAAGCAAAGCATAGACACGGTAAAATATATATCTGTGTCAAAATTATCTTTGTCCCCAACTACTATTTTCCCTTATCCATAAGAGAGCCCATGGTGGGGTGCGCCTGTGTGTGCCCATTCTGTGACTATTTCCCAGATTTTACCTACATATTGATTATATTTATTGTCTCAAATTAGCTTTATTATACAAACTATCTCGCAATTGCAGGGTCCATTTCAATGATATGAATGAAAGCAAAGTTTAGAGGTTAGTGGTAGGTGGCCCTATCTGTCTTTTTAGAGGTAGAATAAGTCTTGGGCCAGTCTGTCGAATTTCAAAATGGAAAGTGAGTTCTTCAAGTGCCATGACTGCTTTCTGAGATGACGTCAGGTTACTTTCTCTAAAACAAATTGTGTCATTGAAGCATAACATGAAAAATACTGCATTATTATTCACTTTATGATGTTTAGGAATTGAAAATAGAAGAGTATTAGTTTTGAAAGTGCTGTTATATACAGTATTTAATTTTGCATATAGAGTATTTAATTTTGCATTCATGAGAAAATGAGACTTCCAGACTACTGGTAATGAAAAGTTAATTCCTTGCAGTAGAGAAATCAAAGAGCAGTTTCCAAGTCTCTGGGGCCGAAGGACTTGAAGGAGGTTAGGGGGTCTTTGTGCCTGAGGGATTGTCTCAGTGGGAGTGGAGAGGGAGAGGGAAGGATCAGGAAGTGCCTGCCTCAGTGTGAGCCCAAGGGATCAAGGAAGAACGGCAGGGGTCTCTGAGAGGCAGGGATGGCATTATTGGGATGCGAGGACGTCCTGCTCCTATTAAGGCATGGTCCAAAGGATGATGAGCACTGTCTGCAGGGCTCGCTGGAGGGAAGAATGGTTTTTTGTAAACAGAGAAAGTCTTCCTGCAAATTCTGAAAACCCTTACGAGGATCTGCCTGATGGCTAGTTTGCCTTCTTGCAATGTAATTGATTCTGGCACATTCCAAATAGCAGAGGAAGAAAGGAGCCCATGACTCCAAGGTTTCAAGATCAGTGTTTGGTACAAGCCAAAGCTCATCCTCAAGGTAGGTGCTAACAACTTCGAGTAAAGAATATAATCAGGGCCGGGCATGATTGCTCACGCCTGTAATCCCAGCACCTTGGGATGGCGAGGCGGGCGGATCACGAGGTCAGGGGATTGAGACCATCCTGGCTAACACAGGGTGAAACCCCGTCTCTACTAAAAATACAAAAAAAATAAAAAAATAAAAAATTAGCCAGGCGAGGTGGTGTGCGCCTGTAGTCCCAGCTACTTGGGAGGCTGAGGCAGGAGAATGGCCAAAATCGCAACACTGCACTCCAGCCTGGGTGACAGAGTGAGACTCTGTCTCAAAAAAAAAAAAAAAAAAAAAAAAAAAAAAAAAAAAAAAGAATATAATTGGGCATGTCATTGCTATTCTATTATAGACATGTGGTGAAATAGCATGTGTATGGCCACACTGCTAAATATGACAGATCAAGGAATTCACTTTATGTGCATCTTCCTTCAAAATCTAGGTAGGTCAGTACTTCCCTAACATCAAGGTATCTGAATTGCCTGCAAGAGAACCTGAGTTCCTGTATGTAAAATGCCAAGAACACTGACGGGCTGACATGGTAGATGCTAGATAGGTGTCAGTATTATTACAATTAATTTCTGAGGCCCTTATTTAAAAAGAACATTTCTGGGACCACTTTAAGTGATTTTGATGTTGTAGTCTGAGGTGGGGCCCCCAGGTCTTCCTTTTTAACAAAGAGCTCAGGTGATTCTGAGGCAGGTGCTGGTAGATGATTTGCATGAGCTCGCCTAGTGGAGATTCTCCAGCTAGGAGGTCTCTATACTGCTCAGCTGATCTCCTTGAAGCCTTCACCATATTTAGGCAGGGCAGGCATTTTCTATCACATGCCTCTACAGTGGAATGACCTCATTCAGTATCAAAATCAAATCCCATGACTCACATTTTTGAAGGCTGCACGTTCTCTTCCCCCCAGTGAAATCTGTAAGTGAATCTGGCCTGAACAAAACAAAATATCTATTTGTATTAATGCTGCAACTTGCCCTGCTGAGTCCCTGAGTTGAAAATATAAAGCTTGCCAGGTGCAGTGGCTCAAGCCTGTAATTCCGGTACTTTGGGAGACCGAGGTGGGTGGATCACTTGAGGTCAGGAGTTCAAGACCAGCCTGGCCAACATGGTGAAACCCCATGTCTTCTAAAAATACAAAAATTAGCCAGGCATGCTGGTGTGTGCCTGTAGTACCAGCTACTTGGGAGGCTGAGGTAGGAGAATCGCTTGAACCCAGGAGGCAGAGGTTGCAGTGAGCCGAGATTGTGCCACTGCACTCTAGCTTGGCCAATAGAGCAAGACTAAGTTTCAGAAAAACAAAAAATAGAAATGTAAAGCTTAATAGTGAACCTTAAATATATGAGAGTCTATGATAAATGCCATGTTGATGCTGAGTTTTTGACATGCTTATACTGTAGAGTATCATCAGAAACACTAAACAGTATGAAATCATTGCTTGTTAATGCTCTCTAAGGGATCTTCTGGTAGTCCTAGCTAGCCACAATGTTCTCCTGCATCTTAAGTAATTATAACATTGATGGAGACATCAGTTTAGGGGCAGATCCAGAGATGTGTCTGCCAGATGCCTTTTTGATAAAATAATACTTGGTGACTGTGGGAAACCCAAATTTCCGAAGGTCTTCCTGGTCGTCTAAGAAACTCTGATTTTCAGACCCTTAGGGTAACATTATATGTCTGATGCACTGGACAACGCTTATTGCAAGAGGAAGCATGTCAGAACAGATGAGCATATTTCATACAACAAGATCAATCTAAATGTAAGGTGAGAAAAGACTGACAAAATGTAAGATGAAAAAACACTGTGACAGCTACACTCCTTTCCCCAGGCAAATAACATATCAACTGAGCACAAAATGGGATTAGAAGTCCAACTATTATCTGGTTAACCATCTAACATGTCTGATTGAATACTTACAGTGAAACTTTCTGTTTAGAAAACATTTGTAATTGACATTTCCTGGAGATTGGATGTCATATTAAAAAAAAAAACCATATTCGCTGTACTATGAGCTCTGTTCTGCTCAGCTTTTTATGTGCACTGCTTTGCAGAGAACTGGAAATACTGTGGGCACTGAGTAAGTATTTGGTGAATAAATGAATGTAAATTTAGAGAAACATTTTGAAGAAAAAAAAGAAGGCCAAGTGTGGTGGCTCGTGTCTATATTCCCAGCACTTTGGGAGGCCAAGGCAGGAGGATTGCTTGTGCCCAGGAGTTTGAAAACAGCCTGGGCAACATAGTGAGAGCCCTATCTCTTAAAAAAAGTCAGCGGGATGTGGTGGCATGCTTCTGTAGTCCTAGCTACTTAACTACTCAGGGGCTGAGGTGGGAGGATCACTTGAGCCTAGAAGGTTGAGGCTGCAGTGAGCTAGGATCATGACACTGCACTCCAGACTGGGCAACAGGCTCTTTTCTTCTATCTCTTAAAGAAAATAAAAAGAAAGAAAAAAAAGAGAGAGAAATTTTGTAGTGAGGTTGTTGAAAATTTTGACTTTTGTTTTCTTGGGAAAGAAAACATATGTCTAAATGTATGTATGTTGTAGGTTGTGCCCTATTCTCTGGACTCTGGCTGTGTCTTTGACAACTTGTTTTATTGTTGTTTGTCTGGTGCATCACCTAGGTTTATTCAGAATCTTAGTTTGCATGAAGTTTTGGATGCTAAGTCACACACTAAAATGCCTAAAATGTCTTTAGGATTTGAGAAAGTCAACAAACTAATGTCAAACCAGGATATGCATTTCATACCTCAACACTATAATTTACCTGTATTTTACATTCTACAAGCACTCTATGTTTTCTGAAGTCTGTTGATACCCCTGTAAATTTGTTCCTCAGAGCTACCTGTGGAGTGTTAGCACTCCTTCACAGACAGGGAATCTAAGAGCCATACCATTTAGGCAGCTCACCCAACTGATCATCTGGGTTGAGAATAGTATCCTCAGAATAGAACAACAGTTCTTTCTTTCACGCTGCTTCTAGTTTCCTTGTTTACTAAGTAGGTAAGCTTGCTGCTCTGGTGGTAGCCATTTAGATAGAGGCAATAGAAGTAGCCTATGGGGCACCAGGGCATAAGATTAGGGAGTGAGTAAACAACTTTGGTTCTAGCATTTCTGGGAGGGTAGTTGGTGGTTCATGTCGGAGGTCACTGAGTCTGAAGTTAAAAGCAAGGATCAGTAAACTAAACCAATCATAGCACCAAGACTCCAGACCACTTAGAAAACTACTGTCCTGTTAAAAGAGTTTCCTGGTTCTCACCTTTTTTATGAACTGAGCAATAGCTCAGTTTTTGGGTGTAATTAATTCATAAATTAAGTTGGACACCTGCCCTATAAGGTTGAGTAACATCACAGAGACCTGGACCCTCATGAGAAAAAAATTCCACACAACTCTGGATTCATTAACGTCTGAACATAGGAGAATAACAGGAGATAGGGCACGGCATCCCTCCATCCACATGGCAGAGGGATTGGGACTTGCATTATGCTGTGGTTAATGGGAGTTTTGAGTCTTAGATGATGGTACTGATGATGGGCTTTGGTGGTAACGGAATGTGGGGATGAAGTTTGGCACAAAATTCATAAACACAAGCTTCTATATGAGAGACACTGAAAGTTAATTCTATCCTCACTACAGACTAGCTATTAGTATGTAACCTCTCTGAGCCTCGTTTATTCCATCTGTAAAATGGGGGACAATAATAATGTTGATTTGAAGATCGGATGAGGGAAAGCGAGTAAAGATGCTTGGCATGGCAGCTGGTGCATAGTAAGCACCTATAAAATGTTGGCTATCATATAGACTAGGCAAATATTTTCTGTCAAGGTCCATATAGCGAATATTTTTGGCTTTTTGGGGCCGCTGGCCCCTGTTACCACTACTGAGCTCTGCTGTTGTACCATGCAGCCATAGAAAATACAGGAATGGATGAGCATGGCTGTGTTCTAATAGAATTTATCAACACTAAAATTATATGTACTTTTCATGTTTCAATGTTATTCTTCTTGTTTTCAACCATGAAGTAATGTAATAACCATCCTTAGCTCAGAGGTAAAAACAGGCAGTGGATCACATTTGGCTGACCTTTGGTACAGTCTGTTACATCTTTGATTTGGAGGTATTCTTTTGTCTCCTAGCACTCCATTTATGTTTGTGATGATTCTTCTTAGAGTTCTGTTGGTAAATTCTGGTTACGTAGCAAAGCAGTCTCAGAAAGCCACGGTGAAATTGTGGTGGGTATTGACAGGGTTCCCCCTTCACCTGAGGGTGGTTATGACCACGAAGTGGTTACCGCTAGAGGACAGTGGAAGTGTTGGGGGAGGTGGTTCTTTAAATGCAAATGTGCATTTTCAATTTTGTTTATAATCCAGGAGCCTTGGCAGTCAGCCCAAAACTTCTGTGTTAAATAAATCTTCCTCAAATGATCATGTGTTGGAACTGCTGAGATAAGTGAAAATCTGTGTTTTATTTATTTGAAAGTGTGAAGAAATGTAGAGAAATTTAGCTCCTAATGAATCATTTGGGGCAGAACTGTATGAGGTTCTGTGTCATATTTAGAATTTAAGAAATCTCAGATGAGAATAAAGCCACATCGTCGGATGCAAATAAAGGAGAAATATAAGATAGTATTTAGGTAAGTGAAATTCTAAAGCCCTTGTCCTTGAAATAACCAACCAATCTAACCAAAAACATTCTTTTTTCTTGTAAATTTCTAATTGCCCCAATTCTTCTACTTCAGTTTCTAGGGTATTATGTCTGGCCTATGTCTGGCCCATGTTCCCTTTTTCATAATACCTTTTTCGAAGTTTCTGTGGTGCAGGTATTTCCTATGCAAGAGGTTACAAAGTGAATTGGCATGCATAGAATTTTTAGTGGTATATGATTTTTTTCAAGTTTGAGAGGGTGCTAGCAGTATCGTTTTTTAGGGACAAAAAGATTATACATGCTGGCTAAAATCCGGAATTGACTCAAGGTTGTTTGCAAATTCTCATGAAAATATCAAAACTTTCTGGGGGTTACCTCCCAATAATGGAACTACTTCCATTGCACAAAAGTAATACATATTCATTACAGAAGATATATTCATAGTAGAATTTCACAAGCTATCTGCATTCTTTTGAGGCTTAGTGAGTGTAAAGACATGCACATGGAGGAACCAGAGTGATGGGAAGGGTGCAATCATGCTCATAAGATGCCCCTACCTGTGATACAGTCCAGGTTCTCAAGACATTTCTCTAAGTGTGGCACATAAAGCAAAAAATAAAACCACAGTTTTAGTCATGAGGTTCTCTGAACTATCCATGACCTATGTGTCTCCATTTACTCATAAGTCAAAGTAGGTTGATTTCAAGTGGAATTGGGAAATAAACCCTATTCCCCTATCAAAGACTCTAGGTAGTTTATAAGCATGAGTATTGATTGACTTGATTATTCCTGCTATTTGGGGATCGGGGGAGGGCTGTCATTACGGTTATTTAGGGATATTTTATACTGTGTCATTAGCAGGAAGGGCAGACATAGAAGGAAAGTGTCTTTCACTTGAAGACTGGCTTCGCCAGAGGTTCATGGGCAGAAGTGAATTTGCAATGGAGAGAACTGCAGGACCCCGGCGGCAAGGGCGTCTTCTGAATCTCTGCAGAAGGCTCTTACAATGTGTCACATGGTCATGTGATTTTGTAGAATACGCAGAAGAAAGCTAGTTTTGTGTTCTTAAAGTGGATCTTCCCAAATCGGAAAAGCTTCAGACCTCTGCAAAACATGGATCTACTTCTAACACTGCACTTTTGGGCTAGGACTTACTCAAACCTTTTTTGAAAGGGGAGAAGTGAAAAACCTCTTTGTTGACAAATGTGTAGGACTCTGGAAGTTGAAGAGTAAACCTTTCCTAAGGCGTAAGACTGAAGATGAAACTGGGAAAAGGAAAGATTTACTCAAGGAAATGGTCACTGAGCTGGGAGAGGAATGGTATTGTTGATGTCTTCTTGTATTCAAAGAAAAGAATCAGGACATTTGAGAAAAAGAGGGGCAAGTATATTTAGTTGATCAGAGAAAATGACTTCATACCCTTATGTTTTTATTTTTTGCAGAAAGTGAAAGGCTTAATGTAATGCCTCTTTAATTCTTGCTAATAAAGTTTAACTGGTGCTTTACTGTCTACTATAATAATAACAGTCTGGTGGGGGTGCTGCTGCTGATGAAAACATGTATGTTACATGAATGTTACAGTTTACTAAACACCTTCACAGATTTTCTCCTTTGGTAAATACTGAAACCAAGAAAGAGCCTCCTTATCTACTGTCTGTGAATGCCTCCAAAACTAACTGCAATCCTATGAAAGACTGAAATAGAATTGATCACATACTCCTCAGTCACTTTCCTTGTATTGTGATAATGCCATGTCATACCATCAGCCAGTTTTTCCTCCTTTCCTCAGATTTTTTTTTTAGCATTGTGGCAGTCAAAATAACCACTAAACTTTAACACACAAAGACATTTCTCTTAAAATGACCTCTAATTTTTTGCTTACAAAACAACTCAACAGGCAAGCAAAGAACCAAGCTCCCTCAAACCTGCTTTTAGTAAGGCAATGTTTGCATTTTTCAGATTTGACTAGTTGCTTTGCTGACCTCTGACTATTTGACCCTTTGAAATGAAAAGTACTTCTGGGACACAGAGTTAGATGGATACAAATTCAAGGAAGTGGTCAATCGGAGAAATAAGTGTGGTTGCAACGAGAGTTGACCTGCAAGTTGTAGTCAATAGTTCAATTACCAAGGAAAGGCACGGCGCGTATGCTAACTACAAAATGCTCTTGCAGTACAGAGAAGGGAGGGGTATCGACGGCTGCGAGGTTCAGTGAATGCTTTGTGAAACTGGGCTTTGAGATCTGCATGTGACATTGTGTGAAGATGTGCAGAAAGGTATTCAAGGTAGCACAGACAGTGAGAAAGTCAAGTTATGACAAACAGTTGGTCCATTTTGGCAAGCACATGAAATTCTGGGAAGTAGTTTTGTTCCACTCTAATGAAAACTTTAAATTCCATAAAGTGAATTCCTAGCAGGTTTTTCTGTACATGTTCAATTTCACATTAATTATTAGTTTTCTATGTTTTATAGCTAATTTACTTTGGAATTTATTAATCATTATTTCTTATAAAATTGGTTATTAATCAGTGTTTGAATATACATGCTATTTGAGCGAAAGAAAATTTGTGAATAATACTAAACAGTAGGTGATCCAGAGGACATTTTTATGCATGTTTAGAGTGAAGACTGATGATTATCTTTGAATCTCTGACATCTAATTGACCTGCTGAGACTTTGGGCAAATTCTTTTATCAATATCATTTTAAAAACAAAGATAATATCCAACTCACATAGTAGTTATAAAGATGTAATAAGGTAGATATTATGAGATATAGTGAGAATTTAAAAATCAGAAAACAGCATTATATAATGGTCAGATGTAAATAGAATGGTTAAGATACGAAAACAATTTTTTTTTTCCTGTCTGGGCCCAATTATGAGTCCACCTCATTTCACTAATTTTCAGATTCAGTGAGTCTGTTGGTGGTAGGTGGACTCTAGCTACCATCAGAAAATAGGAGTAAATTCACCTACAGATCCACAGAAAATAATGAGTTGATCATGTGATAAAGTGAAAACAGCCAGAATTTAGAACTTGGAGATATAGGTTTGAAATTTAACTTGCCCCCAAACCAGTTGATGATGGAGGTATCATTTCATTCCTCTGAAACTCAGTTTTGTTTCTTGAATTTTTAAAATCTGGAGTAAAGAGTTGTCTGCTGATATTTAAAGTGATTTCTAGGTTTTAAAATTCTATGCTAAGCAGCACATTTAGCACAAAACATGAACATCTCTGACAGACAGTGGGAAAAAAATTTAAAAAGCGATCTATTTCTAATTTTCTCCCTGCAATTTGGTTATGTTGTTAGTTACCTGGGATTTGCATTCCTGTGCTTCCGCTGATTTTCTGCTCTTGCCACCCTCTCTGTGCAGAGGCTTACACTCAGCCATTCACACTCTCACCTTGCTCTAGCTTTTTCTGTCAGAAAGAAGAAAGTATTTGAAGAGCCCCCTCCTACTTCATTGAGGCCTGAATAGGAATAAGGACACGGACTTGCGGGGGATGGTCTGTAAGGACAATAACCTCTGATGACCCAGGCCTAGACAAGCTTTCTTAAACTTGTGGCTAACTTATTGTGAGAAGAGCAAGAGAGATATTTAAATGGGTTCAATGCTTGTTTGGATGAATTATATACCTGAGTTATACAAAGACAATGAGAATATATGTGCATTTGTCTCAGCCCTCATATAGAGAAACTGGCACATTTTCATATCTGCATATCCAAATGCATCCACGGGTAAATATGAACAAATTAGAAGGAGTAGTGCTTTATAATCTCAGAAAACAACTTTCAGAAAGTTAAATTTTCAAATATAAACAATACTATTAACCAAGCAACTTTTGTTATTGCTAAAATAACAAGGATAAATTCACTTGAAAACTTGCTGGAGGAAAGAGTTTTATTTACCTTTTTAATGTGTAATTAAGAAAGTTTAAAAAAACTTGTATTTTGTTAATAATATACACAGAAAAAAAAGAATGGCAAGAAACACAGCAAAGGAGTTTGGTCTATCTATATCTATCTATTGATATATTGATCCATCCATCCATCCATCCACCCATCCATCTGTATAATCTAATTTTCTAATTTAAAATCAATAGTAATTCTTTTTGATTCTGGGACTAGCATTATTTTTTATTTTTAGACATTGCTCAACTTTTATTTTATAATGTAATGTACTTTTATAGTATGAAAACAAAAAAGTACAATGAAATAAGAAACATATTTTGCCCAAAAAACTTTTCTTAGGAACAAACATGTAAATTGGGTGGTGAAGAATGAGCTTGAGTTTGAACTGAATTGGCAGTAGTTTCTTTAAATGTTGGCATCTGTCTTGACATAGTGATGGGATGATTTCCAGTTAAAACCACGGGGTGGTGTGGGTGGGAAGAATGGGTGGGACTACTTTTGGTTTTTACCCAGGAAAAACTTTAATTTATTTAAAGCTGCCAGGGATTAGGACACATTGTCAGACCCTCAGCCTCAACTTCAGTCCCTCAGAGCAGGCTTTCCTAACTCAGAAAGTCTTGTCAGAGGAGACTTTTGGGGAAAAAAGTGGTTGTGACGAACCCATTGACTCTGAAACCACTGATTGCTTTATTGTCTATCCTTCTTTGCTAGAAAGGAAAGTTGATCCTCTCTCTCTCTCTCTCTGTCTCTCTCTCTCTCTCTTTGAGACAGAGTCTCGCTCTGTCACCCAGGCTGGAGTGCAGTGGCATGATCTCAGCTCACTGCAACCTCTACCTCCAGAGTTCAAGTGATTCTCCTGCTTTAGCCTCCAGAGTAAGTGGGGTTACAGGTGTGCACCATCATGCCCAGCTAATTTTTTTTTTTTTTGTATTTTTAGTAAAGATGGGGTTTCATCATGTTGTCCAGGCTGTTCTCAATCTCCTGACCTCAGGTGATCCACTTGCCTTGGCCTCCCAAAGTGCTGGGATTACAGGCGTGAGCCACAGTGCCCGACCTCTCTTCTCTTCTTTCTCCCCTCTTTTATTCTCTTCGGTGATTTTCTCTTCTCTCCTCCCCTCCTTTACTCTCTCCCACATAGCACTTCCTAATTAATTTTCCTCCAGTTCTGCAAGATTGTCCCTGAAAAGGAAATGTGGAAAGGAAAGGCAGTTGTCCAATAATTCATGCAGAAACCTGCTACTGAAGACATTCTTGTTTTTTCTGATGTTGGTTACCTGACCTGTTCACACTGGTTGTGGACACTGATAAAAATGATCAGATGGTGAATTGCTCACAATTCTACTGCATTTTGCCTATGCAGATCCAAATCAGTAGAGATAGAGAAGAAAAGAATTTGCCTCCAAGCAAACATACTCAGTTTTCCCCATGAAAATCAAACTAAATGTTGGCATATGCTTAATTTCTGTTAGGCTGGTTGCCTGATTTTTGTTAAGCTCAGCCTTCTTGTTTAGGCCCAGAGGTATTTGGGAGCACTGAATTTATTTACTTTCATAGCTACCTTAATTTTATTCTATTTCTTTTCTTTTTCTTTTTCTTTTTTTTGAGACAGTCTCATTCTGTTGTCCAGGCTGGAGTGCAGTGGCATGATCTCAGCTCACTGCAACCTCTGCCTCCTGGGTTCAAGTGATTCTTGTGCTTCAGACTCCTGAATAGCTGGGATCACAGGCGTGCACCATCATATCCGGCTAATTTTTGTATTTTCATTAGAGACAGGATTTTGCCACATTGGCCAGGCTGGTTTCATACCTGTGGCCTCAAGTGATCTGCCCACCTCAGCCTCTCAAAGTGCTGAGATTACAGGCATACACCACCACACTCAGCCTAATTTTTGATCCCACAGTACAGATACAGGTCCTGGGCTAGGTGAAGTTGAGTAACTTTGATCTTCATTTTGGATTTTTAAGGGAATTGGGAATGAGCAAGAGCTGAATATCTTTTTTTTTTTCTTTTTTGGTGAACAATATACTGTCCAACTATGGGCAGATTCTTCTGAAGAGGAAGCCGATGGAGATTGGATCATGCTTATCGTACACATTTGGGAACTTCTACAAATACCTACAAAGCTTTGGTGGTGATTTTTCTCTCTCAGTCTTAGGATGTAGCTAATATTCTTCTCATGCTATTCCTTTATGCCTGGTAGGACTGGTTAACAAGAAGGGGAATAGGTGCGGAGGGGGTAACATTTGCTGAGGATAAATTGTGTGTCAGGAATTGTATTATGTTTTGCAAACTACCTCCTTTCCTTAAAAACTGGTCTTTGCAGCAGATGTTTTAAATTCTACTTTGCTGATGAGAAAACTGATTCAGAGGGTTAATAAGCTTGTCCCAAATCAGAGATGAAGTGGCCAATTGGGTATTTGAAGTAGTTTGGCCTCTCTCCTAAGCTGTAGGACACGTCACCATGACATGAAACTTCCTTTGCCCAGACCTTTGATACCACCTCTTGTAAGCTCAATGGCAACTGTTGCTTAGACACAAAAAGAAGACAGAAATTTCAAAAAGCAGCTGTCCCTACCTAAGGCTGGTGATGAATCATTTACATCATCTATTTAGTCATTTCGACTGGTTTGCCAATTACTCCCCTAGGTCCATTGGTGGGATGTGACACTAATCTGAATGACCACCTTCTAGACAGGACACTTATACTTTTGCATGATGAAGGGGAGGAATCACACTCTCTTCTCATTCATTATCCCCTCTTCATAGCCGCTAGGGAAGTACTTCTTGCACAGTAGGTATCCCAAGCATGATTTCTGATGATGACCTTGATGTTGCTGCTAATTCCTTTGCCAGCAAGGATTAAGCTCACCCTTCTCCGTTGCCTCCAGGAAAAGAGTTTTCTCTTATGTTCAGTTATTGCCTCTTTCTATCTTCCAACAAGCAGTAATTGACCCAGATAAGATTTGGATTTTCAAAACAAGCTTCCTGTGCTACCCTTTTTCTTTTCTATAGAACCCAAGAGAAGATGGGAAGCCAAGAAACAATCTTGAAATGCCATATGGGAAGTGTCATTAAAAGCATTTATGTATTATTTTGATCTTTATACTAAAGATTACAGAATCTATGGCTCTGTTTTTTAGTAAATAGCATATCTAGGTTTTTCAGCTTTGACGGGCCATTTAATCTTTCTGTTGCCACAGGGCATGACTAGATTAACTCCTATGTATACTGACACTTTCTTTTGCCTTAGTAGAAAGAGTACTGGAATGGGAGTTTTACTTTTTGAGTTTAGCCTCCATATATTATTCATATTTGCATTCCTGGTGCCAAGGACAATATCAGCCACATCTCAGGCATTTAATAAATGTTTATTGCATGATGGATCATTTGAGATAACCTCACTTGCTCTCTCTGGGCTTCATCTGTATAATGAAGGGATTGGCTTAGGGTTCCTTTCAAGGATTCTGCAATTTTGTAAATTCTTTGTCTTGGCATTTTCAATTCTCTACTCATTTATCTTCTTACCTCTTTGCATAGGCTTTTGGCACAAAAAAAGTGTAGTATTTAACGTTCTTCTAAAATCTGCCTTTATTTTATTTTCCAAACATCTTGTGTCATGCTAATCTTGGCAAAGTTTCATTGTGGATAAAGCTGTTCAGGTTTTGTGTATCTTTGGGTAGTTTTGTCTTAATAAGGGTGACAGGAGAATTATTTTGTTTTCTATCCACTCCAAGAGGCTCTCTATGTGACTAACTTATTGTCTCCTTTACACATTGAATCTTAGTTTATTTGTTGACTTTTAAACAAGGTATGCACATAATAGCAAAAATATTTGATAGTGGAAAATAAGGATGAAGGCAAAGTACTTTGTCTTGGTCAATTATGTCATGAGCCTTATTGAACACTCAGGTCTCATTTAAAGTTCCGTAAAGACAGCTAAGGTTTGGATTTCATAAGCAGAGTTCTTTCTTGGTAACTGTATAGAACATAATTTCCACCTACACCAACCACCACTGAAAGTATTACTCACCTTTTATGCTTATGTTTTCACAACTGATTTACAGGGTTGTGATATCTGAGTCCTAGCTCAGTGGATCAGGAAGAAAGAAGCGAAGATATTGGCCACAGATTTTCTTTCAACCCTGATCAATCCTATTCTTCAAATGACAATGCTGATACGATTTTATATTAGGGTAGCCTCTCTGAGTTCTCATGAATCAGGTAGGTCACATCACTCTTTTTTGCCTCACTTTTGCCCATCTGTGAGATGGGGATGACAATACCCCTCCAAAGAGGGTTTTGTTAAAGGTGAAAGAAAATGCACAGCAAGGACTTCGCAGGGAGCAGGGATTGGGCGGAGGAAGCTGTTAGCAGGTCAGTAAGTAGCTGCTTTTCTTATATCATAATTACTATTATTAAGTTAATTTTGTCCATAATGGTAAAAAGTCCATCACAAGAAGGGCTTTGAGAGATCTGTGTTCTGCCTCTAGTTAACCAGTTTACATAGCTATGATTTCAGAAGTAAGTTGTTCAATGGACGAAACACACTTGGATCAAAAAACGTGGTTCCAATTCGGTTGTAGTAACAAAAACATAAGCGAAATCCCCTCATAAAACTAGTCTTGCAACATGGTTTTTCTTTCCCTATTAAAGAAATATTTTTTTTTTCTGAAGGAAGAAGGTATGTTGAAAAAATGAAATGGCTAGAAACAATTACTTTAATCTGCTTATTTTTTGTTTGATCACTGATTTTGTTCTGTCATGGTAATCAACCCAGAAGGAGAGCATTTCTAAAATTCTGCAGTTTTGAATAAGTAAGATGTAAATTGCAGAAAGGTATATAATTACTACAGGGAACACGATCTTATGTCCTATTTCATAGGGTTAATTATTTTCATTTATAACATCTTAGAAATGCATATTTAATTGTGAGAGATTAAAAACGCCCATTGTTCTTTCAAATTGTTTGCAGTGTTCTTTCATTCTGACTCAATTCCATTGAATATCTACGAGTTGTCACATTTCTAGTAATAACTGTGTCAAGCTGTGCTGACAAAATGTCCCAACATAACTGTTAATAAGCATTGTCATTTTAAGCATGAAACAGTTTAGCTAATGATTTATCTCTTATAATGCAGCACTCAGGGCAGCTGTATGATTTGCCTCTTTAGCAAGTCAAGTAATTTCTTTAACAAAATGTTAAGCACAGATGGGCCATAAGCTGTCAGTTAACTATTATTGTGCCTGCATCTGCTTGCTTTCAACGCACTGTTTTATGTATTCAGTCAGTTACTTAGCGGCAGCTCCGTGAAAAGCTGAACCTACTCTGATTGGCAAATAAAATGTTCATTTGTCTCTTCTTCCTATTGTTTTGTTTTGGTAACACATGTCAGCAGCTCAATTACCCAGTTCATTAACAGCTCCCAAAGGACGTGATGGCCAGCCCGCGATAAGAGGGCAATTGTGGCACATATGGTCAATAATGGCCTCTCTCTTGGCAATTGTAAATAAAAGTCACTTGGCCCTTTTCCTTTCACGAGAACTACTGTTTCCCTGTTCCCCTTCAGTGTGCAAATTACCTTTCTGCGCTCCTTGCCATCCAATCCCAGTAAACTAGAACTTAGCTTACTGCTTTTAGAGGCATGGAGCTTTACTATAGATAGCAGCCCTGGCTCTTAATTTTAATTATGGCTGACTTTTAAGCTCTTGGGTGGGGAGAAAGTTCTTATCATGGGAGACTATTCTTAGAACGCTGTTAGCTGATTAATTAGTTAACTAATCAGTTTTCCTAATTGAATAGGGACACATTTTCTTGTGGACTTTCCTCTCTTTTTCTCTTTAAAATACTTTGGTGGTGGTTACCATGGCGTTTTAAAAAGCTGTTAAAAACAATTGCAAATAGAAGTCTTCTGCAGGGGACTGTAGGAAAGGGAGATCTCATTCGTGTTGTAAAAGGAATTCTTGTTACACACATATACACACATACCTCAAAATAAGGGGGTTAAGAAGCCACCGGGCTAATTTGGGTCAGTGTTAGGGTTCTCAAGCCAACAACGAATTCCTCCTTCACTTTAAGCCTTTGAAAGGAGTTGCTTAAACAGATACGGATTGGTGGGTATTTTGTGGCTCTTTTAAGCAAAATGTTGCTTGTATGAGTGGTTGAAAAAGACCCAAGCATGATTTTACATAAACGTACCAGTGAATACAGCTACTAAAAATAATCACTAGCAGGGCTGCATGAATGAATGAAGGAGAAATAAGTCTTTCTTGTTTGCTGCTGTTGTTAAAAAGGAGGCCTTTTTGATGACCAATGGTCAGGTGGTGGCTTGAGAGAGAACTCCATCCAGAGAAAGTTTTCTCAAGGAAATGTGGATAGAAATCCTGCACACACCTGAAACCCCACATTCTGGGAAGCTTAGGATATTGGGGGGCTTTGGGGATGTGCAGTTCAGCGCTTCAGAGGCAGCTTGCCATGCCGCCAGTCTCTGCTTGTCAGCCCTTATCTTAAATAAACACCCAGTGGTGCATGTTGTGCATTAAAAATAACTCCGGAGCAACGGAGCACACGGCCAGGCCCTCCTGGACTGTCCCCGTGGCCAGCCATATTCATAACCAATCTGTACTCTCCTCCCAGGGCAGCAGGCACTCGGGGAGTTGTTCAGTGTCAGGGTTTATTTGTGCTATTTTGATTAGCCCCAACCTGGCAGGAGCTTATTTTCCTTCTAATGACCTCGTGCTGTGAGACGGCAGGTTCCGAGGGAAGGGCTTGGGTCAGAAGGGAGGGGAATAGCGTTCCTTTTCCCCAGCCAAAAAATGGGGGACTGCTGGGCAGGAACAAGAGTAGGTAAATGGCTGGAGGGTCTTAATTAGATTTAGTGTTCTTGAAAGAACCTTTGCTCAAGAAAATCCAGCATATCCTTGCCAAAAATTCTATTTTTTTTTTTTTTCGCACTTTCTAAAGAGTCTTTTGCTGGCACATTTTGGGGAGAAATCATAGAGGGAATAAAAACAAAACAAGACCCCTTTACCTACCCCTCACCCCCACCACCGAATAGACCATTGAACAGGTTATAAACCCTCCCTCCTAGTTTATCAACTAACAATTGTTTATCAAAATAACAATTACTTGGACCTTAGTTCTGGGTTAAGAATTCCGGAAAGTTCAATGTATGGCTTGATAGTTACACAATGTATAGTTCTAGCTGCACGTTAGAATTTTATTTGAAATCTCTGTTTTGTTTTGTTTTTTTGCCCAGCTACATATCTGTTTTCTTTTCTCAACATATATACAATTTTAAAATACTTTAAAAATGACATCGCCTATTACTTCTTAGCTTGTGAATTAATGTGGAAGAGAAGCTTCCAGGTGCTGAAGTCTCTCAACTGGCTTGGATTAACCCCTACTGTGTATCCATTTCAACCTCCCCCCTCCTCCCCTCTTTGAAAAAAAAAAAAAAAAAAAAAAAACCACCCCAACCTCCCCTTTCTCATCCACTCCAGCTTTCTTTGTGTCTCCTGCGCCCTGCCAGGCAGGTGTCAGAACCCTGAATGAGGGTAAATGCCCTGCTGACGGATTCCACAGATGGAGCGTGGAAATCGGTAGAATAGGCCTCAGCCACAGGCCATTTCTTGGGATCCAACAAAAGCCTCCAAATAAGTCAACAAAAATCCCAAAGATCACAAAGGGAAAATGTCATTTGTCATTTACTCTGGGTCCACAAGGGAGTATCAGTCTTGCTTCACTCCTCCTGACTTTCACCCGAGTAAACAGGAGAGAGGTCATTCACATCTTTCTCAGCGTAAAAGGGCTACTTCAGATCAGAAAACAGTTAGTTGTCCCATTGTACCCTTCACGTTGAATGGCAAAACTCACAAGCACAGGAGACGTTCTGCAATTAGCCAAGTAGGTGCATCAAACTTCAAGTTGACCTGTTAAAGACCTTCTGGAATATACTTGCGAAATACCCTTAAGTGATCAGACTCGCAGTATAAAAAGGCTTCATGGAGCTCTCAGGCAGGATTCTTATTTTTATCTTGTTCTTTTATCAGTGAAACACAGCTGGGAGTAAAAGTGCTGACAAGTCTAGCTCAGAAAGATTAAAACCGACGAAAAGACCATTGGGTTTGGTATGAGGCCGTCTTATAGTAAATAAACTATGACTAGGAAGTTCAGCCTCCAGAGATCCCCCCACCTCCTCCGGTGTCTGTAAATCACATTGTATTATATCTAGGGCAAACATAGAGTTTAAATGGTTGTCATGTTTTGATTCTTTAATTATTCAAATGAAACGTCTTGCTGAGAAGAAAGACAATGTACCAAATTCATGCTTGTGAATTATTTTGTTTCTCCATTTTTTGCCTGTCTCCCATCTCTGAATTATATTTGTCTGAACACCAATAATTATAGAATTCCACATGACTAAATCCCTATAAAATTGAGGCAAGATTTCATGTATAATAGTGTTAACTAGGATGAAATATTTCCTGAGGCTACAGAGGAGGTCACAAGGGGCTAACGGACAAAGACATACTCTCTAATTCTATAATTCCTTCTTTAATTAAACTTCATGGTTAGCCCGCTGGTGGTAATACTTTTGCCTTCTCCTCCCAGTTTGATTTGTCTCTGAAGGAAGAGTTTGTAATCCTGTGTGGTATGACAGTTGCCCTGTGCTTGATCCTTTCTTTCTTTTTACTGACAATGTCCATTTTCCTAAGTGTAATCTTGGGAGTTAATGTGAGATCATTAGGATAACTAAAAATTTGGCTCCCGTATCTAAAATTAGCTTGAGATTGAACTTTCTTATAAAGCACAGAGTTGAAATACTTCAGTGAGAGGTAATACTTTCCAGTGATCACACTGGAGTTTCTGCTGAATAACCTGAGAATATCCTGATATGTTTCCAGTTATTCCTTCCTGCACTTTTGCTTCAGAAGACCATTTTAGCTCTTGATATATTTTTGTTACATTCATTGTAATACAAAATACCAAAATAAAGCTTTAATAAAGATATAAAATGAATAATCAATTCACCTGCTTCTTATTATTGGTGGGTTCCAGACTGACCCTAGATATCAATGGTCTGTGATGGTTCTCTGTAGAGACTGCAAATGGTCAGATGAACTACTTTGATTTCTTAAATCCATTTAATATCTTGGCAAAGTTGATTTATTTCTTATTGTTGTTTAAAAACTATACCTTGGAAACATATAAAGATTTCAATAAGTGTTGGTTGAATTGAATCCACTGGAAAATCATTTGGATTGGTGTATAATATTGATCCAACTCTAGTAGTTCTGTGGATTTCATTTTATTCAGGCAGTTTTTGAAAATTTGAGATAAATGGTAGCAATAGTGGCGATTAGCTAAGTGATTGATATTTCAGTTCCTGTTTTTGTTCATTTCTGTTATTCCTCTACAAAAGAATTGTGTGTGTGTGTGTGTGTGTGTGCGTGTGTGATAAAAGACTCAACACTCATTTAAGATACTCCAAGCTAGAAGCAAGCCAGCAAGCATGTCCTCTAAAGTCCCATAGACCTGGGTCAAATTCTAGTTTCCTTCTATGTATGACCAGAACAACCTCTTGGAGTCTCAGTTTCCTTTTTCTGTACAGTGGGATAAGTACCTAATTCCTAGGGTGGCTGTGCAGTTAAGGGGGGAAGGGAGAGAAATCTTCATTTTCCTGGAAAGCATTGCTCTAGGGTCATTGGTGACATTGAGTTAAACTAATAGATAAACCAGATAATGGATTGTAAAGGGGTTTTAATAATAGAGTCAAACATTTCTAAATCTGATAACAATATAGATTGGGATAAAATCTGCAATTTATTTTTGCAATTTAAAGCAATGAAGTTTCCATTTAGAATGCTGTGCATGATGTATTGATATGGATTTTCTTATGACATCTATTCTGGAATTTCAAATTTGGGAACAATATCTCTAATAATAAAGCAAATTTTCTTTGTGAAGGCGTCTGTAAAATATGATTGAGCAACTTAAGTGTAATTTAAAATATTCCCTTAATATTAAAGTTGTACAGTAGTAATAGTCCAAAGAGTTTACATTTAATTGTTGTATCCTGGCAATTTATTAACTCATTTATGCAACTGTCTTGCTAACACATTTGTGGTTTCCAAATCATAGAATTAGATGTTCTATACAGAAAAAAGATATGATTTCTTTCTATGAAGCTTCCTGAAAGAAAGTCTTGTTTTTACTTTCCATGTAATATTTAGAATTAGATTCTTTGTATCTAGTATCCAATTGGTTCTAGTGGTAAAACTGAGTATGTAAAATAGATGAAATCCAACAAAATGAGCCTCCTATGTGCTCTTAAAATGGGATTTAAGTTTTAGATTTGTTCTTGCTAAAAACTGGATGATTCTGCCAGGTGGTGTGAGTCTGTAGTCCCAGCTATTTGGGAGGCTGGGGTGGGAAGATTGCTAGAGCCCAGGAGTTTAAGACCAGCCTGGGCAACAAAGCAAGACCCTGTCTCTAAAACAAACAAACAAACAAACAAACAAAAATGAAATGATTCAAATTGAGGTGATCATTGTCAATCAAGTACTGTACAAATAAATTTTATTTCTATTGAATGATATAAGAAATAGTAGTATTTCTATGTTTAGAAATAGCTAGTTTTTCCTAGCTGGCAGATTAATCTTGGGTTGCTGACTTTACATATTTTAAAGCCCATATCCCTTTGGGGTTTACAGATGGGGAAAAGTTAGAATTAACTTGTAAGATTGTGGCTTCATATTGCCCAAAATTATCTGGTTTCTCAAATAAGTTTCCAGCCGAAAAATCAGGCAAATCATTTCCTCAACATCTTCTGAAATTATGCTATATGGTGGTTTTCCCAGTTAGATGCAACCTTTCCATTGCTTTTGAATAAACAGTCTGGAAGTAAGAGTAGTGATTTGTAAGCTTGTTAAACAGAGTTTTATTTTTGGTGGTAACGGCTGTCGTATTGAACTCTTAAATTCTGAGACTTTTTTTTCTTTTAAAGAATCACCAGGCCCTGCTTTCATGGCCTATATTTATACTGAAAGTCAGGATCAAGGGAGCTTTTGCCCTTCTCCTCCACTGGAAGTTTCTGTCCTCCCTGAACTCACCTTAGGATACCTGTATTCCCATTTGACAGGTGTACTGTCCCAAATTCTGAGGCTTTTTCATTACTAGCTATGCTAGTTTTCATCTTTAAAAAAACCCACAATCCTCTGAAAAAATTAGTGATCATTCTTCCAAACAATGCAGGTTTATAAATACCTGCTAAACATTCAAAGTTATTGTTGAGGCCTCACAGACTTCCAAAGCCCATCTGAATAGATGTTGGGAGATGTCATAAGAGAAGAATTTCCATTTAAAAAATAAAGATGTAAAACAGTGGCAAATAAATCAGTGTTGGAGCAAATCTGAAATTTGTCCCATACTTGGCATTCATTCAACATGTCCTTATTGAGCTCCTACTGTGTTCTAAGGGTTCCAGCAGTGAACAAGGCAGAGAAGGGCTTTGAGCTCACCCAGTTTATATTCTGGGGGATGTTGATTGTTATGGTGAAACATCATGGTCTTGACCCTCAGGATTAATTCTCGCTGGTGCTTGTAAATCTAACCAGTCTTTTTCTTCAGAAACCAGAGATGATTTTGATTGACCTGACAGGGCATGGCACATCATATTTACTTGAAAGAATTTAATAACCCCAGAGACTCCCAAAGGAAACATGAAAATTTCCACATACTATTATCTTAATGGGATCATAGTAAGAGAATGTGCAAGCAAAGATTTAGGGTTCTCTTGGGCAGAGGAAGCTTTTGGTCAGTCTTTAAATGCTACTGAGTGTTTCACCTGAGTTCACTTTGGAAAGAAAGGCTAGAAACTGGAAGCACTGAAGGAAAATATTTTATGGAAATTTGTTTTCTTATGGAATATATAATTTGTTTCCTAGGGAGCATATTGTTCACAATTTAAAAATATATATGTAGGCGTGTCTTTTTCAGTTAATTGTGGCAGATGTATTTTATAGAGTTGAAAATTTTGAGAGTGGCAAGAATTAATCTAGAGTATTCTATAGAGGTGCTTCTCAGTATTGTCTGGGGTCAGTAGAATCAGCATCAATCACCTGAGAATGTGTTAGACGTGCAAACTCTTGGAGCTCACCTGAGATCTACTGAATCGAAACCATGGACGGGGAGCCACCAGTCTATGTTTTACCAAACCCTCCAGGTGATCCTAATGCTCCAAAAGCTTATGAAACACTGCTCTATGACTCAGCACAAATTATTGCTCATTTAGTTTAGCTTACATTTATCAATCATACATGCATATAAGTTGCATTGGGAGCTTTTGGAGTTTATAATGCAATGCATGGCATATTTTTTAGCATGTTAATAGTCCTTTAAAATATTACCATAGCTAGAGAAAGTCTAGTTTTCTTTCTTTAAGTTAATAGTAAAATATCCTAAGATTTATGTTAAATGAAACAATTTTATATTAAATTAGATACTTGAAAAGTCAAAAATAATATCTAACACACATTAGATGCATTATATATAATACTTCTCTTTTGTTTTATGCACATGTATTTGCTTTGAGGTGTATTTTAAAAAAATTATCACATACACTATTAATTTACTCTATTGCCTCTTAGTTTCATAATGTTTAGATGTAAATAAAGTATGGAAGTATTAAAATGTTAGAAAACTGAAAATCATATTTATGGGTTCATTTTGGATATGTACCATTTGGGGCAGTTTAAAATTTCTACTGAAATATAATGAAATTTTAGATTTCTGTAGGGCAGAGTTAAGTTGGAATTTAAGATAAAAGAGAATTAGAAGTATAGGACTTACACATTTTCACATTGCTTCTAGCACCACCTTCATTTCCCCAGGTCCTATCAGCCTGAGGGTGCAAATGAGTTAGCGTAACATTGACATTAACAATCTACAATTTTCTGGATTACTGTCGCATTTGCTGACAGTAACCTCGGCCCCTTCTTTACAGGATCCCTTAGTTATTTGGGAGAATTTTCAGAGCACATTTGGATGTGTTCAAGAGCCAGACTGCTCTGGTTCCCCCTCTAGGCTCAGGGTCTGTGGCCTGATAACCCTTTGACAGACCTTTGCCCACTACACCAGTATCTGGGATCTTGAGAGAGGGCTGCTGTCCCTGCCCAGAGCCCTGGTCTGATGCATTCTCCCTCACACTGCAGAACCCTCTATAGCTGGTGTTACTCTATTACTGTAAGGGTTCACTTTGCTATGGGATCCCTAATGCATTCTTAGCAGAAACAGGGAAAATGCCTGCTCCACCCCTGCTCTCATCAAATTCTGGCCTGAAAAATGGAACCACTCATGCCCAGGCTTTGCTAGTTGCAGCCACAGATTCAGACCCAGTTCTTACAGGAGTACTAACTGTAATGTATCATTAACGTAATTTCTATCTAATTTCCCAGCTCCTGCTTCTCTTGCCCATGTACCAGGCCACTCAATTTTGAAGTTCCCTTCCACATATAAGTACAGGCAAATACACACAAGCTTTGTGTGTGTTAGGCCACCACAGAGAGGCTTCAGGGGCATTTTTGTCTTATGTAGTTGCTCAGGGCCACACACTCAGAATGGCCCTGGGATTGGGTTAATGATTTGTTGTTGCCCTTCTTGAAACTCGTTATTTTTTTTTTTTACAAAAGGGACCGTACATTTTTTTTTTTGCATTGGGTTTCTTAAATAAAGCAACTGTCCTGGACAGATGCCCACCTATTCAGCAGAGTCCCAGACTCTAAACTTTAGTTTAGGGACAGTTCACAAGACAATGCTTGCCTGCTTCTTCTCGAGTCAGTTCTAGAGATTTACATTTTAACAGTATGTGTATTTTCTTTAAAGCATTTCCCCATATCTGGTAGTAAGATACTAGATTTAAATATAAATTTTTTTGTAAGAGCAGTGGAGTCTATAAACATATAGGAATCTGGGAATAGTTTACTGTTACTGGCTTCTTAGGTACTAAGTCAAGTTTGGAATATTTTTAAAAATCACATTGAACAGATTTCCTGGTGTAAAGGGTAGTGAAAATTTATCAGAAACAAAACTCAATGTGATTCATTCATTAGACACGAAGGAAGCACCCATTAAGTAGTAAGCATAGGGCCATACAAATGGAATAAGGCCTGTCCCTATTTTTCTAAGAGCTCATAATTGGCCTAGAATGACAGATGCAATGAGCAATTATTTCTACCTAGGGGGCAGAAAGATAGAGTAGGGGAAGAGATTAAATATTATTTAATGATGCAGGACTGCAGTGGCGG
Organism: Rhinopithecus roxellana; assembly: GCF_007565055.1. Taxonomy (NCBI): domain Eukaryota; kingdom Metazoa; phylum Chordata; class Mammalia; order Primates; family Cercopithecidae; genus Rhinopithecus; species Rhinopithecus roxellana. The sequence continues at coordinate 27,241,914 of NC_044562.1, forward strand.
GGGGTGCTTGGTGTCCATGGAAGACATTGGGAATGCACCGTAGACCAGGATTTAGATTATTATGGGTTGGTTAGACTTATTTTTTGATCCACATTTATTTTACTTTTGGTATAGGGACCACTGTAATGGGGCCTTGCAGTTGGAGAGAGAACTTGGATTCAATCTCAGTTTTATTTTTTTGATTCACATTTTATGATTTTTTTTCTTCTGTGCTTTTAGCCTCAGCACCCCAATCAGATGAAGGCTCTGATATTGACTCTGAACCAGATTTACCACTAAAGAGGAAACAGCGCAGAAGCCGAACCACCTTCACAGCAGAACAGCTGGAGGAACTGGAGCGTGCTTTTGAGAGAACTCATTACCCTGACATTTATACTAGGGAGGAACTGGCTCAGAGGGCAAAGCTCACCGAGGCCCGAGTACAGGTACTGTTGCCCAAACCTCTGTGTCCTACTTCAGTCCAGACAGGAAACAAACAAGCATCTTCTCATCTAAAACGTATGTCAACCCCTGCCAAAAATATATTAGGAATGGCCCTTTACTAGGGATGCATATTGTTAAGACTTTGATGATTATTACTGAAGGAATACAACTATATCATTTATGACACACAGAAGTCCACCACTTCACGTGACTTACTCAACATTTCAGGAATCCTTATTGTGCACCAACACTATATGGACTTTGGGGGTGATACACAAGCAAGAGCAAATAAATTTTGGGTGGTTACTCTGTCCCAGGCACTATTTTAAGTGCTGCACATGAATTAACCCATTGAATCATTATTAAAATCCTAGGCGGGTACTATGATTGCTACTCTCCATTTACAAATAAGGAAACTGAGACTTGGACTATATAAGTAACTATCCAAGGTGGCATAGCTGCAAAGTGAGTCTAGAGATAATTGGATCCTATATGCTTCATCTCTGTGACCTTTCAATTGTGAAAATGTGCAAAGGTGCATAACGTGAAATTCCTTCCTTTAAGGATTTTATAATTAAGAAGCATTTCAAGTAATTATGTTACTTAAAGAACATGTTGAATTATCTTTTGAACTCTTAGAGGTGCTCTGAACCTTCTGGAAAGGCTACTTAGATGTAATATATTTCTATCGAGTATAGAATAATGTTTTCATCATTAATGAGGAACTTTCCCCTGGAGTTAGTAAAACAGAGTTTGAAAGATGGCAGATATCTTAGGGTATCCTGGAACTCCTCACCACCCTAGAAGTTAAGTTACCTTGTCTGCAAATATTGTGTGTTGTTTCCAGATTCTTAACTTGCAGGCTGGGGACTCAGCAGTGAACTAGTCAGTTGACATGGTCCCTAGATTGATCAACACGTTCATAGATGCAGCTAATTAACTCTCCTATTACAGAATGTTACAGAAATAGCCTCTTCCAGGCTGCAGAGCTCAGTCAGAGAGACTGTTTTCTTCAAACTTCCATATAATCATCATAGTGCTAGGAAAGTTGAGGAATGCTAAGATCAATTAAGTCTCTCAAGGAGCTGCAATCTAAGAAAGGCAAAAAAGTAAACATACAAATAATTTAAAAATAACACAGATGTGATAAGTACAGAAAGAGAAAAAGTGTAATGGGTTGAGGTTTTTTTGTTTGTTTGTTTGTTTTTTCAGATAGAGTCTCGCTCAGTCACACAGGCTGGAGTGCAGTGGTGCAACCTCAGCTCACTGCAACCTCTGCCTTCCGAGTTCAAGCGATTCTCCTGCCTCAGCCTCCTGAGTAGCTGGAATTATAGGTGCATGCCACCAGGCCCGGCTAATTTTTGTATTTTTAGTAGAGATGGAGTTTCACCATGTTGGTCAGGCTGGTCTCGAACTCCTGACCTCGTGATCCGGCCGCCTTGCCCTCCCAAAGTGCTGGGATTACAGGCATGAGCCACCATGCCCTGCTTTTTTTTTTTTTTTAAATTATACTTTAAGTTCTGGGATACTTATGCAGAACAGGCAGGTTTGTTACATAGGTATAACACATGCCGTGGTTGCTGCACCCATCAACCCGTCGTCTACATTAGATATTTCTCCTAATGCTATCCCTCCCCTAACCTCCCACCCCCAACAGGCCCTGGTGTGTGATGTTCCCCTCCCTGTGTCCATGTATTCTCATTGTTCAACTCCCACTTATGAGAACATGCAGTGTTTGGTTTTCTGTTCCTGTGTTAGTTTATTGAGAATGATGGGTTTTCCAGCTTCATAAATGTCCCTGCAAAGGACATGAACTCAAGGGATGAGATCCTGAAGGAATGAAGAGAGGTATATGAAGACGGCAGATTTAATTTTTTTTTTTTTTTTTTTTTTTTTTTTTTTTTTTTTTTTTTTTTGAGACAGAGTCTCATTCTGTAACCCAGGTTGGAGTACAGTGGTACGATCACAGCTCACTGCAGCCTCCACCTCCTGAGCTCAGGTGATCCTCCCACCTCAGCCTCCCAGATAGTTGGGACTACAGGTGCATGCCACTATGCCTGGATAATTTTTTGTAGAGATGGGATTTTGCCACGTTGCCCAGGCTGTTCTTGAACTCCCAGGTTCAAGCGATCCACTTGCCCTGGCTTCCCAAAGGGGTGGGATTATAGTCATGAGCCATTGTGCTGGGCCCAGAGGGCAGACTTAAGATGAACTTTCCAGGCTAGATAGATATTCATTGGCCCAGTTGCATAAGGAGAGTATATTAGTAATAGGGAATTATATGAGCGGAGGCACAGAGAGGTAGAAGTGGTGGGTTACATGTAAGATGACCTTTCATTTTCACTCTAGTCATATTGGGAGAATAGTTAGTTTGATTAGAATGTAAGGAGTGGTAGGGTGGTGGAAGAAATGGGGTTTGGTAGCTAGGTTGAAGACATCCTGGGGAGGTCTTGGGTTTCAGGCTAGTGAGCTCACATTTGATGTGACAGAGAGTGGGGGCTATGGCATGAGATAGGTAGCGGCAGTGGGAATAGCAAGGAAGAGATGGTGGTGAAGGTATTCAGAGGTAAAATGGGCAACTGATTGTGTAATTTAGAAGTGGGGAGGAAGGTGAGTGAAAGGAAGAGTTGTAGATACACCAAGGTTCACAGGGCTGATGTTTTAAAGTTAGGAAACGTATTATCATTGGGAAACAGAGTGTTTCTCTCCACTGCACAGTGCAGAAATAACCTTTATTAACTAAATTATAACATTTTAATAGAAAAATATTTTAATACAGTACTGATATAGTAATATGTAATATACTACTATATAAATATTATATTAACATACCATTAATATTACTATATCAATATAATGATATTAATATGCATATTAACATAACATGATTTGTGGTTAATGGAGGTCATTTCTGTGCGGTGGGAAGAATAACTCTGTATCTCAATCAAATGGGCAGACAAATTAAATCATATTATAATAGTATAATAGTATAGATAACAATGTTGTAAATAATATGTTTCAAATCTACTTTGCTTTTATTATAGTTCTGTGATTACCTGCAAATGTCAGGTGAGGTCCAATCATGCCTCTTTTAAGTGGCCACTATATTTCAGGATTTGGTACCTGTCCTCTGTAACTGGCCAAGCCCACCTACTAGATCTGTTTTTTTTTTTTTTTTTTTTTTTTTTGAGACAGAGTCTCACTTTTTTGCCCAGCCTGGAGTACAGTGGCTTAATCACGGCTCACTGTGTAGCCTCGATCTTCCAAGCTCAAGTGATTCTTCCGCCTCAGCTTCCAGAGTAGCTGGGTCTACAGGTGTGTGCCACCATGTCTGGCTAATTATTTTTCTATTTTTTTTTTGTAGAAATGGGGTCTTGCTATGTTGCTCAGGTTGCTCTTGAGCTCCTGGACTCAAGTGATCCTCCCTTCTCGACTTCCCAAAGTGTTGAGATTACAGGTGTGAGCCACTGGCACTAGATCTATTTTTAAGATAGGCCTAGTATCAGCTCTGAACTCAATGTGAGTAAAAACAACAACAACAACAACAACAACAACAACAACAACAAACCATTTATTGTAAAGAGATCAGACCATGAGTGTGATGGAAAACTGAGGAGTGTTCGGCGTTGCTCTCTTTCATTCCTGCCTTTGTCAAAACTAAGGATGGAGACAGAATATATTTCAAACCCATGTAGCTTGTACAGCACCCAGCATTCTCATCTGGCTCAATGAATGTCAAAGGATAATAATAATGACCCATTAACTTTCAGAGGACATGGGATCAAACCAATAAAGAGTAGTTCATACTTTTCCATATAGTGACCTCCTCTTCGAAGCAGGGCCTTCATTAACGTAACAGCTGTCTTAATGTGGCTTTAACCCGGTGACTCTTGACATTCCTTATGGCTTCTTTAGTTCCCTTGAGACACATCATGGCTTGCACCACGGCTGTGATCTATAGCCTAACAAATTCCCTAGAACACCCAGCATATGAGTCTTTTACTTAACCCAGCAGGAAAAAGAAGGGCATAGTTAATCACTGATTAAAATGCCAGAAGAAAATCCTTTAGTTTTTAGAGGATCTGGGAAAGCAGTAGCCAAGTCAACTCAGTTTGAGTGATAGCCAGAAAGTGGGAGTTAGTTTAATTTGGGGCACCTGGGAAAACCAAACACGAAACCCCCCCAAACCCCAAACCATGTCTACATTTCATTTTTTTCCCCCTGAGGAAAAATATTTCTACACTCTTCTAAATAGAGATGGGACTAAAACTATAATAACTTTAGCTTTTGTCAGTGTTTTATATAAATTCAGTTAGGCTGTAGCTGTGTTGAGTTTATCATAACCAAATCTGAGTACACAATGTAAGAATTGTTGTATACTAATGACTATTTGCCTAGTAATAATAACACTACAAGGTGGGGTTTTTTTTTTAAAGATGTTTTGCCTAATTCATCTGTAATTAGGGTAGCTGTTATTAATATTCTGCAAATAATGACAAACATCAAAGTTTTGTGGGGAGGAATTACTTGCAAATATAATTAATTTTTTTTTGAGACAGGGTCTCACTCTGTTGCCTGAGCTGGAGCGCACTGGAGTACAGTGGTGCCATCTCTGCTCACTGCAACCTCTGCCTCCTGGGCTCAGATGATCCTCCCGCCTCAGCCTTCTGGGTAGCTGGGACTACAGGCTTGTGTCACCATACCCGGCTAATTTTTGTATTGTAGAGATGAAGTTTCACCATGTTGCCCAGGCTGATCTCAAACTCCTGGAATCAAGCAATCCTCCTATTTCAGCCTCCCAAAGTGCTGAGATTACAGGTGTGAGCCACTGTACCTGGCCCAAATATTTGTGATGTGCAAAAGTTTTAGTAAATATTCCATCTAAGAATCCCATGAAGTAGGCAAGTAACAGCCTCTTTTACCACCAAGACAATGGAAGACAGAAAAAAAGTTACTGGGGAAATAGAATTTAACTAGGAGTCAGATGATACGGGTTTGGTTCCCAGTTGACAAATGTGTTTTGTTGAGCAAGTTACTTAATCCTGCTGGAATCATTTTGGACTTCAGGTTTTTTATTTTTTTAAATTTTAAAATATATGGGGTTACTTGGATCCATGATCTTAGCTTGGGTTCATGCCCCACCAGGATAATCATGGATGGACTTCAGGAGATCTGGGAGATTTGAGATTTGTACACAAAATTTTGCTCCTTTGCTTGTATATGTGTATACACAACTGTTAACCAGAGAAAGGGGCCTCTGGCTTTCATTATATGCTCAAATACCTTTCCCCCATGCCCAATTAAAAGCTAGTGGAACGCATGATTTCTCAGGACCCTTGTAGCATCAGTAATTTAGGATTCCCAAAAAATAACAATGGTGATTCCCAAGGGTCCTGAGAAATCATGCATTTTGGGAATGACCCAAATGCATGATTTCTCAGGACCCTTGGGAATGAGAAAGGGAATGAGAATATGACAGAATCCTTATAGTATCAGCAATTTGGAATTCCCAAAAAAGCACCATGGTGATTTAAAACAGTCTAACTGATCTGTATAGTTCAGAAGTTCAGATAGGTATAGAATATCCTAAGCTTCATAATGAAGCAAACATGTTCATCCCGAAGCTCTCTGCAGGAGTTTGCTTTTGGGATGTATCAAGATGCAGTTGAGTGTGCTTTTGTCCATGGTCTTTCCACATGCATGGGAGCATGGCGTTCCTCCTGTTCAATCTGGCCCATCCTGTTTCCAACCTGCTCTCCAAATGGTGGCCAAAGTTGGATAGCAGCAGTGATAGGAAGGCTGGGAGAACCTGGTATAGAAAGAGAAAGGAGGTGAGAGTGAAGGAGAAGGTCCAGGGAAATGAGCAGCTTGCCATGAATTTCTCTACTTGGAAAGTACTGTACTTGGCACTTCGGCATTCAACATCCTGAGTCTAGTATTTAACCAAACGTTTTACAATCTTGTTGCAAATTCTTCTTTCTAAGGATTAACTATTATGTTCTCTCACCATTTTTCAAATTGCATTTGAAATAATCCATCTTGAATAATATAGGCTGAGTTGCCTTGAGAACGCCACCAAAAATGTGAACCAGTAATTTACTGATGGGCAAAATTAGGCTGACACCATGGGACAATTAGCACCAATCCATGAAACTTGGAAGCAAATTTGACCTAAGCCTCCATTCAAGTTGAACCGGCTTTCAATTATTTGAGGTGTTCCCTGGGCACTTTCCTGTTTACTCATAGACACAGAAGGCTTTGGCTGGACACCACAGAGTGAAGGAAGTAAAACAGAGCTTTAATTCTTGGTTTTCTCAGGTAGAAGTGTCAGTGTGAGACTTTTTACTTAATAGCTAACATTTATTGAACATTTAATATCTCCTTGGTATTCTTTTGAATGCTAAGATTGTACTGTATTTTTAATTGTCACAACAATCTTGTGAAGTAGTTTTTGTATTCCTCATTTAGCACATGGAAAACAGAGACCCCCAGATATTAAGCAAATTGTTCATGGTCACAGAAGTATTAATATAAGTGAGGAGTTGAGATTCAACTTTTGCCTGGTCTGCATTGCACACATGTGAATAAGACGTATTGTTGTATCTTTACTGTAGAAAGTACTAGTTTCCCCATCCTCACCCGTCCCCACAACTTGTAACATTGAGAGTCTGAACAAATTGGTTTGCTTACTCATGAAGAAAAAAAGTTATGAAAATTTCTTTTCTAATTACTATCTTTTTTTCCTAGTTATGATGTTATGAGGCTCTTTCAACCAATTTAAACTTTGTTTCAAAAAATCAGTGGACATTATACTACCAGAGAAATGCATCTAAAGATCATTTTTCAAAGACATGAAATATGGCTTTATGGAAGGGCTCAGTAGAGAGACATCCAAGCTGGGAAGTACAGGAGGCAGATAAAAATGAACCAGGCTGCAGTTTATCAAATGAAATAACAACTTGCTTTGAGGGAGATTTTTGGTGTAATATTATACATGCAATGACAGGCAATTAACTGTGCCTAATAGTATAGTAGGTTACTGACCAATTTGTGCCTCCTGCCTCCACTTCCTTAACATGCTAAGTGTGATGTGGAAGGCCAGGTAATCTTGTATGGGGATAGTAAAATTACATTGAATTGTAGATCATAGAATTTCATTTAAACGTGTATAGTCAACTTTGTAAAGCTTGTTTTTTCCACCCTACTGGCAAAGACATTGGGTGGAAAATTTCTGTTCTCTCCTAGAACATCAGTCATAGGCCAGTTTGCCTCTGTTGCTACTTCTGTTCTTTTCAAAACAAGGGGAAATTTCTAGAAAGTATAACCACTGAGTTATAAATATGTATATTATAGATGAACTTATTCAGTGTTATACACTCACACATGCCATTCCGTAGATTATTCATTGATTGTCTGTTAGGAATTAGTGATTCAATATTGAAAGAGCTATCTAAGACTTAGGAGTATTAAGAAAATTTCAGTTAAATGTGGACTGATAACAGCCTCCTAGGATCACTACACTTTGTTTGTTCAGGTATTGAAAGTGAAGGTCATTGCTAGGGTACTCTTTTTAGTCTACTAAACATAGAAGATTTGTCTTTTTTGAGTTTCAAAACATAAAGAAGGCAAAGACCAGTTCTTAATTTGCAACTTTAGTGTATTTTTCCTTTAATGCTTCTTTTGACAAATTCAGCTGGTTCTAGAAAATGCAGAAGGCTGGCAATGGTAAGATGATAAAACATTGGGTTAAATGGCCAGAGACAGGTAGGCCAGTCCTCACTAAGCCCTGGTTCTCTCAGAAATAGCCCTCTGGATTTATTTCACCTAAATTTAAACAACATTTGGATTCCTTCCTTTGGGAATCTCTTGAACCTCTTGTTGAAGATTTGTTTTTCCGTAAAAATTTGCTTCACAACAATTTCTCTTCATTTTTTATTGTGGATATAATAGATATTGCAGTATAAATATAAGGACTTTTTAATCCAACTCCTGGTGGGTTTACTCAATGTCCTTGTTACCTATTTATATCATTTTAGAAAATACGAAAACAAACCCCAAAACCCTTATACTCCTACTCTGTTTGGATTCTGTCTTTTGAAGGTATTTGTAAAAACTCATGATGCTTCTTCTTTATTATTTGAGCAAAGACATTTTTGTTTTTAAAAATTGGGTTATGGTGGAGTTAGAATGAACCTTGAGTCAATAGTAAGTTGAGATTGATGGAGAGATAAGGCTTCACCACCCCTGGGTTTGCTTATCTAAAGGTTATAGAAGGCAGGTGGCACAGAGAGATTGGCAACAAATCTGACAACAACCGAAGCATACCTTTCTGAGTTCTTCATAAAGGGTTTCACTGGTGGAATTGAGCATAGCAAATCTTCATGAGTGAAGTTACATCAAAACTTTTGGAAGTCCACTTCTCCTCCCAGCAATATAAAGCTGGAGATGCACTGTACATTGCTGGGCTAGACAGTTGCAGAGGACTACCTCATCTGAGCCAGGAGTACCTCCTTAATCTTGAAGTATTATAATATAAACTGCAACTACAGTGTGTGGTATAGTACAGTGTACTCAGGCATGACCATGACCCTAATTTCCCAACCTCAGCCTCCCCAAGCGAATACAGTTTGTTCCCAGAATTTTCTTGAAAATGATTTTCTTACCCTGATGCCTTTGGGAGTCATGGTAATAGGCGTTCAGACTTGCAGTGAGCACAGTTGATGCAGACCTGAAATTAAGTGCTGCTCATGGTTCTATTACCCCAGGTGGCAATTTATTAAGTTAAGTAAAACTCTAATTCAATTATGTATCAACATGGGAAAATATTAACTTATCTCATTTTCCTGTTGGAAACTTAAGGAGTATTACATGTTGATGTTTGGAGGAAGTTCAAACAGCTTTCCTTACCAGTATCTTGCAACAATGGCAAGAGAAGACAAAACTCTTTTCAGACAAATGCTTGGGTGAGTACCAAAAGTTTGAGCAAATCTCTCGGGCAAAGGATTTACTAAATTGAGCTTTCCTGCTCCAGAAAAATCTTTTCCTCCCCTCTTAAATGATCTGACTTTAAACATTACAATGAAGTTGCAAAATTGTTAACATTGCTCTGTAAGGAAATCAATTCTCATCTTCTCTTAGACAAGCTGACCTGGAACAAGCTGCATCTGCCTGCCCTGTACGACAGGAAGGGGACGTCACTTCCATCTCGGGCGATCACTCATCGAAATTATAATCAAACTTTAAAATAAGCTGAAACTTTTTGCTTCCAACTTTAGAGTTTTCCTAATTCTCTGTGCCTCCAAATATGGAGTTTCTACCTCTAGTGAGCAATTATTTTGGTCTCCTTGACTGCTCTGGGAATCCCATGAGGACAAGGCGGCAAACTGCCAGAGTGCAGAGATCCTACTTTATTCCCTTTACATCCTTCCATCCCCAAGCACAGTGCTTTCCTCCATATTCAGTTTCAATGGGTGGCTCACACCTGTAATCCCCACACTTTGGGAGGCTGAGGTGGGTGGATCACCTGAGGTCAGGAGTTCAAGACCAACATGGTGAAACGCTGTCTCTACTAAATATACAAAAATTAGCTGCGCATGGTGGTGGGCACCTGTAATCACAGCTACTCAGGAGGCTGAGGCAAGAAAATCCCTTGAACCGGGGAGGTGGAGGTTGGGGTGAGCTAAGATCATGCCATTGCACTCCAGCCTGGGTGACAGAGCAAGAGACTGTTTCAAAAAAAAAAAAAAAAAAAAAAAAAAAAAAAAAAAGTTTCAATGAACTTTTGATGTAGGAATTAGAACATCTTTAGTTGGTAGAAATTCTCTCTCATTTTGAGGGAAACATCATGTGTGGTCCATAGAAAAATCATCCCAAGTTCTACATTTAAACTCTGCACATGTAAGAGTTGGGCAGGAGCACGGGACCCATTAAAGGCCTTATATCACAATTTCTCAACATTTTACATATTCAGTTACATTTCTTGCTGTCATGATTGCCCTTTCTCTCCACTGACTCATACAAAATACTTGAGCTTTGAATTCTTTGAGGGCATTTTATTATATTGTATCTGGCTTTTCTGAATGTACCTGGTTAGCATAGTGCTTGACACAGCATATTCTAGGAGCTTAAAGCTGTTGTTGAAAGAAATAAGACACAAATGAATTATTTTAGATTAAAAAAAAAGGCTTTCATTTTTTGAAACACTTACCTCTTTGGCATTTATTTCCACCAAGATCAGAGCAATGTCTCATATTTTGGAAGAGATGAAAAAATGGCTCCACCTCTCCTCTGTTCAGTTTATATGACCATCCAGAAACTATACCCATAGTGACCAGAGAAATACAGAGACAGACTAATAAGAATATAAAATACAAGGCTTGGTTTAATAGGCAAGGCCAAATGGAGGACATGTGCCACGCAGGGTCACAGAGGCTCAGGTATCCTCCCCAGAAGGTTCTCCACATGCAGGTGGGTGCGTGTTGAGGGAAGGGAGGGGAGTTCCTGTTGTTCCTACTCCTGCTCAGTGATTCCTGCCCATAGTCCTCACAAGGTTCATGGGGGCTGCTGTTGCAAGACCATGGAGGGTCCCTGAAGCCCCTCTACTGACCTTTGACGCTAAAATCTTCTTTCAGTCCTGACAATTCGCCCACACAACACAGAAGGCGGAGAACTCTTGCATCTATTTCCCTGTCAGTCAGGGGCCTTTAATCTGTTTTAGCATGAAAAATTCATTAAGAATGTACTATTATTTCATCAGTGAAATCCTTAACTTTTAAATTAAATCCATAGGTCTGGTTTAGCAACCGCCGCGCAAGATGGAGGAAGCAAGCTGGGGCCAATCAACTGATGGCTTTCAACCATCTCATTCCGGGGGGGTTCCCTCCCACTGCCATGCCGACCCTGCCAACGTACCAGCTGTCGGAGACCTCTTACCAGCCCACATCTATTCCACAAGGTATCGAGGAAGAGTCAAGGAGATTAAAAAGTAACTTCCAGGCGATTTCTCTGGTGGATATTTCATACAAGTGAATCCTTCTGCAGTGCTGACACCCATGTTGTTTGTAATTATAATACATCGGGTTGTCCTGGACGTACCTGTCACATTTCAGAAACATAGTTTGTTCTATGATGTATCTGAATATCTCTAGATAAACTGTGCTGTAATAGAATTCCAATGCAGCATTTTAAAACAAAACAACTTTCCTAAATAACCATGGGATTTGCTTTTCTTTTGTTAAAATTTCACCTTTACATTTCACTCCAGTTTGCAACTAACTGGAATTCAATGATGCTTACTAACTGTAGGAATAATAGAGGGAAGGTAAGCTTTGACAAATTCATTATTTGTTAGTACACGGAGGTGAATGGGATAAAGTTAAATTTTAAGACCCAATTATTTTGGATTATGAAATAGCATTCCAGGCATTTGAAACTATATTATTACACAAATATTTAGGTGCTTTAAACGTATATTTGATAAGAAATTTGAGACTTGCAGTCCTTACATTTCTTACATTTGATAAGAAATTTGAGACTTGCAGTCGTTACATTGGTTAATTCTCATATTGATGAATAACATTCACTACCAAAATATGCTTGTTAGCATTGCTAATATGATTTCTGCATTTGTATTCTGGGTGAGCCAGCCATGAGAGTATATATGTTACTTACAAATATGTGCAGAGATGGGTGTGACTGTATCTGTTATGGGCGATTCTACACCTGCACGTTAAGAAATGCAGTTTGAAGTGAACATTTGATTTGGTCAATAGATGCTCCTGATGGCCTGGTGGCTGATGAACTTTTGCACGGAACTTTCTCTGCTGGCCTAAAAGAAAACATGATGGTTGACAGTCTTTTTCATTTCAGCCGTGTCAGATTCCAGCAGCACCGTTCACAGACCTCAACCGCTTCCTCCAAGCACTGTACACCAAAGCACGATTCCTTCCAACCCAGACAGCAGCTCTGCCTACTGCCTCCCGAGCACCAGGCATGGATTTTCCAGCTATACAGACAGCTTTGTGCCTCCGTCCGGGCCCTCCAACCCCATGAACCCCACCATTGGCAATGGCCTCTCACCTCAGGTCAGTCCCGTGTTTCTAGACAGACGATTTGCTGTATACCAGAACCAAATACTCAGTTCCCTGAGGCAGTGGTGTAATGAATTGCCAAATTTAAACCATAATGTATTCTTTATACAAGCCACATGATTTCAGTTTTCTAGTTTCCTTTCTCTCCACCCTTCTTACTGGCTTCATCAAAAGTTGTAGCTTAGACTTAAAATTCAAGTGATTTTTGATATAATCTTGGAGACTTTGTGTTCGTATTTAGTTGTGAAGGTGTTTGCCATGTTTTGTCTTCTCCATCCTAGTTCTGGGCTTTGGTTAAGAAACTTGCAAACAGTGGCAGGTTTTTTTGTTTTGTTTTTTGTTTTAAATTGTATTTGGTCAGCTGATGAAGTTTCGATCAAAAGCACCTTGTAAGAAAACACTAAAGCTTTGACAAAACAATCAGAGAGGAAGCAAACAAGTCCTATGGAGAGAGACCCAGCTGATGACTACGAACTCTGGAATAAATGAGTTATAAATGCACAAATTAGGGGAATTACTGCTCTTTGGGACTATATAAATATTTGAATGTTGTAATTGTTTTTCTAATTTGCATTGGACTATGAGCTTTTGTTGGGAGATCATATTAATAAATTGCCTTGATAATTGCATGTGAGAGGGTTGGTTAAATTTCCTACATGTGGCATCTGTCCGAGGTTGACATTATTAGCAGTTGTTTAAATACAGATCCCTTGATTTTATTAGAGAGTGCTTGGCCCAGGTGGCGAGGATAGCTGCCCACTAAATTTGGAGAAATGTCACAAGGGGTTGCAATCTATAATTGCCATCGAGAAGCTCTTCAGAGAGTTTGAACAGCTTTATCTGTTTTCAACCCCCTTTTTCCTCTTGGTGGTTAGAAAAACAGAGAGAAGCTCAGAATGACACAAATGAAAAGTGAAAGACAATTATACTCAATTACACACTAATCACTGACTATCACTGCTGCCTAAGCACCAAGAGGGCATTCTAATAGGCAGAAAATGAGATTTTAATAGCACAAAGGGTGGCCAAAATAATGACTCATATATATTTGCCTTCTTCGTTTTCTTCAACTTGTGGTGTGTGTCTTGGGAGTGGAGTTCCTGGGCTCTGCACCACGGTGATAACTGTGAGCAGCTGAAAAGTTCAAAGCCGGAGGAGTTGAAAAGGATGGATAGCAAAGGCAATGAAATAAACATTTTCCGCCTCAAGGCAAAAGTTCATAAATCCTTTTTTGTAACAGTAAATGTAATTAAGTTTCATAGATTCCTATAGCACATCCTGGGATTAAAAAAAAAATTATGAAGTGGCTTTAAACCTCAACTGAAAAATAACAACATGAAAACAATGAAAGTGCTTCCTACAGGACTTTAATACATGTTATTTCCAAGTGCTGGCATTTGTGAATGTGATTTCTGCATAAGAATAATGGACTTATATTCATAAAGTCATCCTTAAAATACCCAGATTTATAGCTTATAAGCTTCTTCCACAACTTAGAAGTAACATCGAATGTACTTATCTCTGTGACTTTTTTAACATTTGTAGTTTTGGGGGCCATAGAAGAGCTTGTTATGAACATGATTTGGTTGAAACTTTTAATAAAAGTAAACTCCCGCCCTAGCTGCTTCTGAAAAGTGAGATCCCAGATTCCATTGGCATTTCTTAGTACCTTATTTTATTCAATAGCAATAAAACTAACAAGAACCTGTATTCTATAAGTGAAACTGGTAGTTTCTTGTATAAGTGTATTACCTTGTATGTTATGATGTGTATTCTTTTGTATTATACAAGTATCACATAAGTAGAATTGCTAGAATGTGATCTCCTATTAATCCTTGACTTCAAGAAGCCTGGCTATGATTCTGGAGTTGATGTTAGAGCGAAATCATTCTAATACTAAGCAATGGAAAATTTCATAGGCATTTTTTCCTGTATTTCTTTACTGTATCTTACATATTATGTTAATTCCTGATTACATTGCAATATGCAGGGTATTTTGCATTTCTGCCATACATTTCTACCTCAAACCACCACTAGGAATTTATGTTCTCTTGGTTTTTGTGGCAACCCCACTGAGTTAGAAAAGAGACAAATAATATGAAGTTCCTCCTTATTTCCTCAGGCAAAGTTAAAGAACAAAGGACAACGAGTAAATCAGTATCTTGCCGAACATATTTATGTAACAATGGAGTAGGAAAATTGGATTTGAACTTAGATTTCTATAGACTTTGGGCTGTATCACTTCTCTGTAATGACTCTATTTAAACAAGAGGTGCTTGTCTGGCTTTCTTAAAAATATTTTAAAGAAAAAGGTGGAGCAAAGAGCTCATGTCTAGCACCCTGGTTTGCTTGTTAACTAAAGAAGAGACTAGAGAAAGGCTGGTGACCTCTAATAAGTCACTGCTTATTATAGAGTACTTATTAATATATTGGATCATATAACACGGACAATGTCATGCTAACTGATAATAACTAATAGCATTATGATTACCATTTCTCCTCTTCCTTGCTACTTACTCTCCTACTTCCTCTACCTCTGTCTGGTTATCTAATGTGCAGAAAAACCAGCTGAGGCCCAAAATGATTGTCACCTTCTGCCAGCCAAAGGACTGATAGGGAGGGAATTGAGACTAGAATCTAGGATTCCTGGTTCCGGGTCTAGGATCTTGTCTATTATAGCCCATAGTTGAATGAAGAGAAAACAGGTTTCATGAAAAAACAAATGCAGGGGGTTTTAGTCATATTATAAAATAATTTAGTAGAGATTAGTTTTTAAACTTTTCTGTTCAGGTTTATTTATGTTCTTTTTGCTAAGTTTAATTTCCATTAGTCTTTTATCTTATCCCCAGAATAAAAGCACTGGATGTTCATTGTAGAGAAATAAAAAAAACTGCTTAAATTGCTTAAAAAGTGTCTGTAAAGCAGAAAAAAGAATCCTCCAGGGCAACTACCATGAATATCTTTGCATATTGCCTTCTAGCCTTTTTAGGTTCTTATGCCTCCTTTAGAAACATAATTGAGAAAGTAGAAAGTAGTGTATACAACTTTGTATCTTGCCTTTTCTCTGTATTTACATGTCATCATAGGCCTTTTGCCACCTGTCAGTTTACATGGAATTGGATGTAGTTTTTTGAGTCACTGTGGTCAGCTCACTGTGTATCTCTCTGGTGGGGAGCTATTTGATATGTTAAAAATATTTCTACATTTTATTCAACTTTTCCCCTAGAACCATTGAAATTGATGTATTGTTTGCCATCCACAGTTAGAAATTGTGAGCTAGAATTCGTGTGAACCATTGTAGAATGGGCTTTCTAGTTTCTCATCAAGGGGTTAATAGACACTATAAGGATAGCCAAAGCATTTCTCTCTCTCTGTCTCTCTCTCTCTCTCTGTGTGTGTGTGTGTGTGTGTGTGTGTGTGTGTATGTATACAATAGTTGGTTTTTGTTTTGTGTCTCTAATGTATCTGTTCTCCCGAGCAAAGGCTGGGAAGTAGAGCCATTTGCCAAATGGCACATCATAGATGCCCTTAGTGCGTTCCTCAGAGAAGGTCTCAGCTTCATAAGGGGCTGGCGTGAAACAGTGTCTCAGGGAGGTCACACCTGTCCAGATGGTCAGAGCTTGACAGTGGACTGATCTGTATTTGTGACAGCCTAAATTTCAGAATACCAATAGCAACCTTTAGAAACTCTGATGTTATTCCTCCTCAAGTTGCTGAAAGGGTCTGCTGCATTACTTAATCATTGGCAAGGTTTTCTTGTTCTGAGGGAATCAGCAACAATATCTGGGGAATATTTTCATTTTACTTATTGGAAAACTGAGGCCAAGGCAACACAATCACCTAATTGATGGAGTGAGCTAGTGGCAGGGTTAAGAGCCAATTCTATGTCTTGTCCAGTTCTTACTAGTTCTTCTATGAACACAAATTACACATTTTAGTGGCTGGTCACCACCAGAGGAAGCATAATGTCCTAAGAAATTTCCCAAGGGCTGCCCCACGGATATTCAACTGAATTTTCTTGCAGTCAGGGTGGAATGGCTTCACAAATGGTGGGCTTGGTTTTTCATTCCATTGAAGGCTGGATGTGTCAGGAAACTTGAGGCGAGATTCTCAGTGATGCGTGCGAGGGTGGAGACAGGCTAATGACCTCAAAATTTTCTGTCATCTCTGGATTGCTGTTTGAACTGCATAACCTGTTTGGAGATGGGGCTCATAATGAATGACAGAATACCCTCTGGGAAGGAAAGCGTTTAACTCACTGCAACACAGGCTTTCTTCTGTAGTACCATCCTTCTGAAAGTTTCTGTTCTGTTGATGTGAGGACAATATAGTACAGGGGGTAAAACAGACCATTTATTTCCCCTGCATCCCCAGAGAGTACATTACCAGCACCTTCCTACACATGTGGGAAGAAAAAGGAATGCTGCCTTGGAATACAGAGTGCTGAGGAAGTACTACCATATGCTCAAGATGTGAGGCTAATTAACATTTGGCCCATGTTCTTCTAATTAACTTTTCTTTGCAAGAAATACTACACTCACTGCTCCCCCACCCCCAAGACACACATAGCCAAACCCCCAAAACAAGACCAATTAAATTAACAAACTTTTATCATTTCATGCCTCACCCCCACCCAACTTCTACAAACTCCACAGTTCTTCGGTAACAGTTTCTAAAGATTTCCTGAGTGAAATACAGTATCAGTGGGTTACACGGTTTCTAGGAAGTTTTTCTATTGTTTTGTAGTACACAAAATGGGCCAACTTGGCTGCATTTAGGGTTCATCAACCATTGCAAATGATTCTTCAAATGTTTTGGGTTTGGTAAAACCTAAAACACATTTTTGCCAAGCACTTTTCCTCCTTAATTTTTCAAACTGTGTATTTTAGGGAAAATTTGATCCATATGGTTTTGATTCATTTACTCTTATATCACTGACATTTTTTTTCCCCTATGAAGCCATTTGATATCCAAGAAGCTTTCTGAGCCTTTCCTACATTCATTTTAAGCATTTTCATCCCTAAAAAGAGGAAGTTCTGTTTGCAACCTCAGAGCCTATAAATTTTGAGTTCCTCTCAATTCAGCAATACTTACAAATACATTTGGTATAAATCTGGATTATTATGAACATATTTTATGTTTAGAGCAGATGGGCAGATTTTAGTTTCTGGTTTATGAGTGAAACCAATGACAAAATAAGAAAATAGGCTTAAATTACAAAAAACTTTTGTTTTAGAGAACCTTTAACTATTATTAATAAATCCCCATGGTAAGAACTATGCTGTGAGGCCTCGTTTCAAATTTTGTTCAGGTCTTGGGTAAGATGTAATTGAATAACCAGTACACCTGTCCTATTTCATGGATAATCTACTGAGGAAAGAAAAAATTCTCATAAAGATTTGTGTACTGGGCTTGAAAATGCCTGAATGTTTGCCCACCACTCAGCACCACTCAGGAACAAAGAGGAGGTCTGCAGATCTCATCTGCAGTTTATCCACCATTCATATAGTAAGTCCAGCTGAATCATCACAGACTTGTGGTGATGAGATACCATCTCTGAAATAGACCCAGAAAGAGCAGATAGCTCTTTACACTAATAAGACTGTGGTTAATGGCATAAAATGCCAGGATCAACTTTTTGTTCTTATTCACATTTTACAAA
Source organism: Rhinopithecus roxellana (assembly GCF_007565055.1). Taxonomy (NCBI): domain Eukaryota; kingdom Metazoa; phylum Chordata; class Mammalia; order Primates; family Cercopithecidae; genus Rhinopithecus; species Rhinopithecus roxellana. The sequence goes on from NC_044562.1 coordinate 27,260,088, forward strand.
AGCAAACCTTTAACTCTACCACCCATCCAGTTGCTTTTAAAGAATAATATTAAAATTGAGATTATTAGTGTGTAATGTATGTAAATTGCATATTTGGTGTCAGCTACGCATATTAGGAAGCTTCTTCGTTTCATGCATATATGTATTAGACTATCATGGTTCCATTTCAAATTAGATTTCAATTGCTCAGCACAGTTCCTTTTGACAAACATTTGTTAATCCTGAAACTTATTAGGAAGAAGCATTTAAGTGTTAATATGTGTACTCAAAACTCAAGACTGTTTTTGATTTCACTTGTCATTTTTGGGACCACAGTGCTAACAATTATCTCAAATTCTTTAGCGGCCAAGGCAAAATGATGGTTGTTTGCTCATCCAAGGGGTAAGGACCTGTTATGTGGATTGGATATAGTCATTAAAAATTGTTGCAGTGGGTACTTCTCTGTTTTCATTTGTTGCTGTGAAAATCTTTCCCACCGTGGCTTGGTAATTCCTTGCCTTTTTCTTTTGCTGTTGGTATAGGGCAAAGCAATAAGGTTCACCCTGGCGGTACAGCCAGCTTCTGTTTCAAGATAGATAAGTTTTTGGGACATTTTTGGGTGCACATCCAGAAGCTACTTGATGCTAGTCTTGTTGACAAGCCATTCATTTTGTCCATTTCACACACTGGTTGCAAATTCTGTGCCCTCGACCTGCCTTTATCGTTGTGAAGAATCAGACAAGCAGATAGCCTGCCACCATCCTATTTCTCAATGGAGGGGCTTTCTTCCCTTTACACTTTCCAGGAATTCATCTGTAGAAGAAAAAGGAGTGATTTTGATTAAAGAAATTTGTTGGGTGTAAGAAATTTGTAGGTGTCAAACAAAGTTGGGGGCAGAGAGATTTTTTTTTTACAGAAGTGGCAGCCTCTCAAAGGCTTGAGCCTCTTTCTGTTTCTTTTCTAAAGCAGTTTGTGAGCTGATTGCCAGGACTTCAGAAGCCTCCATGTTTATGAAGGCTCAAGAATGTTTATGATCATAAACGAGCCCATTTCAGCTACACCAGAATAACCACTGGCCATTTGGAGGTTTCCATTCTGCCATATCAGGTTTTCGAGATGTTCTGCTCCTGGATTAAAACATGGCTGTTAATCCATTTGTTGAATCAATGCAGCCTGTAATTGACCTGGTACTTTTGGTTTTTCTCTAAGGCTGTGGCTGCTACACTTAAAGAGTGTGAGGAGAGCCCTGGTTTATGTCAGCTCCAGTCGTAGCCTCTTGAGTTAGTTAAATTTGGCGAATTGTGAGAGAGAGAACGACTTGGCCCACATCTCCTTTTTAAAGAAAGGGAGAATGTAGCAACCAGTGACTGAATCTTACCTCATATCACTGAAATGAGCCACAAGAAAACCTTCCTTGCTGAATTAATTATTTTTGTGTCTGCCGAACTGATTTAAATATAAATTCTGTCAGCTATGTTCTCCTGTACATTGGGCAAATCAAATGCAACAACCTTGTGTTTTCGTTTTTAGTCCCATTTGAATTCCTCTAGCTATTGAGTAGAAAAAAAATGAGCATTATTGCTTTGTCTATAAGAAAGCAACTAGGATAAAAAGTTTCTCTTTGTAGTCGGCAATACACAGCCGTGCTAGATACTATGTGGGGCCAATGGCCTGAATCAACCTTTTATATGTGGTTGGAATGCAATGTAAAGCTTTTAATTTATTATTGCATTTGCAAAATGGCAATATCTTCAGAAATCTGAATACTTGCATATTTATTCAATTAGGGGATGAATGTGTGCTTTGTATTACAGGCATAGAAGACTTGATTCAGTCATTAGTTGTATACTATTTGTGTGTGTGTGTGTGTGTGTGTGTGTGTTTTTCCAAAGAATCTGTCTCTGTAAAACAGTCTGGGTTTCATCAGAGGTATATATTTTTCAATGTATAGTATAATATTTAAAAATTGCTCTTGACATTTAGCTCCAATTCAGTAAACTAGAGTTTCTGAGATTAGCAATTGCATTGCCCCTGATGATCAATGGAACAGATGGCAAACTGGGAGACATTTGAGGAGAGTGCATTTTGCAGAATCATGGGGTACTGTGTCTACATTGAAGGGAATATTTCTTAGCTGTGAGATGACTGTTCGGGTAACCTTTAGCACTGAACTAATGAAAGAAGCAAGCATTACTTAAAGAAGTAACTCTTCTTTTTTTTTCTCATGAAAATATTGATGTCTCATTTTGGGCAGCTTGTATTAAAAAAAAAAAAAAAAAAAAAAAAAAAAAAAAAAAAAACTAGTTAAACTCTTGAATCTGTCCTGAGATTTCAAAATACCTGCTGTAGAGATGATCCTCTATTTGTGTCGCTCTATGCTTCTAGCTCAATGTCAACCGTTCCATGACTCTTCCAGGCAAAATTTCTTTTTTAGCCTCTATTGATGCCACATTATTATATTTATACCTTGTTAAAACACATACCAGACTCTATTCTATTATAGTGTATCCATACCCCCACTGCCTTTGATTATAAGCTTCTAGAGGAATGATACTATTTGAATACTCTGAAACCAAACCGAGTCTCATGATAAAGACTTGTTCCCCAAAGCAGGCTCTGTAGAACAGTGGTGTGATAGAAAAGCATTCTGAAGGTAAAATTTGGTAAAAGTCAAAAATTACATCCCTTTACCTTTCAGTGTATGAGTGCACATTAACCTACTAAAGGCCCTGACAAGTCTCGCAGTATGAAGACATGTTTAACTTTGTTTAATTCAGTGTATTCTAATCTGATTATGGAGCCCTTTTGTTGAATACCAAACTATCAAGTTTTGAGGAACATCTCCTGGGATGTACTGAATGATGGAAAATACAGGTGGAGACCCAACTCTTGATTCATTTGTTTCTAAAATGGCTTCTTGATTTTTTCCACAGGTGAATGTTTTCCTCTAATTAATGTCTGATGGTGTCTTCTACCTTAAAACAGTGTCAGCCCTTTGTGTAAGAACTTAGAGTAGGGGGAGACTAATTTTAAAGAAGAGACTATAAACTACCTAATAATATTTAGGATGAGGCAGATAAGGGGGTAAAGGAAAAGAAAGAATTCCTATCTAGTGAATTGATTGCAGTGTAGGTATAACTCATTAATTTAAAGACAGCCCCAATAGAGTTCAAACTTATCAGTCACTTACTAGCTGCACATTTTCACATAAACTGTTTAAACTGTCTCAGCTTCTGCTGTACCTTCTTGTTCAACTTAGACGATACTAAAAATAATTGTCTTGTAGACTTAGGCTGAGGAACATTAAGTGCTTTTTGATAAAGTACTAATGCTGTTGCAACAGGGCTTCATTATTGTTGACTTAAAAACACCATGTATGGCCAAGTGTGGTGGCTCACACCTGTAATCTCAGGACTTTGGCAGGCTAAGGTGGGATCGCTTGTGTCTAGGAGTTTGAGACCAGCCTAGGCAACATAGTGAGACCTCGTCTCTACAAAAGATACAAAAATTAGCTTGGAATGGTGGCCTGCACCTGTGGTCCCAACTACTCAGGAGGCTAAGGTGAGAGGACAGCTTAAGCCCGGGAGGGTGAGACTGCAGTGAGCCACGATTGCACCATTGCACTCAGCCTGGGTGACAGAGTCAGAAGAAAAAATTATGTGAATCTCTGACAGAAGATATCCTTTTGCTTGTCCATGAAAAGTAAAGCAAACATGGAAACTGAGTGACATCAAAGGAAAGGCGGTATGTTGGTAAACTGGGGTATTTTCAAGTATTCCACTTAGACATTTCAAAGATCTAAGGATTCATGTTGATGTCCACTCAGAATGCAGTAACCCTAAGGTGGCTGGATAAGATAGTCTCCAGAAATATAATGTACTAATATCAATTTATTTGAGAAATTCAGATTACAATAACATGAGAACCCACTATAATGAAAACTAAAGTCAACCATCCTTCATTCCATGGGGCTAGGAGCAGGAAGGGGAGAGGGTCGTCCTGTTGTTTTTCTTTTTGTATTCTAGTTTTGACTTATTGAAATATAATATTGACATGAATGTATTTTTGAAAATATACAGTCCATCTTCTATAACAATAGATAATGGGTAAATTAGAAGCATGATACTTGCCTCAAAGGCAGGGGAATCTGATATGCAGTGATGCTTCTCTCTCACCAGCCAAGGATAAGGGTAGCTAAAACATCATGTACCATCAAAAGCTTTTGGAACGGCCGGGCGCGGTAGCTCACGCTTGTAATGCCAGCACTTTGGGAGGCAGGTGGATCACGAGGTCAGGAGATCGAGACCATCCTGGCTAACACGGTGAAACCCCGTCTCTACTGAAAATACAAAAAATTAGCCGGGCGTGGTGGCAGGCGCCTGTAGTCCCAGCTACTTGGGAGGCTGAGGCAGGAGAATGGTGTGAACCCGGGAGGCGGAGTTTGCAGTGACCCGAGATGGTGCCACTGCCTTCCAGCCTGGGCGACAGAAAGAGACTCCATCTCAAAAAAAAAAAAAAGGTTTTGGAACATAAGGGGCAATCTAAGTGATTTTGCGAGCATTTTTTAAAATCACTAGATTACAAAGATTTTATTTTGCTAGGATCTGCAGGAACAGAATTAGTTTCTGTAGATGGAAGTAGGTTCTGTATGTTGCCAGTCTACACCAAACTGCATGTGCAGTAGGAGACATAACCACTGCCCAGATTATGACCATAAGTACAAATCGTAAGGTAGAAAAGAGAGCACAGCATCATTATTGGTTCAGCATCCCTGGAGTTAGGTATGGGAGAGAATTAAGGTAAATACAATTTTAGCTTAATGGTGTAGTAGTTTCTAGCTTTTGGAAGACTGTGTTCTCAGATGTTGTCTCACATTTGTAGAGTTGGTACAAATTCCATTAATTTGATTAAATTTAATATTTTTTTGAGATAGAGTGTCACTCTGTCACCCAGGCTGGAGTACAGTGGTGCAAACACAGCTCATTGCAGCCTTGACTTCCTGGGCTCAGGTGATTCTCTTACCTTAGCCCCCCAGTAGCTGGGACTACAGGTGCATGCCACCACACCCAGCTAATTTTTTTTTTTTTTTTTTTTTTTTGGTAGAGACAGAGTTTTGCTGTATTGACTACATTGGTCTTGAACTCCCGGGCTCAAGCAATCCTCTGGCCTCAGCCTCCCAAAGTGCTGAGATTACAGGCATGAGCCACCACATCTGGCCAAATTCCATGAATTTTAAATGAATGCTTATTCTGCCTTACCACAGAGCCTATGAAACAGACCAGAAAGTGTTTTCTAAAGAGTATGCTCATTCTTAGACTTTTGCAAGCCTGTTCTCCACTTCCCCATGATTAACAGAAATATGTTTCCTGACATCTACTCATCAGTATCACAGGTAAATCAGTATCACCAGGTATTTTCAGTTAGTTCTTTTCTTTATCTTAAGGATGTACCTTCCTTCACATGAAGAGAAGGGTAGGGAAGTTTCTTTTCTGTAGTCTTCAGACATTTCATAGATGGAATATTATGCTATTGACTTTGGGCAGCCACAGAAATATTTGCTTACATCATACATAGTTTGGAAGAAAGAAGACATTTCTTTGTTGAGCTGGACAACCATTTTCTTCTTTTAGCAGATCAGAATGTCTGCCCTACATGTTGTTAGAGTGGTAGGTGGAGGGAAAACTTTTAGGGAAATGGGAATATAGCATATATAGACCAACATTCCTCTGCTTGGGAGAGGCAGAGTTAAAGCTCTTTTTGCTAAAAGGCAGTGTTTCTAGTTTATTATAAGTGATCTGTGAGTCTCAAATGGGACTGTGAAGTTAAAGGTCAGCAAGATTTGCATTTATGAATGGTTATTATGGTGAATCAGCTCTGCATTTCCTTACATGGAAGTTTGGTTTACAGGCAATTAGAGAGAAAATTTTGAATGCCATATCACTGAAGTATTGTGAGATGCCCAAACATAGAGCTTTTCTCTTTCTATATTTAGAATCCCAAGTCTCAAAGGGTCAATTAATATTTAGCAAAAGTATCCTAGAGTAGTCATGAAATGAAACCAAGATACACGTTTGATTTTTCCACAGTCATGTTCTCAGACTGGATTTTGAAACGGTGATAGGTTTGAGCACACACGCTTTAGAGGGCTACTGTGGTTGTGAGAAATTTCCTGAAATGAGAAGAGTTAACAGCAGGTAATGTCATTCCTCCCAGAAAGAGTTTGAGGCTCTCTGTGTTAAGTGATGAATGAGGGTATCTGACCCACATCTGTTTTACATTAGAATGGAACATTGCCCTGACATCCTCAGGAGCATTTGTCAAGATTCCCTGGACAGAGCTTCTGTAAATTACATGTTGCAAATGTGTCAGGGTCAGATAAGAGGATATCATTAACTCTCCCAAGTTTACTCAGGGCTCCGTCAGTCCCTCTTAATATGCTAAGGGCCAACAATTTTCCTTGAGCCGTTTTGTTATATTTTTCATTCATAGAAGAAAAAAGTATTTGCTATACTCCCCCGATATTGCACATGTTCTTTTCCCATAAATCATATTAATTGTAGACATGGTCACAAAGCATATTAAATGCAGGCATGCGTAAATGAATTAAAACATATGAGAATTTTATTATGCCCATGGTGGGTCTAACATAGTCAAATACCAGTGGTATTAACTGGCATGCTTTTTCATTTAGGTGGAATGAACTTTTTCTTACTGGGCTTTATTGATAATAGATGGACATGATATGGTTATTCATCACTGGCTAGAAGTAAACTAGAAGTTATATATATATACACTTTAGAGGGAAGACTAGAAGGCTGAAAAACCCTTTATATCATACAAAATCATAATTCACAATGTTTTTTTATAAAACAACTAAATGTGCATATAAAATGTTAAATTAGAAGAACATCTGCCTAGTTAAGAACAAGTATCTATGGTTATGCAACTCATTTCTGTGCTAATTCTCTGTCTAGATTTATATTTTAGTCATCAGTCCCTAAAGAATATTGCTATTAAATTTAACGCTTAGCTCTATTGAGCAATAGGTATTCAAAATAATTGATAAAAAATAAGCTATTTCTGTGATTGGTCACAGGGCTGGAGATGAAACATACATAATCCCTTAGAGTTTAACTGAGACAATACTTACTGTACTCTTTACAATGAAAACTTGGAAATGTATGCTGCATATGAAGCACACTTGCCTGGCACTCATACTTTTTCATCATGCACTAAGCACAGCTACTTGTAAAACGTAGGCTAAGGATTAAAATAAAACAGATAAAGACATACTTAGCTGGGCATTTTACATGCACAGGTTTTCTATCTGGTTAGGTAAAGGTCAGTCTTGGCCTTTCCCTAACTCTCAGGATGGGTGAGAAGGTCACCACACAAACCTTAAGAGAAACTTCTGCCTTCAGGCAACTTCCCTCTTGCAGCTTTCAAACAGACAGGACCCCAAATCTAATTATTTACATGCTAATCAACTGCAGGATAATTCCTAAGGCATTTGAATCTGAGGACAACATTTTAGGAAGGTCTCTGCTCTTTAAATTTAGGTTTTTAACCTCAAAGATACAGTTACTGAAATGCAACCATTAGATGACTCCAGTAACACCCATATTGGTAAAAAAAAAAAAAAAAAAAAAAAAAAAAATTTGGATAAATATTTGAACATTTTTGTTTGGTTCTGAAAATAAATTATATCTAAATAAAAAATATAGTCAGTAGATTTTTGGAGGAAAGGATGGAAGGCTGAAAAAACTCTATGTCATACAAAGCTGTAATTCACAACATTAAAAAAAAATCAAACTAAATGTGTATGTTAAATGTTAAATCAGAACATCTGATTTCTTAAGAACAAGAAAGAAAATAAAGACGTGAACCAAGAATTCCTACTAAAGAAAAAAGAAGCGCCTGGATGTGCACCATAATTTACTAAATCATTTTAGATTTCTGATAAGCTTCAGGCACTTTCAACGGATGGGAAAACCATAATGCTTGTGCCAAGACAAATATTTTCCAGACATAGTTTTAAAGGTAAATCTTAATTTGGCCCACAGTTTTTATCTCTTTTATTTAATCTTACAATAGGAAAATTAATTCAAGAGAAATATGGCATGGAGCAATTGTAAAGACTTAGTTTTTCCTGAACCATATAATCTTCCAATCAAGATATAAACAACCTATTTGGAATTCTGAAACTTGAGAATGAGTTTAAAGAGATCTTCAGAAAATGTCTCTCTAATAATGCAAAAGATGGAGGAGCTGGTAGAAGAAATGTAGACATAAATTCGGAAGCTTTGAATTTGTTTTTAAAGGCTGTTCAAAAAACAGTTTAGGAACAGTATGTGGGACACATTTTGGAGGTAACAATTTAGAAATCTGCTTAATAGATTTTGTTTTTGATGGTTCACAACTAAAAGTAAAAAGAAAGAGTTCTCCTTACTTCCTTTTCTAGCGAGACGGAACAGAGATCTTTATTAAAGAAAAACTCTTTCTGGTCATTGCGTCTCCTGAATTTGCCTGGCATTCAATGAGTGTGATCAGTGTTCAGGAGACAGAACTGAGTAACCTTGAATTTGTTTCTTTTTCTTTGAAATTGTTTGTCAAAACCAGGCAACCGAGCTTCTCTAATACCCTAAATTAAAACAACAACAAAAAAATCAGGTACAAAATGCCAGCCCTGTAGGAGAAATAGCTTACTAATGGTTTAAGGGGAGGGCAAAAAAATCCACTTTACAACAAATGAAGGTTTTATTTTAGGCTTTGAATTACAAATTCGAAGGGATTTTTAGGAAAAGCATGCATAAAAGAAATTCTGACATTATTCTTAAAAAGAAAATGTGACTGGAAGGCAATCCATAACCATATTGGATAAGTTCTAAGAAGTTCATTTACCAACTTGTTTGTGCATAGAAAGAACTTTCCATAGCTTCCCTTGAACCACGTGAAACACAAAGTAGCTTTTAAAGAAACGTACATGAAAGTGTAACGGAACCTTCTACAGAGATTTGAGGTTTTAAATTATGTGAGGGGAGAGTAATGCATTTTCTATTGATGTCCTCACTTCCCCTGCCAACACATAATTTAAAAAAAATGTAAAACAGTAGGTTTGTAAAATGGTGTATATTTCTCAAGTTTTCTCAGTGTGAAATATTGAAATAAATCACATTATAGTTATTTATTAATCTCAGTTTCAGGCCAAATGTAGGAAAATGTTAGTGCGGTATTCCCCATCCTTATAAGATTCTTGAGATTATGATGATAATATGTGACCATAGTGTGTGTGACAATAGTGACACACAGGAAGACCCTGTAGGTTCCTTCCTATTTGAGTCATGTTTTGGGATGTCTTAAAGCTACTCAGCCCTGGAATCTTTGAGGAACTATCTTTCTATTGCCCTAATATGGCCCTGCAGACAGGGTATCTTCTCCATCCTTCAATAGATATACTTCAAGGTCTTAGAGTTAAATCCTGTCCTAAGGAATTTTCTAATGCAGTGACTGCCAAAAGCTGCCTCATGAACAACATCATAAGCTGATTTTTGCTTATAGGAAGGACTTGTTTCTTCTCTTTCAGGACTTTCTTGGGTTCCCCCGTCCCCTATAATTAGTTATTGCTGCCTTCAAAGTTATGCAAACAAAAAATGTATGGCAGGGGATTTTTTAAAAAGTTTATCACAAAAATGTACATATAGCTCATGGGAAAGTGTGCATGTTTTGAATAAAATTCTGCTCTGAGCTCATCAAGTATAACTGTAGATAGAGCATTCCATTTCTCCCTGAAAGCGACATACCATTGACTGAATTTCAAGTAAGCATCTTCATGAAGGACACTATTAATTTAAAGTTTATTTTCCTTTTATTAAGTGCCACTGGATATCTTTCCTCTCTGAACTAATATAGTTACAAAATTGCTTTTTCTAAGTTTTTGAATTTTCCTTAACACAACTTATTCCTGGTAAAATATTTGGCCTGTGCAATGTATTCCCTTTCGTTAAAAAAATCACATTTTAAAATGTTTTTATGTTCATGTCCAATCTCACCCGTCAGGATCTCACACAAAAATGTACTCCTGATCTGAAAGGAGTGTGACCGGCACCAAACAACCTCTAACTTAAAGAATCTTTCCTTCTAAAAGAGATGTCTAATTTGGGCTGAATTTTCATAATTAATAAATTAGTGTATCAATTGAAATTCATGAATTTTCCAGGTATACCCTGTGAAATCATCTGTAAAGCTCAAAGAAACGCAAAAAGAACCCACGTAGATGAAAAACATATCCAGGAACTAATTTAAATCCATTCTTAGTTATGTTCAAGTTTTTTAAAATAGAGAAATGAAGAAATTAACTTGCTATAAACCATGCTGGCTAGGGCCCTGAAAGAGCCCACATTCTGGTGATTTTCCATCTTCCTGGAATTGTCAGTCCTATTGATGCTTACTTTATTTTTTGACTTTCACTTTCTCCAAATCCCCATTAAAACAAAACGAAGCTCTGCCACAAATGATGTTTGTTTGTTTTTTTTTTAAGAATATAACATTTAAAAAAATTGTAAAAAAAAAAGATGTTTTACCACATATCTCAAAAAAGTTTAGATCCCTGGGATGTCTTTCAAAATGTGGGCATTACTGTGTTGCTTTGCCCACACGGGCCCACCGTCCCATGTGTGTGCATAGACAATAACTCAAATGAAAGAGAGACAGCAAAATGAAAAACAGGATTTCTGGGGAAGGCAGGGACATCCATCCAAATGATCTGTTCAAATGGAGGAAGAGTGGATAACTGATAACCCACAGAAGGTGGATCTCTTTTTCTCTGTCTTTTAGGGCTAACTGAAGATGGATCAGCTCAGAGCTTTAGTTCAAGAAGATTTGGCTTAATCATAAGGATTACGCAAACCCTTCCCAAAGGAAATGATGGGATCCTTGTTTTTGGAATCTGACTTGACATTCTTTCTGGGAAGCAAAACTAGACCTGCCCCGTGCCTGACCTGCCTCTCAGATTCCTGCCTTGCTGGAACTCCTAGATCCAGGGTTCTATTGCCTGAATTATGAGAGCTATTTTGCAGTTAGCAGGAGGGCTTATAGTAAGGGCTTGGTTGTCATTTCTGCCCTCTCCTCTTTCTCTTATTTGCACACTTTAGTCTCTATAGGCTTCAAACTTCCAAAAATAAGACAGGACTGTTGTGGAAATGTTGTGGAATTGTTGGATACTGCATTTAAATACTTTGTAAGTAGATGTGTCTTAGGGGGGCTCTTCACCTGGTGTTAGATTTCTTTTGCAATTGCTTTTGAACCCTGCCACAGAAGGGTACACAGTTTAGAAAAATCACTTCCTCTCTCGTGTGGCAGTTTTCCAGCTGCAAAATTAATTATCCACTTACTTTCACCACGAGGTGCTGTAAGGGTCAGGGATCTTGAGTTTGTGAAACACTTCACCATGTTGATCTGAAAGTTGTTCTTTCACAGGATATTTTTTTTTCCAAGTTGTCTTACTCTCCAGGTTATTTACAAAACTGAACTTTTAAAGAACATGTTTGCATTTCAGGCTTGTCTTTCTTTTTAACACTGTATATATATGAAATGGTGTTTTAGAGCAGAAATAAAATAGTAGGTAATGGAGGCTTTTACTTGGAGAATCATTTACATTTCATTCATTCGGCACTTAATATGTGTCAAGCACTCACTGCTTTAGGTGCTGGGATATAAAGATGAGTAGGTTGCTCCTCTCAAAGCTCTCACCAGTCAAAGCAGGTGACTGAACTAATGAATATACAGTGGAAGGGGTAAGTAAAGTACCAGGGACCATCAGGAGGGGAGTAAATATTTCTAATTACCAAAGGATGGCCAAGATAAGGAAAGGGGCTTTCTTGAGAGGGAACACTATTTAAAAAAAAAAAGGCACAGAGATCTCAAAGTACATGAAAAATAACTTGATTTGGATTAATTTATCGTTTAAAATATAAGCAAATGACTGTTTAAAAACCACATGTGAAACTTCCAGATATAATGTATGAATAGACATTTTTCTGTATGAACAGATACAATTTCTCCCTTTTTCATCCTTCTTTTCCCTTCTTTGAAATTCCAGTCTGATTTTATCACTGGAGACATGGTGTAATTTCTCGCTTTCCTCTTCTCCTTCCTTCTTTTCCTTTTCCCCCCTTCTCCCTTCTTCTCCCTCCTCCTTTCCTTCTTCTGAAACTGCAGTCAGATGTTATCGTCGGGCATGATGTAATATCTCTGCCACTTAGAATTGGGGTCATAGTCTCCAGGACAGCTCTTTAACAGATTTCTAAAGAAATAAAAACTGAACCGTCAAGTTATTCTTTCAGCTGTAGGCTGCAATCTGGTTCTCTCTGCATTTTAACTTCTTCCCAATCTGGCTGTTTTTTTAGGTAATGGGACTCCTGACCAACCATGGTGGGGTACCTCATCAGCCCCAGACTGATTACGCGCTCTCCCCTCTCACCGGGGGTCTGGAACCTACCACCACGGTGTCGGCCAGCTGCAGTCAGAGACTAGACCATATGAAGAGCTTGGACAGTCTGCCAACATCTCAGTCCTACTGTCCACCCACCTATAGCACCACAGGCTACAGTATGGACCCTGTCACAGGCTACCAATATGGGCAATATGGACAAAGTAAGCCTTGGACTTTTTAGGGGGCAATTACTCCTGGAAGGGAGATAAACTCAACTCTTGCTTAAGAAAGGTCAATTAGAGGCATGATTAAGCCTTACATGCCGGTATCGATTTTTTTTTTTTTTTTTTTTTCAAAACCAGCTGACTGTTCCAGCAAGGGCTTCCTTGTGTAATTATTTTCTTAACCGATGTCAACAACATCTTGCGATTATTAATTGTTGAGACATGAAACCTGATTGCCACTAGGTAAAACATAAGGGTTGGCCAAAATGAAATAATCCCTGACATTAGAAACACATGTTCTTAATGAGGTCAGCTCCAGGATCATATGGGGGATAATCCCAGGGACACAGAGTTGTGTCAAACTTGTCTCAGGAATAAAAATATTAGTCTCAAGCCTTTGATACCACAGTATTAAATATGACATTGTCAGCCTGTAGCTGATCTTGCCCCTGACTGTGAATTGTCCCAGCATGACCTAAGAAGCTGCGTGTGTTTCCTTACAGGTGCCTTTCATTATCTCAAGCCAGATATCGCATAAGTGAACTGTCCACTTGGAGCTAAAACTGGCCCTGTTTCTGGTCTTCGCAGTCTAGACGTGAAGAGTCTGCTCAGAAAACAAACAAAAAAAATTACCCTTTTGTTTGGGGTGGGGGAGTCCCAATAGGAGACAAAGGAGAGCAATTGATTTTCTTCCTCCAATAGTTGGTTTCAAATTCTTTTGAACATGTTTGACAAAAGCAGTGGAGAAGAAGAAGACCTGGAGCAATAAAGGACAAATGCAACATTTTAAGGCAATGGTTTCACATGGTTACATATCAAAATATCCCAGTTCTTTAGTGCTGATCATGGAGGAGCTAGAACATTCCATTTGCTTGTGTGCGTGCACGTGTGTGTGTGTGCGTGTGTGTATTGAGATTTACCTGGACTGGTTTGGGCAAGCAGGCTATTCTAAAATATAATAGAATACTCTAAAGCTTAACATGTTGATGTTCGATGCTGATACTTGTACAACTTTAAAACTGCTCACTTCATAAAGCAAGAATGGAGGAATCATTGACTCTTACACACTGGAAATTGATGTAAAAAAACTGCCACCATTTTTTAGGAAGCTAGACTAGCTGTAAAGGACCTCCTAAATAAATTATTTGTTACTGTATCCTCATTTGTAATCTAGTTGTCAATAAATGTCCCGGATACGTCTTGCTAACAGTATACGGGCTACCAGGAAGAAGGACTTGTTTCCTTTTCCGGTGTGGGGAGAGGTGTGTGACGTTTTTCCAGTTCACATTTATTTGGTAGCCCACCTGGGTTGGAGGAAGGGCATGGTGGAGAGAAAGTGACATGCATTCACATATCTGCTTATCGGTGTGCAATACTGTGTACCTCATGGATGCTTTGGCAATGCCCAAGGCGATATAAACAAAATCAGAACTATATTTTTGCAGGTGCTTTTATTTTCACAGCCCATAATTCATAGTTATAGAGTGCAGTGATGTTTGCCATTTGCTGGACAACCAACACCCGTGTTGCTCCTTTGATTAGAGACCAGATCAGATAATTACGCTTTTAAACCGATTACGTTTACATTCTTCTCTTTTCTATGAAAGGCAGGGCAAGAACAGAAATGTTCACATGGCTCTCATGTACTTTTAAATTATACATTGATATCCAATATTAAAAGATTATAGGAACTGAGGTTTACATACGTTTGTGTGGTGACATTTTAGAATGTCAATAAATTTGTTTTTTGAATTGTTGAGAGAAACAAGAAGGTGGAAGGCAGTGTTATTTATTTCTTTCTATTCTTGGAACCATGAATGAGGTAGGCACAAATACATTCCTTTTAGAGTTAAGAACTATGATGTAGCGAGTTAGTGAGACTAGACATAGTACCGAGTTTAGTTCATGCATTGGTCTTAGAGGGTGATGGAACAAGAGAAGTACTATCTTTGTGTTGCAGCCTCAACCAACAACAATGTGTTGTAAAAATGTCTTTCATGTAAAAAGTGCAGTAAATATTTACTATTTATAATGAATAAACAGTTATGAAAACTTGCCCACTACTGCTTTTTTGGGGGAACTGGTGAATGTAGTATAAATGAAAACTTGGCAATGGGGAGCCCAATATACATGTACTTCACTTCTAGTGGAACCTTTCTATGAGAATATACTGTAGACAAATAAGGTTACACAACCCACAGTTGTATTCTCTTGAAGAAGCTTGTTGAACACACTTTTAAGGATTGAAGTTTATGTTTTTATCAGTGTAGCATCTAGAAAAACCCTTCAGTTTAGCTTCCTTCATCTTCCTTTGGTTCTCTCAGAGTTATCCAGCCCCTTTACTGTCACTTACAGATATGTTTTCCCTGGAGTACCAGGCTCCATCTTCATCTCTAAGTCATCTCCACTGAAATTTGTATTTAAAACTCCCATATTTTATTTTATTTTAGCAGCCTACTTTGTTCTACATGAAAGATATTACTGCCTACTTCATTCATTCTTCCTTTCTTACTTCTCCTTCCCTCCCTCTCCTGATCCTTTCTTCTCTCCCTCCCTCCCTTCTTCCTGAATGTATTTAATGAGAGTCCAAATGTGCCAGGCATGGTGATTGGCACTTGTGTTATAGCAGTGCTTGTAGCCTAGTAGAGAAGGCAGAGGAGTAAATGCACAGTTTCAATAAAGTGTGAGGACTGTTATTTTAGAAGGAATAATCATAATACCTTTTGAAGCTCTTACTTGTATTAATTTATTTATTGCTCTCCACATGTCACATGCAGCAAGTGATGTCATTACCATTTCTCTCGTACACATGAAAAAACTGAGGCTTAAGGAACTTACATGAATGACTCAGTGGCAGAGCTAGGATTTGAACCTAGTGCAATCTCAGTGCCCAAGGTGTTTAAACTCATGCTCTTCTGCTTCCTCAAGACTAGTGTGACAGAACCTTACAGTCAGGAAGATCTAAAAGGGTGCTGTCCAATTAGAAGCTACTAGCCATGTATCTCTATTTAAATTTAAAGCAAATGAAAGTACACAAAATAACAAAATTAGTTCCTAAGTTGCACTAGCCACATTTCAAGTGTGCAATAGCCACCTGGGACCAGAAGCTGCCCTGCTGGGGATCGTTGCTGTGGAACATTCCACAGCACAGGAAATTTCCACTGGTCAGCTGATTGAACGCATGTGAGTTCATAGTTTAACAATATCAAAAACTTGAAATGCAGTAGGTAACGTTTTCCAAAGTTGTAAAATGCTTTAGTTGTTTTTAGTTCACACACTCATCTTTCTGATCAAACGTGTTGCTCTTCTTCTGATGATTATTCCAAAAATAATTTAAGAGGAGAGGAAGATAATCTTTACAGCACACTTACTTTTGTTGTCTTGTTTAATCCTCACAATGTCCCATAAGGTGGGCATTACTAACATCAATTTATAGAAAAATGCACTGAGGCCAAAGCTGTTAAGCAGCTGGGCCAACATTACATATAGCCAGAAATGGCAAAAAAAAAAAAAAAAAAAAAAAAAAAAAGACTTTGTCTTCTATGCAACCATGTGGCAGAACCTGTTTGTTTTATTTGCCTCTCCAAATGCTGCTTGCAATACCCACTTAATTATATCAGTCTATCCTCATGCCAAACTCAAGTTGCAAACAGGCATTTTAAAAAATCATTCACTCCCAATACATGAGAGGAATGCTGCCGGGATTCAGATTACACAAGAGAAACTCATTTTACATGATCAGTTTTCCTTTCTGTCTCCTGATATCAGAACTTGCCATGAATGGCTTATATCTTATTTTGATATATTTCTTTGTGTCCTTGTCTTGTTTCTGCATGTCTTTAAAATCTATTTCTCTGCTATTACTTCTCATGTTGAAAGTCCCTGTAAATCTTTTTTCTCCAGACTCTTAAAATATCTAATAAATCTCTGGGGAAATGCCATCTGATTTCTTTCAGTCAGAGTTCCTACCCTCATTTGCTGGGACAAGTAGCCTTAAGAACTTTGACCTTTTGACATTCAACGGAACTTGAACCTGATTTTATGTAGGGGGTTCCCCCTTGTCCATGTAGTTATTTGATTTCATTGGAAAAATTAAAAGTAAAAGCTGAAAATTAAAACTCAAATATTAAATTGTGGATGTGCCATTGTCAGCTGCTGAGCCATTCCTTGGCAGCAATTTTTCTAGGAATAGATATCATACATTTCACATCTGTGACAGAAACAAGCATATTGTTTTATGCTTTTGATTTAGCCCAGTCTGGAAATGTATTTTCATACACACTTGGATGCTTGGGAAACATGCTAGGTTAGAAGGGATCTTCATTAGTGCTGGTGTATAGAACCAGAGTAAGAGACAAGATCACTGGCTCATGGCTGTAAGTTTAGGAAGTCTTAAATGGAGAAGGAGATGGATTCATTAATGCCTTTTATCTGAATATGGCATGGAAGAATCTATCTGAAAACTACATAATTAAGAATTAAAATTAATACACAGGACCAGAACCAAAGTATCTATAAGAAGGAAATCTATTTACCTGAGCCTCAACCATTCTGATGGAATAAGTCTTGGTGTTAAGTCATTCATGGATAAGGAAAGCTGATGTCAAACATGGTGGGCACAGTAAGTGAAGACTGGCAGTATTTGTGCAAAAAGTTCCACATGGCCAGCCTCAGCCTCAGATAAGTGCTCATGGAGCTTTAAGTCAGTGGTAGATGATGCATGAGAGAAAAGGAAGAAAACAAAGCTGGGTACAGGACTTCTCACCAGATGCCAGTGATATGAGCTAGTTCTCCTTTTTCCATAGACCCCACTTTGGAATTGCTGACCATGGCGTCCCACATGCCTAGCACCATGTCTGACCCATTACAGGTACTCAGAACATGCCTGTTGAATAAATGAATAAATAAATAGATGAAAAGCGATTTTCTTATACTGTTCCTACATGATCTTCTGAGCAGGGAGATAATTGTATGACCAGAGGTGCACAGATTGCCCCAAGGTTAGATTGGCACGAAGTCTTAGGAAAGGAGTGAAAGGCAGCTGGCCTAACAAGTCACTCAAAAGCCATATTTCTGATCATTTTGACTGTAGCAGAGGATACAAGGTGGTGATTTGTGGGATTCACCACTGGAAGGATTGGAACAGAAAAGGGAAATAGCCAGTTGCTTTATTGCTTAGAAAAGTGGCTATTAGCCCTGGCTGTTTAGTAATCTGCACATTAAAAACAAAGAAAGAGAGAGAAAGAGAGAGAGAGAGAGGGAGAAAAAGAGAGAACATTCAGACTACTGAACTCAGAATCCACGAAGACAAATGCCAGGAAAGCTGACAAAGCAGGAGCTCCGGGAGAGGCCTCTGGCTGCATTGCAACTGTGGCCACACCTGATTAGATAAGTTTTCTGGGGCTTGAAGCAGTGGTCAGGGCTGTTCACCACTGCCCACCTGAGACAGGAAGTATGGACACAGCTTAGCCTTATCGCCCAACAAACCTGACTACCCGCTCTCAAGCCAGATGGTGAGATATAGAAAGGCAGGAGTTCCAGCCATGGTGCATGAGGAAGACGGGTGGAATTAGGAGGATGAGTCATGCCAAGTTGGTTGGTATTGTGTTATGATCCCATCATTTTCCCAACTGGAGGCCTACAAAGCCCCACCATGCAAAAATGAGGAATGCTTGAGCTCTTTCCCAAGAGGTGTGGCTACATCTTGTTCCCCAGGCTCATGTGATCCTGTGGCATTTGGGAGAGTGTAAAGCATGGAGCTGAAAGCTTAATTGCCTTTCCATTCTGCTTGCCTGGCATCCCCCATTCCATGCCGCTGAACATACATAGAGCTGCCGAGTCTCAAAAATAATCCCCACAAATCCTGACTCTTTTCACTGCTTGCAGAGTTGAGGGAGATGGGCAGTGGTTGTTATGTCCTAATTAATTGCTTAATGCATTGGATACTAACCAAGCTCCTATTGTGCAAGTAGAACAGTGGGACTATAACCGTGAATAAAACACAGTTTCTGTTGTTGAAAGACCCCAGGGCAGAGGAATGAGCTGGATAACTCAGGAAAGAGTTGGAACACAAATAACATGTAAGCAAAAGTTAGTATAAGAACCAAAGAGAGGGTATGACTCTGCCTGATGTTGGAGCACTTTTCAGAGGAAGTGGCCCTGCGGCTGAATCTCTAAGGATAAGTGGAAATTTATTGGTTAGATACAGTGGCAAAGGGCATGCCAGTTCATTTTTACATGATGCCACTTGTTAGATTATCAAATTAAAGGAGCCAGGAGATCAGACAGGGGCTGCCCCCCCCCCCCCCCCCACCGATTCTCTAGTCAGAAGGGTCCGCAGGCAGAGCCTTCTGGGAAACCCTAGTTGATAGGGTCCAGAAGGTCTGAGATGAGGCACAGTGGGGCAATTCTTTCTTTCCTAAAAACAGATTGAGAGAGTCTCAATCTCAAGGGCCAGTTAAGAAACTCATAGGTGAGCCTGTAATCCCAGCACTTTGGGAGGCTGAGGCAGGCAGATCACTTGAGGTAAGGAATTCAAGACCAACCTGGTCAACATAGTGAAACCTTGTTTCTACTAAAAAAGTACAAAAATTGGCTGGGAGTGGTGGTAGACACTGTAATCCCAACTACTTGGGAGGCTGAGGCACGAGAATTGCTTGAACCCAGGAGGCAGAAGTTGCAATTAGCCGAGATCATGCCACTGCACTCCAGCCTGGATGACACTGTGAAAATCCATCTCGAAAAAAAAGAAAAGAAAGGGAAAAAGAAAGAAAGGAAGGAAGGAAGGAAGGAAGGAAAGAAGGAAGGAGGGAGGGAGGGAGGGAGGGAGGGAGGGAGGGAGGAAGGAAGGAAGGAAGGAAGAAAGGAAAGAAAGAAAGAAAGAAAGAAAGAAAGAAAGAAAGAAAGAAAAGAAAAGAAAAGAAAAGAAAAGAAAAGAAAAGAAAAGAAAAGAAAAGAAAAGAAAAGAAAAGAAAAGAAAAGAAAAGAAAGAAGAAAGAAACTCATGGGTGAAGGAACATATGTCTACTCTCATTATCCTCTTCCTAAGCTGATCCCCCAAAGTTTGGTAGGGGGGTAATGCTCACTCTTAGTGGCCCAGCTGCATTTTTACAGGTGAGCGACTCTTTGTTGGAGGTCTGGAAGCTGCTCCATGCTTGTCCCTGGCATTTGCCTGGGAAGCTGCAATGCTCCTCAATACTTCTACAGATTGTTCCAGGCTTACTGGGATGATCCATTCTTACTAATTATCCAGCTGTGTGTAACTGGGTGCTTTGCCGAGGACAGGCCCCAAGATCTCTTTGCTCAACTTTGATGGGTCAAAATGAGAAAAACTGTTGCTTTTTCTCTTCTACTTGAGCTCCAAGTTTAAATTCTTCTTTGGGGCAAGCTTTACCCTTTTCCCCTTTGCAAGCACACTAGTGGGTCTCTTGGTTGTGTAAAGGAAAAGCAAACATTTGACTCTGAGATGGAGGGTAGACTACACGTAGATGCACATGAAATGATGAGAAGCTAAGTAGCTTTATATAAGCATGTCAAAAGCTCAATTTGTAGGTAGAGTTTTATGTTTGCAGATTATATTTAGTTGTAGGAAACCAACTCCTGCTTTCTGGCTTGGAAGAGTAGAGGCCTACTCACGGGAAGGAAACTACTTGCAGAAACAAAGGGGGCAGGCTGAGGGCCCCAGTAGAAAAATGTGGGTCTGGGAGAGCTGCTGTCCTCTCAGGCAATCATGGCTGAGTCAGGCTCCCAACAGAAAACAGCCGCTATACTTGAATTGGAAATTTAGAGAAGGATTTTTAATAAGAGACTATTTACAAATGTGAAGTGGTGGAGGGAAATCACAAAGGATGATGTAGAAACCTGAGGATAGTTGGGCAGCTATGGAGTGGGTAGGGTGAGCTTACTGAAACCTGGAAATAAAGAGCTGTGTAGAACGAGTGGTTCTGACAGTGACCTCTGAAGAAGGGATGCAGACATCCAGAGGAAACCTCAAAGGGAGGGATCTAGGGGACAAATGTCCTGGTCTAATTTTCCTCTCATCTCCCAACTCCTGCTGGGGCTCCCATGGACTGAACCCAGTTAGAACCAGAGGGCATAGGAGTCAAGCTTGTGCCCCATACACCAATCCCCTGCAGAGAGAGAGAGAGCCAGGTAGGGAAAGGCGGAGAAGGATCTGGGAGAGTCTGCAGCTTATGCCTAGGCTTGGGTTTTCTGTTTTGCAGTCTGCTATGGTCTGAATGTTTGTGTCCCCTCCCCACCCTGGCCCCAAATTTTTATGTTGAAATCCTAATCCTCAGGGTAATGGTGTTATAAGGTGGGGTCTTTGGAAGATAATTAGGATTAGATGAGGTCGGGAAGGTGAAGCCCTCATGAATGGGATTAGCGTCCTGTCAATAAGAGTCCCAAGAGAATTTGCTGCTTCTTCTCTGCCATCTGAGGACACAGTGAGAAGGTGCCATCTATGAAACAGGAAGCAGGCTCTCCTTAGACACTAAATCTGCCAGCGCCTTGATCTGAGACTTCCCAGCCTCCAGAACTGTGATAAATAAACTTCTGTTGTTCATAAGCCACCCAGTTTATGGTAGTCTGTTTTATTAGCCTGAATGAATTATAACACAGTCCCTTTCAGTTATCCCCAACCCTTTAAAAAGCCTTAGTCAGCCTTAACCATCATCCTAAGGAATTCAGGGAAGGATCCATGCCCAAGTTGGGGAGAGATGATACAATGCATGAGGACACTGCCAGAGGAAGGCTAATCTCCAGAGGGCAAGCAGCGCTGTGCGCAACAGCCATTTAAAGTCAACTGGTTGAGACGACAGAGTGAGGTTTAGGGAAGACACACTCTTTTCTTAGGAATTCCCAGAAGTATTTGGAGGAGAGGAACCTGGTCAAATGTTGTACTTCTTGTCATTAAGCAGTATGGCTCTTTGCAGTATAAGAAACTGGATATCAAAAGGAAAGTGAGAATGGTCCTTTTTAGTCACCATACCAGGAGATCTGGAACACCAGACTTACCCATAGGAACAGTTTCATAACTGCTTTAGATTTGTCTATTTCTTCCATAGTTTAAGTTTTTGGAAGATAAGGACGGTGTATTGGTCATTCTTGTGTTTCCAACTTTGTTTTGTTCACTATCAACCTGTCTGATATGTTTATTGAATGGAATTAAATTGTTGCTTACCATGTATGCTTGATTATTATGCAGCACATGAATAGTTCTTTACACCTTAAACATAACAGATTTACTTGTTTTCAGCTGCAATTGATTTAAATACTGAAATTCTGTAATTTTTGTTTTAATCTTTATGGATTTCTGATAATGTAAAAGAGATGGTCCATTACAATTGGAGAAAAAAATACAGAAGGCATTTAGGACATTATAGAATTCACTGCATTTACTCTACATCCCAGGTATTTGGGAGATAGACAAAACAAATCACAATTCCTACATTCAAGAAGCTCTAATCTATGGATGAATTCAAAATACAGTTTGTATGATTATATGATAAAAGCTAAAGTTTAGTTAACTTTTGTATTAGAAATAAAGAACTTGCCAAGAAAATTGTGATGTAAATATGATTATACTGACAATAAATAAGAGTACTTAATAAAGTCAAGTCTTCAAGATCCCAAGAACTATTTATGGATGAACAAAGTTATATGGCAATTATAATTCAGAGGGCATGTATTTTTTTAAAAAGGACTTACAGAAATTTGTGTTTGGCAACACTTCTTTAGTTGGCAGCTGAAGTTACGATATATATTTGATAGTAGTAATATTTCTTTTCTTAAAAAAGTTCTATCAATTTAATTTCATTCCAATTAAAAATTAAGACAAGAGTCCAATTTTAGAGAAAGCTTAACAGTATGTTATTCTACCAACATGAGAGACATTTTCAGTTTTGTATACTCTCTTCCAGTCTTTAGCCAAGTATACCTATGAGTATACTAAGTATACCTTTTCATGATCATTCAAGTACAGTAAATTAAACAACAACAACAACAAACAAACCTGCTTTTTCTTTTTTCTTTTTTTTTTCTTGAGAAGGAGTCTTGCTCTGTCTCCCAGATTGTGCAGTGCCATGATCCCAGCTCACTGCAACCTCTGCCTCCCAGGTTTAAGTGATTCTCCTGTGTCAGCCTCCCAAGTAGCTGGGACTACAGTCTCCTGTCACCACGCATGGCTAATTTTTCTATTTTTAGTAGAGATGGGGTTTTACCATGTTGGCTGGGCTGGTCTTGAACTCCTGACTACAAGTGATCCACCTGCCTTGCCTCTCAAAATGCTGGCATTACAGGCATAGCCACTGCACCTGGCCACAAAAAATTTTTAGAAAAAGAATTATTACTAATGTCAATTACTACATAACTGTCTCATTTCTCCATGTGTCTACTATAATTTTCTAAAATTCTAGTTACATGTGTGATTTGTCTAAAGCATAGGACTTTTTATGTGCTCCATTTCTTCTTTTTGCTCAGATCTATTCTCTGCTTACAGTGTACAATAAAGGGAATATTAATAAACACTAAATTTCTTAAATCTGGTTTTCCTTTGCAAAATTCAAGTACTTTGGGGGGAGATTGTTTTATTTTGTTTTAGCTTCTTATCTCACCTAACTTATTTTCCTTTTTTCTTTTGTTTTTACTCTCAAACTTAATATTAAAAAGAAAAAGTCAACTTGAACATTGATAGTGAGAAAATATCTCCGTATCTATTTCTATATTTGTAGACTTTTTATTTAATTGTAAATATCAAAGAGTTTGAGGAGTAGTATTATGTATCTGTGATGGTCTGTATAACACCTTAGAATTTCAAGGAATTTTCACATACATTACATTGCCCTTCCCAATATCTTCATTAGGAAGGTAACTCATGAATATGATTCTCAGTTTACAGCAAGAATATTAAGCAACAGAAAAGTCAAATGATTGTCTAATAGTTCCGACTCAGCTAATAATGGTGGAATCAGGAATGCAATTCAGGCTTCCTACTTTTCCGTTTAGTAATCGCTCCACAACACCATGTTTCAGTTGGAATATGCCCTCAGTGAATTCTTAAATACTTGCTTACTGTTACTCTCTATTAGACCTCTAGACCACTGCTCACATTATTTTAAGCTCATAAGAGAAACTGGCTTTCTAAGTTTTATAAGGCATTATGGATCTTTGCTTACTCTTCTAACATAATATAAATATAATACTGAGCCAGTTTTTAAAAGATTGCCTGCTGGTTGTAGTTGCTCAATCCTCACAGTGTTGACAGCTCCAGCTCAACTGTGTAAGAGCAGATGGGGGTGAAGGGAAGCAATGGTGATGGGAGAAAGGGATGTTTAAGCTGCATTTGAATCTTGTTGATAAATATAACACCAGTTGTCTACCTGACAGAATGATGGTGGAAGTGATCTGATGGAGATACTTGGAGAACTTAACCATCTATCCTTGATAGCTAGTCATTCTTCAGCCCTGTCTACTGCTTTGCAGGTTCATGCACTGATTTCAGCCCTATAAGGTAAATGGCTTCTTCCTGGATTTCAACACCTCAGGTTTCTAATTAACGTGAACCTTTAGAGTCCCATAATGGGTTGTCCATGAATGGGTCTTTTTTGCTTCAAGGAGCACATAGCAGAATCAGGAAGACCTGAGTAAGTAGATATCTCACCTGGAGAGGGTTGGACAAAGAGAAGGGTCTCCTGAGTCAGACCTGGGTAGTGTGATTCAGGAAGGTTTGGAAGAGGGAACACTGGTTTAGGTCTGAAAGGTGAAAAGAAAAATATCCAGGAGTAGAAGCTTGACTTGATTGGGTTGAGGGGAAGTGAGTTTTTTATGGCAAGAGCTTAACATACTTTGAGAACTGCCTTTGGGTGAGATCATGGAGAAGCAAGGAAAGATGGGCTTGGAAAGGTAGCCAGGACCCAGTGACACAATGCCTTGTGCTGTATTGTGTCTACTATATTTCTCCATGTGTCTACTATAATTTTCTAAAATTCTAGTTACACGTGTGATTTGTCTAAAGCATGGACTTTTTATATGCTCTATTTCTTCTTTTTGCTCAGATCTATTCTCTGCTTACAGCGTACAATAAAGGGATAGCCAAATATCTCCATCAGATCACTTCCACCATCATTCTGTCAGGTAGACAACTGGTGTCAGGTTGACACATTTGTATCTTATTCTAAAGAAGAAAAGATTCCACTGAAGAGCTCTAAGTAGAAGACTGACAATTTAGATTGTTAATTTAAAAATAACTAGGCTGGGCATGGTGACTCATGCCTGTAATCACAGCACTTTGGGAGGCCGAGGCAGGTGGATCATGAGCTCAGGAGATCGAGACCTTCCTGGCTAACATGGTGAAATCTCATCTCTACTAAAAATACAAAAAATTAGCCAGGTGTGGTGGTGGGCACCTGTAGTCACAGCTACTCGGGAGGCTGAGGCAGGAGAATGGCGTGAACCTGGGAGGCAGAGCTTGCAGTGAGCCTAGATCACGCCACTGCCCTCCAGCCTGGGCGACAGAGCGAGACTCCAACTCAAAGAAAAAAAAAAAAAAAACCTCTGTAATTACAATAGTTACGTTTTACTGAGCTTTTACAAGTATGGCCTCTCCAGCATTATGAAAGGAACTTTATATATTATCCAAAAATACAGCAACTCAACAATATGGTGATATCATCTCATGCTCAGAGAGTTTAAGTACTCTCCTAAAGCAACAGGCAAGCTTTGATGCCTGGTAAGATGAAATCTGACTAGCTCTTTTCCTGTCCTGCTGCCCCAAAGGCAGACCTTCATACTCTCCTTGGATTTTTTCCTCCTAAACCTTACAGTAATTTACAAAAATAACAAACATAGAGTAAGTGTCAAAGCTTCTAAGTGAGCATTGTACTTGTTGGTCTACAGGACACAATTGTCTTTGATATGGTATCTAAAATCATTGTGGAGAACCGTTTGAAAGGAATTGACTGAAGGCAGGGATTCTAATTTAAGAAGCTCTTGCAGTAGTTTAAGGAAAGATGGAAAGGGCTCAGAGCAGCACCATGGAGCAGGGGAAGGGATTTGGGAGGTATTTAAAGGTAAACTGCTGATAGGTCTTGTTGACAGATGTTTGTGCAAGGTTAGGACAGAGAGGAATCTAGGATAATTTCCAGGATTCTCTCCTGGGTAATGGGCTGGCGGTGATTCTACCCCTCAAGACAGGGAATACAGGAGGAGGAGTAGGCGTGGAGAAGGTAACGCCTTTTTGTGCATGACCTACACAGGTGGTGAAGTGACCCTAAGACCTTCAAGGGGAGTTGTCTAATAGGTGGCCAGATAAATAAATCTGAAGTTAGGAAGTGATGTCTGGCCAAAGATATTTGTTTAAAAGTCACAGATGGCTCGGGAAACAGGGTATTTATTTTCATAAAATTGGAGAGCTTTAACCATGTTCGTGGGCTGAGGGGAATACGTTGATAGCATGGGAAAATTTGTGTTTTGAATTTTGTAACCCCAAAAAAGTATGTTCAAGTGTTAATCCTTGATACCTGTGAATGTGACTTTACTTGGTAATTGGGTCTTTGTGGATGTGCTATAATTAAAATGTAAATTAGGATGAGGTCATATTGGAGTGTGATGGGCCCTTAATCCAATGTGACTGGTGTCTTTATAAAAAGAGAAGTGATACAGACACATGAGGTGAGAATGTCATGTGAGGACAGAGGGTAAGAGTGAAGGGCAGCAGCTGCAAGGCAAGGGATGGAGAGGACTGTCAGACATCACCAGAGGATGCGAGAGAGGCATGGAGCAGATTCTCCCAGAGCACCCAGAAGAAATCCATGCTGCAGACATTTGATTTCAGGCTTCCAGCCTCCAGATCTGTGACAGTAAAATTTCTGTTTTCATAAACTACCCAGTTTGTGGTATCTTTGTTATGGCAGCCCCAGAGGACTAACAGAGGTGTTATAAGAAAGGGGGTCAATGGATGGAAGCAAGCAAGTCCTTGCAAAGCAGGAAGGAAATGAATAGGATGCAGTGTACATATAGAAGTACTGGCTTTATCCAGGAAGAAGTGAGTCTTTTAAATCTTTTCTATTTAAAGAAGGGAAGTGGGGAAGAATGCAGATACATTTGCAGGTGGAAGAGGAAAGCCTGAAGTTGAGGGAGTTCATTTCTGCTGCCTCTATTTTCTCTAAAGTTGAGAGCAGGAGTTTAGGGGGGTAGTGGTGATGGGGTGGAGGTGGAGGAGCATTTAAGATGGTTGCTTGCAGGCGGAAGAATAAAACTGGACTCTTACCTTTCACCATATACAAAAATTAACTCAAGATGGATTAATGATTTTTTTTGTTTCTTTTTTTATTATCATACTTTAAGTTCTAGAGTACATGTGCACAAAGTGCAGGTTTGTTACATATGTATACATGGGCCATGTTGGTGTGCTGTACCCATTAACTCGTCATTTACATTAGGTATATCTCCTAATGCTATCCCTCCCCTCTCCCCCTACCCCACATCAGGCCCCAGTGTGTGATGTTCCCCACCCTGTGTCCACGTGTTCTCATTGTTCAATTCCCACCCATGAGTGAGAACATGTGGTGTTTGGTTTTCTGTCCTTGTGATAGTTTGCTCAGAAAGATGATTTCCAGCTTCATCTATGTCCCTACAAAGGACATGAACTCATCCTTTTTATGGTTGCACAGTATTCCATGGTGTATATGTGCCACATTTTCTTAATCCAGTCTATCATTTATGGGCATTTGGGTTGGTTCCAAGTCTTTGCTATTGTGAATAGTGCTGCAATAAATATATGTGTGCATGTGTCTATACAGCAGCATGATTTATAATCCTTTGGGTATATACCCAGTAATGGGATGGCTGGGTTAACTGGTATTTCTAGTTCTAGATCCTTGAGGAATCACCACACTGTCTTCCACAATGGTTGCCCTAGTTTACAGTCCACCAACAGTGTAAAAGTGTTCCTATTTCTCCACATCCTCTCCAGCACCTGCTGTTTCCTGCCTTTTTTATGATCGCCATTCTAACTGGTGTGAGATGGTATCTCATTGTGTTTTGATTTGCATTTCTCTGATGGCCAGTGATGGTGAGCATTTTTTCATGTGTCTGTTGGCTGGAACTTACAAATGTACTCCCTGTATCTAAAATAAAAGTATACATAGATAAATAAATAATAAAATCATTGCTTAAATGCCTTCTTTTGAGAAGTGTCTGTTCATATCCTTCACCCACTTTTTGATGTGGTTGTTTCTTTTTTTTATTGTAATTTTGTTTAAGGTTTTTGTAGATTCTGGATATTAGCCCTTTGTCAGATGAGTAGATTGCAAAAATTTTCTCCCATTCTGTAGGTTGCCTGTTCACTCTGATGGTAGTTTCTTTTGCTGTGCAGAAGCTCTTTAGTTTAATTATATCCCATTTGTCTATTTTTGCTTTTGTTGCTATTGCTTTTGGTGTTTTAGTCACGAAGCCCTTGCAAGATGGATTAAAGATTTAAATGGAAGACCTCAAACTATAATAATCCTAGAAGAAAACCTAGGAAATATCCTTCTCAACGTCGACTTTGACAAATAATTTTTGGCTAAGTGCAATTGCAACAAAACCAAAAATTGACAGGTGGAGTCTAATTAAACTAAAGAGCTTCTGCACTGTAAAAGAAACTACTAACAGAGTAAACAGACAACCTACAGAATGGGGGAAAAATATTTGCAAACTACACATCTGACAAAAGTCTAATATCCAGAATCTACAAGGAACTTAAATCAACAAGCAAAAACAAATAACCCCATTAAAAAATGACAAAAACCATAAACAGACATCTCAAAAGAAGACACAAGCAGTCAACAAACATGTGGAAAAATTCACAACATCATTTACATCAAAATGTAAATCAAAACCACGATGAAATACTATCTCCCAGGAGTCAGAATGGCTGTTACTAAAAAGTCAAAAAAAAACAACAGATGCTGGTGAGGCTGTGGAGAAAAGGGAACACTTACGCATTTTTGATGGGAACAAAAATTAGTTCAGTCACTGTGGAAAGCTGTTTGGAGATTTCTCAAAGAACTTAAAAAAAACTACCATTTGACCCATCAATCTCATTACTGGGTATATGGGTATATATATCCCAACCCCTAAAATTGATCATAATACCAAAAACACACATTCACTCATATGTTCATCATAGCGCTATTCACTATAGCAAAGACATGGAGTCAACCTAGGTGTTCATCAATGGTGAATTGGATGAAGAAAATGTGGTAGCTATATATCATGGAATACTGCACAGCTTTAAAAAATGAAATTGTGTCTTTTGCAGTAACATTGATGGCGCTGAGGGCCATAATCCTAAGTGAGTTAACACAGGAACAGAAAACCAAATGCCTCATGTTCTCATTTACAAGTGAGAACTAAATACGGAGTATATATGGAATTAAACAGGGAAATAGACTCTGTGGACTACTAGAATGGAGAGAGAGGGAGGTGGGTGTGGGTTAAAACACTACCTATTGGCTACTATGCTCACTACCTAGGTGCGCTATACCCATGTAACAAACTTACAAATGTACTCCCTGTAACTAAAATAAAAGTATAAATAGATAAATAAATAATAAAATCATTGCTTAAAGGCATTGTCTTGGGACACAGGGAAGGATGGTGGCACAGCCTTGAACACCCAGGTGTGGAGGGGGTGATTTTCTGCAACTGAACTTCATGGCTCAGGCTTAAGGGCTGAGAATGAAGACTAGATTGATTATTTCTGGGCAATGCCCAGCACAGTAAGCAAGGAGTAAATGATTGAAATGCCATTGGAGAGAATGGCAGAAACTGGGTCTTGTAGGACCTTGTGGAATAGTATAAGGGATTCCTCCTAAGTCTATGTAAAACTGCTACACTAGGCTTTTGAAGCAGAGAGAAACACAATCTGAACAATCTAAAATATGTTATTGTAAACATCATTTTGGAGAGATGTATTTTGGTGCTTGTGACAACGCATGAAATGGAAACTACTGCATGGCCAGAGAAGAGATGGCCTAATCTCTACCTAAGGATTCCATAGATCCATTAATGAACCCCAAGCTGCTCAGCTTGGTAGGATGCCATGTACAAGAGACATTCTTCAGAGACAACTCCTCCCCTCTGTACCTTTAACAATGTCATATTGCTTTGAATGTGATATTCACAAGGCTGCGTAGCCTAGTGCTAAAGAGCAAAGACTTGGATAAGCTTAGTTTTTAAAATTCTGGATTGGCAATTTTAGAATGTTTTGCTCGCCGTGTGAGTTTGAATAAGTTATCTAAATTGTCTAATTTTCAGTTCTGTAAAGAAAGAAAAATGGTGATGGTTTCTTTATCACACATTAGTGAAGACTAAATGAAATCTTGCATTTGTTTGGACTATGGTGAACAATCAATAAGTGTTAGCTGTTAATATTATTATTTGATCACCTTCATCATAAAATGCAGATTATAAAATGTGTTCCTGAGCTTTTAAACTTGCAAATTAATCTATCCAAGTTACTAAAATAATGAAGGGATTATTTTTAATGACCATGAGCGAAGAAGTCACAAAGTAGCTTTATTTATTTATTTATTTATTTATTTATTTATTTATTTATTTGGAGATGGAGTCTCCCTCTGTCACCCAGGCTGGAGTGCAATAGCATGATCTCGACTTACTGCAACCTCCACCTCCCAGGTTCAAGTGATTTTACTGCCTCAGTCCTCCAAGTAGCTGGGGTTATAGGCTCCCAGCACCATGCCCGGCTAAGTTTTGCATTTTTAGTAGAGACAGTGTTTCACCATGTTGACCAAGCTGGTCTCGATCTCCTGACCTCAAGTAATCCACCCTCCTCAGCCTCCCAAAGTGCTGGGATTACAGGTGTGAGCCACAAAATAACTATTTCGTATGAACATAATTTATTGAGAAGATATATCCATAGTTTCTTTTTTTCACCATATGTCGTCATGGTTTTTAAATGACTCTCCTTTATCACAGAGAGTTACAAAAATAATGGGACTAAAGCACAAACAAGAAAAAAATAAGCTTGTCTCTACTCCAAAGAGTGTTTACTGATGGTAGCTTATTTAGCACTGCAACTTAAGCCATGAAAACAGGTATGTATCTAAGGCTCAGAGAAAGTGCAGTAAAAGCCATATCAAGGCAGTGGTTTCCAGCTTCCCCACTTCCCCTGCATTTGTACACAGGAATATCTCCATAGCAAGACTAATTCTTAACAGTGACATAAGAGTTCTGGGGGAGCAGTTACTAGGTGTATCAAAATCTCTGGTAGAAAGACTTTTCTAGTTTTGCTTGTTTGGATTTTACAGAAATCTGTTTTTTGGTTTTTTTTGTTGTTGTTTGTTTTTTTGAGACAGAGTCTTACTCTGTCACCCAGGCTGGAGTGCAATGGGGCAATCTCAGATCACTGCAAGCTCTGCCTCCCGGGTTCACACCATTCTCCTGCCTCAGTCTCCCAAGTACCTGGGACTACAGGCACCCGTCACCATGCCTGGCTAATTTTTTTTTTTTTTTTGCATTTTTAGTAGAGACAGGGTTTCACTGTGTTAGCCAGGATGGTCTCGATCTCCTGACCTTGTGATCCGTCCGCCTCGGCCTCCCAAAGTTCTGGGATTACAAGCGTGAGCCACTGAGCCTGGACAGAAATCTGTACTTTCAGGGAGAAACTGTGAGTAGATTTTTGCAGGCACAGGTCTATGGGCTTTTAATCTCATGGTCCACAGCAAGAAGTGATTTTTTTTGACCACCCAAATGGCCATTCCTATCTTCTTCTTTGCTAAAGGAACCCCAGTTTTTTAGGTATATGGCAGCCATGAACCCCTTGGAATTCATGAAAATGATGGAGAAAGAAAGAAGAATGACGTTTCAGTAATACTATTAACATACTCTTGAAGATAAAAGCAAGGCAAATACTAATTTATGGCAGAGTTGGACCCAGGCAGGACAAACGACCTTTTGAATGAACACTAAAAAATCATGTTAGCAATGAGAGTGTGAGCTGGAAGTCAATGAGACTTGAGATCCAACTCTTACATTCATTTATTTGGTAAATACTTTTTGAAAATCTTCTACCAGCCAGGAATTGTTTTAGCGTCTTTGCTGTTTTGGTCAACAAACAGACTTGATTCTCGGTTTCTGAAGCTCATGTGGCGAAGATAGATATGAATGAATAAAAACGTGAACTTCTAATTTGAAATTATGCTTAGTGTTAAAAGGAAAAGAATAGCATGAGGAGAAAATAACAGGACCCACTGAGGCTGACTGGTCAGTGAAGGTCCTGGAATTGAGCCCTGGGAAGAAAATAGAGAGGTTTACTAGACAGAGGGAGCAGTGTGGGTGATGGTCCAGATTTGAGAAAGAGCTTTGCCTGTTTGAGGTACTGAAATTAGGTGCTTGTGTCAGGTGTACAGGGGTTGAATAGGGTGGGGTGGTGCAATGTGGCATATGATAAGGCTGGCCACAGTAATGAACTTAGATTTGATTCTATATGCAGTGGGAGCTTGTCTGAAGGCGTTCAAGCAGAAGAGCACTATTATCTATCCATCCTTGATGGAGGATGCATTGAAGGGAGGCAGAATTGGAAACACTAAGAAAGTAGCAAGAAGAGGCTTGAGCTGCATGTCCAGGACTGGAAAGCATGTTGGTTTTAGACTCAGTCCGACATGGGTTTGGATCCTGATATGATCTCCTATTATTGGCTGACTTATATCCTTGACTTGTAGCTTCTCTAAGCTGCCATTTTCAAATCTACCAAGTGAAAATTAAGGAATATTTAGCTCATAGGTTGGTGAGATTAACTGGGTTAAGGCTATGTGTCTTAGAACAGTTCTGGCACATATAGTGACCTTTCAAAGATGTTAATTGTCTTTTCTTCCTTCCTGGGTATACAGGGCATGACATTCTGCTTCTTAATGAGGAAGCAAGTGTGGCATAGAGGCCAACGGGTTGGTGACAATAAGGCAGAGAAAAGACATTGAATCCATGTTTTAGGTAGTATATGATGGGGTGAGAGATATCTGTCAGTATTTGCTTCAAAATGTTAAAATTCTATTTTCATTGTAAAAATAATAACTAAAGAAAAACTGAAAAATACAGAAGAGTAGAAAGATTAAAAAGAATTAAGGAGCCACAGTCCCAACACATCCACCAAAAACGTTGTGTTTTCTTTGCCTCTTTGCACTGGGGATAATAACATCTGGTAGTGCCCACTTGTTAGGGATGCTGAAAGAAAGATGAGATAGTATTTGCAGAAAGTGTCATAATTTCTGAGTAAAAGATACTGCATAAATACAGTGTTCTTTTGTTTCATGGCCACTTTTAAAATTATCGTAACAGTGATGTAATAAAAATTTAACTATTTGGGTCCTCTTTTGCACTGGTCAACCATTCAGTGTCTCCAACTTTGCCCTAATAAGAGGAAAAAGAAGGCATATTAACTAACAGAACTTTGACAGCTCAAAAATTACTATCCTAGGAGCTAAATGGGTTTCATGCCTTTTGAATAAATTACTTTGCTCAAAAAACATGTTGACTATGGCAGCCTGAGGATATCATGCCCTGTTGCTCTCAAGATGAATTGAAACTGGTTTCTTATTTTAATGAGAAACAGTTAAAGTGGACTTCTGACAGCTGGTATCTGGAAAATTTTCAGGCACCAAAGAAGGAACTGGCTGACAGACGGTACATACACAGTGTCATATAAAACCCCAT
This sequence comes from Rhinopithecus roxellana, assembly GCF_007565055.1. Lineage (NCBI taxonomy): Eukaryota > Metazoa > Chordata > Mammalia > Primates > Cercopithecidae > Rhinopithecus > Rhinopithecus roxellana. Next base: position 27,293,433 of record NC_044562.1, read on the forward strand.
TGTCTAAGTGACTAATATCACACCATAGGAAATCAGCATTTGGGTGTAAATGTCTTCCAGTCTTTGCAAATACAGTGTATACCATGCAGTTATTTAGTCTGTGTCATGAAATATGAAAATAGTCCAGAAAAGACACATCCCACTTGACCTTTGCAGAATGATTTAACAAAGTTAGCTTGATACAAAAATGTGAGAGTAATCACTGATAAAAGCAGAATTGTGACTTCCTTCAGATTCTCCTTTCTTTGGGAACACTTCACAAGCTTTATTAACTCTTTAATGTTTTTGTAATTGGCGGCGTTTGTCCCTGGGGCCATATTGCCAGCCTTGGAGTTCGGTTCCATTAGAACAGAGATTCCATATCTTCTAGTTTTTCATCCCCTTTCAGCACCCATCTTGATATTCTTGTCTGTATAATTAGGCAAATACGTTTTCAATTGTTTTTACGTGTGTACACATTTCACCCCTTTTACTGCTATCTTGATTGATGTTTCATGGGATAAATTTCCCATTGGTGGCCTCCTCTACTTAGAGAGGTGCCAACGTTTGTTTCTGTATCCACTTATGACTCTATCAGTTCCATCTGCAGGTGTAACTGAATATGGTCCTTCACTTTCCAGATGAAGGCTGGGCCGCCTGGGTTTTCTAGCTGAGGACTTTATTACTCCACCATTTTACCCACTCTTATTTGTTTATTTTACGGTGTTATTTTGATTTAAAATGAAACATAGACCTACTTCAGAAAATTTGGAAACTATGGAAAAGTTTAAAGAAGCTTCTTCGTGGTTTTAGAAACACAGTTGTCTCTTGGTATATGCCCCCCTTATCCCCCAAGTATATCCATGCATACTCAAGCCCATGCATTGGGAAAGTTGGCCTTTCCTGTAGGTGGGCTTCCCATCCTGCAATACTGTATTTTTGATTTGCGTTTGGTTGAAAACAATCCACAGATAAGTGGACCTGTGCAGTTCAAACCCATGTTGTTCAAGGGTTCACTGTATTATAATTGCAACCATCAGCTTAAGTGATTTCTTCCCAGAAGCCTCTCTGACCAACTACTTACCCAGTCCCTTCCGATAATATCATGGGGCTTTATTTCTATCAGAGCATGCATCGTTACCTGATATCATCTTACTTATTAATTTGCGTTAATTGTGAGAGTGGGGCTCTTGTTTGTCTTTTTTAGTGGTACTTCCCCTGTGCCTGTAGTGCCTGGTACACATTTGGTCCTCAATAAATATTTGCTTAATGAATAAATAAACTGAGATATTATTTTAAAACATATGTTTTTCCTTAACATTTAAAAGTATGAAATGTTACAATGTAATTGTTAGGTTTGTATTTCCTTTGCACTCCCCAGCATTTCTTTTTTTAAAAAGATTTTTGGAGACAGGGTCTCACTTTGTTGTCCAGGCTGGAGTGCAGTGGCAGGATCATGGCTCACTGGAGCCTTGAACTCTTGGACTCAAGCAATCCTCCTGCCTCCGCCTCCCGAGTACCTAGGGCTACAGATGTGTGCCACTATGCCCAGCTAGTATATATGTATGTGTGTGTGTGTATATCTATATATATCATTTGATATATATATCATATTGATATCAAATATATAACATATCATATATATCAAATATATATCATGACATATACATCATATTGATATATATCATATATCATTTGATATACATCATATTGATATATATCATATTGATATGCATCATGTATCATTTGATATATATCATATCATTTGATATACACATATAAATCATATCATTTGATATATATCATATATCATATCAGTTGATAGATGTATATATCATATATGTGTGTGTGTGTGTGTGTATAGAGAGAGAGGGAGGCAAGTTCTCTCTCTGTCACCAAGTTGAAGGACAGTGGCACAATCTCGGCTCAGTGCAGCCTCAACTTCCCAGGCTCAAGCAATCCTTCCACCTCAGCCTCCCAAGTAGCTAGGACTACAGGCACGTGCCACCATGCTCAGCTAATTTTTTTAATGTTTTGTAGAGATGGGATCTTGCTGTGTTGCCCAGGCTGGTCTCTAACTCCCGGCCTCAAATGATCCTTCCACTTCACCACCAAAAGCACTGGAGCTACAGGCTTGGGCTTGTAATGTTTTATCAGGCAGGATAGGCTGGGTGATGCTGCCAAAACAAACAACTCCAAATGTTAGTGGCTTCACTAAGGATTATTTAAAACCTGGATTATTTCTCATTCTATGTGTCTGATATGAGTTGGCAGCAGAGCTTTGCTCATCATAGTCACTCAGGGACCCCAGCTGATGAAAGTTTTATCTCTACACATGCTTTCAGTGTGGCTGGGACAAGAGAAGGGAACGTGGTGAGTTGGACATTGATTCCTAAAACTTTGACCCACACATGCCACATTTCACATCTGCTCACATTTTATTGACGAAAGCAAGCCACACAGACTAACCTCATAAAGGGTGGGAGGAGTACATTCTTGCCATGTGCCAGGGAAGAGATTTGAAATTATTTGAACTACCACTCATGACTACCACACAGGTTAAAAGCACACATAGGAAACAATGAAAAGTAATAAGTACTTTTCTTTCTTTCTTCTTTATTCTTCCGTCTCCTCCTTCTTCGTCAAACTCGCACTTCACAGGAAGAGGAAGTTAAGAAGACGTACCACGAACAAGCAAAACCGATAACTGAAAAAAACCTCCCTCTTTCTTTCTTTCTTCTTTTTTTCTTTCTTTCTTTTTTCTTTCTTTTTTTTTCTTTCTTCTTTCTTTCTTTCTTTCTTGTCTTTCTTTTTTCTTCTTCTTTCCTTTGCTTTTCTTCTTTCTTCTTCTTCTCTTTTCCTTCCTCCCTCCCTCCTTTTTTTTTTCCTCCTTTCCTTCCTCCTTTCCTTTCCTCCTTTCCTCCTCCTTTCCTTTCCTTTTCCTTCCTTTCTTCCTCCTTCCTTCCTTCCTTCCTTCCTTCCTTCCTTCCTTTCTTTCTTTTTCTTTCTTTTCTTTCTTTCTTTCCTTCTCTCTCTCTCTCTTTCTTTCTTTTTCTTCTCTCTCTCTATCTCTTTTCAGACAGAGTCTCACTCTGTCACCCAGGCTGGAGTGCAATGACGTGATCTCAGCTCACTACACCCTCCGCCTCCTGGGCTCAAGTGATTCTTCTACCTCAGTCCCGAGTAGCTGGGACTACAGGTACACACCGTGTCAGGCTAACGGTTTTTTTTTTTTCTTTTTTTTTTTTTTTTTGTATTTTTAGTAGAGACGGGAGACAGGGTTTCGCCATGTTGGCCAGGCTGGTCTTGAACTCTTGGCCTCAAACAATGCACCTGCCTCGGCCTCTTAGTGCTGGGATTACAGGTGTGAGCCACCATGCCTGGCCAGTAATTTTATTTCTTACCTTAGACCCTCAAGTCCTTCTCTCCATGGGCAGCCACTGTTAGCAGGCTCTCATATATCATGCTTAAAAATTTCCCTTCATGTATAAGCATATGTGGTGTCTACGTGGCTATATGTATGTAACCTTTTTTTGCTACTGAAATTAGAATGTTCAGTAAACACTATTCTGTCTTTTTTGATTGTTGAATTATTTTGTCATTTTATTTCTGCATAGCATATGTTGGAGACCTTTCTATATCATATCAAATAGTACTTGTGCTTGCATTAGTGTTTAATTGATTAAATGTTCCATAATTGACTTAGCCACTCCCTTTTTGACAATGAAGTGGAGTGCTTACAATCTCTTCCTTTGACAAACAATGCCAACAGCACACTTAGAGGAAGCTGTTGTGATAATAGTGTAACAAGAACCAGCTTGGCTTGACTCCAGAAAGATCTGGTTTGCAATCCCAAGTCCCACTGATTAGCTGAATAGGCAACTCATTAAACCTAACGAGTCTTGGTTTTCTTGTTGGAGACTTAAATGTTAGACCTAAAACCATAAAAACCCTAGAAGAAAACCTAGGTAATACCATTCAGGACATAGGCACGGGCAAGAACTTCGTGACTAAAACACCAAAAGCAATGGCAACAAAAGCCAAAATTGACAAATGGGATCTAATTAAACTAAAGAGCTTCTGCACAGCAAAATAAACTACCATCAGAGTGAACAGGCAACCTACAGAATGGGAGAAAATTTTTGTAATCTACTCATCTGACAAAGAGCTAATATCTAGAACCTATAAAGAACTCAATCAAATTTACAAGAAAAAAACAAACAACCCCATCAAAAAATGGGCAAAGGATATGAACAGACATTTCTCAAAAGAAGACATTCATACAGCCAACAGACACATGAAAAAATGCTCATCATCACTCGCCATCAGAGAAATGCAAATCAAAACCACAATGAGATACCATCTCACACCAGTTAGAATGGCAATCATTAAAAAATTAGGAAACAACAGGTGCTGGAGAGGATGTGGAGAAATAGGAACACCTTTACACTGTTGGTGGGACTGTAAACTAGTTCAACTATTGTGGAAAACAGTGTGGCGATTCCTCAAGGATCTAAAACTAGAAATACCATTTGACCCAGGCATCCCATTACTGGGAATATACCCAAAGGATTATAAATAATGCTGCTATAAAGACACATACACACGTAGGTTTATTGCGGCACTATCCACAATAGCAAAGACTTGGAATCAACCCAAATGTCCATCAGTGACAGACTGGATTAAGAAACTGTGGCACATATACACCATGGAATACTATGCAGCCATAAAAAAGGATGAGTTTGTGTCCTTTGTAGGGACATGGATGCAGCTGGAAGCCATCATTCTCAGCAAACTATCACAAGAACAGAAAACCAAATACCGCATGTTCTCACTCATAGGTGGGAATTGAACAATGAGATGACTTGGACACAGGAAGGGGAACATCACACACTGGGTCCTATTGTGGGGAAGGGAGACAGGGGAGGGATAGCATTAGGAGATACACCTAATGTAAATGACGAGTTAATGGGTGCAGCACACCAACATGGCACATGTATACATATGTAACAAACCTGCACGTTGTGCACATGTATCCTAGAACTTAAAGTATAATAAATAAATAAATAATAAAATAAAATGAAATAGAGACATTAATTTATCCCGCCAAAAGTTGTCATGAGAAACAACTGAGATAATTTTCTTGCAACCTAATTGCTGTTCCATAAACATTTGTTGTTGCTTGAGTATTTCAAGTCATTTAACTTGAATGTAAGTGCTTGTTCATATGAATCTTATTATAATAGGAGATAACAGTTAGCAACCACTCAAATATATGGAAGTCATGGAGATTCTTTCATTCTTTTTCCTATCTCATATATAAAACCTGAGTTTTAAAGAAGAGAAAGAAAATTTGGGTTTATTAATTTTATGATTTCAAATAATGGAGGCACACAAATATGACTGGAAGTATGGATGTAAACACAGAAAAATGACACCATCATCAAGATTCTTGAGTACATGCAAAAATAACCATGGGGTAAATGGTCATGGATGGGCCTTTTGGTCCTTGTAGTAGTATGTATCCCAGATGGCTTATAAACTCATGTAAATAAAGAGAACAAGGTAGAAAAGGGCCAGTGGAGGGAGGGCTAGCTTTAGGTTGTGACCCAGGAATTTTTCTCTAACAATTTATGTTCAATTCCTATGTCTTAACTGAAAATGTATACAACATGATACCTGTTAGGGTAAACCATCACCTACTGGGAAGTCAAATGAGATGCAGGTGAATAAAAGAACAAATAATTGGTTGTATGCTTTTTTGGACAAGTGTGTAGTTCTTGCTAAGTGTACATGTGGTGTCCTTTGACCCATTCTTGTTCTGTTCTGTTCTATTCTATTCTATTCTATTCTATTCTATTCTATTCTATTCTATTCCATTCCTTTCTGTTCTGTTCTGTTCTGTTCTGTTCTGTTCTGTTCTGTTCTGTTCTGTTCTGTTCTGTTCTGTTCTATTCTATTCTATTCCATCCTATCCTATCCTATCAATTTCATTTCATTTCATCCAAAGAATGCTGGCCATGACCCGTACATGCATTTCATGACTGATTAAATGGGCCAAGATTCGCAGTTTAAAAATCCTGACATAAAAGCTTTCCTTTTGTTCTGTGATTTTACTTGCTGGCCACATAGATCGTGACATCATCCAAATTTATATCTCCACCAGAGTGACACACTTTACTTTTGCTCATACTTCATTGACCAAAGCAAGCCACATGGCCGTTCTAACTTCAAACTGAGCCACTTAACTTCTCCAAGTGGGTGTCTGAAGGGCAAGTAGACCTCTTTATTCCCTCTTTGCTATAATTTGCTGCTACTATATTGCTGCTCTTCTAAGTAAATGGCATCACCATTCGCCCAGTTGATCATCCCCCTGTAGGAGACATTACTGATGCTTCTTCTCTCACATGACACTTCTAAATTATCAGTATGTTCTGGTGGCTTTGTATTAAAAATAAATGCTAAACCCAATCACCTTGAATTGTTTACACTGCTGGCATTCTAGTGTAGCCACCACTCTCTTAGCTAGCCCACTGCCTCAGTATCCCCCAAATGGAATATTTGTTTTCTCTCTTGCCACCCCACTTTTAGTCTATTTCTACACAGCAGCCAGAGTGATTCTTTTAAATGCCTGTCAAATCTTGTAACTCTTCTGCTTCTGGTGATTTTTTCTCAAACTTAAAATAAAATTTATTGTTTCTCAAACTGTGCTTTATGATCTGTATGTGTGTGTGTGTGTGTGTATGTGTGTATACATGTGTATGTAGGGGTGATTTGTTTATGATGTTAAAGTATTTTTTTTTTACTTTGAATTGCAGTTAAAAAAAATTGAAACTACCTTGGATGATTTGGCCCCTGAGTCCTTTTGTAACCTATTTTGTTCTAATCATTTCTTTCACCCAGCTCAAACCTCACTGACTTCCTTGCTATTTCTGAACACTACAGGCACCCTCTACCTCAGCGCTTTTGCATTCTGAGGTTTTTCTTCCCAAAACATTAATTCTCTAGATATTCTGCAACTTCAGTTTCCTTTGCCAACTTGGAAACCCTCTCCCTATTCCTCTTCATCATTTCCAGAGGCCCTAAGGGTTGGTTCAAAATATTACATTCTGGATCAAAGGATTCCAAAAAAGAAAAAATGGTTAAGGGGCAAAACTTATGTATTATCTCTTTACAGTCCTTTATTTTACATATATAATATAGTTTACATGTTATATATATACACACATGCACACATATATAAATTGATTCTATACTACTTGTGACTAAACCCAAAAGAGGCATGTAAAGAAAGTTAAGAGTTTGCCTATCTCTCTCTAATCTCCCAACATTAATTGTATCCTTCCGTTTAGTCCTTATGCTCATACAAACTTTATTTTTTTGCTTAACAGAAGATCATAAATAGCCTGCTAAACAATATTGCAGAGGGTGGGTCTGTCATAATTCATTACACCATTTCCTAGTGAGTGAATGCAAATATACTGTAATAAACGATTGCATCTTCGTGCTTTTAGTTGCATAGGTTAGATTCCCAGAAGTGGGGTTGCTGGGGCAAGTAACTCTATTTTCAGTTGACTCCCCACCCTCTTCAGTAGCTTACCATGCTTTTCCCCTTAGCACTGGGCCAAGTTGGCTCCCACCCCTACCCATTCCACCAAAGTGCACACAGGATGGAGACAGCAGGAGGGGAAGTAGCTATTGTGGCTCCTGACCTAAGTTGTTTGTTTATTGTGACCCAACCTCAGAAGCTGACAGCCTGCTCTTTTTGACTGCTGACAAAGGAGGCAATTAATATAAAATTCATGTGCTTTCCTGGATTCTGTTCTGTACTATGTTCCTTTAAGAGAAATCTGAACGAAACTAAAAGCACCTGGATTTAGAAAAAATGTTACATAGTTCATAAAAGAAGTGGTAGAATGAGATGCTGTTAAACGCTATTCAAAGTTCCATGAAATGGCATTGGTGGTCTACATATGACTGGATGTTTGACAAAGAATATATCAAATATATTACTAGAGTACCTAAATGATGTAGATAATTGTAAAATATAATTCCACCAGATAATTTAGAATTTGAATCTAATTTCTACTAGAATTCATTTGACATTAATGTAATTAACAACTTTCAATTTTTCTATCTCCTCTTTCATGATTGACTGCTTCTCTGCCTTATCTTTTAGAGTTTCCAAGTTCATTGATTTTATTATTTTTCAAGCCATAAATATTTGAAAATTGAAAGAAATCTGTGATTAAAAAGGAGTTTAGTTTTAGATTAACTGGAGTGAAGGCAATAACAGGTGACAACAAAAAGCCAAACCCAGAAGAAAATATGTGGACCAGAAAAAAATATGAAGACAAAATTGCTATAAATCAACCAAGGATAAAATAGACAAAATAGATCGACAAACACACATATTTAATGGTAAAGTGTATATTCTACCTTAAGATATACAAAATTAATTTTATCAAGTTGAGTAATGTAATGTATGCAACCCGAAACACTTTCTATAACCCAAAGTGAATTTAAGTGATTACTTCTGGTATCCAAAAGGTATAATTAAAAAGAAAGAATATCATTAAATGATTCTACATGTCAGGGTTGGCTCTGATTTTACTATACCAGAGATCTAAACTCAGAACCCAGGGCACTGATCAAATAAAAATCAAGAAATGAAAGGGAACGTCACAAATTTATTATTGTTGACTATGCTCTCTAAGATCGTTTTTTGTTTTTTTCCCCCTGAGAAAATGATTCTAGAAAGCAGTGGGGGTGTTATACAAAACATGAGACTATAGTGCTATCGCTTCTTTTCTGATCTTACTCAAGTTTATCAGGGAAAATTAACCTTGGCAGCTTATTCAGTGACTAAATCTTGATATTTTTCTGGCTTAATTCATAACATAACTGTACGCTATTGCTTTGTGTTTATATTTCCCATCCATTTCTCACATTTCCAAAGCATGCTGATATGTGATCCGGGCAGTTTAGCTACCATAATTGGCATTTTTCTTGGGCTGAAAGGAAACAAATTCCTTATCCACCATACTTTTTTAATTTCTGAAAAACAACAAGTAACATGGTTAATCCCCTTTTTGATCTTTTCCCCTTTTGAATTTTCCTTATATTCTTTCTCTCTTTTAATCTTTTACTCTTTTTAATCTTCTCATTTTGCCCCACCCCTTTTATTTGACTTCTTATTATGTATCACTCTAAAAGAATTGGTTCAGTCTATGGAAATGGGTCTTTAGAGTCTGTTCAAAGACCCATTATCCACATTTAGAGGCCTCACAATTTCTTTAAAGAATTTCACTGCAGCATTTGCCAAGATATTCCAACAGACTATCTTTCACAGCATTAATAGAACACAAATTTTGTGGACAAAATGACACAATGAAATGATTTCTTATAATGAGATGTAAAACAAGACTTTTTTGTCTTCTGCATATCATACACATTTAAGATAAAATGTTATCTTAGCAACTCACAAAATGTGGCAATTGAGTTAACAAGCTACTTGGTCTTTTCAGTCAGAAGCATCTATATATAAGCTTTTTTACAATTTCTGTTAGGCAACTTTGGTGATGGTCATAGTGGTGGAAGGACAGGTTAGTTTCAGATGCAAGCACTGTTTAAGACTTAATCTTTATATTATTTTTGTATTATTTTGAAACTCATATAGCAGTCATGTTGTTCATGTATAAAGTAGAATTCTAACATTAGCTACCAGTTTGAAAAAGAAATAAATAACACTTAAGGAAGTTATAAATAAAAATATAAATATTTCTTTGATATAGTGCTATATATATGCCTTCTACATAACTACTTGAAAGACTTATTTAAAATGAGTTGCCCATTTCTCTTATAAGTCACATTTTCAAAACACACTCATAATATGTTTGGCTGATGGTCTAATATTACACCTTTCTCTTTCATCTTTCTTTTTACTACAAACCCTTAATGACAAATGCAGGCAGGTCAGTGATACTGATATACCTTGCTCTTAGCATGTGAATTAGTCATCAGACAATCAGTTCAGGGGTCAGCTTAGAGAAACAGTGCAAAGTTAGCAAAATGCAGGTCGGCAGAGGTGCTCTCCACTTCAAAGGAGGAGTGCTTGGCCACTAGGATTGGGATCACAGGCAGAAACAGCTGGGATTGTCGTTTGCTCAGAGGTGGAGAGCTTGTGTGTGTTTGAGCATGTTTGTAGCTGAGATAGGGTTTCACTACTTTGTAAAACAACAGTTTACTTTAGAATGACTTTACTGGTAAAACCCAATAGGAAGTTAGAAGCCACAGGAGCCCAGGTGCCTGATATCAAACAAGGGAACCTGATTTAGAACAAACTAAAAAAAAAAAAAAAAAAAAAGAACAAAAACAACAAAAATTCATGCTGTCCACTTGCCTGGGAGAGTTAAGGATTTTATTTTCTGAGAAATTTATGAAAGGGTTTTCTTTTCTTGGGGGTAAAGGTAGAACATGGTCTTGTTTGAGAATTAATAAGAAAATGTTAAATTTTAAGTCTCTCCTGAAGATTCTAAAATATACTTTTTCTATCTCTTATTTTTTCTAAGAGCAAATATATGAAATGAGACTTATGAGTTAGATTTGTGTGAAAATATTATATACCAATCCGTCTTTTTAAACTTCTTCATTTTTCCTGGAAAAACATGGGAAGTCAAGCCTGCATGTCTCCCCAATATTAGCACTTGATTTACTTAAAGTTGCAACGAACGTTTAAAAGTGTATTCAGTCTTCAGTTGTATGTTAGTTTCAGTTTTAGAAATAAATTTTCTTCTTGGGGTACTTAGGGTTTTAGTACCAACCCTTGTTCATTATCAAGTAGTTAGAATTCCGTAAGTAGGAAAGACTCTGCCTTACAAAGAAGGGTCTCAAGATAAAGTCACCCTTTCTTATTCTTGAGAAAAGCTGCAGCATAAATCAAGAAAACTAGATTCATCTCTGAGTGTTGGAAAACTACTGGAAAGAAAACTGGAAAGAGAAGTAAAAAGTGCTATAGAAGAGAAAAAATCCAAAATGCAAACCATATGACAATGTCTATTTCTTCCTTTTCTTTGTCATGTTGTTTTACCCTTTCCTGGCATTAACTGTCTTTTGGGTTATTTTTGCTCCAAGAAAGCCATTTCAAAGAAAGATCTTTAGCGAGAATTAAATGAGAGTAAGTACTGAAACAAAAATGTGACCTGTCCATGGCGGAGAAGTATTACTTTGAAGACAAAAATATTCTTTGAACACTTAAACGAGGATACTGTGCTAACCACTTACAGAAAGCACTTATCTCAAGGATATGAAGACATCTTATTCAGCTTTGTACAGCTTGAAAAGGCAAATTATTGCCTAAATGTAGGTGATGTCTGAAGCAAAAGAAAAAAGATGAACTTTCTAGAAAACTGATTTATTTGCAAGAGACCTCTCAAGGACCAGCATGACTTATAATAACTTCTCCTCCTTTATTTTATAAGTTGGGGAAGACTGAGTTAGTATTAATGTGCCACTAACTTATCCTGCAGCATCAGTAATGGATTTTTTTTCAGATTGTGTTCTTTTAAGTTATAGGCAGGAAAAGAAGAAAAACAGTTTAAATCAAGAATGTAAGTAGTTCACAGGAATTTGTCACTTATGATATTATCAGGCTACAAAGGCCATCAGTTTTTACTTTCTTTGGGAATTAACTCAGAGTATCTGCAGTATGGCAGAACATATTTTAAACTTCCTTGTATATTAATCCCACTGAATATGGAAAAATATATCAATTCCCTTACTTTCCCTCTCTCCCCCAGATTGAATTTATATGCAATGGGAAAATTATTAGCACAACATCTGCAGAACGTAATTACCGTGCTGTTTTATATCCTTTGACAAGAAAGCTATGAGTTGAAGGCTAACATTTTTTTCTTTCTATGATTTGGGAACATTTGTAAATCTTACGACACAAGTGTTTCTCTGATTTTTATTAGTGGTTATTAATGGTCATGTAATTCCACTGGTGATTTTCATGAATGTAAAAATAGTATATTTTAAATACCTATTAAGCTAATGCAAATGCATAGTATATTTAATGTGAATTTACTTACAATACGTCGGATTATCTAACATTTTGGGTCAATGATTGCAATGGACTGACTGTTTATGTCCCCTCTAAATTAATACATTGAAATCTAAATCCCTAAAGTGATGGTATTAGTAGGTGGGGCCTTTGGGAGGTGTTAGGTCATAAGGACAGAGCTCTCATGAATGGGAAAAGATACCTCAGAGAGATCCCTCTCAATGACACAAGAAGATGGCTGTCTAAGATCCAGGAAGTGAGCCCTCGCCAGACACAGAATCTACCAATGCCTTGATCTTGGACTTCCCAGACTCCTGAACTTTGAGAAATAAATGTTTGTTGTTTGTAAATCACCCATGGTATTTTGTTATGAAAGCCACAACAATGGTTTTGTTATAACAGCCAGAGCAGACTAATCTCAATATTTTTGAGATCATAGACCAATTTAGAGACCCTTTGTGCTTGTTTTGAATATCAAATATTTTAGTGGTGCTCCTGAGGGAAATAAGATGATAACAGCACTATCAATATTTACGAACATTGTACTACAAATATTATTAATAAATAATAAATAAGTTATTATTTTATGGTCAACTTCCACTACTGTCCTATGCATTCATTAATTGTTTACTATGGGACAGACAGTCTTCTAGGAGCTGGAGATCTAGATATGTGCTAAAAATACACCACACTTACCCTCATGGAGCTTAAATTCTAGTGAAGGAGACCGACAAGAAATAAAGGCCAGGTCAAGTTGTCATGATAAGAAGAGTAAAGCAGGACAAGAGTTTAGGGCTGGAAGTGCTGTTTTAGGTAAGGTGGTTAGATTCTATGAGTCTGGGTGATATTTGAGTAGACCCAAATGACAAAAAGTTAGCTAGGCAATGATCTTGGAAGAGAAGATTCTAGGCAAAGGGACCAGAAAGCATGAAGGCAATGAATGCAAAGGGGAAGAGTTTGGCATATTGGAGAATAGGAGAAGCTGAGGAGGAGAGAAGGAGGAGTAAACCATAGGACCTGAGTCTGGGAGAACTGGACAGGTCCAGATGATGCAAAGCTTTCTTGGCCAGTCCGAATATTGGCTTTTATTCTAAGCATGAAGAGAAGGAACTAGAATATTTTTATTTTTATTTTTTTAAAAATTACTCTGGCTGTTGTGTGAAGAATAAACACTTAGTGTATTAGTCCATTCTCACGCTGCTAATGAAGACATACTGGGTAACTTGTCAAGAAAAGAGGTTCAATGGACTCAGTTCAGCATGGCTTGGGAGACTTCAGGAAACTTACAATCATGGCAGAAGGGGAAGCAAACACATCCTTCTTCACATGATGGCAGGAAGGAGAAGAATGAGCAAAGAGGGGAAAAGCCTCTTATAAAAAACCATCAGATGTCTTGAGAGCTCACTCACTATCATGAGAACAATATGAGGGTAACTGCCCCCATGATTCAGTTACCTCCAACCAGGTCCCTCCCATGACACATCAGGATTATGGGAACTACAATTCAAGATAAGATTTGGGTGGGGACACAGACAAGCCATATCACTTAGGGAAGCAAGAGTGAAGTCAGGGAGGTCACTTAGGAAGCCACTGAAATGGTCCAGAGGAGAAATGATAGCATCTTAGACCTAGGGCTGCAGATTGTGTGCAGCCTGAGAACAATCAAGTGCAGTTCTGCTCAGTCATTCATCTGTGGATCAATTCTGTCCACAATTAAAGAGTCGGTTTTGTTTAATTTTAATGTAACTTGGGCTGTTGTATTATGATTTTTAAATTCTCCCTGACTTCCTGGGGCTGATACCTCCCAGGGGCTGAGACAGGAATGCACTTATGGAAGAAGATGGGAGTGAGAGGGGTTAGGGATCAACTGACCCAACTGTTCATGAAGGAAGTCTTTGTGAGCAGGGACTTTATAGGGAACTAGCAAACTTTAATTTTTTAAATGTCTGTTATGCTTGACATTTAACCATATTAGGAGTCTATTGGGAATAAACAAACAAGGAGAATATCAGCACGTTTGCTGCACTATACTTTCTGATATGGTTAGGCTGTGTCCTCACCCAAATCTCATTTTGAATTGTAACTACCACAACTCCCATGTGTTATGGAAGGAGCCCAGTGGGAGGTGATTGACTTGTGGGAGCAGGTCTTTCCTGCACTGTTTTCATAATAGTGAATGAGTCTCATGAGATCTGATGGTTTTAAAAACTAGGGTTTTGTTTCGCACAAACTCTCTCTTTGCTTGCTGCCATCCGTGTAAGAGATGACTTGCTCCTCCTTGCCTTCTGCCATGATTGTGAGGGAGGCTTCCCCACCTTGTGGAATTGTAAGTCCAATTAAACCTCTTTCTTTTGTAAATTGCCCAGTCTTGGGTATGTCTTTATCAGCAGCATGAAAAATGGACTAACACACTTTCCTCTCTTCTTTTTCCTTTTAGACTTCTAGTTTCTGTATGTAAGAAAACCACAAAATTTTATATTTAAAAATTGAAATTTTGAGGATCAAAGTCCCCCAATGGACTATAATCTATGTGGTGTATGGTGCTGGCTGCATTGTTAGTTAAATCCTCGATGGCCTCTGGCAACCCGCTTGGGTTCCTTTCCATGCTGTGGAAGCTTTCTTCTTTTGCACTTCACACTAAATCTTGCTGCTATTCAGAAAAAAAAAAAAAAAAAAAAAAAAAAAAATCCTCGATGGCCTCCTCGGTGCCCATTCCCTTCTTTTTCCATTCTAATAGAACTTTGATATTACTCAGCTATTTAGTCAACCCTGTGCAGCTGTGTGACTTAATAGAGGTTGAATCCCCCTCCCTCCTGCTCTAGGGGTGGTTGTAATTCACTAAGAGGAATCACATTTCCCTAAATGGCGATTTGTTTAAAAATAAGCATGTGACTTGAGGAGGAATCTGTGAACTGTTTCTGGGAAAAGTTTTGCCTTTCCCCTCAGAAAAAAGGCAAAAGAAGAGACAGAGTCTTTATCATCTTCCTCCTGTCCTTGTCTCCTGATACGGTGTTTGGTGCTAATTCAGCCATTTCCACCCAACTTTATCAGGCATCTGATGTGGGCAGAAGAGAAAAGAGAGAACTTGGTTCCTTTTGACCCTCTTGGTCTGCAGAATTAACCAACCCTGAAGCTTGATTCAGCATTGGACTTTCTGCTATGTAAGAGATTAAAATTCCTTTTTGCTTAAGCCAGTTTGAATTTGGTTTTGTTGCCAAAAAACATTCTCACTGATGTTATCTGCTATTATTTCCATGGTGCCAAAAAGCTTGGACACAGCTTTATTCCGTACCCACATGGCTGCTTGGGTAAGAGGAAATGCATGTTTCTTTTTTTTTTTTTTCCACCATTATATTCTTCCTTTATTGGCTGTCCTTGTATAATAAAAATCTGCAAGTTTAGATTAAAAAGAAATATGGAAATAAAAGATAGAAAAGTACCCGCCGGGCACCCATCCTCCTTCTTCCCAGACCCCTCCCCAGTGGGCACCGACATGAGGTGACTACACATTTCTGCCCCTGTCACTCACCAGCACCTTGGCCCCAGCCCCAGAAATTCATGCTTTTTTACCTAGATTGCCATAAATGAAAAAAGTTTCTAAATTGGAAGTCCTAGCATTAGCCAGTATTGTTTTCAGCTCTCATTTTATCCTGCTTCCTCATCCTTTATTGAGACTGCTCGCCTGGTGTAGCCCTGCTAAAAAGAGAGGCCATGTTTTTAACAAAGGATGTTGTTACAGTCTCTAGCAACCGGCTGATGTAAGAGTCTGGACAGGATAACTGCACTCCCCCGTCTGTTGTAGCACTGTTCACAATAGTCAAGATTTAGAAGCAACCTAAGTGTCTATCAACAGATGAATGAACAAAGCAAGTGTGGTGTATATACACAATGGAATACTATTCAGCCATAAAGAGAATTCGATTCTGTCATTTGCAACAACATGGATAGCACTGGAGGTCATTACGTTAAGTGAAATAAGCCAGGCACAGAAAGATAAATGTTGCATGTTCCCACTTATTTGTGGGAGTTAAAAATTAAAACAATTCAACTTGTGGAGACAGAGAGTAGAAGGATGGTTACCAGAGTCTGGGAAGGGTAGTGAGGGAGGTGGAGGGAAAGTGGGGATGATAAATGGGTGCAAAAAGTAGTTAGAATGAATAGGACCTAGTATTTGATAGGACAGCAGGGTATCATCCATAACAATCTAATCGTACGTTTACAATTAACTAAGAGTATGATACGATTGTTTTCAACACAAAGTAAATGCTTGAGATGATGGACACCCCATTTACCAGGATGTGATTATTGTGTATTTCATGCTTGTACCAAAGTACCTCATGTATCCCATAAATGTGTTCACCTACTATATACCCACAAAAATTTAAAAAAAGAGTCTGGACAATTGTCTCAACTGAACCAATTGTATTCCTATCCTGGAATTTTGTTTTGCTTTAAAATAAAATACAGATATCAAAAGGAACACAAAACAAAGGCTTTGCTTCATGAATTATTATAAGGCAAACACCTTTATCACCATTCTCTTGGATCAAGAAGTAGAACTTTTCCCACCATCCCTGAAGCCCCTTCAGGTACCCCATCCCAATAACTATCCTGACTTTTATATTGATCACTTCCTCAAGCTTCTTTCTCATCATTAAACTGTGCACCCTTAGGCACTATGGTTTAGTCGTGCCCACTTAAAAAAAAATCATAGAAGTCTCTTAGACCTCGGAGTCTCTTGTAATCTCATTGGCTCTTTATAGTTGATATTGTGATGCACCCTCCAGTTCCCCACTCAAGACTGAGGTACTCATCACCACCTGTCAGGGGGACCGTGGGGACACTCTCAGGTTGTCCTCTATGAGCCCTGCCTCCTCGTGTTCATGCTTTCGTATAATGCTCTTCTTTTGAGTGTGGGCAGGACTTATGACTTGCTTCTTACTAATAGAATATGGCAAAGGCAGGGGAATGTCATCTGTGATTACGTTACATTATGTAAGACCCTGCCTTGCCAGCAGAGTTGCTCTAGAAACTGTCCTTGCTGGTTTGATGAAGTAAGTGTACATGCTGCGGAATGATGGCAAAAAACTAGGGGCCTCAAGGCCAGTTTCCTGGGGATACTGCATCTGCTGACTGCTCTAGGCAAAGCCTGACTTGGTTTATCTTTCTTCCATCAATTCGAATAACTGAAGAGCCATTCCTCCAGTGCTGCGTCTTTGTTACACCTACATGGTAGGGTCACCCTCCCTCGGCCCAATCTTGCTTCCCTCACTTCCTTACAAATGTTGTTCTTTATTTCCTTCCCCAGTAAATCTTCTGCACACAAATCTTTGTCTCAGAATCTGTTTTTAGGAACCCCTCCAACCATTTCCTTTCCTTACAACTTATCTTTTGAAGATTCTAGTCTCTTTGACCTGAGAGTTTCCCTCTATCTGGATTTTACTGATTGCAAACTCCTTGTGCATGTTAGCATGGTTCTCTGCCCTCTGTCGTTCCTGCAAATTAGCAGCTGGATACAGGGAATGGATGAGACTCTAGTTTCATTCACTTGGAAAGACCACAGCTGGTGGTGTTTTGTGGATAAGATGGCCTATAATGTTTATTTTGCATTTTGATGTTGATACTTTTTTGATATTGGTCAGAGATGTTGATACTCAGTGCCTAGTTGCATTAATTCATTGGGGGTTAAAAAGTGATGCTATTCTAATTTTATTATTTTGCTTTTTCTTATTAGCTGGGATAATTTTATAAAGAGATGCTTGTCCTCATTTACCTAGTGGTGTGGTTCGTGTAGAAAACACAAGACAAATATATGATTCTTTCCTTTTATTTACTCAGTTTTTTGAGACAATGAGTTGGATTCCTGTCTTCCTCAGATGAGCAGTTTTTAGTATGATTTTTAAACATTATAATCTCGTGATTTAGACATATTTGATAGATTTTCATTTATTATAATTCTTATTTTTATTGGAGTTCAAGTTGGCCTGTTGTTGCCAGTGAAATACTCTGTGGATGGGCTCATGATTTTTTATTTTTTATATTTTGCTGTGGCCCTAACAGTCTCTTAAAGCTCCCCTACTCTCTGGTACATCAAGAGGTCCTTGGTTTATTTTATATGTTTCTTGCCTAGGGCCAGGAATAAGCCATTTCTCCAAGAAGCCCTGGTTTCTTGTAGTGTAAAATGGTATTTCAAGACCATAATCTGGGTTTTAGGGATCCTCATTGATCTCGGGTTGGGTCATTGTTTCTAGATCTTTTAAGTGGTGAGAGCCAACGGAGAGAAAAAATGTGAAGAGAAGTAAGTATGTGAATTAAATACATATGTGTGTTTATTTTTTTAACATACATACACAGATTGCACATATACACATACATATATAAAATAAATATTTGAAATAAATATATATGTGCATGTATTTAAAAATACTATATATAATCCATATATACAATATACATGTAAATACATGTATAAAATAAATACATATGTATTAAAAAATACAACACATATTAAATTACTTGCACATGCATACATTATGTATATCAACAATCTTGTGAATTCATACAGAAATATCCAATTCAAATTTAGGAATTGCTTTTCACTTAACATCTCCTATATTAAATCTTTATTTCTTGTCTTTTACACTAAGAATCCTATTTCTCAAGGCCACAGAGAATGATAAAATTAAAACCCATAAACACTCATTTACTTTATTCCACATTACATATGCAATGATCTCAGAATAACAATACTAATAATACTTTCACCACTTTTGATTACTGAAAACAGTTACTGCTATTGTTATTTATTGTTTATTGTTATTTATTGTTATCATTGTTTAGTAAATGCAGTCCTCACTCTGCCACGTTTTTCTGGTTGTACTATATCGTAATTGGTCATAGAAGCATTTGCATATTAGATTTTCTCCTTTCTAATGTTCACTTAGTATGTCTGCTGTGAGTTATCATATGTTTAGTGCTCACCAGCAGTCCTTATGTTGATGTCTTTCTCATTATTTTCATTGTCTCAAGCTTGATTTTAGCAGAGTCCTTGTGGAGGGGGCAGGGTTTATGGGAACAATATTTCCTCAGTTGTTGGTAATGACTTTTCTATACCCTTTATTCTTGGAAAATAAGCTCTGTAGGTTGTTGATAATGACTTTTCTGTGCCCTTTATTCTTGGAAAATAAGCTCTATAGGCTGTAAAATCCTTAGCTCACACTTTCTTTCCTTGGTAACATTAAATATGTGGGTCAATTTTCTCCTTCCGTAAATGTCACTGTGAAAAACTCTGTAACCAATTTAATTTTCTTTCTGAGTCATGTATTTGTTTGCTTAGATGTCCCTCAAATTTCTTGTTTCTCTTAAAAGTCCAGGATTTTACTAGACTATATTTTGGTGTTGGTTGTTCTGGTTCAATATTCTCATGCTGCTGAGAATTATACACTTTTTTTTTTTTTTAAATTTCAGGAAAGCTTTCTAGAATTATAGTTTTAAATATTTATTTGTTTTATTCTCTTATTTTGCTTTTCTTCTTCAGGGGCTTTCCTTATTTGTCAGTTGAATTTTCTTTGTCTATCTTCAATATTTGTCATATTCTCTCAAACTATTTTTATCTCTTATTTCATTTATCTGATTTTTAAAAAATTCTCTTTTTGTTAACCTTCTATTTCTCTTAAAACATTATTTGTTGTATTTACTGACTCTTGTGTTTGTCTAATTCAGTCTTCATTTCTCAAACAATTTTTCCCCTTTATTTTTAACTCCTTCAATTCCGTCACGTACCTTTTGAGTTTTCCTAATGCTGATTTACGCCTGCCTTTCTTGTCTTGTTTTGTTTTGATCTGATTTTTGGGCATGACTTTCCATCCCACTGAATGTCATTACGCTTCATTCTTTTTTTGCACTTTTTTTCTTTTTTGATTACAGGCTTGAGCCACCGCGCCCGCCCTTTTTTGCACTTTTGAATGGGATTTGATCTTACTGCTTTTAGTTACTCATTTTTTGTGTAAATTTAGTTTTCCTGACATTTTAGAGAAAAACTGGGTTCTGAGAACCTTTCAGCTTCGCAAAACTACCTCTGCTTTACTTTTTCACGTTACATAAAATGGCAGCTCGTTCTGAGATTGCTGGGCGGTCCCCACCGCCTGCCCCACCCTACACTTTTATCTGTACTATCTCTTTTCCTTATTTCCGTTGTCCCTGTTCTGTCTAATAATGGTTATTCTCTTAGCAGTTTCTCTTCAATGTGGGGCTGTGTTTTTGAAGATAACATGGTAGATCATTTGAGATTTCACAGGGGGCTACACTGCCCAGCTAGCTCTTCAGAAATTCTTGGGCAGCCCCTTGCCGGTACTGATTGCTGGAGGAGGCATGACTGTCCAGCTATTGATTTCAAACGAACCCTCTATCCTTTCCAGGAAGTATATATCTACTCTTCTGGGATTTTCCTCTTCTCAGCTTCATCACGTCCTCTTGCTGCATTTTGCTTTCATCCATGCAGATGCCAATAACACACAGGTCTAGGTGCTGTTGGTGATTTAGCCCATTTCTACTTATATTTTGGAGTTTATAGGACTACCTGTGAACTTAGTTTTTCTTTTAGTTGAGGTGAAATTTACATAACATAAAATTAATCACAACTCAGTGTTATTTAGCCACTCACAGTATTGTACAACTATCACCTCTATCTGGTTCTAAGAGATTTCATCACTCCAAAAGAAAATCCTGTGCTCATTAAAGAGTTCTTCCCTTTTTCCCTTTGACCCCAGCCTCTGACAATCACCAACTGGCCTTCTGCATCTATGGATTTACTTATTTTGCACATTCATACACAAGGAATCATAGATTATATGACATTTTAGGTGTGACTTCTTTCACTTAACCTACGGTTTTCAATTTTCATCCACTTTGTAGCATTGTTTGTACATCACTTCTTCTTATCACTGAGTAATATTCCATTTTATGAATATACCACAATTTGTTTAGCCATTCATTCTTGTCACTTAGTTTTATTGTAAATTTTGTCCGTGGGCTTTTGGTTTTGTTGACTAGTTGCTGTGTTAGTTTTTGTGTAGGGACTCAGGAAGATTCAAAACCTGCTGCTACCACTCTGGCCATTTTTCCAGTATTGTGTCTGAGAAATTTTACTTGAGACTTCAAACACGTGAGTCAGTTATTATTTCAGGAGAACAGAAAAGAATCTGGTAGTGTATGAGAGGACAGAGCCAGAAAGTCATGCTGAGGTCCTGGTGCTCTTCTCTTCTACATTCTTCTCAAGGCTCGTTACTCAGTCTTTCCATGAATTCCATAAAATCTGTATTTTCATTGCTCCTACTCTCTGTCCATGAACTTGAGCCAGCCTGGGTAGGTTACTGTTTTTCAGAACTAAGCATGCCATGACACCAGCCTTGCCCCCAATCTGTTGCTAGTGTTTCCTCTACAATTCTACTCTAAGTCCAATTCCCTCTTGGCAACAACACTAGGAATACATATCATTGTGTGATTCTTCTCTAAGTTGAAATGTTTTTCAACAAATGCTCAACAAAACAGAAGACTTGGCACACTTGAGCTCTTAAATCCTTTCTTCTGCTTCTGTATTTGATTACTTCCTCTGTTGCTGCCTGTCTTAGACTGGGTTCCTTATACACCAAGCCTGATACAGAAATTCTTGAGCAAGTGATTTATTGAGGCAATGCTTGTTCTCAAACGAAAACTACAAGGGAGTGAGAACAGCAGAGTAAGACAGAAGCCAGGAAAATGTGGCTTTCACTGATGTTTAGGCTCCATCTGGTCCAATACAAAACTCCAGAATGTGAATAATACCAAGTGTTGTCCCACCTTGAGGAAAAGGAGCAGACCTTTTGTTCAAGATGCTAATGACCAGGCATATTTTGTATAGTGCATCTCCTCTGGCCAGGGGTAATTACTAGGAGGATACAACTTTCAGCTATTAGCAACCACTTAAACTAGGGGATGGGAGCACCAGTTCAATGACAGAAACCTAGGTGGGCTGCTGCTATAGTTGGATCTGTGTCCCCACCCAAATCTCATGTAGACTTGTAATCCCATGTTGGAGGTGGGGCCTGGTGGGAGGTGATTGGATCATGGGGATGGAGTTCTCATGAATGATTTAACGCCATCCTCATTGGCACTGTTCTCGTGATAGTGAGTTCTCGTGAGATCTGGTTGTTTAACAGTGTACAGCACCTTTCCCCCAACCCTACTCCTCCTGCTCCCACCATGGAAGACGTGCCTGCTCCCCCTTTGCCTTCCACCATGACTGAAAGTTTCCTGAGGCTTCTCCAGATGCCAGCATCATGCTTCCTATGTAGCTTATGGAACTATGAGCCAATTAAATCTCTTTTCTTTATAAATTACCCAGTCTCAGATATTTCTTTATAGTAATTTAAGAACGGACTAACACAGCCACCAGCCATACTTGCCACTCTCCCTATCTGGCTCCGTGTGTCAGTCATTTTCCTTCCCTACTCACACATATCTATACAGTCCATGTGCATGTAATACACACACAGACATGTAGGTATACCTATATGTACATGTATATTTGCAATGTGTATATATTACATATTTACATATTTGTTTATTTACAAATACATGACTTTTAATTTCAGTGTTTTTCCCATTGCATTTAAGGTCTTTTTAGACAGATTGAGGGATGGATGAGTAGTTAGGTACAGGTTTGGGGAAGGGGTGGGGCAGAGGTTTGACCACTAAGAATAGAATTTATGGATTCCAGTGACTCCTACTAGAAAAATGAGAATTGGCACATTTGTGGCTGGAGGTGGGGTTTGTGACCTGAGTCTTATGAGTGGGAGGTGGGGGAGTAGGGGGGGACAGAGGGCTTCCTTAAGAAGGCATAGGAGGACCAGCCCTGGTACCTATAGGTGCAAAATTAAAAGGGGCAAGAAGTGGCTATTTATATGTGAAGGTCATTTGAAAGTCAAACTTTCTTAAAGACAATTGCTTGTTTTGGAAATTTGTGGTGTCTCATATGATGAAGCTTAAAATTAAAGATATTCTTTGGGTTGTGGAATGGGGTAAGTGTGGAGGCAGCAGGGCAGCTGAGTGATGAACTAATTAGTTTCCCAAAGTCGATTTCACTTTTTAAGATTTCTAGTTCTGTGGTTTCTTTTTTCTTTTTCTTTTTTTTTTTTCTTCTTTATTAAAACCTGTTATAGAAGTGATGGAACTGGATGGATCTTTTATCAGAACTGCAGGTTAATGACTTCTGAAGAAAAAAGCACTATTGAACATCTTTTGATATCAGTTCAAACATGTATTTTAAACTAGTGTGATGAGAAATGATACATATTTGCCTTTTTAAAGAAATGTTGTATGGAATGCTTGAAACAATCTCAGCCCCCAAAACTGTTTTAATACTTAGATATATTAATAACATATTTATGACTTGTTATGTAAGGAATCTGATGTTCCCTATCCAAATGGGCAAAACAACAACAACAACAACAAAAGAAACAGGCCAAGGCATTGCTTCTTTCGTTTTTCTACTTTTAAAGAATTGTCAAAACCCCTTTGTGTCCTTTCCCAGCATGGAGCCTGCAGGCAGACGGCTGAGGGTAATTTTAGAAATGGGTGATACAGAAGGAGGCCAAAGCCCAGGAGGTCACGACCTATGACTTCTATAAGTGAAGAGCTTCTATTTTGGGAGGGCAGTGTTTGTGATGTTCTCTGATGATCTGTGGATCTGACAGCACTGGGTGTCTCAGTAGGCATCTGACCCCATTTTCCTGCTGGGTTTCTTGAGATAATACACAAGCAAAGTCTATATGGTCGTGTCTTTCTCTTTCTGCATTTCTGCATTCTTGTTTCTCATATATATATAAAAATATACACAAGTATGTGTGTGTGTGTGTGTGTGTATATATATATACATATGGAAAATAAATTACAGAAACAGTGCCCTTTATCCAGATCTTTATGACTCAAACAAGGTTCTCTCTCAACATTCAAAATTTAGGATCTGGATCTAAAGGAAACAAAACAAACCAAAAAAAAGCACAACTAAAATAAGATAGAAATTTTCAGCAATCTTTAGTGAAAAGGTATACAAGTATATATATATACGCACACAAGTATATGTATATGTATAGCTATATATATGCTTTATGTGTATATATATACACATAAAGCATACATATACATATATATAGCATAGATATACAAGTGTGTATATATATACTTATATAGCTTTTCACTGAAGATTGCTGAAAATTTCTATCTTATTTTAGTTGCGCTTTTTTATTTTTTTGGTTTGGTTTGTTTTCTCTTGATCCAGATCCTAATTTTCGAATGTTGAGAGACAACCTTGCTTGAATCATAAAGATCTGGATAAAGGACATTGTTTCTGTGATTTATTTTCCCTATAGGCTTCATAAATCCAGAGTTTTGACTTCCCTGCTGTTGGGCAAGAACTATCCTACCTAATAGAAAATCAGCTCATAATTTCTTTAATAGACTTTTAATATTTGAATCTAGTTGAAATTGTAAGATGTCATTATTTAAGAGATGTCAAGAGCCAAAAATGTCCTAACCCAACATGAAACTAAGGTAGTGTATATTTTTAAGAGCTCTTGAGGGGGAAGATGGCATTTAGAAAAAATGAAGGAGTGAAATAAATTAGATCATAGCTTCCAGAGCCTTAGCAGTGGTTCCTAGAAGTCAACTTTTAATCATGTGATATGAGGTAACTTCCTTCCAAAGAATGGGTCCATTTAGGCAACAAGATGACCCTGTTTTCCACGACCATAAAACACTATGCAGTGTTTCTGATCACATGGTTTTATAAATCTATTTCACGGCTAAGTGTGGGACAGGAACTGGACGGACAAAATTTTCTTAGTTTAAAACTGCCAAGACACAGAACAGTGTTTTCTCCTGTGGTTTAGGAAGTGTCCTGAGATACAATATACTCTCCCTCTGCAAAGCAAATGTGTTCAGCAGTGAATGGTTAGTAGTTACTTCATAGTATTCAGCTGCTGGAAATGAAAAGTCACAAGCTAGATACTCTTAAGACAGGGAACAGCACACTTTTACTCTGTAAAGGGCTCGAAAGTAAATATAGTTTAGGTTTTGTTGGCAAGAGGCAACACTGAGAATATTATGTAGGCACTCACACAACAGAAGAGAAAAATATTTTCCACATTTTATTGACAAAATTAAAAATGACTGACAAAATAATTAGAATTATTGACAAAATGTGTACATCATTGTGTACAGTGTTTGTAATGCAGGTCTACCAATGAGAAGAGTGGAATTTTCTTTGTAGGGGACAGAGACGTTTTACTTAATTGGGGTTCAATGTCAGCATTCCACATCATTAAATCAATTGTAAATGTTCATCTGTTGAAGGTCATTCTTAGTGGATGGACCATACACAAACAGGTTGGCCCATGGACTATATTCTGAAAGAGCCCATCCTGGATACCACTCATTGAGTGCTAGGTCTGGATTTATTTCTGCTGCCCAAGGCTAACCAAAGTAGAGAAATGTATACATTCAAAAATGTGTATGTATGAAGTAAAGTAGTAGTCAATCTTCAATTTCATTTTTTTTTAAATTAGGAAATGTGGAGCTCTCTGCATATGCCCATGGCAATAGGTTTCAGTGTCCTTTCTTTTTCGGTGAGAGAGCCAGTCTTGACATGCCATTCTGCTAGGCATGGCTTTGGTTCCAGACAATATGAAGTGCTTGTCTCAGTATTTAAATTGCCTACCACATTCTAGGTGCTGAGATAAAATGAAGAGGAAGGGTGACAAGTCCCACTTGGATGAACTTGCCTTTGACATCTAACATGTACCAGATGTCTACCAGTGCACCACTCACTAGGCAAAGCACTCTGCACTAACCATCATAAGTTGTTTCCACAGTAACTCCTTCACATCCTGTTTTTATCCTTATTTGACAGATAGGAATTGAAGGTAGAGTCATAAATAATAATAATTGGGCACTTATTTTTTGCAAAATTTGGCTGTAAGTGCCTTACGTGAATTGTCTCATTTAACTCCTTCCCTACTATGGTTGGTGCTATTGTACTTATTATATAGATGAGGCACAGAGAGATAAGGAGCTGTCCAGAGTTGTCCAGCTAGTAAGAGGCAGAGCTGGGATTCAACCCAGGCAGTTTGTGCTCCAATAGCCAGGTGCTTAACATTATGCTTTTTTTTTTTTCTTTTAATTTTAGAAAGATTATGTTACCTGCCCAAGAACACACGCAAAGTAAACGGCAAAACCTGGCTTTGAACTTCTGGGGTCTGGCTGCAGACCTCTTTTATTCACTGGCTGTACCAAATGATCCCTTATAATCTGGCTTGTCTAGAGTTGATCCATTAGTCATAAATGAGTTGATTCTAAGAGAAGGTAAAGAGGGTCACATGGGGCAAACTCGCCAGGAGATAAACACAGGCGGCAGGATGATGGAGCCCTGTTTCCACATAGCTTCCGAATCGGTAGAGGGGAGGGAGGGTTGCATAGGTTGTGCTATGCTCCAGGAAACAGCTTGTGCTTTGGATTTAGAGGGGCTTGGATGACCTTATTTCCTGGTTGATCTTGGGCAAATCATTTAACCTTTTTAATCCTCAATTTCCTTTTCTATAAAATGAAGCTAATACAACTTCCCTCCAAGAGGATTTAAAGAGGAAACGTTTAAAACATTCTTGTCTTTCATGATGCTTAGATTTTGGTGGCAACTTGGCTAGGCTACAATACCCGTAATTTAATCAAACATTAACCTTGGAATTAGTGGAAAGGTATTTTCTAGATGTGGTTAACATCTACAGTTGACTTTAAGTAAAGGCAATAACACTTGATAATGTGGTGGACTTTGCCTCATCAGTTCAAGGCCTAAGAACAGAAAGTGAGGCTTCCTGGAGAAGAAATTCTGCCTCCAGACCATTGCATCAGGTCCTGCCTGAGTTTTCAGCCTGTCTGCCTTACAGAGAAAGTTCTGGAGAACTCTGACTGATACATCCTCTTACAGGCACTTCAAACAACATCGCTAGGTAACTGTAACCATAGATACCCTAAGATCCACAGAAAATCTTTGAATCTTGATGATACAAATGATTGAAATATCCACATTTTACTTTCATTTCATGTACATGTTTCAGGCCTATAAAATAAAAGCACTCCTACCTCCGAATTTCATTTCAATTGCAAAGTGTATTTGTAACACAATTTTCTTTGAGCAGTCCTGCTGTGGTAACAGTATAGATATGGTTCCAACATCATCTTAAAGCCTGGCTGGTATGCTGATTAAAGGGAAATGGCATGGTGAATTGGAAGATATTTTAACCACTATATCTAATTACAAAAAAGAACATGTTGCTTACCAAAATTTGAATGCATTCTATAATAAAAAAACAAGGGCAATTAACAATCAAACAAGCAACTGCTTTCTTGACAGGCAGATGACACAGAACAGGACTAAGAAAATGCAGAAAGCCATTACTTGACGAGGAAAGTTGAGATGGTCCTTCAAGTCGTAAGGTAAGATCCAAAGAGCATATGACTTTGTGGTTAAAAGGCCAGGGAGGGACTCAGGAAGCACTGGAGCTGCTATGCTCGGCTTTGTATTATTGAAGCAAAGTATTATTTATCGTTAAAATGGGTAAAAACAAGTATTTGCAAGTTCTCAGAAATTTTGATATAAAAGACACTTTTCTCCCCCTTGTAATTTTACTTGGAGATAGACTAGTACTTATTTTTAAAATGCCTATTTAAATATGGACCTTTCTTTCCTGTTTTATTCTTTATTTCGTTTTATGTTCAGAATTTCATAATCTTGCCCCCGACCATGCCATAGGGATTTGTGCAGTAAAAGAAGTTAATATCTATACATCAATGAACTTTAAGGATGAAAAGTCCTAGAAAAGTTAAAAATTCCTAAGAAACTCAATTCTTTCCTCTAACAAACAGTAAAAGATAATGTGTTCTCTTTTTCCTTGCCACAAAGATGCCAGTTTCCCCAATAATTGTTCTGCTTATTAAATCTGAGAATGGGTTAATAGGTTTATCATTGTCAACTCAGGGAATAGATCCTTTATACTCAATATATAGTCTCTGGGAGCGGGGAGTGTATCATGGCTTGGATTCTGGCATAATTTTCTTGAGTAGAGGCCTTGGTTTGCAAACCGCAGCATGCTTAAGAATCACCAGGAGAGAGCCCCGCGCGGTGGCTCACACCTGTAGTGCCAGCATTTTGGGAGGCCGAGGTGGGCAGATCACAAAGTCAGGAGATGGAGACCATCCTGGCTAACACGGTGAAATCCCATCTCTACTAAAAATACAAAAAATTACCCTGGCTTGGTGGCGTGTACCTATAGCCCCAGCTACTCGGGAGGCTGAGGCAGGAGAATGGCGTGAACCCGGGAGGTATAGCTTGCAGTGAGCTGAGATCGTGCCACCGTGGTCCAGCCTAGGCAACAGAGAGAGACTCCGTCACACACACAGGCACACACACACACACACACACACACACACACACACAATCGCCAGGAGAGCTTATTAAAAATGCAAAACCTTGAGCGGCACCTCAAGAGACTCTGAGTTAGTAGTTCTGGGATAAAATTCAGGAATTTCCATTTTTTAACAAGCACCCTCAGTGACCCAGAAGCAGGTAGTTCATGGACCACATTTTAAGAAACATCGTGTGAAGCAGTATTATGCAGCCTGCCCCCTGTTTCTTTTTAACCTGAAACTCCCATTATACACGTTTGTTAACTCATCTCTAACACTTATTTATTTGTAAATTATAGATCTGATCTTATTTTATATTTATCTATTTATTTATTTATTTTGAGACGGAGTCTTGCTCTGTCACCCAGGCTGGAGTGCAGTGGCGCGATCGCGATTCACTGCAAGCTCCGCCTCCTGGGTTTACGCCATTCTCCTGCCTCAGCCTCCGGAGTAGCTGGGACTACAGGCGCCCGCCACCTCGCGTGGCTAATTTTTTGTACTTTTAGTAGAGACGGGATTTCACCGTGTTAGCCAGGATGGTCTCGATATCCTGACCTCGTGATCCGCCTTCCTCGACCTCCCAAAGTGCCGGGATTACAAGTGTGAGCCACCATGACCCGCAGATCTGATCTAATTTTTAAAATATATACAAACATTCTGTACATTGTAAAATATATGTAAGAATGGGAATTCAACTTTTTAAGATGCTCTCAAGAAGAACAAGTCATATTTTATAAATATTAAAAATCTATTTTATTCACTACACACTATTTTTCTCTTACTAAAATATTTGTATAGTTATTACTAATTCTATTTTGATAACAGTAGTGTGATCAGACACATTCTATTATTTAAAAAATATGGGCTAAATATATTACGAAGCCATTATTTGAAGGTCTGTCTCATAGTTCAGTTTATTTTGATACTTGGTTATGATGGCTTTCATAGATGAAAGAGGTACCTTTCAAAGATGCCTAGATTCAGATGAAAGACATGCATCTAGGACTGTGTTTTCTAAGCTATAATACTCATTTTTAAATGTCATCCTTCAATCATGTAATATTTTTACCAGAATTTGGCTGGTAAGTTTTCATACTCTTGGAGGTATGTAGTTTTATTTTTAATTAGTCAGAATATGCTGGGTTTTTTTTATATTTTTAACCAGTGGTTTTAAAAAAGCCTTGAAACTCTTCATTTGGAAGATTTCAAAATAGGTTAGAAAGTTTTTTTCTAGGTTTGATTGCAAAAATCTGAATTTCTGTAGTGACATACAACTTTTCCTTCTGTAAGTCATGTAGTAATGAAAATATTTCTAATCTTGTTTTCTTTTTTGTTTTTATTTTATTTTATTTATTTTTTATTGTTATTATACTTTAAGCTCTAGGGTACATGTGCACAACGTGCAGGTTTGTTACATATGTATACATGTGTCATGTTGGTGTGCTGTACACTTTAACTTGTCATTTACTTTAGGTATATCTCCTAATGCTGTCCCTCCCCCCTCCTCCCACCCCACGTCAGGCCTGGGTGTGTGATGTTCCCCACCCTGTGTCCAAGTGTTCTCGTTGTTCAATTCCCACCTATGAGTGAGAACACATGGTGTTTGGTTTTCTGTCCTTGTGATAGTTTGCTGAGAATGATGGTTTCCAGCTTCATCCGTGTCCCTACAAAGGACATGAACTCACCCTTTTTTATGGCTGCATAGTATTCCACGGTGTATATGTGCCACATTTTCTTAATCCAGTCTGTCATTGATGGACATTTGGGTTGGTTCCAAGTCTTTGCTACTGTGAATAGTGCCACAATAAACATACGTGTGCATGTGTCTTTATAGCAGCATGATTTATAGTCCTTTGGGTATATCCCCAGTAATGGGATGGCTGGGTCAAATGGTATTTCTAGTTCTAGATGCTTGAGGAATCACCACACTGTCTTCCGCATTGGTTGAACTAGTTTACAGTCCAACCAACAGTGTAAAAGCATTCCCATTTCTCCACATCCTCTGCAGCAACTGTTGTTTCCTGACTTTCTAATGATTGCCATTCTTACTGGTGTGAGACGGTATCTCATTGTGGTTTTGATTTGCATTTTTCTGATGTCTAGTGATGAGCATTTTTTCATGTGTCTGCTGGCTGCATAAATGTCTTCTTTTGAGAAGTGTCTGTTCATATCCTCCACCCACTTTTTAATGGAGTTGTTTGATTTTTTTCTTGTAAACTTGTTTAAGTTCTTTGTAGATTCCGGATATTACCCCTTGGTCAGATGGATAGATTGTAAAAATTTTCTCCCATTCTGTAGGTTGCCTGTTCACTCTGATGGTAGTTTCTTTTGCTATGCAGAAACTCTTTAGTTTAATTAGCTCCCATTTAGTTTTGGCTTTTGTTGCCATTGCTTTTGGTGTTTTAGTCATGAAGTCCATGCCTATGCTTATGACCTGAATGGTATTGCCTAGGTTTTCTTCTAGGGTTTTTATGGTGTTAGGTCTAACATTTAAGTCTTTAATCCATCTTGAATTAATTTTTGTGTAGGTGTAAGGAAAGGATCCAGTTTCAGCTTTCTACATGGCTAGCCAGCTTTCCCAGCACCATTTATTAAATAGGGAATCCTTTCCTCATTTCCTGTTTCTGTCAGGTTTGTCAAAGATCCGATGGTTGTAGATGTGTGGTATTATTTCCAAGGGCTCTATTCTGTTCCATTGGTCTATATCTCTGTTTTGGTACCAGTACCATGCTGTTTTCATTACTGTAGCCATGTAGTATAGTTTGAAGTCAGGTAGCGTGATTCCTCCAGCTTTGTTCTTTTGGCTTAGGATTGTCTTGGCAATGCGGGCTCTTTTTTGGTTCCATATGAACTTTAAAGTAGTTTTTTCCAATTCTGTGAAGAAAGTCATTGGTAGCTTGATGGGGATGACATTGAATCTATAAATTACCTTGGGCAGTATGGCCATTTTTCACAATATTGATTCTTCCTCTCCAAGAGCATGGAATGTTCTTCCATTTGTTTGTATCCTCTTTTATTTCGTTGAGCAGTGGTTTGTAGTTCTCCTTGAAGAGGTCCTTCACATCCCTTGTAAGTTGGATTCCTAGGTATTTTATTCTCTTTGAAGCAATTGTAAATGAAAGTTCACTCATGATTTGGCTCTCTGTTTGTCTGTTATTCGTGTATAGGAGTGCTTGTAATTTTTGCACATTGATTTTGTGTCCTGACACCTTGCTGATGTTGCTTATCAGGTTAAGGACATTTTGGGCTGAGATGGTGGGGTTTTCTAAATATGCAATCATGTGATCTGCTAACAGGGACAATTTGACTTCCTCTTTCCCTAATTGAATACCCTTTATTTCTTTCTCTTGCCTGTCTAATCTTGTTTTCTAATGCTTGCAATTTATATCTTGTATTGCTCTCTAAAAGCAGTATCTTTTTTAGTTATTGTTGAATTTTCACCTTTCCTTTGAAGGAACAGGGGAAATTTAAATAGATATAGATATATACAGATATATAGATGTAATCTGCTAGATAGCATGCAATTGAGAGATACTTATCATCACAAAAAATGATGGCAAATTTAGAACACGTGCTGTAATAAGAGAAAACATGCAACTCATTTTTAAGTGGAGATACTTTAAAAAGTCCTTGATTTTTAAAATCAACTGAGTTACCTTAGTAAGTTAATCAAGGGACCACCAGGGAACCTCTGCTCCTCGTGACTACTCTCATCTCATGACAAAGAATGATGACATTTTCTCTACAGAAGTGCCAGTTTTTTTTGAAAAGCAAACAATTCAATAGCATCTTGAGGAACTTTGTGCACTTCTGGCTTTCACTTCTTTATTGCAATAGCTCTAAGAGAGGCAGGGTATGAGTTTCAAGTGCGATTATATCTCTGTAATCTTTGCTTGAAATTGTGCCAAAGATTTTTTTCTTTCATTATTATGCAAGTCATCTCCAAAGTGACTTCAAGACATTTTCCATTCAGTTTCAGAAAAATTTTGTAAAGCCCTATTACATGATTTTAAACATTGCTGAAAAAAAAAATCACGGCTTTGATTTTATGTTCTTGAGGCTTAGGTTTTAAATGTCTTGCTAATCATGATGACTGAACTCTATCATTAAATAATATCTTAAAGTACACCACATGCTTTGAGTGAGGTTCATTATTTGTTAAAGTGGACAAAAACCCAAATTTCAGAAAGTTTTGATAGTGTCTAATTTGGTTGGCCATCCTTTTGTCAGATCTGATTATATTGTCATTGTTTTTACTGATGTACAATTTTGAACATTCTACTTCCATTTTGTAATAATATAAACTTGTATTGGGGACAGGAGAAGTTTCAGCTCTGCCTCTTAATTTATATTTGGATGGGTCTGAATGGATTTTATTTTTATTTTTGTTTAAATTTTTATTTCAATAGTGTTTGCGGTACAAGGAGTTTTTTGTTACATGGATGAATTACATAGTGGTGAATTCTGAGATTTTAGTGCACCCATCACCTGAGCAGCATACATTGTACCTAATAAGTAGTTATATAACCCTAGACCCCTCCCAACCTCCCCCTCTGGAGCCTCTAAAGTCCATTATGTTACGCTGTATGCCTTTGTGTACTCATAGCTTAGCTCCACTTATAAGTGAGAACATATGGTTTTTGGTTTTTGACTTCAAAGTTACTTCACTTAGAATAATGGCCTCCAGTTCCATCCAAGTTGCTGCAAGAGGCATTATTTCCTTCCTTTTAATGGCTGAATAGTATTCCATGGTGTACATGTACCACATTTTTGTTATCCACTCATTAATCGATGGGCACTTAGGTTGGTTCCACATCTTTGCAATTGTGAATTATGCTGCTATAAATATACATGTGCAAGTGTCTTCTGCATGTAGTGACTTCTTTCATTTGGGTAGATACCCAGGAGTGGAATTTCTGGGTCACATGGGGGTTCTATTTTTAGGTCTTTAAGGACCTAAAGAAGTTGTACGAATTTACGTTCCCACCAGCAGAGTAAAAGCATTCTGTTTTCCCCACATTCACATCAGTATCTATTGTGCTTTGATGTTTAATAATGGCCATTTTTTGCAGGAGTAAGGTGGTATCTCCTTGTAGTTTTAATTTGGATTTCCCTGATAAGTATTGATGTTAATCAGCTCTGCCCTTTTAGAAAAATTGTTCACTTGTACTTTTATTATTTTTATTACCTTTCATGCATGTTTTCCTTGCCAGACTCTTTTTAAGTCACTTGTCCATTTTGTTACATGTTCAGTTAAAACCAGATAATATAAACTCTGATTTGGCTTGGATCTGTGTCCTCACCCAAATCGCATGTTGAATTGTAATCCCTAGTGTTGGAGGAAGGGCCTGGTAGGAGGTGATTGGATCATGGGGGCGAGGTTCTCATGGTTTAGCACCATCCTCCCTTGGTACTGTATAGTGAGTTCTCAAAAGATGTGGTTGCTTAAGGCAATGCCTTCATCCATGAGTATAAGTTCCCTGAGGCCTCCCAAGAAGTTGAGCAAATACCAGCATCGTGCTTCCTGTAGAGCCTGTGAAACCATCAGCCAACTAATTCTCTTGTCTTTATGAATTACCCAGTCTCAGGTATTTCTTTATAGAAGTGCAAGAAAGGACTAATACAAACTCGAAAACTTTTCAGTCTGGCATATGTAAACTGCAGAATTTCAATATGTTCTGCGTCAATGCAGTAAGTAGAGGAGAACGGGGGCTGTTGTTGAACCCACTGGTAGGAGCTTCTGTTCCTCTCTCAGGTTACCCCAGGTGCCAGGTCACACTTGATGTGACATGCAGGTCGAATGAGGTCGCTAGCATCCACCCACACATTAAATATTAGTAAAGCATAATTTATTGTATTATTGTTATTATTATAAAATATAAGTAGAATGTCTAAAATTGTCTTCCTCTACCCTGGTAATCACTTGAAGCATCCCCGTGTATCACCACTTTAGAGATGGGAGCTTCAGTGGATAACTGGGGGCATTGCTTATGGTGTCAGGACACACAGATGCAGAACATCCAACCCTCACCCTCTGGGTCCATCCCAGGGACCATGAGGCCAGGCTGAGATACACGCTACAAGGCATTCTACACTCACTCCACATGAGCTCTGTGTGTATCTGTGCTCCCATCATCCTAAGCATGTTGATGATGAGGAAACACTGTCTTCTACATTTCTTACAGTGTTGCAGATTTGTTATAAATTGCCCAAGGAAGAAAATTTGTCCTAATAATTTATATTGATATATGTGTGATTTGAAAATAAATACTGACCGAGTGCGGTGCTCCTGCCTGTAACCCCAGCACTTTGGAAGGCCAAGGCAGGTGCATCACTTGAGGCCAGGAGCTTAAGACCAGCCTGGCCAACATGGTGAAACCCCATCTCTACTAAAAATACAACAGCTAGCCGCGTATGGTGGTGTGTGCCCGTAATCCTCTAGCCTGGGTGACACAGTGAGACTCCATCTCAAAAAAAAAAAAAAGAAAAAGAAAAAAAGAAAAAAAAAAGAAAAGAAAAGAAATATTAAAAAATGTGCTAAAAATGTGAAAATGCCTTAATACCAATTATAGTTATGTCTCTCATCTTTACCAGATACAGGACAGATGTTCCACAAATGCAGGATTATGTATCTTGTTCACTGCAGTGTTCTACAGTACAGAAATGCGCACATCACATAGTAGGCACTCAGTAAATATTTGTTGGAGGAGTGCAGGGAGCAGTACATATTTACATATTTTGTGTATTTACCTCTTTACTGGCCTCATGTTATTTGTCCTACCCTTGTTTTTCCTCTCTGCTAGTTTACTTGTGTCTTTATTTTATTGTGTTGTATTTCATGTATATTTGTAAGCTACCTTGAATCAAATAGTAATAAAATGTCACATACTATTATAATTACAGGTATCCTTTACTGAGTGCTTACGTGCTATTGAGTGCTAGGAGTCTTGCTAAGTACTTTATAGACATTTGTTTATTTATTTCTCATACAACCCTATGAGACAGGTATTAACTAGTTCTATTTTGCAGCCAAATGAAGCTTGGAAAAGTTAAGTCACTTATTCAAAGTCATACTGAAATATTAATACTGACCTATTTCTTTCCAGGGCTTGTTCTTTTGGAATGTTTACAGTTGATTTATGAGATTACTTTAAAAATTTGAGGGAATAATATAGTAACTGTTAAAGTTGATTTGCAAATTCATGTTTTTCTAATAGCATGTCTTCTCGAATCCATTGTTTTGAATTGTCCTTCAAGATTTTTCTTGCATTTGGGCCAAGTTGCATATGCCACGTCTTACACAGAGTACACAGATCATATTTGGACTGATATTTTAACTTGAATTTTTATCTATTTATAAAACCAAATCATTTAATTTTTCTTAGAAAGTAT
This sequence comes from Rhinopithecus roxellana, assembly GCF_007565055.1. Taxonomy (NCBI): domain Eukaryota; kingdom Metazoa; phylum Chordata; class Mammalia; order Primates; family Cercopithecidae; genus Rhinopithecus; species Rhinopithecus roxellana. The sequence continues at coordinate 27,329,362 of NC_044562.1, forward strand.
TTCAAAATTAGCCTTGGTTGTATAGCTAGTATCTTCATCACACAGGAAAACTAAAATTCACTCTTAATTTATTGTGAGAATCAAATGGTATTTTTTGTTTGTTTTGACAAAGTTTCACTCTTGTCACCCAGGCTGGAGTGCAGTGGCACGATCTCAGCTCACTGCAATCTCCACCTCCCTGGTTCAAGCAATTCTCCAGCCTTAGCCTCCCTAGTAGTTGGGATTACTGGCACCTGCCACCATGCCTGGCTAATTTTTGCATTTTTAGTAGAGACAGGGTTTCACTATGTTGGCTAGGCTGGTCTCAAACTCCTCATCTCAAATGATCAGCCTGCCTCGGCCTCCCAAAGTGCTGGGATTACAGGTGTGAGCCACCATCCCTGGCCTAATTTTGTATTTTTAATAGAGATGGGGTTTCACCATGTTAGCCAGGCTGGTCTCAAACTCCTGATTTCAGGTGCTCTGTATGCCTCAGCCTCCAAAAGTGCTGGGATTACAGGTGTCAGCCACCGTGCCCAGCCCCAAATGGTGGTTTCATCAACCTGGAAGGAAGCAATCATCAAGCTGGATGAAGGTGTTCGGAAGGGCATTATGCAAGACGTATTTTATTTGAGGATCTCTACCTCAGAACATGTTTAGTTGGAAAAGGATTCTTAAGTCTGTTTTCTCTTCCTTACCTACTCAAAATGTGGAATTGTCAATAAGCTTTAAGAATCTCATTGTGGAAATTACTCATCTTTGGAGAATTTCATGGTAATAAACATAGCCACATTCCAGATAAATTAAGTGTGTGTGAATTACTGCAGCCTTGAGCTCCACTCACTCTGCACCTTCCATTACTGCTTGTGAGTCATTAGCATATCAGGTGTCACAATCTTCCTTAATCCAGTGTGAGACACACCTTTATGCAGGCCCAAGTGATTTCAAGGCAAACTAATTTGAAAACAAACCTTGTTTTTCATTTTTAGATAGAGCACTAAATCCTAAAATCAATCTCATCGTCATAATCTCTCTAGTAGATTCTGTAGGGCTTAAAAATGGAAATTGTCTTTTATCTTTTTTTCTTTGGTATATTTGTGTTTGAAAGCTTGAAGAAGATACCCAAACTGGTATTATTAATGCATCTTGAAAACTCACATCATCTGACTCATCCTAATTTTCATACTGGATCTCCTATGAAGAGACATGTGACCAAAAAACCTGTAAATGGAGTCACAACATGAGACTTTGAAAAAGAAATAATGCTATCTAATTATAGATAGAAAACTGTGTGAACGATGAAAATGAGTCTCATGGGAACAACTTTTTCAAGAATACATCATCTGTGAAATTTCCTTGGGGCCTAAACTACCCTCATTAATTTTATAGTTAAGTACTTGAAATAGCACTGTTTGTCTATGTTGAGATTCATATGACTTATCACATGGAAATAAAACAAAGATAGAGATGAGTTTTGTTGGGTGGTCCCCATTTTCCTAATTATTCCCTGAGAAACATGTTTTCAGATGGCTATGGGAGCAAATCAACATACACAGAAATGGTTAAATTCTGACTTGGAATTCCATGGGAATTAGCAGGCTGTAGACGAGGTTCTGGCCGAGAATGTCATGGCTGGACCAAGACTTCCTATGGGGCTGCCGTTTGTGGCTAGTTTTTTGTTTTTCTTTCTCCAATGTGTGCATATGCCCAGAAGTTATTTGTAATGGGAGTGTTGTAAGAAATTCATAAATTTAAAACACTCCACACATACAAAACTCTTTCTGAAATGTGACATCTCAAAATTATTTTCTCAAAGTCACGTAAAATGAAACAGTATAGTAGCCATCTCTTTGTAATATTCTCTCTTATTTTTAATTTTTATTAATCTTTACCTAAACACTAAGCAACATCATGAACAGAGCAAAATACTGGCCATCTCAGTTTAAATGGCCAACAGTCATCTTTGCATGTGTATTTCTTCGAAATAAAATGCACCCCACATTTTATTTTGGAGCAGTCATCAGAAGTAATGTGAATTTGTATGTTTTGACAAAAAAGTTGTACATGTATGATTTAAAAGGTGTTTATGCAATATGAATTAACTTGTGTACAAAAGAGATACGGATTTTTCAAAGAGCAAGCTTCGGAATGTTAAGAACTGAGTTCATTGAGGTTAAATTGTGCTCAGGAAGTTTAAGGTAAAAACGAAAGAAAAAGATTGTACTTCTCCTTATGGCAGGAAGAGGCTCATTTCCAGGGTAGAGACTTCTGAAATCCATCAAATACATTCCAGATCCAAGACTTCATGCGTCATACCTGGACACTGCTGTTATAGAGAGAGACTTAAGAGTGGTTTCCTTTCATTTACTGAATAGAGATAAAAGTGCCCACATTATGTTTGAGGGACAAATTTTTAAAATTAATTTAAAAATCCTGTTATGTTTAACACTAATAATCTCCTTTTATGTATCCAACCTTTCAAATATTGAAAATCCAAACATCAAACTTGGGGCAAACCGGGAAACATAGAGCATTAATGAATATGTGCTGCCAATAGCAAAACATTCACCAAAATTCAGACAGAAGGTGAATGTGACCGAATGAGAGGTTCTTAAGCTTTTTCATGCCATGGACCCTTTGACAGTCTGGCTAATGTTTCTCATAAAACAAAACACAGGCTTATAAAGAAAATCAATCATATGGAAAAAAATGTTGATCACAGTGTGTAAAGAAATACCAAGTTTGTGATATAGTAATATTTGTGTCTTTATTAATGCAATGAAAGGCAAGAATGAAAAGGCGGCTTGATATTGACTCCTTTTTGAGGTAGGATGAGCATAAATGATACATTGAAATAGCTGCAAAGTTATAATGTGATATGAAAGTATCTGTAATTTTTATTCTTGGCAATGCCACAGAAACTGCTAATAATACTGTGGTTTGTTGAAAGAACTGCTACATTTCAGATAAGATGAGTGAAACTGAAGATATATATATTTTTTTCTATTCAACTTCATGGAATCTGAAGACTGTATGTTAGAAAGCCCTGATCTAAATGTAAAATGTAAGGTCATGGCCACAAATGTACTGTTTCACATACTTGCCTTTGGTCAATATTTTCTCTAATATCGTGGTTATTTTAGCAAGTGAGTCGTATTTACCACATGGGTTTTCACTCCAAAGAGATTAAAAACAAAACAACAACAACAAAAAGCAACAACTGGCAAACAGTTTATTTGTTTGGCTTGAGATTATTTCTTTAAAAGTGCAAGAAGATTGTATCTCCTTCTTAAAGACCCAGACACACTAACAGTTACCCCATAAGTTTTTTTTTTTTTTTTTTTTTTTTTTTTTTTTTTTTTTTTGAGGAGGAGTCTCGCTCTGTCGCCCGGGCTGGAGTGCAGTGGCCGATCTCGGCTCACTGCAAGCTCTGCCTCCCGGGTTCCCGCCATTCTCCTGCCTCAGCCTCCCGAGTAGCTGGGACCACAGGCGCCGCCACCTCGCCTGGCTAGTTTTTTGTATTTTTAGTAGAGACGGGGTTTCACCGTGATAGCCAGGATGGTCTCGATCTCCTGACCTCGTGATCCACCCGCCTCGGCCTCCCAAAGTGCTGGGATTACAGGCTTGAGCCACCGCGCCCGGCCTACCCCATAAGTTTTACCCGTAATTTTATTTTGTCAAATAGCATGACTTGATTTGCCTTATATTTTGTTTAACATCCTATGTGCAAGTATTTGATCAAGTAAGTTGTTGCAAATTCTTCAGGGGAAGGGGTATGTATTATCCTTTTCTTTCTATTTAGAAAACGCGTAGCAAAGTGGCTCACACAGAGGATAAACTTAGTATTTGCAGATTGAAATAAACGACAGGCTATAAAATGCCAATATTTACACTGCGCCCTTTGAACATCTTTCCCTGGAGAAACTGGAAGTTATTTGGGGTTTTTCCTCATTTATCCTTTCAGTCTTTTGAGAGGTGAAGTGAAATGGAAAGTCGACAAATAAAGTGGATACAGATAAATTATTCATAGAAAGTCTGCGAGTTCCACGAAAGCTTATTATTGTTGATTAAGAATGGATTATTTTTTCTAGCTACTTGTTAGATTAATGCCACATCTTCACTGTACAGACATCCTCAGTATATGTTAAAACCTCTATGGGCCGGGCGCAGTGGCTCACGCCTATAATCCCAGCACTTTGGGAGTCTGAGGCAGGTGGATCACCTGAGGTCAGGAGTTCGAGACCAGCCTGGCCAACATGGTGAAACCCCATCTCCACTAAAAATACAAAAAATTAGCTGGGTGTGGTGGCAGACACCTGTAATCCCAGGTACTCAGGAGGTTGAGGCAGGAGAATCGCTTGAACCCAGGAGGCGGAGGTGGCAGTGAGCCGAGATTGTGACACTGCACTCCAGCCTGGGCAACAAGAGCAAAACTCCGCCTCAAAAAAAAAAAAAAGAAACAAAAACCCCCTATGACAGGAAATCACTTCCTAAGACGGTCCCTTCATTTCTTTGTGGTCATCTTATTTTTAGAAAGCACTCACTCAGAGCAAGAAATGTGTGTACCACCTTAGTGTTTAGGTAATGTTTAGGTAATGTTTATGATAAAACATATTGCCGAGTACCAGGAGGCAGGAATTTTGCCTTGAAGGGCTCTGTCTGAGGACTGGAGAGAACAGAAAAATACATTGATTATCACCGAAGCCACAGCTAAAATGGTGGCAATAAAATAACTTTTAATGATCCCGTGATGACTGAGTCATCATTCGAAAAAGATTCTATTACATGGTTTGTCATATGGACATGTCTGGACTCTGTAGTCAAACCTAATGAGTTTGAATCCTAATACTAGTACTTCTAATTTCATGAACTTGTACAAGTTACTGACCTTTTTTAAAGCTGTATATCCTTTCTGAAAAATGGCAATAATATCTGTCTCATAGAATTCTTGATGAAAGGTAAAGAATGCATGAAAAACACCAGTTCACCACTTAGTATATTAGTAGGAATGCTCTCAGCTTCAGGTAACATATGGAACCAAGTCAAAATAGCTCAAACTCACATGATAATATGTTGTTTTTTCTTAACCATAAAGTGTTGTCAGTTTTTGATAATGAAATTCTTCTTGGGAGATTTAAGTTTTTCAGTAGGCTTTAAAAGTTTATTTTTATTTCTCTTTTTTCTTACAAATGTCTCCTCCAAATTTTGTATTATGCCTTGATATTTGTTGCTATATAAATTATCAGTAGTGTTAGTAACGATTGGACTTGAGGACTTCTACTTCCAGTCAAGATGGGGTAGGGTTTATTCTCCCACCTGAAACAATAAAAAAACTGGAAAATGACATGGTCATACTTAAAAGGAAGTTTTGTGACTACAGCACAAAGAAGGGAACACAGAAAGATGCACCCAGTCTTTGAGCTGAGGAGACAGTCCAGGCAAGACAAGGTAGCTAGAGTCAGAAAGGTGGCATATCAAAAAGCAGAGAGTTATACAGAGAGAGGACACCAGAAGTCTGCAGAATGTCTCCCTGAATATTCAGTTGAGCAGTAATCAGCACATACATGTGAGGAAATTACTCCAGGCTGGGGAAAGAACCACACAACAGGATTAGAGGGAACAGTGCCTGATGGTCACACAAGACCAGGAATAATGGCTGTTCCCAGTAGCCAGGGTGGAAATTTTTATTACAATTAAGAGACTATCAGTTGGAGAACCAAGAAGGGTCTTATCTCAGTACCAGAGAAAGTAAAAGCTACAATAAACCTGCTCTGATTCTGCCTCCCCAAGCTTAAAAGCAAGATTTGAAAGACATAAACCATTTTCAAGTAATTCAACAGAATGGAAGTCAATAGTATTTACAGAAATTAAAAATATCCAACATCCAAGGTCAAGTCTAAAATGTCTGGCATTCAATAAAAAATTATCAGGCATGCAAAGAAGCAGGCAAATACAGTAATGAAGAGAAAAGAATCAGTCAATAAAAGCTGACTCAGAAATGACACCAATGATGGAATTATTAAATAAGGACATTAAAACAGGTATTATTATTGTATTCCATATGTTCAAGAAAGTAGAAGAAATATTGAACATGTTAAGTAGAGACGTGGAAAAAAATACAAGTAACCCAAACCAAATACCTAGAGATAAAAACCACAGTGTCTGAGATGAAAAATATACTAGATGGGATTAACCATAAATTAAACATTAGAGGAAAAAGAAATTAATGAATTGAAAACATAGCAATAGAAATGATTTACAATGAAATGCAGAAAGAAAAAAGACAAAAAAAGAAAAGCAGAACTTTGGGACAATTTCAAATGGATAACCATATATCTAATTGCAGTGCCCATGTAAAAAGATATTGGATGAGAGCGGCAAGCAATTTTATTTGAAGAAACAATGGCTGGAAACTTTTCAAATGTAATGAGAACTGTAAATTCACAAATATAAAAAGATCAACAAATTCCAAGCACAAGAAACATGAAGAAAATGTCATAAAAGCACATAGCAATGAAATTGCTGAAAACCAGTAATAATGAGAAAAATAGTAGAAGTAATGATTGGTCTTGAAACTTTTTTGTTTCCCCATCTTATACCATAAAGGCATAAACACATTTGCCCCTCTCCACCCTCCTTCCAATCACACACACACACACACACACACACACGCACACACACTTTAATAAGAGTAAAATTCTCTCTGTCTCCAGCATTTGGTTTGATTAAGAATTTGCTCTGTGTTACTACAAAAGGACAACTTTTATTAGGAAAGTTAATTCATCAGATCTGATGTGGTAATAGCATATTCCCTTAACTATAAGAACTTAAACTCCAGTGAAACAGCTGTGGCCTTGTTCTTGCCCGGGAACCAGGACCCCAGCAAATGTTTCACAGGCACATCCATGTCTTTAAGGTCTTGATGATTATCTACAGCAATTAAGATGCTATGACAGCTAGTGCTTCCTTGATTAGACCTTTAATGAACATTCTAAATGTTAAGAAATAAAATGGTGAGGATGAGCTGCCTCTTTCATGGAACAAAAGACCTTTCTTTAGGTCAGACAACCACTTAGCAGCGGGGCAGACATTTCCCCCACGGTTGACATGGGCAGCACCATGGACTCATTGAATGGAGCTTAGGGATCAGCTTGTCTTCTCTTTCACAATAAAAAGAAGAACAGAAGCCCCAGGGGTATCTGGTTAGATTAATTTTCTAACTCTAGATTTTATATCCAGATTAGATTAGATTTTAATTTCCAGATTAGAAATCGCTGACTGCTAGATATTCTGATTTAATGAAATTCTAATTCAATCATTTCCTTCAAACTGGTTGCCATAGAGCTTGCTCCAAATGTTATTGCCAGGGTGGACATTTCAGTATTAGACCATTATCATCTGAAGTCCAAGGTACTTTTCAAAAATCCCCGATTCCCACTTTTTAATATTCTTCCATAATGTATCTTTTTCTCTCTTCCCTTTGTCCCTACACTTCTGCAATACCTGTATTCATAAAGCACAAATGACATACACAAATTTCCTGTGAAAGTATCATCTTACCATTAACAATTCATGTCTTCCTTAGTTTTCCTGCTTCATAGTTTCTGTTGAGGCTGTGTATCTACTAGGCAGTTGAAGTGTCAGTTTCTTTTTTTTTTTTTTTTTTTTGAGACGGAGTCTCGCTCTGCCGCCCAGGCTGGAGTGCAGTGGCCAGATCTCAGCTCACTGCAAGCTCCGCCTCCTGGGTTCGCGCCATTCTCCTGCCTCAGCCTCCGCAGTAGCTGGGACTACAGGCGCCCGCCACCTCGCCCGGCTAGTTTTTTTTTTTTTTTTGTATTTTTTTAGTAGAGACGGGGTTTCACCGTATTAGCCAGGATGGTCTCGATCTCCTGACCTCGTGATCCACCCGTCTCGGCCTCCCAAAGTGCTGGGATTACAGGCTTGAGCCACCGCGCCCGGCCGAAGTGTCAGCTTCTTAACCATGCTAAGATTGGCCATCAGGCAAGAATGCTGCAGAGGATACCTCCCAATTACCGTGATGTGATTATTACACATTGCATGCCTATATCAAAATATCTCGTGTACCTCAGAAATATATATATACCTACTATGTATTCATAAAAATTAAAAAATAAAAACAGAATGCAATAGAGCTATATTTCACGTCTAATGGTATACAATTCAAGGAAAATTGAGATACTAGTTATAAATATAATGATAAACAAACTTACAATTATATGTTCTGTTATTTGAATCCTTAATTATAGAATTACCATTTATATGCACCTCACCCAATGAAATTAAAATTTCTACAAAATGAGAAACATTAATGCTAAATTGCATTCTATATGTTTTGATTGTTTTGACTCTTACTAGAACCTTTTTAAACCAATGCATCATCATGAAAGCATGTTGGAGTGTATCATATGATGAAAAGTTCAAAAATCTCTAAGTACATGTTTCTATAATAGAAGACAAATTAAGAAAAGAAATTTTGGTGTAAAACTGCAGGTGGTCTTTTCCAAAGATGAAAACTCTATACATTTGCCTATAATGTCCTCTATGAGTGTCTTACTTTGTATCAGGAAAATTCTATTTATTCTCCTTTGGTTCATTTGCACATAACTGTTGGGCCCATCCAAGTGGCTAGGAGCCCCATTAGCAATTGTGATGGGTGCCCCAGTGGCTTGGGAATTCCTCTAGCATCACATCCTTTCTCTCTGCTTTGCTGCTCCCCACTAAGGACTGCCATGGCTTGTGTTGGCTTCAGCCTTGGCTCTGCCTTCTGCTTAGCAACCTTGGACCCAAAGCACTTGGCTTTTGTTTAAATGTGTGTGTGTGTGTGTGTGTGTGTGTGTACATGTGATGGTTGTGGGGCTTGTTTGCTCTAGGTACAGTGATGTTGTGTAAGAAATGACCCACCCACTCTTTACTTAGTTTTTGACAACTTCACCTGTTATCTGGTTCTTTGAGAGGAAAAGGAGGTTGCTCAATTCTGTCATATTAATGTAAAATACCTCAAAATACTTGGGAAGGAACACTTCTCAAACACCCATCTCAATCATCTAGACATATTTTAAGAAATATGATTAATATGGAATACATCAAATGCACAAAACAGATAATTTTGCATCCTATAGATTTTGTTGAGTCAGTATTCATTCACTTATTTATTTATTTATTTATTTATTGAGACAGAGTTTTGCTGTTGTCGCTCAGGCTAGAGTGTAGTGGTGCGATCTTGGCTCACTGCAACCTCTTTTTCCTGGGTTCAAGTGATTCTCCTGCCTCAGCCTCCCGAGTAGCTGGGATTACAGGTGTCCACGACCACACCTGGCTTGTGTGTGTGTGTGTGTGTGTGTGTGTGTGTGTGTATTTTTTAGTAGAGATGGAGTTTCACCATGCTGGCCAGGCTGGTCTTGAACTCCTGACCTCAGGTGATCCACTTGCCTCGGCCTCCCAAAGTACTGGGATTACAGGTGTGAGCCACCATGTCTGGTCACTCATATGCTAATTTATTCCCTCATTCATTCAAGCACTCAAAAATGTCTCAGTAAGTTTCAGGTGCTGTGCTGACTGCTGTGTGGTTATGCCTCTTGTATGGCATTGATTGCATACAGCAGGGCTATTTATGGACAGGTTGCCTCTGCCAGTCTCTGCACTCTGTTTTTTTTTTTTTTTTTTTTTTTTTGTGATGGAGTCTTGCTCTGTTGCCCAGGCTGGAGTGCACTGGCGCAATCTCGGCTCACTGCAAGCTCCACCTCCCGGGTTCATGCCATTCTCCTGCCTCAGCCTCCCGAGTAGCTGGGACTACAGGCGCCCACCACCACGCCCGGCTAATTTTTTGCATATATATATTTTTTTTAGTAGAGACGGGGTTTCACCGCGGTCTCAATCTCCTGACCTCATGATCCACCTGCCTCAGCCTCCCAAAGCACTGGGATTACAGGTGTGAGCCACCGCGCCCGGCCTGCACTCTTTAAGTGTTGTGTTGGGATTGTGCAAACACGAATTATGCTCATTTTCTGAGTTGTCATCCTGACCTCTAGTGCTCTTCTCAAGGTGTCACTATTTTCACAGGTAGTTAATTATCAATTTTTTTTGTCTTTTTTTTTTTTTTTTTTTCCTTTTTGTGGAGAACGGGGTCTCGCTGTATTACCCAGGCAGGTCTCGAACTCCTGGGCTCAAGCTATCCTCCCGCCTCTGCCTCCCTGAGAGCTGGGATTACAGGCGTGAGCCACCGCGCCCAGCCAATTATCAAGATTTTTAAAACTTCCAGTCTTTACCAAAGTACGATTTTAAAATGACCACACATTTCCTTCATTGAGAGAATATTCAACACACCCTGCTAAAGCATTCAATCCAGGTTACATTTACACCAGAATAGAGATACGCAGGTGGGGATTCTCAACTAACTGTATGAAACTCTGTTGATGTTCTTTCTACCTTCTTCGTCTCCTTCCCTAAATCAGCTTTATCTTCTAACTCCCCTGCTTTTGGTATCCACCATTCTCTCAGTTGCCCCAAAGCCAGTCCTCAAAGTCATGTCTACTCTTTCATTTCCACTGCTTCCTATTGAGTCGATGTGGACCAATCAGTGCTGATTTCTTTCCACATTATTTTATATATTTATCCCCTTTCTTTCCATGCTCACTTCTTTAGCTTGGTTATGCATTCATTAATTCATTCATATTTACTTGTTTTTTCTGAAAACCTTTGTGGGGTGCTTAGTGTGTGATTTGCAGAGTAATTTTGCCAAAGAAATTTAAAGATAATTAAGATATAACTTTTATTTTTGAGTATTTTAGGGACTGGCATGCATGACCAGTATATAAAGAGCTGTACTCAGAACTCAGTGGGAGACAGAGGCAAGGCTGTCCCACTGGTAGGTGCTGTAGAAATCCAAACTGATCTCCCTCATTCTATGAAGTTTCCATAGCATTTATAGAATTAAATACACACTCCTCACCCAAGCATCCACTTTCTTCTACAATATGGCGTTAATTTAACTTTCCAAATTAATCTCCCACTTCCAATGGATATATGGCACCCTATACTCCAGCCAAATTCTTCCTCTCTGATTCCTGCAAATGCCGTCAAGTATTCTGTTCTCTTTTTCTCCTGCACATCCCTCTTCTCTGTATCTTCTGTCAAAATACCATTCACACATCAGTGCCTACTTGGAATACTACCTTCTGCTTTCCTTCCTGCCTGCCTGAGATGTCTCCCCTTTCTTTCCATTCCCAGAGCATTTTTTTACACTTTTAATGTCATATAACACTCCCATGTTATAATTGCATGCTTACTGGGTTGTAGGTATTTGAGGCAGGCTGTGGATTACTTATCTTTCTTATTAGTCCTTTGGAGTTAAGGGTTTGTTTGTTTGCTAGCTTTGAGTTGGCTTTTTCTTAAAAAGTTGATGTTTCCATAGTAACTCCCAAAATGTCTTCCATTTCATTTCACCTCACCATGATTATTTAAGTGTAGTTAAGAAGAAAACACCATTAGGGACTTTAAGAAACAAGGGAATTGGCATTTATTGAGTAACTGCTGTGGCATAAGCACCTTGCCAGATAATTTACATGCATCATCACACATTATCTTCACAAGCATTCCACTGAGTGGGTGTTTTCATCCCCATTTTACAGACGAGAAATCTGAGACTCAGATTAACAGACTCTTGCCAGGGCAAGCCTTCATTCAAATCTTGGTTTGTCTTCTGATGATTCCAAAGCTGAGATTCTTATTTTCTGTGGTGTAATGCCTCCTAGATTTTAATTCCAGAGATACTTTTTGAAGGGCTATCTTAAGTCTATAGTAAGTTTGCTGGTGGTAACAATGGAATTTCCTACTTTTACATGCTCCAAAGTTTCTAGTACAGCCCCCTTAGATACTAGGGGCTCAATGAATTTATGAATGTTGGATAAAGTGTGTCAAGGAGTGTTTTGTTGGTATAAACTTTGTTTCAGTTATATTAAGCAGGTGGCCAGCATTGTTCTTTTCCATGATCAATTCTTAGAGACTGATTTCATGGCTTATCCCTAAGTTTTTCTATAATGAGCTGTCTTATTCACTGCAAGGGAAACGTTTATGCTTCCCTATCCCTGTAATCATATGTTTATGGATATCTTAGGTCATTAAGCGTATGCCCAACTTTCTTCCATTTGCTGTGTGTAGCACAAAGCACTTAAAAAAACCCTCCTGAAACATCTTATAGGCATTTCTTTTAGGAAAGTGTTTCTCAAAAGTGGTACTATTGACCTTTTGGGATGAATAATTCTTCGTTACTGGGGGCTGTCCTGTACATTGCAGAATGTGTAGTAGCATCCCTAGCCTCTACCCACAAGACACTATAGATCTCTCCCTTCCTGTGACAAAAAAAAAAAAAAAAATGTCTCCAGACAATGCAAAATGTCCTCACAAAATCAGCCCGGGTGGAGAACCACTGCTTTAGTATGTTATACATACATGAGGCCTGAGAGTGGAAAAAGAATGAAGATTTCTATCACGACAACAAAACCCAGACTTACTATGAAAAGGCACAGTTTACGAAAGCATGAGTGTGTCAGTGCTTAAGAATGCATTTCATTTGATTAAATTTGGAGCATAAAACATCAACAGCCACCTTCCCCTTGATTTTATATGATAGACACTGGATTTCACAGCAGGTAAATTTGTATACAGCATAAACAGTAATATTTGAGTAACCTGATCTGTGATAAGGAAGAAACCCAGGATTTTTCTTCTGCTTTCCCCTTTAAGTTGTGTATTTCAATTGTATTAGAGCTGAGAATATGGTTACTGCTGGCAGGTGTTCAGGGATGCGTAAGTCAGAATCGCTGTGATTTTCTTATGGTGGTTTGCACCTTCCTATTTTGACTTTTTTTTTTTAATTCACTATCCAACCTTATTCTATTTGAAGCCATTTTCATATTTGGAAAATGTAAAATATACTTCAGTAAATCAAATGGTTAATTACCCCAAATGAGAAATACCCTACCAAGGCCTAAATCTAGAATGCAAAATGATTATGTATTTACATTTTCACTAAGCTGTCAAAGAAATCTAGTTTTCAAAGAAATCTATTCCACTGTAATTTTGGCATATCTTTTATTATGTGCTAAAGTCTGCTTTCTGAGTGTATGAGATTAATAATGAATGTGGTTTTAGAGCATTAATCTCATCTCCTTTTACAGTAGTTGTTCTCATGTTTACATGTTCTGATGAGAAGAATGTCAATAATCAGGGAACTATTCAATTACACTGTGTTCTCGTTATTTAAGCATTCAACAAACTTTAAATAAAAATAATCTATCATTGGGTAATATTTTAACCTTCGGGCATCGTTATCTCAATTAGTCCTCACAACAAATCTGGTGGGATCAATATTTTTATGCTCATATCCAAGAGCAAAAATAAAAAGAGATTTAGTAAGTTTAAACACTGGGTCCAAGGAGCTACAGTATTTACGTTGTGTGTATGCATTTATTCATTTAATAAGTATTGGCCTCCAATATTGTACCTGGCAAAAGTCTAGGCTAACACTGCCCAAAGGAAACAGCATGCAGGTTACATAAGTGATTTTAAATTTTTAATGAATTTAATTTATCTTGGCGACAGGGTCTCCCTATATTGCCTTGGCTGGAGAGCAGTGACTATTTACAGTGTGAGCATAGCACACTATTGCCTCAAACTCCTGGCCTCCAACCTCAGCCTCCCAAGTCGCTGGAACTATAGGAGTGTGTCACTATCCTCAATTGTTTTAAATTTTCTAGTGACCATATTTTAAAAAGAAAGAGAAACAGGTAAAATTAAATTAAACAACATTTTATTTTTTCTGATGTATTGAAAATATGATTTCAACAAGTCGTCAAGATAAAAATTATCAATGAGATCTATCACATTCTTTTCTTTTTACAAAGTGTTTGAAATCCAGTTTCAAAGCTTACAGCGCACCTCAACTGAGAGGAGCCACTATGCAAATGCTGAGTACAGCTTCATATTGGTCACAGTTTTAGGTAGCATGTCCTTAGGCATCCAGGATGTGGATGTGTTCAAGACAAACCCTCCGTTGACACAAAACTTACCTTTCGGTGCAATGATAATCAGTAAGTGGTAGAACTAAACCTATGTTTTCTGACTCAAGATGATATGCATGTTTTTTTTTTTCTTTTCAGGACACTTGATTGTATTGCATGAGTTTTCAGACTTATTCAGAGCTACAGCTATGCTTTGGAAGCCAGCTACAGGGTCCCTGGTAGTGAAACCCTGGGTGAGCAGAAAGGGGCTACCAGGCGTGGATGAGAGCAGGTTTTGGGTTCAGTGAGAGGGTGATCAAGTCTGAACTCTAGGTAGGTGACAGGTTCCTTTAGTGGGAATGGCATGGCTGGTTCAGTTCCTCACGGGGTAGACTTACACAGTAAAAGGGGATGGATCCTTATGGGGAGCACATGCTCCTGTAAGCCACATTGGGTGAGGGTGACCAAGACTGAGGCTCAGAGCCTCAGGTGTCAGAGCCAGAGAGGAAAGAGCCACCAGAGATGGTCGCTTCCACGGAGCACCCAGAAGCCTGTTCTCTGCCCCACCACTCCCCACCTTCCACCGCCAAAGCACCTGCTCTCAGTGGACAGATGCCAGTTGTTCATGATCTCAGATTAGTGCTTTCCAAAGAAAGAGCAAAAGCTGCTTAAATTTGTGCCTTCCATTTTTGATCAAAGCTTTTCAAAAGGCTCTTTCATTGTATGTAAAATTTAAGATGCTGAAAAGATCCCACTATCTGAGAACAAAGAAGAAACAGGTATGTCCATTTGTTCATGCCTTTTGAGATGTTCACTTCCTCCTTGTTAGTTTTTTTCTTGCATCATTTTGTTTCTCAGTGTTCTCTCTGTCACCCAGAAGACCCCCCCCTTACCTGGTATCTTTTCCTGCTCTCATCACATAGGGTTGGGTTGATCTCGGCATGTTTGGCTCCTTTAATCCACCCACACACTCACCTGCTCCCTCCAAGACCCACCTCTTTTGGCCTCAACATCTCTGTCTTGTCAGAGAAGGGAAAGATAGGCCCAAGGTGCATCTTATCCCATAGCATCCTCACCAGAAGGGAAGAAAGAGCTCAGCAAAACTGCCAAGGCATTTTGCTTCAATTTCTCCTTGTCCATGTCTTTACTTGATGTGTTCTTCCCCCTCCCACTGACTGCTTTGACACTGGCATAGATCTGCGCTCGTCTATTTCCTGGCAAAGCTTAGGCTGAAAGAGCACGTACAAATACGTGGCTGACCAGGCCATCCCAATGAAACTAAGACTTGGAATAAAAGACTTGGATTGAGTGCACAGCAGGGGAGAGAAGAGGCTCTTCTAAGCCTCTCTCTTCACTCTTGATACTGAATATGCAGTTGAGCCCTGCGTTGGACTCGGTCTGAAATAATCACGCTGGAATATCCCACAAAGTGTGTTTTTACCAGGCCTTATCAGGACCAGGTTTCATCTTTTAGGAGGAGACTGTCAATGTTTAGTAGAGCTTTTTGGGTACTCCTGGCACACACTAAATCATAGATTATGAGTTTCTCGGTTCATATTATGAGCTGCTGTGCCAGAGAGTGGAGCTGGACAGGCAACAAGCTGCTTGGTGCCACAGCTGACGGAGCAGGTGCTGGTCCATGTCCTTTAGTGGGAATGGCATGGCTGGTTCAGTTCCTCACAGGGTAGACTTACACAGCAGCTTCCCTTCCAGGCACGCCTGCTTCCAATTAGGAGCAGGACTCCGGTCAAGTCTCAGGAAGGTGCCAGGGTTCTGAAGGGTCTTCATGTTGGTCCTTCAAGTTGTTTACATTGCTTTGCTACCAGCTTGCAGTATTTTCAAGATTGCAGAAAAGAGTCATTGCATGGTGCAGATTTCTGGCAATGAGAAACAGAGCTCTCCTTATAAAGCCTTCAAGAGCTGGTTACTCCCAGATAGAGAGGATGTGTGTGTTTTCTATGTACACTGGAAGGTTATGTCTACACAAGGGGGCTACCCAGGTCATCATCAAGGACCAGCTTTCTTTTTGTTTCCATACTGAGTCCACGTTTGAAAAAGTTTGGCAGATAAACTCTCCCTTGCATTTATTGGAGGAATTTAAAAAGTTGCAAAACAATCAATGCTCATTGTCTAAATTCAAACCACAGAGAAAAAGTAAAAGAGTCTATTTACCTGTCCTCATTCTCTTCTCCTTCCTGGCAGTAACTGCTGTTATCATTTCACTTTTTCTGTTTCTATTTCTTTCTCTATTTGTGTACTTTAAAGGTACACAGCAGAAATGAATGTCTTCATTCATTTCTGTACATGTACATTCATGTACACCCGTATCTCTATCCACATGATCTTATCCTACTGTGTGCATAAAGCATGTAGTATCCACGTAGTACATGTTGTTCTGTGACCTGTTTATTAGACATCTTGAAAGTACATCTGTCCTGTCCTTTTAATAGTTGTATGGTATTCTTTTGTATGAATTAGCTATAATTTCCATAGGTATTCCTTTATTGAAGGGCATTTAGTTTCTTTTCTTCCTGCTTTTGTACCATCACGGCAATACTGCAATAAGAACAAACATCCTGGCACAGATACATTTATGACATTAAGCAATTGATATGGTTTGGCTCTGTGTCCCCACCCAAATCTCATCTTGTAACTCCCATAATTCCCACGTATTGTGGGAGGGGCCTGGTGCGAGATGATTGATTTACAGGGGTGGGTCTTTCCTGCGCTTTTCTCATGACAGTGAATGGGTCTCACAAGACCTGATGGTTTTAAAAACAGGAGTTTCTCTGGGCAAGGCCTCTCTTTGCCTGCTGCCATCCACGTAAGATGTGACTTGCTCCTCCTTGTCTTCCACTGTGACAGTGAAGCGTTCCCAGCCATGTGGAGCTATAAGTCTAATAAGCCTCTTTCTTTTGTAAATTGCCCAGTCTTGGGTATGTCTTTATCAGCAGCATAAAAACAGACTAATACAGCAATCATTATATTTTTAAAAACACTTTTATTAATCAAAGACACATGCAGCTCTCTCGATCAGTCTTTCTCATCAGGATGAGATCATTGGTACTATTACACTGAGTTGAAGTAATTCTGGCAAAAAGCTTAGGAATATGATTATTTAGTTAGACTGTACTGCCTTATCTGTGAGACATACTTGATACGTTAGAGTCCTTGAAATGCTAAAAATAGTCTTCAGACCTTTGCCCCTCCCCCACATTACATTACAACACTACCTTTGAGAAAACGAAAGATCTGATCTCTGATTGTGAGTGTATTCTATTTCTATCCATATAGAAATGAAATGAAAAATTAAACTTGTGTTTTTGATTTGCAACTTTTAAAACAAAAAGCATAAAAATTTGACTTTCTTAATGGAACTGTCTAATTTGCCTTAATGAACTGACTTCTTTGATAAGCTTAGTCAACTTTAACAATTTTTTTGTGTGTTTTGTAAATACTGACTATACATGCCTTAGCTGCTGTGCCATTAAACTACCAACTTTATTATTTTTGATTGCTGATTTTACATGGTCAAGCCAGATAGATAAACCAGTAACTTTATCCTTCAGAAATTTTATGGCAGTGTTTTATAAACTATAGTTTTATTAGAATATCTTAATAATTGTATGGTAGAAATAACTCTATGATTGGAGTCCTATAGGCTTGGGTTTGGATTCAGTCTACACTGCAATTAGTTACATGGTCTTAAGAAAGTAACTTGAGAGTGTCATGTTCCTCACATGTTAAAAGTTGATAGTAATGAACCTACTTTTAACAACAACAGTTGTGAGGATTAAATTAGATAATAGGTGCTTTAAAAGCTCCTAGTTTACTGCTTACCATATCAGAGGATTAATATTAAGCTATTATTACTATTACCTGATAAATGGATCTTGTGTTTATTTATTTATTATTATTATTATTGTTGACACAGGGTCTTGCTCTGTCACCCAGGCAACAGATGATTGCTCTGTGGCATGATCATAGCTCACTGCAGCCTCAGACTCCTGGGCTCAAGCAATCCTCAGCCTTAGCCTCCTGAGGAGCTGGGACTCCAGGTGCATGCCAGCACATCTAGTTATTTTAAATTTTTTATAGAGCTGGAGTCTCACTACATTGCTCAGGCTGGTCTTGAACCCTTGGCCTCAAGTGATGCTCCTACCTCAGTCTCCCAAAGTGCTGAGATTACAGGTGTGAGCCACCATGCCTGGCCTATATGTTTTAAAAATATGACTAAAATCAGAAATTATTACCTCAACTGGTTTATTAAGAAGTCTTGCTAAAAGAGTTTACAATTGGCTTCACAGATACTGGAGAGAAAAAAGTGGTTATTAGTATATTCGGTTTATTCACTGGAAAACTGAGACACTGAGAAATTAAGCAAGTTTTCATGATAATGCAGAATGCTAGTTGTGGAGCTGAAAATGCCATTCAAGGATGTTGATGTCAATTAGACATACTGCTTCTTTAAAGTAACTGTGCCCTTTAGGAACCACCTTTAAAACACTGGAGTTGGGAGGCAAGATTAATGGTCCTGTGTTAGTTGGAGGCAATCACTATATAGAGACGGTATCCTCATGGGCAAGGTTGGATCCACAGTGCACCTGAAGCTTTGATATCCTGAGATGTGTTTTTTGTTTTTTTTTTTTGAGATGGAGTTTCACTCTTGTTGCCCAGGCTGGAGTGTAAAGGCACGATCTCAGCTCACCATAACCTCCGCCTCCCTAGTTCAAACGATTCTCCTGCCTCAGCCTCCTGAGTAGCTGTGACTACAGACATGAGCCACCATGCCTGGCTAATTTTTGTACTTTTAGTAGAGAAGGGGTTTCTCCATGTTGGTCAGGCTGGTCTCAAACTCCCAACCTCAGGTGATCTGCCCACCTTGGCCTCCCAAAGTGTTGGGATTATAGGTGTGAGCCACCGCACTTGGCCCCTAGATGCTTTTAATGAGAGGCTACTACATTTCCAAAGTCCCTTAGGAAGCTGTGATTTCTATTCTCTAAGTATGACCTTTTAAATCCACATTTTTTATCTTTCACATTGAATCTTGCTAATATCTCTTAAATGATTCAAATCAGATAACTTCTTTCATTGCTAAAAACAGGCTTTAAATTAGGTTTGTGTACCAGCAGTGGTCAAGGACCTAACTACACAACCACACGGTGCCAGTTTTTCAAGCCTCAGGTATAGGCCAAAGCTTTACAAATAATAGATGTTAAAGCGACATCTGTTAAAATAATTAGGCTTGCAGAAGGAGGACACTTGGACCAAAGCTTTATACTTGCAAACATTCTGGGGCTCAATTCCTTTAAGGCAGTGGTGGGATTTGGTCCCCTGTATTCTGAAGTTTGTAATGGGTGTGGTAGGGTGATGGTGTAAGTGAGGAAGAATAGCCCAAACCCTGCCTAGGACAGACAAGCAATTGTAGACACATAATTTCTTGGCAAAATCTTTACTTTTTCCTTTCTCATTTTAGATTCTGAATCACATCTTTTTAGCCAAAGTTTTCTTATCAACCTCCTGAGGGCTTCACATTGAAAATACACAAGTAACAGACAGAAACATGAATGCGGTGTTTTTCTAAACTGCTTTTCAAGATTTCATTACATGTACTCATGAGCACCATTGCAGTGTAAAATGTGTGGGTTTCTAGAGCCCTAATCAATGTGTATCAAGGAAACTGAGGACAGCAGTGCAGTAAGATTGGATGTCCGTGTTAACCAGCAGTCTGCTGTTTGCCTTGCCTGCACATGGGGTGTTTTTAGGACCAGAAAAAATATGTCTTTCTTCCTTGTAGAAAAGTTTGTATCTTAAAAAAGTCCATAATTATTACTTTAAATGGAAGACAGGAAATATTTCCAAAACTAGTCAGTAAGAAGAACACCTGTCATCCAACTGTTGTGTTTGCATAATTTAAAGAAATATTAGCCATGTATTACTTAGAATTTATGGATTTGGGCACCACCCAATGCAGAACAGATTAATTTCATGGTTTCTATACGTATTTGCACAAATTAAAATATAAGTCTTCACTTGATGTGTTGGAACTCCTTTCTTCAATTAGCTCTGTATGCAGAGCTGGTCAGATGGCAGTTTTCAGAAACAATCCAGTTTCTTCTATGTGCTGTTATTTTACTGTTGAATCCGTTTATGGGGATTCAATGTATCCATGTGGCAGGACAAATGTCTAAATTACAGGTTAACTACACTCTATCAGTTTGTGCCAGTGACAAATCTATATTTAAATCTGCAAAATCATGAGAAATCTTTCCACAGGATTCTTCTTCCATATTGAAGAATAAGCCCAGACTTCCTGTGGAGAAAGATCTCCCCTCCAAACAGCAAATCAACGATTTTTATCTTTAAACTTTTTTTTTTTTTTTTGAGACAGAGTCTTACTCTGTTGCCAAGGCTGGAGTGCAATGGCAGGATCTTGGCTTACTGCAACCTCCACCTCCCGAGTTCAAGCTATTCTCCTGCCTCAGCCTCCCAAGTAGCTGGGACTACAGGCGCCTTCCACCTCGCCCGGTTAATTTTTGTATTTTCAGTAGAGACGGGATTTTGCCATGTTGGCCAGGCTGGTCTTGAACTCCTGACCTCAGGTGATCCGCCTGCTTCGGCCTCTCAAAGTGCTGGGATTACAGGTAAGAGCGGCTCAGACCTTTAAATTTTTTACAAAAGTAAAACGAGTTATTGGTTACACTATTTTAATCTCAAATTTTAACTTTTAAAGAAGTTATTGAGCTTACAGTAGAGCTTTCCAAGAGCAAAATATGAACTGGAGAAATAAACTCCAGTGACCTCAATTAATCAAGGCTCAGGAGGCTAGGTGAAAGCTAACCCAGTCATCGGTAAAACTTAGATCTCTAAACTCTAGACCATTTATCTCCTACTGTCCTTTCTATTTCCTCTAAATCCTTTCCTCTTAAATCCTTTCAGCGTTTAAGAGCTGAAGATTGGTTTTCTTTGGTGACTCTTAAGGGGAAACAGCAAGTTGAATCTAGCTCAGATATTTTCCCTACCTCACTTTCTCTATATAATTTCTTTTTTGGTTCACATACGTGTTAAAACATTCCTTAGAAAAGCAGTTATTTTAAGAAACTAAATTTTCATTTATCCTACAAAGATGAATTGTACACTCAGCATGTGCTTGACTCCAGGGGAGGCATTACCAAGTGAAGGAAGAAATGAGTCTGTCTCCAGTATGGAACGCCAAACAATCGGAAAAAAGATAACTGACATTTATGTATGAAGTGCTTTTGCAAACACAATCTCATTTGAATCTACCAGTGCTATGGCTAGTGAAGGGGTTTGTAATGATATTACTGAAAATCCACTATGGCTAGTGAAGGGGTTTGTAATGACATTATGTAAGCAATTACTTGGTCATCTTGCCACTATTTTGGGAGAGAGTAGAAATATATATGATGCTGATTGACAAACGAGTCATTCATTTGTTCATCCAGGAGCCTACAAATGCACATGAGTACAGTGTTCCAGACACTGTGTTAGAAACTGAGAAAACTGTCATCAAATAGGTATTATATTGCAGTCAGGAACTCCAGGATGGTTGGAAAGCAAATCGTCCCACAAATAATTATATAGTTACAAACTATGATAAATACTGTGAAGGAAAAGGATGGACTTCCATGAGAGGGCATCATAAGAGGATTTGATTTAGATTAAGGAGTTAGAGGAGGCTTCTACAAGGATTGAATTTTGAGCTGAGACCTCAAAGATGCACAGTGGTTCAGTAGGCTTAGGCGGGGAGGACAGCACACATTAAACACATCAGGAAAGAGGACCGCCTTCTCCCGGTATGGCAGCACATCACTTGGTCGGGGCCTGCAGATAGGGGAGAGGCAGTGGAGCTGCAGCTGGAGAGGTGGACACAGCCTCCTGGATGAGTTGACAGCCTCATCCAACCACACAACACTCCTTCAAGTTGATGTCAAGCTGCACCCTCAGGAGAAGAGGCTTTGGTTATTATTGGTTTCTTGTCTAATCCTTTTGATATCATTGGCTACCTCTTGCCCTGGACTTTCTTCAGGTCTGTAGTTGGACCTGTTGTACTCCTGTCAGTTACCTGTTTCCATAGTCAACTGGACCATCTCCATTGATAATTGGTGTATGACAACTCTAAAGTTCTGGCAAGCACTAAGTCAAAAAACTGGGAGCAATAATGAGCTTCTGCTCTAAAGTAAGATTCAGTGGCAGTTTCTTGTCCTGACAAGGACTGCCATTACTACTACTACACTTGTCAGTAAGACTATAAAGGCAGGTTGTAAATTGTAGATTGATATTGTCCCTCCCTCCTCCCTGTCTCCCTCCCTCCTCCCTGTCTCCCTCCCTCCTCCCTGTCTCCCTCCCTCCCTTCCTCCCTCCCTTCCTTCCTTCCTTCCTTTCTTCCTTCCTTCCTTCCTTCCTTCCTTCTTTCCTTCCTTCCTTCCTCCCTTCCTTCCTTCCTTCCTCCAACCATCCCTTCCTCCCTCTTTTTTCCATTCTGTCTTTAGAAATACACATACTGAGAAGCTCATAAAATATTAATGTTTAGCTTAGTAATTATAAAACAAATATCTGTGTAATCTTTACCTAGAATGTAAAATAGAATGTTGCTCCCACTCCAAATTTCTAAGCATGCTCCTCCCTTTTGTAATCTCCCCTCCCTGCTAGAGGTAACCACTGTCATATTATGATATCCTATTATAAGACTACACTACTCACACACCTATTACAGCATTCATTTCCTTGCTTTTCTTTACAGTTTTACTACCGAATTATGTATGCTCGAAGAATATAGTTTAATTTTGCCTGGTTTTGAACTTTGTATAAATGGAATCACACTGAATGTGTTCTGTTGAATCTGGGTTATTTTGATCAATTCTATATTATTTAAAAATTATTTAAAAATGGATTTTTAAAAATTTGTATATGTTTATTTGTAATATTTTACTTTATACTTATTAAATATTTAATACTTATTAAAATAAATATTACAAATAAACACACACAAATTTTAAAAATTTTGTTTCTAAGTAGTTTTTAAATAATAAAAGATTGATCAAAATAAGCCAGATTCAACAGAACACATTCTGTGTGATTCCATTTATACAAAGTTCAAAACCAAGCAATTAAACTATATTCTTCGAGCATACATAATTAGGTCGTAAAACTGTAAAGAAAAGCAAATGAATGCTGTAATAAGTGTGTGAGTAGCATACCTTTAAAATACTTAATATTTATTAATGCAAAAATATTACAAAAGTAAACATACACAAAGAACACTCATTTTTCTTTCACCCAGATTTACCCATTGTTAACATATTACCCCACTTTTTTTTAATCATGTGTGTGCTTTCTCTCCCCATATGTACATAGTTTTTCAGAACTAAATGAGAATAAGTTGCATACAGCATAGCACTCTATCCATAAATACTTCAGTGTGTATTTCCTAGGAATAGGGGTATTCCGTTTTATAACCACCGTATGGTTATCAACCTCATCAATTTACATTGATCCAATGCAATCTACTGTCCATAATTTGATTTTATTAATTAACCAAATAACCCTTTATAAAATTTTCCCTCTTCAAGGTGAAGGACTCCCCTCTGATATAGGATCCAATTCAGGGTCAGTTGGATTTAGTTGTCATGTTTCTTTAGCTTACTTTAATCTGGAATGTTTCCTCATCCATTCCTGCTTTTTTATGTGATATTGATTTCTATAATGAATACATTCCCCTTTCTTTTAAATAGAACATTTCTCATTTCTTGTTTATCTGATCGAACATTTTTTAAAGATTTATTCATGTTGTATCTTTTGTAGTTTTCTCATTTTCATTGATAAATAGTATATATAACATTTTAAGCATGTCTGCAAATGCAGCAGTTATTTCACATGTATGCTTATAACTTTTAGTAAAGAGATAAATTAACTGAACCATTAACTTCGAGATTAACTACGAGATTGAATGATTAGTTTTTAAGAAAAACTCAGCTAGTACAAAGACTTGGAATCAACCCAAATGCCCATCAATGATAGACTGGATTAAGAAAATGGGGCACATATATACCATGGAATACTATGCAGTCATAAAAAAATGAGTTTTGGGGGTGGGCTCCCGCCGTGGCGGGAAAACGGCGGCCACGGCGCCTCCTCCGGGACGCTGAGGAACCCGAGGAGACCGAGAGGCTCTGGCCTGCCGCTGGCGCCGCCATGGACGCTGCCGAGGTCGAGTTCCTCGCCGAGAAGGAGCAGGTTACCATTATCCCCAACTTCAGTCTGGACAAGATCTACCTCATCGGGGGGGACCTGGGGCCTTTTAACCCTGGTTTACCAGTGGAAGTGCCCCTGTGGCTGGCAATTAACCTGAAACAAAGACAGAAATGTCGCCTGCTCCCTCCAGAGTGGATGGACGTAAAAAAGTTGGAGAAGATGAGGGATCATGAACGAAAGGAAGAAACTTTTACCCCAATGCCCAGCCCTTACTACATGGAACTTACCAAGCTCCTGTTAAATCAGTAAACAGAAGTCCTGTTCAGCAGCCTGCCATGGGATAGTTACTGTGAGCAAAAGAAACACCATGTGGATCACTGCCGAATGTCCTTGGCACCAAGCCTAACTGCTACACATCTTTACATCCTAAAGTTGAAAACAAAGCAAAACAGACTTGCTGAGTCTAGAATAGCCGGAGTATTTTGCCTGAAAAGAGCCACTCTATCCAGAATTGCCTCAGCTTATCGAGTGTTCCCTGACTGACTTACCCCTTGCTCCTTTAGTGCTTCAGACAACATCCCGAAGGCAGATGAAATCCGGACCCTGGTCAAGGATATGTGGGACACTCGTATAGCCAAACTCCGAGTGTCTGCTGACAGCTTTGTGAGACAGCAGGAGGCACACGCCAAGCTGGATAACTTGACCTTGATGGAGATCAACACCAGCGGGACCTTCCTCACACAAGCGCTCAACCACATGTACAAACTCCGCACAAACCTCCAGCCTTCGGAGAGTACTCAGTCTCAGGACTTCTAGAGAAAGGCCTGCTGCAGGCGGCTTGCTGGGGGATGTGAGTGCTCAGGACGTGATGAGGTACTCGTGGTTCTGGAGCTCTAGAAACACTTTGAATGCATGAAAAACGTGTGATGGTGCAAGGAATGGATTCAGGACATTGTGGAGAAGCAACAAGTTTGTGATTAGTCCTTAAAACTTAGCTCCCTGGGACATTCTTCAATTCCACATCTGTTTCTAGAAACCAGCCATTTTTTTTCCCCCTTTTAAGAAAGAAAAAAGCTTTAGGCAAATAAGTTATTCTCCCTAGCAGAGCCACATGGGTCTCCTGCGTGGAATCTGTCACACTTGGACAAGTGTTCAGTGACTGGTAGGTGTAGATACAGCAGGAGTGGCCATGTGGCCCACAGCTTTTTTCTGCCTTCTTGATCCTGGTTTCTTGGGCTGAATTTGGACTCTCCCGGAGGTGGCTCACAGGGAAGGATGGCAGATGGTGCAGCTAACAATGCTGACCAGTGCTTTTCCTCTAAGCCCTGATGCACAATAAACATGGACCCAACCTAAAAAAGAAAAAAAAAAAAAAAATTAGTTCATGTCCTTTGCAGGAACATGCATGAAGCTGGAAACCATCATTCTCAGCAAACTAACACAGGAACAGAAAACCAAACACTACATGTTCTCACTCATAAGTGGGAGTTGAACAATAAGAACACATGGGACAGAGAGGGGAACATCACACACCGGGGTCTGTTGGGGGATGGAGGGCAAGGGCATGGAAAGCATTAGGACAGATAGCTAAGGCATGCGGGGCTTAAAACCTAGATGACGGGTTGATTGGTGCAGCAAACTACCGTAGCACATGTATACCTATGTAGCAAACCTGCACATTCTGCACATGTATCCCGGAACTTAAAGTAAAATTTAAAAATAAAAAAAAAAAAAAGAAAAACTGAGCTAGTAGATCTGCAGTGTTGCACCCAAATTTACCTGATGAAACTACCTGATGCCAAAGTGACGCCCCAGAAGAAATAAAAGGTCTCTGAAGTATCAGGATTGCAAACTCAAATGCACAAAATGATAATAATCACAATCCTAAGGCTTCAGCTTTAAATGTCTTCTGAGCAAAATTATCAGTTCCTGAAGCTATTGAACCAGGATCAGGGGGTATTAGGATGTACAGTTAATTGGAAAATGACTAGTGATGGATAAACCTCAGAAACTCTCATATTCAAGGATGCTTATGGGAGACTTTAAAAAATACTTTTAATCAAATGAACTCAAATCTTTTTGGTTAAATCCCTTTTCTCAATTACTAGTTCTCTTTCTACTCAAATCAACCAGAATTCATGTTATTTGCTTTGTCTCCATTGAGATATTCTTTCTCATGTCTAAGAGCGATCATCTTTGTTGACACTTTACTTTGAAGTTGGTACAGGGTTGCAGCACATGATGACTTTTACAATAATAACTGTACATTTGAGCCAAAAGAATTCCAAGAACTAACTTTGTTGCAGGAAGTGGTTTCAACCTTTATTCTTCCATGTTCAAAATCTGTATTTCTTTGTAACTTATTATTTTTAAAAGATAGAGACCTTGTGCATTTAATATGCATATTTTTAACTTGTCTGGAATTCTAACCTTCTTCCTAATTCTTTTCAGTTTATTCTCATGGTGGGATCACAGACAATATTTTCTTCTTTCTAAACCAGCTGTGTCTCACTGAGAAATGGATTCCTTATTGTCAAAAACAAAGTTTGGCCTTGTGCTAGGTAGTGATGGCCTGATCCTTCTAACAAAGGTATTGAGGGATTAACGGAAGGATGAGAATTATTATAGCATTTTGATTGTAAATTTAAAAATTTTGATTTAATGATATGTTAGAATTTTGATTACCTTTACAAATTCTAAATCGCTGGAAAGAGAAAATAATACAATTTTTTTTTTTTTGCAGTGGGCTGGAGGGGAAACTAAAACATCATCACTGAAAATAGCAAACAGGTAGGCAAAAGGGTTTCCATGTCCACAGATGACTCACAGTGAAAATGATAAGATGTAGGTTTAAACAGTACAGTTATACAAAGGCATCAAATTTCAAGAAAGTAAATTTTGGGGGAATTAGGAAATCTGGTGAATAATGTCCAATAAGAGGAAGTATAAAATTTACAAGCATGAAAGCAGCTGAAAAATCTTTTAAGACACTATAATTAAAGCTCAAAGAACTGCCGTCATCCTGAAAAAGAATGTAGGACTTAACAAAAATAGTAAGTGCATAACACAGTGGAGGAAACAAGGAGAGCTGTGTAGATATCTGAGAGAGGGAACACAGTCATTACAGAGCTATTGTACTGCTTTCTAAATCAAAATCATAGGGAAGCTGAAGAGGGCTATGCAGAACAAAGATAAATATAGAGAATTATCTGATGCTCTTGCTAAAAGAATGGACAGAAATGATCAAAACTGGTAATTTTTAATTATTGTTGGTGGTTAGCAGAGTGGTGGGGAAGCAATTTCTACCCAGAATAAAACAGGAATTAAAAACAACAAAATAAAACAAGACATGCTTAATAGAATAAAAATCTAAAATAGCTGAAAAGATTGATTTTAAACAATCAATTTAGCTCTTTAAAGGAGAAAGTACACAGACAACTGGTAAATGAATTATGAGTTTTCTGGATTTGGTTAGATGGATGATTCAAGTGCATAGGCCACAAAGAAGAGGATTTAGAGCAAGGTTTTCAGGAAGATTTCTTAGGTCCATAGAAACAAATGTTTTGAGTCTCAAGGAGAGACAGGAACAAAAGTAGTTTCAAGAAACCCATCTGAGCTGGGAGCAGTGACACACATCTGTAGTCCCAGCTACTCAGGAGGCTGAGGCAGGAGGATCACTTCGGCCCAGGTGTTTGAGACCAGCCCGGGCAGCATAGTGAGATCCCATCTCTAAGAATAAATAAGTAAGTACAAATTTAAAAAAAAAATGAAAGAAACCCATCTGAAAAGAGGTAGGAAATGGGGCATTTTCCCTTGTGATTAAATAAAATAAATAGTGGTTCTTAAGAATATACAGATAAACAGAGAGATACAACAGTGAAATGTCAGACCTTTTTTCCTTGTGATGAGCTTATCCCATTCAACATTTGTATTTTAACCTCTGATTAGATGCTACCCATTCATAAGCTCTCTAATGCTGGCTCAGAGATACAACTGTCAGAGGAAGAAGTGAGACAGTAGGTAATAGAATCTTTTAGGGATGGAGAGGATCTTATGTATGATTTAGTTCCATCTTCTTATTTGCAGATGATGAACTGAGACCAAGAAAAGAAGAGACCCACTAAAGATCAAAAATTGGTGAGTATCTATAATAGACTTTTGTTCATTACTTAACCTTTTCTTTTATATTGATGCCCTCATCACCATTTGGGAAAAATCTCTCCCTGTGGAGATATATATATATACACACACACACACACATATACACACACACACACAAGTATGATATATATATTACATATATCATATATATATCCTTGTGTCTTCTGGCCTTTTGATGACTTTGCATCTTTAATGTCCTTCCTTCCTTCCTTCCTTCCTTCCTTCCTTCCTTCCTTCCTTCCTTCCTTCCTTCCTTCCTTCCTTCTTTCCTTCCTTCCTTCCTTCTTTCTGTTTGTTTTTGAAATGGGATCTCACTCTATCACCCAGGCTGGAGTACAGTGGTGCAACCTCAGCTCACTGCACCCTCCACTTCCCGGGTTCAAGTGATTCTCTTGCCTCAGCTTCCCCAGTATCTGGGATTACAGATACATTCTACCATGTCTGGCTAGTTTTTGTATTTTTAGTAGAAACAGGATTTCACCATGTTGGCCAGGCGGACCTTGAACACCTGATCTTAGGTGATCTGCCCACCTCAACCTCTCAAAGTGCTGGGATTATAGGCGTGAGCCACCGTGCCCTGCCTAATGTTCTTTCAGTGATGGTATTTTTTGCTTAAGATGACCAGAGTCTGTTGCAACAGAGAGCCAGGTTTTGTTCTTCATGACTAAGTAAATTGGGTAAATAAGTTGGATAAATACAAACTGCCTCTCAGTTCATTTTGCTTTCCATGACTTAATTCTTTTTAGCAAACATCAGCATCTGTCCCCACCCAGTTCGCTATCACCGTTAGGAAAGAAGCAGTGCTGCGATATAATAAGCAAAGCTATGCACATGGAAAAGGATTGTCTGATGGAAAAATGAGCACTCTTGTTTTTGCTATTGGCTTATTTTTAATACAAGAGAGGTATTTTCCCCCTTTTTGGCATCAATAAAAGAGTCAGGGCTTAGTCAGATGGAACGAATTCTTTGGCTCCAAGAGAGAATGAAGATTAGCATTTGGGAATATTCCAATAAGGGGGCAGGATCCAAAGGGCAGAGAAGAGGGTGCATACCCTAAGGGTAGGGAGCTGAGTTGTGGTTCAATAGTGTGCTCTGGGAAGTAGCAGCATCTTTGGTGAGGCCTCATAAATGCTGAGGGACAGAACACCAAGTGCTTTAGTCTTGGCAAACCCAGAAAATGTCACTGCAGCTAAATTTGGCCCAGAGAGATGAGTGCAGCCCATGGAATCTCTACTCTCTCACAAACCATAAAAAGTTGCAATACGTGTACACCTGAATGTTAGGAAACAAATTTGTACTTATTGCCTATTTCAGAATGCTGAGTAGCCACGTAAAAACCAGTAACTTCAGCTGAGCTCTGTGTCTCACGCCTGTAATCTCAGCTTTGAGAGGCTGAGACAGGCAGATCACTTGAGGTCAGGAATTCGAGACCAGCCTGGCCAACATGGTGAAATCCTGTCTCTGGTATAAATACAAAAATTTGCCAAGCATGGTGGCACATGCCTGTAATCCCAGCTACTTGGGAGGCTGATGTGGGAGAATTACTTGAACTCAGGAGACGAAGGCTTCAGTGAGCCAAGATTGTGCCACTGCACTCCAGCCCTGTCTCAAAAACAAACAAACAAACGAAAAACAAAAACTTCAAACCAATAACTTCAGACAAATAGTCAAGCGTTTGTCTATAAGATGTCCAATATATGAATTTTTTGGAACACAAAGGCAGCAGTGTTTAGCTCTTTGGTTGGGATGTTTGATGTGGTGAGATGTAGGTAGTGTCTGACCCTCATCCTTGCTGAGGAAACATGGCAGCTTCTTTTCCTTTCGAGAACAGATGATGGAGAAAATTTGGCAGTAGGAACTGGGAGCCAAGAAAGGGTGCTAGCTATTAATAAGTTTTTCTTCACACAAATATATCAAAAGACCCATATTTTTGTATCACTTGGAATTTTTTATTTGATTTCCTGATTCATGTCATTCACTTCTTCATTCAATCCCTATAGATACTGAGTAAGGCATAATGGCAGGTAGTTTCAAGATTATTTTCTGATTTGATCCTAAAAAATGAGAAGTACAGCAGCCATTATATCTTCATTTTAAACTGAGCAGATGAACTGATAAGACTCACATGAGAGCGGGGCGCGGGGGCTCATGCCTGTGATCCTAGCACTTTGGGAGGCTGAGGTGGGCGGATCATGAGGTCAGGAGTTTGAGATCAGCCTGGCCAACATAGTGAAACCCTGTCTCTACTAAAAGTACAAAAATTACCCAGGAATGGAGGTATGCACCTGTAGTCCCAGCTACCGGGAGGCTGAGGCAGGAGTATTGCTTGGACCTGGCAGATGGATGTTGTGGTGAGCCGAGATCACGCCACTGCACTTGCCAGCCTGGGCAACAGAGCGAGACTTGGTTTCAAGAAAAAAAAAAAAAAAAAAAAAAAAAGAGTCACATGAGTTCCCCGTTTTCATCAGCTCGTGGTAAATGACAGAGCTGGCCACTCCCAGATCTTCAGATGCCCATTCAGTGCTTGCCAAGAATGATATTGAGTTTGACGACACAATATGTCCTCAGGCTCTTCTATGCTGTTACTTCTCATGGTTCCTTGGGGATCACTTTGCACTCTATCCTAACATGGGTGCTGTTTCAGACGATCCTGTTCCCTGAGGAGGGTACCAAGATATTCATTCAAGACTAGGTCACGAGGGCAGAACCCCTCATGAATGGGATGAGTTCCCTTACAAAAAAGACTCCAGAGAGTTAGCTAGTGCCTTCCACTATGTGATGATGCAGCACAGAGGTGGCATCCACGAACCAGGAAATGGACCTCACCAAACACTAAATCTGCCAACACCTTGATCTTGGACTTCCCAGCCTCCAGAACTGGGAGAAATAAATATCTGTTGTTTATAGGCGATAAATCTGTAGTTTTTTTATTACAGCAGCCCAAGTAAACTGAGCTCTATCTATCTATCTATCCATCCATCCTTCAGCTAGCTCTCTATCTATGTACGAGTTATGTATATGGATAACTCGATATGAATTGAGATGGCCAGCTATGCTGGGCATTGTCTTTTCAAGCACTATCTAATTTCATAAATAAGAAAAATGAAATCTGATGAACTTCACACAGTAAGACCCAGAGCTGGGACCTAAACATTCATTTGTTTTTGTACCAAAGCACTTGATGCAAACACACACATGCACATGTGTGTGCAAACAGGCATACATAGTATTTCCTTGAATGCAAATTAAAATCACAGTGCAATACTACTACATACCTATTAGGATGGCTAAAATAAAAAAGGCCGACACCATCAAGTGTGGCTGAGAATATGGATTATGTGGAACTTTCATGTACTGCTGGTAAGTGTCTATATTTGCATAATCACTTCAGAAAACTATTTGCAGCATCTGTTTGAGCTAAATATATGTCACCTGTGTCCTTGCAATTCTGCTTCTAGGTATAAACCCCAACATAGGTTTATCAAAATACGTGTACCAAGATTTCTATAGCAGCAAGCCGGAAAAAAACAAGTGTCCACCTACAGTGGAATAAATAAATAAATAAATTCATACAATGGGATAATTTGTAGCAATGAGAATTAATGAACGATAATTATATGAAATAACACAGATGACTCTCTCTATGTCTAATAGAAGAAGCCAGACACATGAATACATGGAGCATATGATTATGTCTATATAAAGTTTGCAAATAAGTAAAAATAAAATAACTGGCAGTATTAAAAGTCAGACTGGATGATCCCATTACTGGGTATATACCCAAAGGATTATAAATCATGCTACTATAAAGACACATGCACACGTATGTTTATTGCGGCACTATTCACAATAGCAAAGACTTGGAACCAACCCAAATGTCCATCAATGGTAGACTGGATTAAGAAAATGTGGCACATCTACACCATGGAATACTAGGCAGTCATAGAAAAGGATGAGTTCATGTCCTTTGCGGGGACATGGATGAAGCTGGAAACCATCATTCTGAGCAAACTATCACAAGGACAGAAAACCAAACACCACATGTTCTCACTCATGGGTGGGAATTGAACAATGAGAACACTGGGACACAGGGTGGGGAACATCACACACCGGGGCCTGTTGTGGAGTTGGGGGATGGGGGATGGGTGGCATCAGGAGAAATAGCTAATGTAAATGATGAATTAATGGGTGCAGCAAACAAACATGGCACATGTATACCTATGTAACAAACCTGCATGTTGTGCACATATATCCTAGAACTTAAAGTATAATAATAATTTTAAAAAGTCAGGCTGGAAGTCATGATGGTGGGTTGGGGGGACATGTAGTGTGTGAAAGATGGCATTGCAAACTTCTGAGGGTGCTGCTAAGATTCTGCTTCTTGATGTGGTTGCTTTTTACATAAGTGTGTCCACTTTGTGAAAATTTATTGACTTGTGCACTTCTCTGGGCACTTTTCTGTATGCATATTTCAATCAATTACATTAAAATTATTAGCTCCCCTGAAACTAGACCAAGATGATGATAGCCAGAGTTTCAAAAAAATGGATGTTGTTTAGACATGTAAAGTGTGGCATGATCTTTTCTCAAAAATTAATCTTTATAGTTAAAACAAGCTTTTTAAAGACTTTATATTTTTAGAACAATTTTAGGTTAACAGCAAAATTGAGCATAAGATGTGGAGACTTTCCATATGTCCCCTGCCCTGACACATGCATAGCCTCCCCTATTATCAACATCCTCCACCAAAGTTGTACATTTGTTACAAGGACACATCATTATCATTCAAAGTTCATGGTTTACCCTGGGGTTCACTCTTGGTGTTGTACATTCTATGGGTTAGGACAAATATAGAATGACAATTATCCATCAAGATACTACAGTATGATACAGAATGTTTTTCACTGCCCTAAAAATCATCTGTGCCCTGCCTATTCATCCCTCTCTTCCTCCAACCCCTGGGAACCACTTGATCTTTTTACTGCCAGACCACAAGAGAAGACAAATGGGAGAGTGAGACATGTTCCTAGATCTATCAGTGAAGGCTGAGTTGACTTTACCCCAATATGTTAAAACTATGTCTCCATAGTTCTGCCTTTTCCAGAATGTCATATCATTGAAATTATACAGTACGGAGCCTTTACAGATGGGCTTCTTTCACTTAGTAATATGCATTTAAGTTTCCTCCATGTCTTGTCATAGCTTGACAGCTCATTTCTCTTTAGCAGTGATTCATGTTCCGTTGTCTGGATGTACCACAGTTTATGTATCCATTAACTCCTGAAGGACATGTTCGTTGCTTCCAAGTTTTGGCAGGCGTGAGTAAAATTACTATCAAAATTCATGAGCAAGTATTTTTGTGGATATGTTTTCAACTCTCTTGGCTTAGGAGCATGGTGCTGGATCATATGTTAAAAGTATGTTTCATTGTATAAGACACTATCAAACTTTCAAAGTGGATATATCATTTTGCTTTCCCCCCGGCAATGAATGAGAGTTCCTGTTGTTCCATGTTCTTGCCAGCATTCGGTGTTTTCAACGTTCTAGATTTTAACCATTCTCCTAGAGACATAGTGATGTCTCGTTGTTTTAATTTGCATTTCCCTGATGGCATACGATGTGGAGCATATCTTCATAGGGCTTATTTGCCTACTCTATCTTCTTTGGTAAGGCTTCATTAAGGCATTTGGCGCATTTTTTATTGGGTTGTTTGTTTTCTTGTTGAAACAAGTTAATGGTTTCACATGTATGTGTATTGCTGCCAGACCACAAGAGAAGACAAATGGGAGAGTGAGACATACTCCCAGATCTATCAGTGAAGGCTGGGTTGACTTTACCCCAATACATTAAAAGTAAACTATATTATTTGATCTTTCCTTGCTTTTCGTATTACCTCTTTCTCTGGTCTCTCTCTTTACTACCACGTAACATATTGGTAATATAATAGAGAATACATTTTGTGAAATATGTTAATGTGCTTCTCTGCTTCGCATTTCTTTTTCTTGCTCTTTCCCTACTCTTCAAGACATGCCCATTTAGTTGCCTTGGGAAGGACTGGGATTGCCACAGAGGTATGCGAAGTCAAAGACACAAATTAGATTTTTCGGCAGGCTAATAATCTCGAAATCCAAACTTAGTCTGGAGAGAAAGGATTTTCTAAATTATTTTAACTGTTGTTAACATACCAGGAACAAGCTTGGAGAACTCAGATGGATCATAGACCCAGTACTCAGGTTTTTCCATAGTTCAGGGCAAACACCTCCTTTTCTGCCCTGCCTATGGTGTCTGCACCTGAGGGAGGCTTAGAGGAAGTGGAAAACTGGAAGCCCACCCCTCTGGACCTTGAAAACTGTAGTGAGAAGGAAGACAGAAGTAGAGCAAGTAGGTCAGATCCCAAAGGTCTCAGCCAATCACATGCTCTTCCTCCATGACCCCCACTTGAGGCTTACCCTTAAAGGAGATGGACTTTGGAAGTACCCAGTTACATATGGAAAGAGCCTGAGACTAATGGGTCCAGTGCATCTTTCTTGAAATATCCACTTTCACATTTCCAGGGTGTTGGCCCATAGAATCCACGGGAAGGACCAGAGGGTGTGTTGCAAGGGGATGCAAAGTGCTGAGTAGCCAGAGGATGGCCAGAACCCTGGCATCAGCTAAGCGGGACTGTCCCTGGACTACAACACCTTGGGGAAGTGGTCAGGACCGTGGATCCCATGGTATGTGCCAATGTGCCATCTAAAAATCCAGTAGTATCAGTTGCATTTCAGCAGCCGCAACTTTAGAAAACAGTTCAGCCCAGTCATTCTGCAACAATTCTCTTAGAGAGATTCTGGGAAGGGGACAAAATCACACCAGGATTCATGCTATACCTGTGGGAGGCTGAAGAGTTACCTGAAGGGAATGTTTAAATGACTGAATCAGACTGAACTTACTGGATCAAACTAAAATAAAATGTCTTCACTAACCAAATTGATGAAAATTCATTATGAAAACCAATCAGAGCAAAAAGGAAATGCTATTATCTGCACATTGGAGGTGGAGAGCAATCTGAGATCCTGCTATAGTAGGAGATGTTTGAAACAGTTAGGTGTACTGTTTCCATGCGCAAAAACTAACCTTGAAACTGATTTTCAAGCAAAATGAATTTAACTGCCTGAGGAGGAAATGACAGTTTTCTGAAGCAAAATGACTCATTGGAAAGTAGTGTTTTAGTAAGGATATCCCTGCCCACCTTCACAACACTGGATGGCTGAGAGGCAACTCCAAGGTCATCAAGCCCATTTCTTTTATTGTCTGGAATGTTTAACTGGGTCATGCATGGTATCACCAGTAGTTAGGGACAAAGTTGCAACTACAGCCTGGAATTCCAGACTTCTAGAATCATGTGTGTTCAACTTTACCATGCTGCATCTGCATTCTAATTTGACTTCTTCAAGTCCTGGATATGAAGACTGGAGGCCGTGAGCTTGGTTATGATTTCTCTTGGCATTATTTCCTAGTATGTGAAGTATGCTAACTCTGCATTTGAAATAAAGTAGCCACTGGGATCTGTTGACAATGTGTACCCAAAATAACTTTGTGCAATGGAATTAATGCTGTGCAAAATCCTCAGTCCTTTCAGGAATGTTTCTCTGTAAACTCTTTGGAAAACAATCCTCCTTAAAAAAAAAATCTGACTTAGTCATCACCATTCCAGTTTGGAGAATTCTTTACCTATTAGTATTTATATATGGCATAAATTAAAATGCATATTACAACTGTTGTTTTTTTCCCACACCACTGAATGGAAAATTAACAGAGTCCAGGGTTGAGAAAATGATGTGATACAATATAAACCTACTTTTTCAAGAAAATGACTGCAGCAACTGCATCAAGTACTGTAACTGGAAGTTCATTAAAGTCATCCACACATCAGTGAGCCTTCATCTACTGATATAGACAAAGAAACAGCACTCATCCTACAATAAAAAGTAGGATTGTGAGGTGAGGAAGATGGAATGGGGCACAAAACAATGAATGAAAAATGGCTAACCAGTTAGGACAACGGAAATAACTCACTTTTGTAGAAGGAGTTTTGAAATGTTCATGAAATGGAGCTTCTCTGGCCTGTCTACCTTTAGCCCCTACTCTCAGAGGCTTGGATTTAAAAGTGATTTATTCTAGAGAGTAATCACAGTTAGTGACAGGCCCTCCTTATGCTTCTGTGCC
This sequence comes from Rhinopithecus roxellana, assembly GCF_007565055.1. Taxonomy (NCBI): domain Eukaryota; kingdom Metazoa; phylum Chordata; class Mammalia; order Primates; family Cercopithecidae; genus Rhinopithecus; species Rhinopithecus roxellana. The sequence goes on from NC_044562.1 coordinate 27,365,943, forward strand.
CCTGTACAGGCCTGACAAGGTCATTTCCGTGATGGCTGGTCATACCGCTACCTCTTCTGTGCTGTCAAATTCTAAGTCACCGGAGACATTTTCCCCCACCCTCACTACAACAGTAGCTGCTGGAGCTTCTGAGGCTTAGTGGATGACACTGATATGTGGGCTTTTTGTGGCATATGAAGAGTTGGTCACAATCAATGTAAATGAGTCTCAGAAAGGGACCATCAGAAATCAACTTGTGTAAACTACAGTGTTTTTTTTTCTAGGCAATGAGCAGAAATGACAAAAGTGTGGGGAGAATTTCTATCAAACCTCTAAGTATCTCTGGGCTCATGGAATGACAAACTCAACTAGAAAAGTCAGGGAAAACTTCCTTTACTCAAAACTCGCCAGATGCAAAAGGAAAATCCAGTGGCTTCAGTGGAAAGAGCCCTGTAACTTTCTTAACTGTTTCTTGCCTATCCTTGCAGAAAAGGCTTATGAAAACACATGTGAATATCTATAATTATATCTATGTATGTATCTATATTTTTCTCTATACTTGTTCTTTTTTCATTTCCACAAATGGGATTACAAAATATATATCTCTTGTGCCTTGCTTTTCTCTCCCCTAATCTAGAAGATTATTCCAAAACAACATATAAAATTTAATTCATCTCTTTAACAGCTGTACAGTATTCTACTATATGGAGGTATCATAATTTCTTGGTATGAATTAATACTGTTTCTAGTTTTTGTTGTATACACATCTCCTTATTTAGAAGGCCATGTCCATTGTATTTGTTGGGCAACATAATTGTATATTTAAAATTTTGAAAGATTTTGCCAGATTAGCTTCCAAAAATGTTGCTTCCATTTTACATGTGCATCAACAGTCAATGAAAAAAGTTGCTTCTGCAACACCATTTAGACACATTAGGTTTCAATTAAACTTTTCAATATTTAAAACAAATTATTCTGTAATTGAAGAAGTAAAATAATCTCATTGTTTTGATTTGCATGCGTTTAATTATGTGTAAAATTGAGCATCTTTTCATTTATTTATTAGCTCTTTGTTTTTAATTTTCTGTGAGCTACCCACTGATAGTATTCGCTTATTTTTCTATTGGGCTATTCATTCTTTTCTTATTGATTTTTTTTTTTTTTTTTTTTTTTTTTTTTTTTTTTGAGACGGAGTCTTGCTCTGTCGCCCAGGCTAGAGTGCAGTGGCTGGATCTCAGTTCACTACAAGCTCCGCCTCCCGGGTTTACGCCATTCTCCTGCCTCAGCCTCCGGAGTAGCTGGGACTACAGGCACCCGCCACCTCGCCCGGCTAGTTTTTTTGTATTTTTAGTAGAGACGGGGTTTCACCATGTTAGCCAGGATGGTCTCGATCTCCTGACCTCGTGATCCGCCTGTCTCGGCCTCCCAAAGTGCTGGGATTACAGGCTTGAGCCACCGCGCCCGGCATTCTTATTGATTTGTTAAAGTCCTGTGTATACGATTAGAAATCTTGTCTTTTTCTGTTTATCATTTGTCTTTTGTGCTATCTATCTATTTATGTACATACCTACACACACATACATATTTATTTTTCTGATGTTTTAATTTATTTCTGTATGTATTTTGAATCTTATGAAATGCTAGAAAGTTTTTAGAGCTAAGAAACTTAAAACTGAATTTAAAGGCAGTTCAATTCTATTTGGACTCTCACTTTTTCTAAAATGAAGTGTCCTTGGACTTCTCCAAGAAATGCCAATTTTATTTCATTTTCCTAAGATAAAGTTCTAGAGGTAAACCACCAGGGAGAGGCACAATGAAAATACTCTCCTGCACTTGGGCATGCTGATGGCATTTGGTAAGGAAGGGATGCTTCTCTTCCATGAAAGAGCACTCCTCCATTCTAGGGAGAAAAGACTTGAGCTTAAAGGTTAACACGCTTAATCTCTACTAAGGAGGCGTCAGGAAAGATGCCATCTAGACTTGAGGAAATTTTCACAGAGTTCCCTTGAGGAAGAATGGCTTGTTCACAGAGAAGCGGAAAAGGAGGACACACCACTATTCAGGGTGAAGGGGTCTCTGTCATACTCCCAGTTCACATTCCAGGAAAATATAGCTAAGAGTGAGTAGACTTATGCACTTGGATTTTCTTCCAATAAGAATTAATATAGGCCAGGCTCGGTGGCTCACGCACGTAATCTCAGCACTTTGGGAGGCCAAGGTGGGCGGATCACCTGAGGTCAGGAGTTCGAGACCAGCCTGGTCAACATGGTGAAACCCTGTTTCTACTAAAAATACAAAAATTAGCTGGGCGTGGTGGTAAGTGCCTGTAATCCCAGCTACTCAGGAGGCTAAGGCAGGAGAATTGCTTGAATCTGGGAGGCAGATGTTGCAGTGAGCTGAGATTGTACCACTGCACTCCAGCCTGGGCAACAGAGTGAGACTCCATCTCAAAAAAAAAAAAAAAAAAAAGAATTAATATAAAAAGTTTAAAAAGTTTAAATGTGTTCCAACTACCATCATACAACATTTCTTATTACTAAAAGTCACTACATTATGTTAACATCGATGTAAATAATAAAGAAATGCGGAGATTTAATTATCTTTCTGACCTTAATGTAATTGATTCTGGGCTTGATGAAAGAATTGGTGACACATGCTAGGGTGCTGAACCAAAGAGGAAGGCTATGTAAACTATCATAAAGATCAAGTGTCACAGAAGAACCATCCACCCTAAACTCCCACCAGGTTTACATATACATCCTTATAGTGATAGCTGAGGAGAGGCTGCATCTGGTTGGGGTGGAAGAGTCCTTGCTCTCTGTTTCACCTTTCATTGACAGCTTAAGCCGAGTTTCCACAACAAATCTTACTGTTGAAAGCAACATGCCTCTGCTCTCTCAAAGCCAGAACGGTTGCAGTCCTTACCAATGTGAAAGGCAGAAATGTACTGCAAAATGTGTCCTGTGTAACTGAGTGACACAAATGCACAGTTGGCAGCAGGTTGTTTTTAAGTGGTAGGTAGAGGAAGTGTCCTTCCTGTATCTGGTTTGAGTTGCAGGCATTCCCACAATCATTTCTCCAAAGAGCGGGGTGCATTGTCAGCAGCAAAGACATCTTCCAAGGTGGCTGCGATAGGGCAGTGGCCACTGTCAGGGCTGCAAAGATAAGCCTAGACCTTCTAGGAGCACTGAGCTGGGAAAAGCCTAGGGGATGCGTAAGATCCTGCAGTAGCCAAATAGACTAAGGGGTTACAGCTGGCTAGAGGGAGCAGGGGAGGGGTGAAGGAGAAGGATCAGCAGCTCTAAAGGGTAGAAACAAGTTTTAGAAATATAGATGAGAATTACTGACTGGCAATGTAGTGGAGAAGGTTTAACAAAGAGAAATTTCAGTAGTTCTGTCCCAAAGAGATCTTGTTTTATCCATTCAGTCAAGAAGATAGAAAGAAAGGCGTTAAAACAGAAGTCAGAAGAGCAAATTGTGAAGTGGGAGAGTCACCTCTTAGCGACGTGAATTGCATAAATGGGACTTGTTGGCCCCTCTCTTTCCTGCCCTTTCTCCTTTTCCTCCAGTATTGTCTCTTTTCCTGTGGTTTTCTATATCTTTCATTCCTTCTAATCCTTTGGCTTTTTCATGTTCTCTAAATATAATGCTTTGGTTCAACATCCATTAAATGACACACTCTTATAGCATGAAATAATAGTTACTTCTGCTGTATATTGACTCAATTTAAATTTTTCTGCCTTCTCCTCAAAACAGGACAAATCACTAAAGGTGTAAGTAAGTTTTGTACTATCCTGGTTGGTTGGCTGCCCTGCCATTTTCCTATTTCTGTGGGAAAGACTTCTTAGCCAAAACTGACAGCTTAGTCCTAGGCTCCAGTACTTGTGTTAGTCACAGGGCAGCTTAGCGGTTGCACCCAAGTGAATCAGCAAGTGGTCATTCTTGCTGCCAGCTCTGCTCTACTTTTGTGACTTTGGGCTTGTAGCGGGGATGCTCTCTGTTGTATTCTTGAGTCCTCCTAGGTAGTTCTGGGACATGCATCTGAGTTCCTGTTACATTCCCTTGTGCCCAAATCCCGTTTGTGATGCTCTTCCCAGTTCTCTAGGACTTGGAGAACAAGAGTCGTTCTTTGATTTTGCAGAATTGAAGGAATAATTGCTTCCGATCCCAGCTAGGTTTGGTAGTAGACTGGTTATCTATAGTCATCCACTTTAGAAAGTGTGCTTTTGGCCTGGTCGTGTGCCTTCTCCTGCCTCCATTGTCTAGTTCTGGTTCTCAGGGCCTCTCTTGCTCTTTGTCAACCCCTTGCTGCTAATTCATTTGTCCAAATTATGTCACAGGACACTATAATTTGATTAATATGTGATCTTCAGGTGATATGTTTCCTCTGAGTTAATCACACACAAAAACAGCTCCTCTTACCACATCTAAGGTCTTCTTTTAAAAAATGAGTGAATTAGAGCATTTTCCTTTTTATCCAATGCAGCTTACCAATTTGCCACAGGCTGCTTTACCCGTGTGATTTTAAGGTATACATGGGGCACATATGGATGAGCTGGTCATTTCCATGCAGATTTAGGGTGGAGAAAGAAGGTTGGGAGGTGAGGGAGGTGGAGGGGGTGGATTGTCAAAGGCTGAATCCAAAGGCCTTAGTGTTTCCCTAAGATCATTTGTGCTGGGACAGTAACTACTTTATAAAAGTATCCCTTTTATATGGCTCTCCTTTTACCATTTTCATTTGGAAATGCAAGATCCATCTTTATCTAACAGAAGGCAAGCAGTTCCACTAAGCACAGCTGGGCTTCTTTATCCGTGGCTGATGTAACCCACTGGTTCATGATAATAAAGAGATGGAATCCCCACTTTCAACAGTGAGTTTAAAAGGATCCTCCTGCATTAGCCACGTGTAGGAATCTTTGATAAATGAAACAAGCCAAATATAAGTTAACTGCAATTAGGAGTGCATATTCTATTATTCTGTTGAAAATACTACTTGTAGAAAAAACTTCTTGTTAATTCATCAATGCTGAGTTGTTTCCTTCTTTTTATTTTTAATAAAATTTTGGAAACGACAACTGACTTTTAAAAATTTGTTTACTATATTGCTTTCATTTTCCAGAAAAGAAAAGTAGATTCTAAAAAGGTTAAATGATTGTGTAAAGTTGCTCAGTTTGTAATAAAATTGGGTCTAGAACTTTGGGTCTCCTGGTTTATGCTCCAGTGCTCTTCCTGTTGACACCTGTCCTCTGATTTCATGCCAGTTTAGCAGAGAACAATATTTCAAGAGGTATGTCTTGGATGTAAACATTGGAACCATCAGAGAAGCTTTACAAAACACAGATGTCTGGGACCTGTACTTATCAACTCTCACTTTTAATTGGCCAGGGGTGAGCCTTAAACAAGACCAGTATTTTATAAAAACTGCTCCAACGTGATGGTAATTTGCAGCTAGGATTGGAACACTCTGGTATTACACAACAGGTAATTCTGAAACTCGATGCCTTTCTCTTCTTCATTTCGTAATTCTGGATGGTACAGACCACAAACATTCTTTTGTTAAACTTAGCACCGTACCATCTCCTATTAATCTCACTTTATATACTTTTTAAACTTTCCTTTAAAGAAATGTAAGTATTTAGAAAAATAAGAAGAATAATTTACATAAACATCTGTGTTTCCACCATCCAGTATGGAAACTTGCTAACATTTAATCAAATTTGCAGAGTCCTTTTTAAATACTAATAGCTGAAATGAAACTCTTCAGACAACATTGAAATATACCCTTTGGGGCTCTCATTTTATTTCCAGGTTTTCCTTTGTTACAATTAAGGTCAAAGAACAGACAAACATTTCACTCCCTTTCTTATGCTTTTTCCCCTCCTAGGAATCTAGAGGAGAGGCTTACTTGCAATAAGGAAAATGCCCACCGAGCTCTCAGAGAGTTTTAAGATTCTCACAGCAAATGATGATGTTCTTGTGTTCTGGAGAGCACCAGATGGGTCAGGATAGTAAATACCTCATCCACATGTCAGTAGGAGAAAAATGGCTTAGTGAGAAGTTTAAGGAGGTCAGTTTTCATGCTCACAAAACGACTTGGGAATCACAGACCACAGACATGTATTTAAGAATGCAAAAATTCATTTGCTAAAGTTATGTGGAGTTATTATTTTCCTTGGCTGAGACTAATAATTTTCTTCTTTGCCCCATAAATTGGAGTTTTAACGTGTTGTTGCTACCACTTATTTCTCTTGGCATGTTAAATGACTGTGTTTCTTTGTTCCCACTGCTGTTTCTGTGTACCTTCTTTAGCTCTTTCTCTTGAGTAAATAGTCTAACTTTGCTGTGGCTTGTGTAGCAGCTTAGCACCCCCTCAGTAGTTTTTTTCCTCTGGCTATGGGACTTTGTTGACCGTATTCTTAGTAAATATGCTTTCCTTCCTTAGTTTCTGAAATTAGGGGGTGCTATTTACTGTCCTCCAACAGGCAATTATCTCTCCCGAAAGCATCTCAAGTGAGTTGGAATTCTGTTCTGATTGCAATTCTGTCCTTGTACAGTCAGGCAATGTCTCAGCCAAATAAAGTGATTCCCCTGGTGCACTCTGTATGGGGTTTTTCTCTGTTAAATGGCATCATATCCCGTGTTCTTATAATTTGTTGTTAAAAACCAACAAACAAATAAAAAGCAAAGATAGGTGAAGAGTTCGATCCTTAATCTATTTCAATTGTTTCCTTAGTTCTCATTTTAAGTCTACTGGCTTCGCTTTCCTTTTTTATTTATATATTTTTAACTTTTATTTTAAGTTCAGGGGTGTATCGCTCCCTTTTTAACATCTTGTCTTTTTAAAAACAATTATTTCTTTACTGCTTTTTCTTTTAAGTGCCGGGGTACATGTGCAGGATGTGCAGGTTTGTTACGCAGGTAAAGATGTGCCATGGTGGTTTGCTGTACCTATCGACCCTTCACCTGGGTATTAAACCCAGCATGCATGATCTCTTTTTCCTATGCTCTCCTCCCAGCTCCTGTGACAGGTCCCAGTGAGTGCTGTTCCCCTCCCATCTTGTCTTTTATAACTACGTCCCATACAACCCAAGATGAACTTGGGCTAGAGCTAATTGCTTTTCTCCTCTAAGCTTTTCCGCTCAGCACTTGTGCATACTCCATAGTTGTCAAATCAAATTTTTGCCAAGGCAGAACAGACCCGGAAGATCCAAGGAACTCCCGCAAGCAGATACATGTGTTTTTACAGGTTAATGTCAAGTACACCAAAACACATGAAGAGGAGGAAGGAGATTATGGGTGTGCAGTAGCTTGAAACACCACATCCACCCATTGAAGAAGTTGGAATATTGAAAACACAGTGCCATTTTTTTCACAGAAATAATTTCCTTTCTGTGCGAAGCGTTTTGAATATTAAAGTTAGAGATCATTTTCCTGTACTGTAGTTTGAAGACTGCAGTCGTGTAAACATAAGGAAGAACCATGATTTGCAGCAGAAGAGCAAGCTGTTTTCCTAATGGTTGAAAAGCATTTGCTACCTGGGAGGTGCAGGGAGGCTGAGAACACCACCCACCCGGGCAGAAACTCTTCCTCTCCCTCCCCCTGGAAGATGGCTGATGTTATAAAGTTGTGAGTCATTAGGTCTTCCCGTATGTCTCTGGTGTGCCTCTCAGAAATGTATCACAGAAGGCTAAATTGGATTTATACTTTCTTAGGTTAAACTGGGCTGCTTACATTATCTGCTCTACTAGAAGGACTTGATAAATGGATTGTTGGGGGGATCCTGTCCATATATGGTTTATGTTGTTCATCTTATTTAGAATTCCAACTTTTAAAATAGCTTACAAATGGCTTATAGTCATTATTGTTGTTCTCCTTTTTAAAAGTTCCATTGCATACTAATGAGCAGTTTAATGCTAACAGAAGCTACATTTCCATGAAAGCTGAAGTTTGCCATATGCTTAACTGCCGTTTCACACAAGCACCAAGACTGCAGAATGCAGAGTTGCCACAAATATCCAAGTGCAGAATTAGGTCCCATGTACAAGTATGTGAGTGAAGAATTTGGCTCAGGCATATACTCTCGGAAAAAAATTTTCCCATAGTTTTCTTTTCTCTAAGGTATTGAATGGGCCAATACTTGTCCTCATGTTTCAAACATTTCAGCCCCCTTGAAACGTTTTGATTGCCTCTTACATTGACTAGAATTGCACAATACTATGTTCCAAATGATATCTTTTTCACTGGCTTCATATAATTCTAGAATAAACCCTCTGCTTCATACACTATGCCCTCATGTATATTACTTCTATTTTTACTTCGGCTCTTCCTCTGTTTTCCTTCTACCATTTCATCCAACATGTTTCAAATTTGTGTAGTTGTTTATATTTGAGACGATCATACTTGAAACCAACAATACTCACTTTATTTTAAAAATATTTGTCTTGATGTAATTCCCAATTTTGGGACCTGGCACATCAAATTCAATAGAAAGAATGCAAGCCTTGGGAAGATGGAATAAACCCATGATGTAATCGGCAGAGTTGATGTGTTGATTCCACCCTTGTGGAATTAGGATCTTTATTTTATTAGCTTCTAAACTGAACAATAACAGAAACATAAAAATAGTTTTTAGCAGCAAATCTAAGTTTTAAAAATGTGAACAAGTAGATTTGAAAAAGAAGACTTGTGGTCTTGTACTTTTCAATTTTATTTTACTATTTTAATTTATCTAATTTCATTCAATCATCTGATATGTACCTAGGTACCTAAGATATGACTGGTGTGTGTGTGTGTGTGTGTGTGTGTGTGTGTGTGTGTGTGTGTGTGTTTTCATTTTAAAGCACCAGGTGTTTACGGGTAAGTTAACGCATGCTTGACTCAGTAAATCAGAAGACCTAGATTCTTGATCTACTCAAGCCTGGAAGTAACATGCCCTATTGGGTAGGGAGATGCTCATGAACCTGGGCTTCATCTTGTTGACAAAAGTAAAATGAGACACCAAGTTTCTCTGGTGCAACTTGACTTCCTGGGGGAAACCCAGTTTCATGACTCCATTTTTAGCTGAGTCTCCACTGTAGTTACCTGGAAGTATCTTTAGTTTCTGACATGTAGATTTAAAGCCTGTGGGTTAATTCATCTGCCTCAATTAGCTCCTGCCTCCAGCACTGTTCTGCCTGGGCCATCTGCTCAGAACTGGCCCTCTTAGCATTAGTTGACCCATCTTCTTCCACAATTACTTCTAATCTCTCAGTCTTGGTCTTCAATCACTTGACTAAGTGATAGGAAGGTCCATCTCTTTCACTTATGGCTGCCCTCATCTGTGTTTTTGACCAGCCTCGTGCCTAAACATTTACCGCCAATGGTCAGTTTCACCTATCTTGATTCAGCAGCTGGATTTCTAGAACAGAGTTTTTCCTTTCCTTCTCTCTCTCAGATGGACTTTCAATAAATTCGTAATCAATTAGAGGTTTATCTTTGCTCTTTGCTTATTTTGAGTTACCCCCAAAGCAGATCAGAAACAAGTATTTGGGCACAAAAAGTTAATTAGGACGATGATTTCAGGAAGCACAGGGAGGGAGTTAGGAAGGGAGACAGGGAAGAGAAGAAATTCAAAAAAAGAGTGTGTTCATGATTGGGGTTACTACTGTGGGAAACAGATTCAATCCCTGGGGGCCCTTCTGAGAGACTGCAGATCATTTAAGTAATGAGATATGAAGTTTCAGTTAGTTATCTACCAATCATTCTTCACGGTTTGAGGTTTGCACTAAGTAGGTGTTAACTGGACGTATCTAGCCTGCCTTGTGCACTCTCTTTTGGTCAGATAAAGCTCTCTGACAGAAGGACACAGGTGCTTGGGGTAAGAAGCCACCAGTATGTTCAGGAAGTACCTACCAAGCTGCAGGTGACTTCCAAGGTGAGCTGTGCCCCCCGCACAGGTAGGGCTCTGGCAGTGTCTCACACTAATTTCCAGTATTCAAACTTAAAATAACTGATTAGAAGCCACTGTTGCCAAAAATTAGGAAATGTTGGTAACCAAAATTTTATTTCCTGGATAAGTTATCTTTTTTGATAAGCTTTTTATACCAATGGCAACATCTGGGGTTCCTGAAAAGGAGTTAAATAGTCTTTTCCACTGTGGATGATAACTGAAGTGTATAGAAAGCATTGAAAGGAAAGCCAGAATTTAGAAAGGGTGTTACAAAATGCAAAGCTTTAGCTGTAACCCACCAAAGTTCAGGCCATTCTAAATTACGCTGCAATTTAGGTTTATGAGAATTATCTGTGTTTTTCAAATATAAGTATTGCGCATGTCTCGAATGCCAAACATTTTTATGAATGATAGGTCATGTTCACTATATTGCTGTTTGTAATTCTTTTTACTCACATATTTGTTATCTGGCTTGATGAAAAAAACATTTTGCTTGTGTCTTAAGTATAAAATATGCAGTGACTGAACCTGACATTCAACTGAGCTAGACTCCTATGAGATTAGCTGGGAACTGAACAAAAGATCTGTATCAACTCTGTTTCTAATTCCGAGTTGGGGGAAGTATGGGTAATCTAGATGAAACTCACATATACATAGTTTATTTGTACATATGGTTGTATAAGAGATTTGTAATGAGTTGTATATGCTTAATTTGAATGCTTGGTAAATTTTGGTTATACGTTTATGCATATGGTATGTGCATTAAGCCATTCTAAGGGTTGCCTTTGGTTATAAATTCTCAGTTTAAGAGCTCTGGCAAGGCAGACCCTGCTACACATCTGGTTGTTTCTTTGTTCCCAGGCAGTGACTCATTTTGATCAGATCTACTTGTACCTCCTACTTTCCAAGTAAAAAGAAGATAGATTCCAAAATTAAAATACCACCATTGATGTTTATATAAAGAAACTTAAATTTTTCCTATAGGTCTTAGAATTTTAGCATCCTGTGCTGGAAATTAACTTTAGAGAAATTAAAACATAGAGGTTTATGAAGGAACAGTGATTTTCCTAAGGTCATGAAGATAATGGCTTATCTTCAGCTTAGACATAATTTAGGTGATACACTTGCTTTGTTGACAACAGACTACCACAATTTGGATTGCTACTATGTCTGGCATCATGTAAAGTTAAGACCCATTTATGGGTTCCTTTCAACACAGCAGAAGCTATTGCAGTCATAAATTTCCTCAACTGAGGCAGCTGCTGTGCAAGATAGTAGTAAAAATTCTAACAATAATTTCTTTTTCTTTCTGAAGACTTTAGGACTTTATGAACTTTCAAACTACCCTTTACAAATTGAAGCGGAGCCACATGGCAGTAGGTCCTGCCAGAAAGCAGCCAGTGACAAGAAGAATCTTGATTGATACACATTAAGAAAAAATGCTGGGAAAAAAGGAAGGGCAAGAGCTGTTAACTTAGGCAAGGGGTACTTATACAAAGCTTTCAATCCTAACCAGGCGGTGCAGGAAGAGAATGACCTGGTTGGCAAATGGCAAAAGGAAATACGAAGCTAAATGTCAGAGTAAACACTCTTTCTTTGTTTCTCCCCAAAGAGTGCCAACACATTTTTAATTCTCAACAGATATATTAAACCTAGAGCTAAACAAGGTACAGATTTATCTTTCTGAGAATAAGTATGTATTAATTCTGCAGCAGTGTGGAGAAAGATTGAATTGTTTATTCCATGGTCAGTAATAAACAAAAACACACAAAGAAAAATTATTCCCTTAGTACACCATAGACCTCTCACTGTCTGCTTTTGTTTTATAACTATCGATGTTTATAACTATCAATGTTTATAACTATCAATGTTTTCTGACTTCTTGTCAGAAAAGATGACTGCATTGTAGTTAGAACTTATCCAAACAAAAGTAGCAAATTTCTTTGATGCAATGGTGATGTTTTTTGGAAATGGATTATTTAATGGGTTATAGGCATCCCTTTTCTTTGTAATATTCTAAAGGCTGAACAAGTTATTTAAAATACAACATGCTAATAACAAATACCACATTCCTTAAAGTAAGCAAGGAAACAAAGGACTTCATATTTGAGTACAAAAATATGTTGATGATTTTACTTCAACAAGGAAAGATAAAACAAATTTAGAACTGTAACTGATAGTTTAATCTAAATTGAAACCCATGGAATAGTCAAGAGTTGAAGACACCTGCCACCAGGATACTGAAATCTGAGAAAATGTTACTTGCACTTGACTGCAATTGGAGGTAATTTAATTGCAATTACTGATCAAAATCAGTTGAATGACAGTCTAATAAACTCTGCTGAGGTAAGTATCATTTTATTATAAATATAATTTATTATTTTCCCTGCTGGAAGTAAATGAATGACAAAATTAAATGCCATTTTTGAGACATCTAAACAACAGCTATAATCATAACTTTATAACATCCTTAGTCCATTTTCTGATCTGTGACTCATAAATCAGAAAGCCATAAACTTGTGTCTGCTTGCATGACTGGAAAATTAATTTCTCTCCTCTGAAGGAATGGAGGAAAGACATTTTTTCTCAACTCTTTGACTACTGAGGACAAATAGAACAAGAAGTTGAAGATCAGAATGGAAGCAATGTGCTTAGTTTAGATAGTTTGATAGTTTATGCACAATGTTTAATCTAAGTGTTAGTTTGCAGGTGTTAGGCTAAAGAGATGAAACTGAACTTCATCTTCAAGATCTTTTCAGTCAGAGAAAATTTAATGGATACTGACGTACTTAGAGCTTATTTGAATTTACTTGAGTCTTCTATCACAAAGATATAATCAGAAGAGGGAAAAAGAGTTTAATTGTTTGGAAAGGACACCAGAAAATATTTTTCGAGCTGAAAACAAGAAGAAAAGTGATGGTGGAGTGAGATGTGGGGTAGAAGAGCATAATTGGTTTCTACCTTGAGCATACTAACTTGATGACAATAAAAAACACCTAAGTGACGTCTATGTGGGCACAGAAACTGGGTCAGGCTCTCAGACATATTTGCTATGGAATAACACAGGGTTTCTAACTCTAGAAATCTAAAGCAGCTGCACCATTAGATCATGGTTTGGCTAAATGCAAATGGATAGTTTGCTAGGGCTACCACAACAAAACACCATCGACTGGGTGGCTGAAACCACAGGATTTTTTTTCTTCTTCTTTTTTTAATTTCACAGATCTGGAGGCTGGAATTCTGAGGTCCAGGTGTTGGCAGGGTTGGTTTCTTCTGAGGCCTCTCTTCTTGGTGTGTAGATAGACGTCTTCTCCCTGTGTCTTCACATGATCCCCCCGATTCTCCTCTTCTAGTAAGGACACCAGGTGTATTGGATCAGGTCCCACCCTAAGGAAGGACCTCATTTTAGCTTAATTATCTTTTGAGAAATCCTATCTACATATATTGTCACATTCTGAAATACTGGGAGGTGCAACTTCAACAAATGAATGGTTTGAGGTCATAGTTCAGCCCATAACAGATGGGTTGTGTGAGATTTGGAAGTTTTATTGCAGCTAATAACACTATGAAATGTCTTGGTTGCTTAAATAATGGTACTCTGTGCTATAGCTATTCTGAGAAAGGTAAGTGGGGAGTTAAGACAGTGATTTAATTAATCTTTAAAAATCTCTTTTTGGGGAATAGTCATTTTGACTTTTATCCCCTAGGTTTTTCATCACATACACCCTGTCTTTGGGTGGCTCCAGAAGAAGCAAAGCAGCACAGTAGAGCTGTCACAGACCCGTGCCACCTGCAGAGTGAATGAGACATGTCATTGCCATCATGGCTAGTCAGGTCTTGTTGTGATTGTCAGGATTTGGAAACATCTTACTGCTTCCTGGTTGTGAGTTTCAAAGAAGGGAAAGCAGCCAGTGCTCCCAGCTCACTTCCTGTTCTTTCTTCTGCAGCCAGGTGCTGAGACACCAGCTCTTCGGTAATGCTACTTAGAATGTCTCTTTATTAACTACCTAAGGCGAACCTGCTGTAGGAGAAACCTCCGTATTGCTCCTGTTTGCCCAATTAATTAACTTCCACTAATTGTTCCATCACATCATTTGTACTAATTACTTGTGTGCATTTTGTCTTAAAGAGAGATTTCCAATCAAATTTACAGTTTGCAGATGAGATTGACTTACATTGTCTATTGTTGGGTTCTCTTAGCATGTAATAACATTCCCATGAGTTGTCCCAGTGATTACCAACCCCAGACCAGGTGCTTCCCATGCTGTTAAGACTCCATGAAGCAATGCTGCCAGGTGCTTATGTTAGGATTATGTCAGGGGTGATCTGTAGGTATGTGAAGCTGTGTAATATTTTCCTTAAAGCACTTCTCCCTTTGATGAAGGTTAGCAGTTACACAGACAAGGGAAACATTAAGGTCATCTAATCTAAATGTGTTTGACTTTGTTTGTATAACCTGAACTTGAATAGCCCTTCACAATGTGTAAAATTTAGTAAAAGAACATTCACATTAGTTGTTTTGAGACTCATAGCATCTGTGTGAATGGGATGAGGAACTTTGTTGATGAAGACATTTTGCCTCAGAAGTTAAGCAAAGCAATATATTTATTTGAGTGGAGTCACTGTGGTTTCAAGTATGCATCTATTGACATGTTGTCCAAAACAATATTGAGTGAAAGTACCATGGCTTCAAGTTTAGTATTTTTTCGATTACCGCAGAGAATACTTGCAGAGAACCAAGTCAGCCCCTAAGCCTGATTCACTGTGTAACAGAGCATTTTTTCTTTGACTAATCATGATAATTAACACAGTATGTTTAAGAAGATTGACTTAACTTTATGTTTTCAATAAAACAGTGACAAGAATCATTGTAAATCTTCTATTTTTATTTGTAAACTTTAAAAATCATTTCCTTGCCTATTTTTCAGGGCACCTGTAGACGAATGACATAATGATACTCTGAAATCTCCAATAAATTAAAGTGCTTCTTCTTTCTTATTTGTGAATAATTTTTCAAAGTTGATATGCTTAGGATGAATAATTGCACTCAGGGGAAAAAAATCTACAATTGTTTTCTAAGGCTCAGAAAGTCCTTGAAAGAAGTGAAATAAGTGAGACAGATTACTCAATGGGAAGTAATTACTCTTCAAAAGTTATAAAATATTTTAAAACTTGTCAAAATCCTACTTTAAAATCCATTGAATCAATAATTTTCTTGTCCTACTCCTTTTTAATTTGCAAACTTTTTTTCCTGGATTTTCTGTAGCTCTTTCTCAGCACCCCTATCTTTAGTATTATTGATTATTCAACAGTTTGACTGAGGTACAAAATACTCTATGTAATGTGACCTGAGTATGAAAAGTAGGTCTGAGATAAGAAACCAGGCATTCTGGCACAGGGTCCAGGCACATGTCTAGATGTGCCAGTTTAGATATTCACCTATACCTGATGTTTTCCTGATTCTAATATTTATTTTTCTTCTGTTTGAGTGATTTTCATTTCTGAGAAATTTTTAATTACATTTACAGTCTCTTTAACAGCATCCTGAGAGGCATTGGGTATTAAGGTAGTCTCACAGTTTTATGTCTCTTTCCTCTTCCTTTCTTTATGCCCCTTGTCTGCATGATATTCTAAGTTTGTTTTACTTTGATTGTTTAGACTGGAAGTGACAGAAATTCATATTCAAAATAATTTAGGCAAAAATAGGAATTTATTAGTTTATGTGACTTGGATGCCTGAGGTAAGATCGATCCATCTTCAGGCAAGGTTTAAAGTAGGGGATTCAAATGAAGCTGTCATGGCTGTCACTCTCTCTGCTTCTCTGTCATTGTCGTTCTTTCCTATCTTTCAGTTCTGCTTATTTCTGGTTTATGTCTAGTTACTGTTGCAACAGAAGGAACCATGCTAAACTTTCCACTACTTTCATGGTTTTCTTTGAGTCAGGAACTCAGAGAGGGCACAGTGTGGTTAGCTTTTCTTTGCTACACAGTGTCTGAAGCCTCAGCTGGAAAAGCTCAAAGTCTACATGGTGACTGGGGACTGGAATAATCTGAAGGCTCATGTGCTCACAGGAATGATGGTTGCTGCTCGTGGTTCACTTGGACTTTAGCAGGAGTCGTTGGACAGAACATTCACCTGTTCCTGCTCTACGTGGCTGCTTGGGCTTCCTCACAGCATGGTGGCTGGGTTTCGTGAGGAAGCATCCCCCAAAAAGCCAGGCAAACCTGAGTTGCCATTTATGTTCTAGTCTCAGAATCACATAGTGTCACTATTTCATTTCCTAGATTCAAGGGGAGGGAACATAGGCCCCATCTCTTTATAGGTGGCATATCAAAGAAGAGCATGTGGGATGAGAGACATATTTGCAAAATACAATTAGCCACTGTTTCATTCTCAGCCTGGCTCTATGCACATGATGGCAAAGATGGTCAACAGAAGCTCCAGGCATACATTATCCCTATTGCTGGAGATCTCAGAAAGAGAAAGACTCTCTTTCCCACTGTTATTGTCAATTCCAAGAAAAGAATTCTAACTGGGCAGCCTGGGTCACATGTTCACCCAGTCACAGAGCAGTGGGACCATGTGATTGACAACAGATGTTGACAAGACTACAGTAAACCAGGGACAGTCAATTCCAAAAAGCAAAACAATTATTTTGATACCGGGAGGAAAAAAGAGTACAGAAACAACAAATGCTGATTATAGTTGGTTTCTTTAATCACTAAATGTTACGCACTGTCTCCTCCTTTATCTAAATCAACTGCTGGATCACCAGGAAGCCTGTATTTTTCTCTGTGATTGCACTCATCCAACTATCTCACAATTGTTGATTTGCCTTTATGCCTCCTCCACTAAAGTCTAAACTGTGTACATTCACGACCATGTCTTCCTTGACACTATGTCTGTGGTGTCACCTGAACTCTAGATCCATGGTTTTCACAGTGTGGTTTCTGAATCTGCAGCAGCGGCATCACTTGGGGACTTGTTAGATAAGCAAATTCTCAGGCCATCTTTCCCATCCTGCTGTATCAAAACTCTAGGGCTGGGGCCCAGCACTCTGTCTTTTAATAAACCCTGCCAGGGATTCTGAAGTAGGTCAAAGACTGAGAACCATTGTTTAAGATGCTTAGAAAGGTTTACTAACCATTGAATGAGCAAAGTGAATATCCCCCAGGACTTTCTGTGAAAAAGTTCTCTGGCCAGTGGTTTGGGCTGCAGGCGTATTGAACATTTGTTTGATCAAAAGTGAACCCTTTGCCAGGGAAGATAGTTGTCCCTGGAAGAATTGGAAACAAGAACTGAGAAGGAGGCAGTGCCCCTCCAGCCAGTTGTAAATAGGTCTCCCAGGAGGGCTTCAGGGAGGGGGCGAGGAGGATCCTGTCCATCGTTACCAATAGGAGGGGCAAGTGCTTATAGAGTCAGTGCTGCCAGGAACCACCAGGACATGGAAAGCTATGGGAAGAAGTGCTGCTTCTCCTTACATTTGCATTTTCTTTTCATCATGTTGACATGAACTCAGTATGGCAAAAAGATAACTTATTCCAAATAGCACAAGATGTTTTCCCTGCATAGCCCAACCTCTGTGCCTATGCTTGAGACACACAGAGACTAAAGCACATGTGGCCAAATTATCTCCTTGTTACACATGTACAACTACTAATGATTTCAATAGGAGTTGCTTATAATCACCAAGGGTAAGATTTGGCCCATGCAGCTTAAATTGAACTAAAGCCCAATTTGTAATACTTCAGTCGAAAACCAGCAGTGATTATAAGACTAGCATGTGATTAAAGCTTCACCTTCAAAATCTGCTGTCCAGAAATAAGAAAAGTTTTAAAAATCATTATGTACTTTTTTAACTTGTGGTAAACAGTGGATTGTTAAAAACTTCCAGCCTAAGAAAAGAATTAAAGTATTGGGGGAAATTGAATATTCAGGGTGGCTGTTTTTCATTATGCTGCAGCTAATGAAAAAAGTGAGACTTCAAATAGGATTCTGCTTTCATTGTTTCTACTTCCCCAAAAGGACTTTCATTACATTTTCTGAAATCATATCTATGCCTTTTTTTTTTCCTGAAGTCAGTCTTACCCTAGGAAACAACATTCTATGAATTTTCAAATTCGCAGTTTTCAGTTATTGCTTTAATATTCTTCATTTCCATTCGTATGGTTGTGCAATAAACTACACCAACACTTAGAGGTTTAAAACAGCCACTTATTTTGTTCATGCTTTTGTGGAGCAGAAATTCATAGAGGGCTCACGTGGTAGTCTCTCTCTGCTCCACCTGGTAATGGCTGGGGCTGGAGGGTCTGCAGGATCCACATCCGGGATGATTTCTTCATTCATTCTCGTGCCATTCTCCCTCTCCATGGCCTCTCCATGGGACTTGGACTTCACACAGCATGGAAGTCTCAGGGAAGTCACCCTTTTCCTCTACCTGTCTTCCAAAAGACAGGAAGTGAACTCCTGCCAAGCTAGTTAATGCCTCACTGAGAACTGGGGCAATATCACTTCCATCATGTCTATCAGACAAAGCAGTGACAGGACCCGCACCAACTCCAAGGGAGGGAACAAGATTCTGCCTACTGCTGGGGGAATGACAAGGTCCCAGTGCTAAAACACGTGTGGGAGATGATAGATATTGTCATGATCATCTTTAGAAAATGCAGTCTGCCACATTCTCAATACCTGAGTGAGTTTAACCTATCCTTATTTCCACAGGCATTCTGAACTTTTGTGTCCAGTTTATAATATCCTGTCCTGTTATCACAAAAAACAAACAGCATGTCATTTCCTATTGTAAAACGTGCAGAATCCATTCAGTGTTTATACAAAGGGAAAATGTGTATCCAGATTTAAGTGTTTAAATGACTGAATTATAAAAGTATAAATCACACTTATCATGTGTTGGGTAGAAATGTAAACAAAAATAAGTAACCTGCCTTTAGAATTATGGAAGTTGTCTACCTGAGTACCCCAGTTTACAGATAAGAGAGTCTGGTGAGATGGCCTGAGCACACACAGCTAATTTGCCTTAGTTTGGGATTCCCCCAGAGCAGACTTTGAGACAGGGACTTGGTTATGGTCTGTTTGGGAGGTGATCCTAAGAAGTGGATGTAAGGAAATGGAGAAAGTGACAGGGAAGGGAGGGAACCCCGTGAAAGGCAAGTCAATGAGTGGGTTACCCTGTGAGCAGCTGAGGTGCAACGAAAAAACTGCATGATACACACCTGAGAAATGTACTTCCAGAGGGTGGAGGGAGAGCCTGGGGAATTTATCCACTGGCTGCCGTCCTCCGTTGGTTGATGGCTGCCTCTGGCCGAGCAGTTAACCACTGTTCACGGATGAGCCAGTCCTTATGATGCCAGAGAAATCCTCAGGCAGAGAACAGAGGTGCTGCTGCTTCAGATGGGACGTTGACTGTGCTAGCAGCTTGCCCTGACAACTGCTGGTGGACTCAGGGGCTTCAAGGTGGCACGGGCAGGGCCTCAACAGCACCAATGGCACAATTGGTGGAATGAATTTTAAAGTGCCATAATCACTATCATTTATCATGCACTTACTGTATGTCAAGAGATTTGTATGTATCATTTCAATGAATCATTGTAATAATCATATGAAATAAATAGTAACATCATTCCTTTTTGATAAATGAGAAAACTGGGGCTGATAGAGGTTTAGTAAGTTCTTCAAAGCCATTTGGATGGGAAGTGGCAGAGGTGGAAGGTGAACTTTAATCTTTTGGATGCCGTAATCCTTGCTCCTTACCATCATATGACTCTAAAAACACATGCGTGTGTTCACTATGATACATCATCCGGACTTCTGCAATGGTCTCCCAATCCTTCTCCCTGATGTCACTCTTGCCTCCCACGGAGCAGTCAAAGTGGTTTTGTGACAACACAACCCAGATCCTATCTCTCCCTTCCACTAGCTTCTCCTTGCATTTGGAATAAAATTCAAACTCTGTACCAAGGCCTATGAGGCCCAGTTTGATCTAGCCCCTTGCTCCCTCTTCAATTTCAATTCCCACGGTTTCCTTGGTCCTTTACGTTCCAGCTGCACTGGCTTGGTCTCTTTTCTGTCCCTCTGACATGAAAGTTTGTTCCTGCCTCAGGGTCTCTGCACTCACTCTTCCCTCAGCTCAGAATGCTTTTCTTCTGGACCTTGGTAACTGGATCCTTCTTATTACTTTGATCTCAGCTTAAATGTTACTTCCTGAGAATAGATTTCTCACCCAGATTATGAACCCAACAAATCAGATTGCTATTAAGCCTAAGCTGTGAGTCTTTGGTGGCTCCCTTTAGCTTTATCAGTTTATTGAGAGAGACAGAGACAGAGAGAGACAGAGAGAGACAGAAAGACACACACACACACACACACACACACACACACACAGAGAGAGAGAGAGAGAGAGAGACTGAGAGAGGAAGGGATAGATAGGAATCTGGGTTATGTTTTTACAAGACCACTCTGGCTGCTCTGTGAGAGGCAAGATTGACATCAGGGAGAAGGGTTGGAGACAATTTCAGGGATCCAGATGAGATATCATAGTGACCACACAAATGTGTTTTTAGAAGACACACATACACACACATGCACACACATACACACACAAGTTTGTTTACAGAAAGTGACATTACTGTTTTTGCACATTTGTCCCTGAGCAGCATTTCTGCCCTGATGTCATCAACATTAATAAATACTTGTTGTTTTAATCAGGTAAGTCACACCAGAGTATGTGTGTGTGTGTGTGTGTGTGTGTGTCTGTGTGTGTGTGTATTATATGCACACATTCAAATCTGTAGGAGAATGGTCTAATTTGAGAATAATACACAGGCCCTTCATTGACATTCTCCATCATATTTCTGGCTCCATCCTCACATATGGACATCTATGAACTGTTCTTTTGAAACAGCTTTATTGAAGTCCATTTTACATGCTTTGCACACATTGTAAACATACAGTTCAATGACTTAATTTATACAGTGTGCATCATCGCAATCCAGTATTACAGCATTTCTATGACCCCATAAAATATCTGCATTCCCATTTATATTTGACTCCTCTGCACCTCCAGTCTCAGATAACCACGGATCTGCCTTGCGTCTCTATAACTGTGCCTTTTCTAGAAATTTCATATAAATGAAACTTTACTACATTTAGTTTTTTTGTGTCTTTTTTTTTTTTTTTTTTTTTTTTTTTTACTTAGCATAATGTTTTAAGTTTCATCCATATTGCATGAATCAATAGTTTGTTCCTTTTTATTGTATGGCTATACCACACTTTTAATCCTTTCACTAACTGATAGCCATGTGATTGCTCTCAGGTTTTAGATATTATAAAATAAAGCTGCTAAGAAAATTTGCATGAAAGTTTTTTTATGGACATATGTTTTCATTTTTCTTAAGTAAATACCTAGTAATAAAATTGCTGGGTCATATGGTAAGTGTATGTTTAACTTTTTAAGAACCTGTCTGTGTTTCAAAATAGCTGTGTCATTTGTACCAGCAATGTATGAGTGTTTGAGTTTTTCCATATCTTCACCAACACTTGGTATTGTTAGTCTTTTTGATTATAGACATTTCAAAGCTATGTCTTGATATCTCATTGTGGTTTTAATTTGCATTTCCCTAATGACTAATGATGTTGAGCATCATTTCACTTGCTTATTAGCCATTGGTATGTCTTCTTTGGTAAAATGTTGATTCAAACTCAGCTTTTACGGAATTTTCTTTTTCTTCTTAAGTTTTAAAGGAGAGTAATATACATATATTTTGAGATGGAGTCTTGCTCTGTCACCCCAGCTGGAGTGCAGTGGCGTGATCTCGGCTTACTGCCAGTTCCACCTCCTGGGTTCACACCATTCTCCTGCCTCAGCCTCCCAAGTAGCTGGAACTACAGGCGCCCACCACCACACCCGGCTAATTTTTTGTATTTTTAGTAGAGACTGGGTTTCACCATGTTAACCAGGATGGTCTCGATCTCCTGACCTTGTGATCTGCCTGCCTTGCCTCCCAAAGTGCTGGGATTACAGGACGTGAGCCACCGCGCCCAGCCAAGGGACAGTAATATTTTTAAACCTCCTTTGTTTGTTACTTTTCTTTCTAAAAGCATCAAGATTGTTGCTTGGGTGATGGTGTCATGGTCAGGTTATGTCCATGTATTAAGTGGTATCAGAGGTCATTTCAAGTGTTTCCTAAACTGGTGTTTCGTGGAGGAATATTTTAGGAGATGTTAAATGTCTTCCTTTGTTAAAGAAATTTGGAAAACTCTGCTCCCTATATCCCTCATTTTAGAAGGCATAATTTTGTCAGTATGCTAAAGGCTCTGAGAAGTTCTGCAACAACAACTTGTTAACCCCTTAACCCAATATCTTTTAAATATACTTTAGCATAGATAACATTAATAATTAATTATGACTAGTGGTATTAACATATTGGTGAAACAATTCTTCCAAGCTGCTTTCTGTGGACCTAATTAGTATTTGAACAATGAAAAATGAGGACCAAGGAGTTTAAATTATTTGTTCAAGTTAGTGCAAATTATACAGTTTTCTCAATACCCATCTTGGTCCTCTTTATCAGGGCTCCATTGGGTGACTATCAGCATCTGTCTAAAAACAAAGGAGGTGAGACTTAGATACATGTAATCAATTCCAGTCATCTGGTTGGCACAGAAGGCGTTCCAAAAGACCTCCTCTCTTTCACACTCACCTAGTGGGATACAGGCATGCCCTGCCAATGTGCTTTTTCCCCATTATGTTTTTAAAGATTCATCTTAAGTTTAATTTAAAAATTTAATATTTATCTGTCAGGTGGGGCTAGGGAGACCCTAGTCGGAAGCTCCTTCAGTGGAATTCATTGTGAAACAGTCAAAAATCTGGATTCTCAGGCTTCCTCTTTTTATTGCAGAATTATTTGATTTAGTCTTTCAATAAATATTTATATGTATTTATATAATATATACATATTTACATATTATATATTATATTTCCAGGTAGGTAGCAGCAATGCCCTAGTGAAAAAATGCATAGTCTCTGAGCTCATGGAGCATATAATTTAATGGAATGAATGTAAAGATAGAGACAAGCAACACATGCATGGATAGATGGTGTATTATTCTGTTCTCATGCTGCTGATAAAGACATACCTGAGACTGGGTAATTTATAAAGGAAAGAGGTTTAATTGACTCACAGCTCCACATGGCGGGGAGGCCTCACTATCATGGCAGAAGGTGAAAGAGGGGCAAAAGTGCATCTTAAAAGGCAGCGGGCAAGAGAGCATGTGCAGGGGAACCCCCTTATAAAACTATCAGATCTTGTGAGACTTATTCACTATCATGAGAACTGTATGAGAAAAACCCACCTCGATGATTTAATTACCTCCCAACAGGTACCTCCCACGACATGTGGGGATTATAGGAACTACAATTCAAGATAAGATTTGGGTGGGGATACAGCCAAACTATATCAGATGGTTATAATGTCAGGTAGCGTTATGTGCTATGAAGAAAAATAAAACACAGCAAGGGGCAAAACAATAATAAAAGAACAATAGAGGGAGTTATTTCAGTAGAGCTTTGGTTGAAAATAGAAGAGTCATGTGACTGTCTTTGGGAGGAAGGTTTAAATCACCTGAGGAGAAGTGCAAAGACCCAAGCCAGGACTGGGCTTGGTGTGCCTGGGGGGCACTGAGTTGAATGAGCGAGGGGAAAAGTGGAGGGAATGGGTGGGGCTGGGAGCTCAACAGAGCCACAGGGATGTAAGGGTTCCTCTGGACTTCACAATCCAGCTGGGAGTCATAGTTTAAAAATGTGAAAATGAACTCTATGATTAATTTTTAAATATCTGCTTTTCCATATGGAGTTTTTATGGAAATGATTAATGTTGCTCCAAAACCAAAGATGGAATAGGAAGGAAATTTTTAGATAATTTTGGGAATCATAAACAATTTTCTCATTTTTGAATATACACGGCACACACACACAAACACACACACGTGCATGAACACACATTTCTAGGAAGTTTAGCACTAAAAAAAAACTAACTTTCTGTAACACAACATATATCAAAATATTTTCTCATGGGACTCTTTTGTTTGTTAAAGAACAACCTGAGAAACAATAGTGTGGATAGTCTATTTTATAAATTGATGACTCCCTCTTCAGAGTCACTGTTTGATAAAGAACATCAAGGACTTCTCCAAGTTCTTTGGCTGCTTCGCAATTATTAGGTTGGTGCAAATGTAATTGCGGTTTTTGCCATTCGAAGTAATGGCACCAACTTAATAGAAACCTCAGGGATTAGTTTCTTCAGCTTCCTGTAGACATATTTCTGTTTTGTTCACAGGAAATGTTGAATGCTGTGCATTTGATATGCACTTAGTACATGGAACTGAGAGGATGTGCTAAGAGGTTGAAAGGTGAAACCTTGTCTCTACTAAAAATTCAAAAATTAGCCAGGTGTGGTGGTGCATGCCTGTAATCCTAGCTACTCAGGAGGCTGAGGCAGGAGAATTGCTTGAAATCAGAAGGCGGAGGTTGCAGTGAGCTGAGATCACGCCACTGCCCTCCAGCCTGGGTGACAGAGTGAGACTCTGTCTCAGAAAAAACAAAAAAACAAACAAAAAAAGGTAGACAGCTGACACATTTTACTTTGAAGTATTCCCCCAGGTTTTTAACATGCCAGCTAGAAGGATCAAAATTAATAAAGATGGGAAATGTACAGTCTTATTCGATACTGGCTCAATTGTTTGGACAGCTCTTCTAAAGTCTAGTCTTCTGATTTATGGCCCATCTGAAATATAATAATCTAAAGAGTCTGTTATAACGACATTGTTAAATGCTAAATAAATTCCATTGTAGCTATCAGATGAGAAATGTACCATCAATAAATAATATCTTTCAAGACACAAAAAATAAAATTCACATGAAATTTTATGTGCTTCAGAATAGCGTAATCCCTGATTTATGCAGGGAAATCATAAACATGAATGTATGCATATTTATGGGATGTGAAACTGCGAGACTTGGCATGCTGCCCCTCAAATGCTGCTTCTGAAAAGGGCAATAAAGTCCACCTGTTACGACTTTCTTTAGACCCTTTGTAAATGTAAAGCAGGCCAAAGAAGTCTTGATGTAACATTTCATGTATGGCTTCCAGAAATTGGTCTCATTGCCTTGTACCCCACGTCAGAGAAAACTCAATAGCCCAAAACAAACTTCAGGAAAAGAAATGACTAAAAAACCAGTTAGCCGAATCAATGTCCTTATTCGCAACTTTTTCTTCATGGGGCATGTGGCAGTGGTCAGTGTGTGGTTTTCTGCTTTGGATATTCTGGATATCCTTTGCAAACGATGCTTGTAAACAATTGGGCTTTCACGCCAAAGGCCTCAAGGAGGGTGTGCCTTCATAAAGAGGAGCGTGTGGGTGCTCTTCTGAAGTAATGCAGCAGAAAGAGCATTGCTGTGGGGCGGGGACTGGGGAGAGGAGACTTGGGTACCAGGTAGACTCTGTACTAAGGAGTTGCAGGAAATTCGGAAAGCCAGATCGAGACCTCAGTTTTCTTCTCTGACTGGAACTTCTGAGCTCTGAAAGTTCTGTTATCTCACATTCTTTATGCCACAATTATTTTTCAAGTGATTGTTTCTTTAAGTGGTTTAAAGGCTGAGGAAATAGAAAATAATTAAGAAAATCAATTTTGTCAAATGTTTTATGTTTCTATAATTTGATATTACATCTTTTGAATAAAAAGCCAAAAACACCAAATTATTGTTTCACTATTTCCTCTCCTGGCACGTTTAAGCCTCATGGCAATTTAAGAGGATAGGACATGTTGATCTCCTTGTAGTTTTTGGATAGCCCATTTTTCTAGCTCTCAGTGGGACGGAGGGCTGGTTTACTTATCCCGTTTCTTTCCAACTGGGGCCACGTAGCCTTCTGACTAAGTTCCTGTTGGAGGAAAATAGGATTTTAATCTCTGATGGTTAATTGCCATCAATGTTGGTCTGTTCTTCTACTGAAACCAAAGTTTCCTTTTTCTTAGTCTCAGCCTTTCCAAAAAGCCAGCTTAGTCTAATTAGCCATGTAGAGGGAAGGATTTCTCTGCCTGAAATGTCAGGGCTGCCTGCTTTAATCTGTTACTCCCTCCACATCCTCCTGATTGTTGCCATATCTACCACTTTCTCAACACCTAAATTTATGTTCATTTAAATCCTCAGAGAGTGAGTAGGAGAACCAGCATCAACATCTCTGGCCAGCTCTGCTCTGCAGAGTCAATTTCACGACCCTCATGTCTGAGGCAATGGGTTAAATATCCAGGTTGGAGGTTAGATGACAGTTTATGTCATTTTCTAGAGAAGATCAAGGAATTCTCCGAGTTCTTTGTTTGTTTTGAAATTTTGTTTTACTGCTCCTCGAGGGTTTTTTTTTCCTGTCTTCAAAATTATATTTTATTGGAAATTTCTCACTTGGTGACATGGTTGTGATATTCAGGTTTTGGAAAGAGGAAACCTTTTTTTAATGACCTGGAGCTTGCAGGTGTTAGAATGGAAGCCTCTTTTCTCACTGCCTCATGGATCTGTGATGTGGAGGGCATGGGTTCAAGGAAGACTCCCCTTGCTCACTGCTCTGCTTTCGCTCCTCTCCAGAAAACGAGGGACTATCTGACGGGTTAGTTTGGGAGGAAGAACATGAATGGCATGGCTTGCTCTCTCTCTCTCCATTTTCCTACTGATCTGCACAGACAGTGCATTTGAACTACTGTTGCCCAGGAAGTCTGCATTTGCCTAGCTTTAGCAACCAGACACATGGACGAGCCTATTAAATTCAAAGGTGAAATATGAACACATTCATTCATAACTTTAAAGCTACAACTTCTCATCTACTTTTGCTGCTTCTTCCTCCTCCTCCTCCTCTTCCTCTGTAAGCAGTAAAGCTGTTTTGATCTCCCAGTGTCTGATTCCTGCCTTTCTTTCCCCTTTTCTTTTCTTTTCTTTTTTTTTAACTCTTGAGAGAAGCATTGATTGCCTCACTCCTTGATAATGGATAGTGTCTTTTAGTTTGGAGACCGATAACGTTTTATGCACCTAAATTTTCCACTCTCAGGAATGTTTTATGAGACTTAAAGAAACTTCCAGATACTCTTTACAAGTAGAAGCTAGATTAGCCTTTCAGAATTAATGTAGACAAAAAACAATGACACTAGGAAAGTTTACTTAGCAACGTAGCAATCATCAGGATGGAATGATTTAATCATCTCCGCTGAAAATGGAAATGGGAATAATGACCCAACTTCAATTTTCAAAAATATTTAAGTGCATAAACATATGTCCTTTGGGCTGCCATTTTTCAGTAATCAGTTTCTGCTTCTTACCCACCTGTGCAATACTAGGGATTAGTAAAAAACCTTCAATTACATATCATACCACACTTATGCTGTGTGGGAAATGCAGCATATAAAAAACAAAATTTTAGCTTTCAAAACTAACATAGAAAGAGATATTATACCGGGTGTGTGAGGAGCTGTGGATGTAAAAACTGAATGGAAAGAGAACTGAGACTGTTCTAGTGGGGAACGCGTGCTTGGATGGCCGGCTGGTTGTTCTATTGTCAAACTCTTACACCATCGCTTATCATATGCACTGACTTTTGGTTGTGGGTATTTGGCTTTTAGGGGTAAAAAACTTCCCCATGCAACATTTAACTTTAGTAATATTGTGACGTTTTTCTTGACTCCTATGGAAAAGTGACAGCTAATGAGGGTCTATAGGAGAGACCTTGTCTATAACATTTTAAGTTGATCTAAAAAAGTCAAGCCTTTTATTATTAAGTTGGAACCATTTTGGAAATAGGAGTATAGTATTTGCAAAAATCTCATTGGTTTTTCCAGTGATTTAACATTTCTAACATTCATGATGATATGGAAAATTGGGAAACGTTTCCAAAAGCTTTGCGTTTTCTCATAAATCAGTTTGGAAGAATGAGTTTCCTTTTTCTCGTGTTCCTAGCAAAGCTTTTCAGTCCCTGGAAAGCAAAGGCGAGACTAAAGTCACTGGAGAAACAGCTTTGCCAGTCGTATAGGTGAAAAAGGCTTTATCCAGGCCATTTCTGATAACAAGTTCTCCAGGTGAATGTCTGTTTAGTTGGAGACCGAATTTGTGTCCTGCTATCTGGCACCTCCCAGACTGCTGGCTAGGACTCTTTCCTGTGCACCTGCAAGAGTACTCAAGGAAGCCATTCACAGTTGTTCTTGGACTTCTTAGAGAATTCACAAGCTTGATTTAAAAAATATGGTTGCTGGAGCACTGCCTGATTGCAAAATGTTTTTAAGGTGTTAGGATACACTTAGCAAGACCCACATTTTAGACACACAAAAAAATTTTGAAATTGAGCTGTACATAGATAGAAAGTAAATA